>NC_140589.1:1563149488-1563822821 GCF_964204655.1 Triturus cristatus
GGAAATTGCCAGGGAGCCCAGGCCCCATTTACCAAAGGACGTAGTCGCCAGTTATTCCGCTGGGGACGACATAGCCAAGTGGCTGGCAGCCTATGAGGTCTCCTTAAGGGCCCATGGGATCCATGAGAAGCACTGGGGTGGTGGATTATACCGGTACATGCCTCCAACAGGAAGGGATGCCCTATTGGCCCTAGACCGGGAGGAACAGGTAGACTACCCCGCCATGAAGGTGGCGCTCATTAGGAAGTTTGGGTTGACCCCGGAGAAATACCGGCAAAGGTTTAGGGGTAGCCACAAGCTGAGCTCACAAAATTGGGTTGACTTCCTGGATTTTGCCAAGAAAGCCCTGGAAGGGTGGGTCCAAGGTAGTGAGGTGGAGGACTATCAAGGGTTGTATGACTTAATCCTCAAGGAGCATCTACTCGAGAAATGCCTTCCCGAGCTGAGGCAACACCTGGTAGACAGCAAACTTACTTGCCCCCGTAAGCTTGCTGAGGAGGCGGACATTTGGGCAAGTACCCGAGTGTCCACGAAGGGGACTGGAGGAGATTCTCAGAAGTCCGGACAGGGCGCTCACCTAAGGAAAGAGGGGGGAGATAACAAGAAACAGGAGTTCTCCAAAGGCCCCCAAAATAACTTTAAGGGGAAAAACACCTTTTCCAACTCTAAGGCTAACCCGCAGAAGAACCCTAACCCTGGCCAGAGTCAGCAGCCAAGGGTTGTCCATTGCTTTGAGTGCGGTGGTATTGGACATTACAAAGGAGACCCGAAATGCCCAAAGAGACCACCCCCTCCCGCTGGAGGAAAGGCCCCGGGAGTCGCTAGTGTAGCGCTCGGGGAGGAGATGCCCTTAAGTGAGGGAAGGGAGTGGGCGGGAGTCACCTTAGTGTCCCTGGGTGATCGGGAGATGGTTCCAAAGATCCAGGTGCCCTCAAATACTACCAAGTATGGGCAGTGGGTCACCATCAATGGCCATAGAGGGGAAGCTCTGAGAGATACAGAAGCCAGTATGACTATGGTAAGGAGTCATCTGGTGTCCTCGGAGCAGGTGGTTCCGAGCGTACTTCATCCAGCCGCACTGGCTGACGGCAGAATGGGCCACTATCCTGTGGCCAAGGTTCCCTTTGAGTGGGGAGGGGTTGCAGGTCCACTTCGAGTCGCTGTAAGCCCCGCCGTGCCAGTCGATTGTTTGCTGGGCAATGATATGTAGCACAATGCTTGGAAGGAGGTGGAATACCAGACTCATTCGGAGATGCTGGGTACACCTGATTGGGCCTGTGTGAGTACCAGGTCGGCGACTGCTCGGGAGGAGAAGTCGCAGGGGTCGGAGTCTGGAACAATGGCCCACCCCGTAGCTGCTGATGAGGGAGCATGCCGAGGACAGGAGGAGCCTGCCTCGACGTCCGTGCCCCGTGAGACGGATAGGCCACCTACGGAGGTGGACCCGGAGTCCACGGAGGAGGACATGGTTCCGTTGGAGAACTTACCTATCCCCGCTGATTGGCGAGTGGAGGGAGGTCCGTCCAGGGAGGAACTGAGCAGGGGACAAAGGGAATGTCCCACCCTCAAGGGTCTGAGGCAACAGGCTGAAGCCCAAGCAGCGGGTAACGAGTCTGGGAACTATTGTATTTACTGGGAGGATGGCCTCCTCTACAGTGAACCCAGGGCGCCAGTGCACGGATTGTCACGGGCCCTGGTAGTCCCACAGTGTTACCGAGCCTTCCTGTTAGATTTGGCTCATGAGATTCCCTTGGCAGGACACTTGGGTCAGGACAAGACCTTTGCCAGGCTTGTCCCCCACTTTTATTGGCCTCGAATGAGGGTGGCGTCCGACGCATATTGTCGGTCGTGTGTGTCATGCCAAGCCAGTGGGAAAACAGGGACGAAGCTGAAGGCTCCCCTGGAACCACTTCCCGTCGTTGGCACCCCCTTTGAAAGGGTGGGCATCGACATTGCTGGGCCCTTAGATCCACCGACAACATCCGGTCACAGGTTTATCCTGGTACTGGTGGATCATGCCACAAGGTATCCAGAGGCAATTCCTCTGAGAACCATCACTGCACCGGTGGTGGCAAAGGCCCTGATGGGGATCTTTACCCGAGTGGGTTTCCCCAAGGAAGTTGTGTCTGATAGGGGGACCAACTTCATGTCAGCATACATGCGGTCAATGTGGAAGGAGTGTGGAGTGACCTACCGGTTCACCACTCCTTATCACCCACAGGCCAATGGCCTTGTGGAAAGGTTCAACAAGACGTTGAAGGGTATGATCAGAAGTCTACCCGAAAGCCTGCGGAGGAAATGGGACGTCCTCCTACCCTGCTTACTTTTTTCCTACAGGGAAGTGCCACAGAAGGGAGTGGGCTTTAGCCCCGTCGAGCTTCTGTATGGGCACCCTGTACGTGGACCTCTCAGCCTGGTGAGGGACTCATGGGAAAAGTCTCCCCGGAAAGTTCCCCAGGACGTGGTGAGCTATATGCTGGCCTTCTGGAGCCAAATGGCTAAGTTGTGGAAGCAAGCTTCTGACAACTTGGAAGCCAGCCAGGCAGTGATGAAAGCGTGGTATGACCACAACGCTCACCCAGTGGAGCTGGAGCCTGGACAGAAGGTGTGGGTGATGGAACCGGGAGAGCTAAGCGCTCTTCAGGACCGTTGGACAGGCCCATATGAGGTATTGGAAAAGATGGGCAAGTCTACCTACCTGGTGGACGTCAAGACCCCACGGCATCCACGTCGGGTGCTGCATGCCAATCGCCTCAAGCCCCACTATGAGAGGCCCGAAGTCATGTTGATCCTGGTGACTGATGGATCGGAGGAAGAGGACACTGAGCATCTCCCCGACCTGTTGGCGTCTCAAGAAAAGGATGGGTCATTGGAGGGAGTGAAACTCTCACCATCCCTAACTCCGGAGCAGCAGGAGGAATGCCGCCAGGTCCTGGGGTCATTCTCTCCTCTGTTCTCCCTTGTCCCGGGTAAGACCCATCTGTGTGTTCATGACGTGGACACCGGCGACAGCCCACCTGTGAAGTCTAAGTCTTACCGGCTGTCGGACAAGGTGAAGGCCAGCATCCGAAGTGAAGTAGCTAAGATGCTGGAGCTCGGAGTTATTGAACCTTCAAATAGCCCTTGGTCTAGCCCGGTGGTTTTAGTTCCTAAAGCTGCACCACCTGGCACCACGCCAGAATTGCGATTCTGCGTGGACTATCGAGGACTTAATTCGGTCACGAAGACCGATGCTCATCCGATCCCTCGGGCGGATGAACTAATTGACCGGTTGGGAGCTGCCCAATATCTGAGTACCATTGACCTCACAGCAGGGTACTGGCAGATTTCTATGACTGGTGGAGCGAGGGAAAGGTCAGCCTTCTCCACACCTGATGGACACTACCAGTTCTGTGTGATGCCCTTTGGGCTCAAGAACGCTCCTGCAACCTTCCAGCGGCTGGTGAACATGATCCTCACTGGGAAGGAATCCTTCTCTGCTGCTTACCTTGACGACATTGCTGACTTCAGCAGCAGTTGGGAGGATCACTTGCAGCACCTGCAAGACGTTCTCCAGGCCCTGGAACAAGCTGGTTTGACGATCAAGGCCAGCAAGTGTCAGATTGGGCAGGGGTCGGTGGTGTACTTAGGTCACTTGGTGGGCCGGGGAACGGTACAACCCCTTCAGGCAAAGATTGAGGCAATCGAGGCCTGGGAACCCCCCAAGACCCAGACTGAGGTCCGAGCCTTCCTGGGCCTCACCGGTTACTACAAACGGTTCGTGAAGGGGTATGGCACTATCGTGGCTCCCCTTACTGAACTCACGGCCAAGAAGCAACCCAGGAGAGTCATCTGGACCGAGGCTTGCCAACGAGCCTTCGACACTCTGAAACAGGCATTGTGCAACGCTCCAGTTTTGAAGGCTCCAGACTTCTCGAAGGAATTCATTGTCCAGACAGACGCATCCGACATTGGCATTGGGGCGGTGCTATCACAACTCAATGAAGAGGGTCTGGATCAGCCCGTGATCTTCCTGTCACGGAGACTACTTCCCCGGGAACAGAGATGGAGTACCATTGAGCGGGAAGCCTTTGCGGTGGTCTGGGCACTGAAGAAGCTGCGACCATACCTGTTTGGTTCGCACTTCCTGGTTCAGACAGACCACTGACCCCTTCGTTGGCTCATGCAGATGAAGGGGGAAAACCCAAAACTGTTGAGGTGGTCTATCTCCCTACAGGGAATGGACTTTCGGGTGGAACATCGGCCCGGAGCTGACCACGCCAATGCAGACGGTCTCTCCAGGTATTTCCGCCTTAGTGTTGAGGACTCCCAAGGGGTTGGGTAGCTCTCCCCACTTTCAGCTGGGGGGGACGCGTGTTAGACCTGTCTGCTTCTGAGAGTCCCCTCACACCATGATTTATTTTGTTCCCCCGTGCCTCCTAAAATTTGTCGCTTTTTATTTGTCTTCCAGGACCTTTTTGTGTGTTGTCCCATGGGGTTAGATGCTCCTTGACGCTCAGTTGCTCACCAAGTTCCTGGCACCTATGTACAAGGCGCCTGACGGAACCGGTGGCATTACACACTGAGGTTGTCAACCCTAAAATGGTGGACACCATTGTCCCCTATGAGAATGACTCCCATTGGAGTCCTTCTGACCTCTGACCCTTTGGAGGTTTTGGCGCACTTTGTGTAACCTGCAAACCTGACAGGAATCCCCTCAGAAGTTACAAGTACACAAAATGGCTGCCTTAGGAAGCCCAGTATGGTGGCTCCTAATGACCAAAAAGACACCTTGGAAGGGCCATGTCATTGACACAGCCAGGGAAGGTTCTAGAACCTTCTGGCTCGTGCTGGCACCCCAGGGCACTGGCTATAAAAGGCCCAGTCCCTGGCGGCCATGATGAGAAAAAGTGGAGAAGAGAAGAAACATAGAAGAGGACTTGACACCAGATTGACACCTGCCCTGTTCCCCCCCCCCCCCCCCGAGGCAGCTGATAGCGCAGGCAGAAGTACAGCCGAGGTTGTTGGCGTGGACCCTGAATGGCGTTCCAGTCAGAAGCGCGAGCAGTGACCTCTCGCCTTCTAAATGTGTTTACCCTGAACGTGATTAATTGGTGGCAGCGATACCAGTATGACCCTGAGATATTTATGTGAAACGATCGGTATCTAACTTGCTATGCAACTGTGATGTTTTGCTGATATTTATTCCAGTCATTGCTGATATTTATTCCAAATGTATTGAATCCTGATATTTATCCAGTATATTTATTTATTAGAGTCCAACCATTTATTCCTACGCAACCAGTACACAGCTAATCAAACCCATGTAAGAAAGGTGAATGTGATTAACTAATTGAACTTCTTCCAACCCAGAGAACTTTTACATAAACGAAACGTATTTTTCTATAACAGTGGTGTGGTGTCCTTCTTTTTATGTGGTGTGCAGGGAGTTATTATTTGGTCATAGCCGGCTTAACACAACAGCCTTCTACCGCCTTGTCACTCGAGCCAAGCTACCCCCCTTTGTGCTGGGCTTGCCCATCGCAGGTCCAACAACAGGACTTATGTTTGTGCTCGCTTTCAAATTCTACACACCATTATCTTCATGTTCCAATTGGCGATTGCTATGTCTGATCGTTTTACTTGTTTTGTTGTTGGGCTGTAACTGGAAAACGAACTTTTCTCTCTCTCTCACTCACTCTCATTCTGTTTCTCTTTCTCTCTTCTGCTGTCTCTTTTCTCCTTATCTGTGTCCATCTTCTCCTTATTTTCCTGCCTGTGACTGCATTTCTTCACGTATTGTCTCTTTTCTAGTTTTTGCTCTATCCTCCCATCATTTTTAACAGGACACACTGACATAGCTTGGATGACTCTTTTTAATGGAAAACCAGAGTGAAATGCAGGGCCACATGCAGCATCACCTAGTTGGCTTTGGCAATGATATGATTATTCCATGTTACTTTCTCGCACACTTAATACCAAATTAGCAATTTACCCCTTCATTATACAGCAGCCCCCGATTTCCTTTGTAGTTTGCCACCCACTTTCACCCTCTGTCACCTCACCGGGACGCCCCTTTGCTGGGGCAGCTGTGCGCTATACAAATCCGGCTAACATAACATAACATAACCCCGCGTGTGTGTCAGCCCGGGCTGAGATAGCTTCCCGGGCGCGCACACAGCCACACACGAGTACTTCACAGGTCTTTAAAAGACCATTTACTGCTAACGAGGCTTTGTTTTATTTAACCTCTTCTTAGCGCCCCTGCATCTCCACTCTGACTAGAGCTGGAATCGCCCGGCCGCATACAGCAGCGTCTCTTGAAGTCTGCACTGCTGCATCCGGCGGTGTTTGCTGACACTATTTTTAAAAAAACCACAGGTACTATGTCTGCAAGGTCCGCGGGCCGCCAAGGAAGGCTTGTCGGGCCGCTGGCGGCCCGCGGGCCGTACTATGAGTACCCGTGTACTAGAGACTTACAAACAGTTTAAATGTGCCAATTTGGAATGATCTAATTTAACCATGCAGAACTCCTTCCATGCTCATGACGATCTCAGCTCGTCATGAGTCACAGTGTAGCTGTGCTCATGACGAGCTGAGCTCGTCATAACGGCTGCCCACGCGCGATAAATTTCCCGCCTGTGCTGGAGAATTAATACGTGGGCGGGGTCGTGACGAGCTCAGCTGGTCATGAGCACAGCTCCACTGTGAGTCATGACGACCTGAACTCGTCACGAGCACAGCGGTGCCGCGGACCCCCCCCCCCGCACCGTGGGGGAATTACCCCCGCAGCGAAGGTGTTAAAGAGGGAACACAGGTACTGTACTCCTAGATTGCAGCGGTAAGGTGCACAGAGTTTGAAAACCAGAAAAAGGCTCAAATTCCCTACAAAACTCTTTAACCATGCCCCCATGACAGTCTTCCTGGGCCAACGCTAGAACTAAGCAGAAAAAATATGACAGTTTGGCCAGTCACAGATCATCTTACAGGTGCCACAGCAAGCCACAAACGTATCCCAGCGTACACTGATTTCCTAGAGGGTCATCCGGCTGCGAGGATTATGTTGACTAATGGAAGGAGATCAAGGGAGATCAACTGCCACCACTCAAATCTCTATGCATGGGGGGGTGCATGTTGTGCAGACTTGGGTGCAGGACCATGTCTTGCTGCTGTGATTGAAGATCCTCCAGAAGCGGTAGCCTTATCGAAGATCAGATGCTCAGGCGCAGAAGTTCTGGGTACCGCACTCTCTTGCTCTAATCCAGAGACACAAAGAGGACTTGGTCCAGTCGTTCTTCTTCAAAACTAGGGGCAGGGCAGGCAGTGGCGGGGAGTCTTGTGCCCCACTCTTGGTGGAATGCGTTTGAGAGACTTCTTGAGAGCTCCAGCACGCAAACATGCTGACAATGCACGTTCTCTGCAGTGGCCAGGGCTCTCCCCACTGCTGGAAGACGCCCTGCATCACCTCTGAATGCATCTGCTACTTGTGGTACCCAAGCTGAGTTCATCTGCCCTGGTGAATAAAGATTCTCCCAGGTGGTGTATGATCAGGGAAATGCCTCAATGATACTGCCATTACCAGAGGTGCACAGCCTCCTGGCACAGGACAAAGGACCCCGATCCATCCCATTTGTTGCAATACCACATGTGGGTCGTGTTGTCCATAAGAACCTCCACCAACCTTTCCTTGATGAATGTCAGGAAGGCTTTTAATGCCAAGCACAATTCCTTACAATGTGAACTTGGGAGGATGGTGAGAACCCTGCAGTTAGATAGAATACCTACCAGAAAGAGTGTTACAGAAGGTAAATAACTTGTTCTCCTCATGCATGCTTCTAACCTCAAATTCCTCACCTTGTGAATAGATACCACAGAAGTAATTCCATGGTGTTGGGTCTGTGGCATTCCTCAGATCGAAAAGTCCTGCAGGGCCAAACATGCAAAATTCCTCTTCCATGTACGCAATGATGCCCACATAGCGCCTAAAACAAACCCAGGACAGGCACTCGTCATGCCAAAGCAGTGGTAGATGTGAAATTAGGCATCATACAGGTCCAACTTCCCTATCCAATCTCTAGGATTCAAGGCAAAAAAAGCCTGTGTCAGTGTGAGCATCTTGAATTTATACTTCCCCAGGAAGGCGTTGAGGGATTAAAGATCCAAAATAGAATGAACGCCTCTGTCCTTCAGTAAGTACAACTAAGCAACAGGAATTACTTCCAGATCCCACTTCTAAAGCTGGAGCCCTCTCTATAGCTCCTTTGGCTAAAATGGTCTGTACCTCTTTGCGCAAAATGAACAGGTAGGTGATCAGCCAATTGCTGCTCTGATATAGGCAGTAAGTGCAGCGGTCAAATTGAAAAGGCAAGGAGTGGCCCGTTGGACAATTTGAAGGGTACCCTTGGTGGATGTAATGTTAGGTCACCCTTGAAGGAAGTGGCTGACCCGGACTCTCACTAGCTGGCTGACCCTGCCTCTTACCGGATGGCTGTGTGCCGGTAAGGGCACACTAAATATGTTTTTTTTATGCTTACCGGAGGGCAGTGAACTGGGACATATGAGGACCCTGATGGCCTGGTCATTGCAAACTTGGAAGGGTCAGGATGCCGGTTAAGCGGGTGGCAAGGTCTGATGCTCAGATAAACCAAGTCCCTGGCATTTCACTATAAATTGTGAAACTGTTGGGGTGATTACTAGACTGGTGCAGAAAGGCCCACTGAGCATGCTTAAGGCAGGGTCTCTCTAAATTTCTCTAGGGTAGTCTGCCTTCTCACCGAACAGGTGGGACACGTTGAAACACATACCTGGATGTTCCCAGTGAAGCCTGTGGACCTCATTCATGTGTGATCCTTGAACACCACACTTGTTCCAATGGCCCTTATTAGACCATCAGTGATGTCTAGGTCCAAGCAGATGACAAATTTGGCCGCATCCAAGTCATCCAGGGTGGTTTGTACCAAAGAAGCCCGTAAGTCTTTAGAGACTCTCTGCAAGATCTCTCCCAGCATGCCCAAGATTGTGTGGGTGTAACATCCAAGGAGGCAGCTGGCATTGACTAACCAATAGCAAGGCTGGCTGATGAGAGCATTCTTTTGCCAAACGTTTCAACACAATTGAGACTCTCAATCAGAGGAGTAGTTGGAAAGGCGTTTGGGTTGACTCTGCTGGTCTGTTAGTCAGCGCCTGTATTACAAAACTTCAATGAGTTGGATATCAAGATAAAAAGTCAGGGTCACCTGGAGCTGGTCTATGTTGATGTGCAACCTGTTTATTAACCAGAGGGCCAGAACCTGGCTTTGCCCATGTATCTATGAGTGTATCAGTGAGGGCCTCATTGAAAGCTAGAAGAAGTTTGGTCGATGAGGGCCAATCTGATGGTCCTCAGTGAGTACACTGGTGTTTTATCTCCATAATGGGGAGGAGGAGATCAAGGACTTCAGCAGCTCTTCTAATGAATGTTGCTGTCAAGAATTCCTGTCATGCGAGGGGAGGAAAACGGTAACCAGCGAAAACGGACTACATCTCCCAGGATGCTTAGCGGTTGAGAGGTTATGTAAACAGGAGAGCTGTTACATAACTCAAGGAAAACACGCCCTAATGTAAACAGGAGAGCTGTTACATAACTCAAGGAAAACACGCCCTTATGTAAACAGGAGAGCTGTTACATAACTCAAGGAAAACACGCCCTATAAAGGGAGGAACCGGGAGGTACAACGCTGTCGGATATTGTGTTTACACCGACGTACCTGCTTAGTGAAGAGCAGTGTTCCGGAGTGGTGCTCCAGTAAGGCAAGAACGGAGGTAGGTCGAGTCGTTACTCCCTGGGCCGTGTCTTGCCCCATCGTCACCTGTGAAGGACCCGGAAGCTCTACCGGATAACCATTGAGCTTCGCTTTTTGACTCGGCTGAGTCAAAGCGCAGTGGCGCTTTTGCTGGTTGGAGTCGTAACTCCCAGCCCGACCAGAGATACAGGGACTGCCAGCTGTAACGCACACCAGGAGGTGTTTGCCGCGTTACAGACTCGGAAGTCCACGGGATCGATCGAGCGGCTGCTCTCGGTTCAGTCTTCTTTGCTTGTGATTGGGGTATCGGTGACGCATCACCAGGAGGTGACTCCGCGTCCCGGTGCAGTCTGAGGAAGAGGTTGAGCGGCTGCTCCCTTCAGGTAGAGACCCCGGCTGGGTGTTTCCCTGACTCCTCGATTCTCCCCAACACTCTTCGTGCCCCTCACAGCCTACCGATTGGCATTGTCGGCCATTTCATTTCTGCCCTCTGTTGGCATACGCCGGGATCGGCGTATATGCAGAGGACGGTTAGGACCATCCGTGCTGTGGGCTGGTAACGTACTTAGCCTGGAGGATTCCAGTGACTATAACCTTTGTTTATTCCTTGTATTATTTTTGCCTTCATTAAAATAACTAAACCTTCACAAGTGGTTGCGTTCTCATTATCGTGTCTGTTAAACGATCCTGAGACGTTCAGGGCGTTACAGTTGCAATAGATGTGGTTTCTTCCGTTGTTGATCTGGGTGGGAACCAGACCACTATCAGGCGAGGTATCTAGCTCACATGCATTCTGTAGGTCTATTTACCAGTTGTCCTCATTACAGAGTGGAGCAAGTTTGTCCCCATCCCCCCCATTGTGGACTACATAGGGTTAACTATAGTGAGAGTCTGAACCACAAAGTTTGATGTAGTGTTTGTGTACGACTGAAGGAAAATGGAAGGTTGTCTTAATCGAGGGGATTGCGTGCTATGAAAAGATGCTTCTAATTAAGCTGGCTTAACTATCATAAAGCATGATTTTAGGCGTTTTACTAAATTCTAGATGCGAGGCTGCCTCATTCAAAGTGAGTGGTATGATTCCATGCTCTAGCGGCCGGATAGGAAAAAGACCGTTTCACTGACCGTAGCTTTATAGATGAGGGGAATTTTAAGCATTCAGGACTTGATCGAGAATACATTTTGACCAAGATTGTGTGGAGGAATTAGATCAGTGTACCTATCAACAACCCACTAATCTCTACACATCTGAGGTACTTAAATCAAAATTAATTAATATTAATGTTCCTCCTTTCAGTCCATCCATACACTATAAAGATATCTTCAAATCCTATACATTCTATAAAATATATGTGATGCACTATTAGTTTTGGTTGCTTGTGTTCTGTTCCTAGAAGGACCTGGCATGACAGTTCAGCTCAACTCTTCCTGTTGAAGCAGGGTCTAGAGTGATTTCCATATGGCTGGGTGCAAACTGAGGAGGCATGGCTTGAAAAAATTAACGACTAAGATGCAACCTGAGTAATTACCAATGGCTGAGATCAATTCAAGCATTACATCCATCACCTTTTTGTATAATTCAATAAGACTACAACAGCTACTTGAACTGAAATGTTTGATTTAGCATCTAATTTTACTTCCACACTCTTCCCACAGTCAGCCAAAAATGGTCAGCCTTGGGACAGGGGTTTCCTCCAACTACTAAGTTTTGGCAGAGTTCAATTTTAGCAAGTATCTAATTCATTCAAGAGTTGATATTTACCAAGGATGAGCGGGGGTTTGGGCCAAGTGAGGAGGGCTATTTTGGCTGATGAGTAGAGTGGATGCCGCCTGCATATTTCTAAAATTGCAGGCAGACGGATCAGATCAAGGAGGTAAGACGTTGATCATTAATGTTAAACAGAGAGGGAAAAAGAGCAAAGCCCTGCAGTAAACCACAAAATGTGATTCATTTTGAGATGTGTGGCTACCTAGAATACTTTGTGATCGACTGCTCAAGTAAGATGCAAATCAATGTAATTACAATAGCTGAAAGTTATTCTTGTAGGGTGGTCGAAAGAGTAAAATGCTACCAAGAGATCTAACAATATGAGTATATTTGCACTGCTGATAACGCCTGAACTACAGAAATCATCCATTGCCACTATCAGAGTCAACTCGTACATTGACCTGGTAGGAAGCCTAGCATGACACCATCAACAATATTATTAGCAGGGTAAGAACAGGGTTAAGTGGCAACCTGCTGCTCCAGAAATTTGCCTATTGCAGAATGAGCATGAAGGGTCTTAAATTAGGACCAGAAGTGGGGTGTCGGCTCAAATTCTTTAGGAGAAGTCTCTCTGTATCTTGCTTGAGAGCGGTTGGCACAAGGGCAGCGGTAAAGAGGTAAGGGAGACTTCAATAAGGAAATTAAGGGACCTGGCCAGTACAGGTGTAAATTCTAATAGCCAAATAATCAAGGGGGGGGAAACAATTTATATTGTTTGATTAGAGCATGAACTTGAATATGAGACAGTAGCTCAATATGATCCCAAGTGATTGGTGGGTGGCCCAATACGGTTAAGGGGCTGTGAGGGAAGAACGCTCAACTGTTATGAATTTTCTAGAACTTCTTGTCATTGAAAAATGTTGCTAGATGTTCACAAAACTCTTGAGAGGGAGTGACAGTGCACCCCACTCAAAGATTGATTAAGAATTTTAGTCTAGCATTTAGTGTGACCGCATCATTCTGGAACAAAAAGCCCTCACCTACTTTCATCGCATGTTTCAGCAATGGGCATGCTTCTACACCCCTTGTTCTATGATGTATAGGGGTGGAGTATGGTTATATATTTTAAACTCAATATTAGATATCGGAATCCAATCATGATTAGTTAAAACTACCTTCAGGAATGCCGAATCGATTTGATTTTTACGTACAAAGTCCTTAAATAGGATTTAAATTAAGTGAATGGTCCCAGGATGTTATCACCTTTCCATCACACCAGTTATTCGTCAACATGTTTTGGTCATTTACTATTGTGTCACTAAGGGTCAACGGCCTTCATCAGGACTATAAGATCCATTCGTCTTTACCTCTTTCACCGAGTCTGTCTTCATACTGACTCAAAAAAGGTGTCAGTTATACACCATACATAAACCTTACTTTCACACAATATTGTTATTTAAAAATTCAAGTTAAAAATGAGATGCACTGCAAACCGTGAAACCTAGCATACTCGAGGTGGAACACACAGTGAGAAAACCAAATAACACAAATTTTTGGCAGAAAAAACACACCATACCCAGTCGTCTAATGAGGAATTTTCAACCCAGAGTATTAGCGGGAGCATCGGCCTGTTGTCAATGCACTACATTGGTTGAGTGATCGAAAAAGATACATCTATCTCAACTTAATATTGCGCCCCAATTTAACTATTGTTATTAAATGTAACTATATTACACTTCTTACATGAAGCCTTGCCATGTCTTAACACGTACTGCATGTTGGAACGTGGCACCCACCTTACAAAAATGTTTTACTCTCCTCAACTCTAAAAATATCATCTTAGTGGTATGGGGATAGGCACTCTATCAACTCCGAGCTCATTAAACAGAGGTGTCCCTCACTAATTCCCACACCTACCGCACCTCTAGTGTGCAGTGTACCGATATGACCCTCCTCAGGTACTTTGCAAAGGGACCAATGGTGCTTTCTGTCCTTCCTCACCCGTCAAATCTGCATGTTGGTAAACAATTTGGCAGTGTCGCTTCGAGGATAGCGGGCATCATGATGTCATGCATTCGGAATAAGAAACTAGACCGTGACTATATTGGTCCCGCCAAGGGTCAAAACATTTACGGTACAGAAATCTAAATCATAAGAATTTGCCCTTGAGGTCATTTTCCATATTATTCTCGGAAAACGTCTTCCATAGTAACATATTGTAATTACAGGATAGCACTGCATAGCGTATAAAGTGGCTTTATTATGTTACCTTTGAGGAAACCATTAAGTTGTATTTGCTAAATCTGATGTTATTTAACTCTGTGTTAAACAGAATTCAGTGACAGACGTGTTCAAGTATATCTTATTTACTCTAAGAATTAGGGAAAGTTCTTATTGTAATGTGTGGAGGATTGTTGTCTCCTGCTTCATATGAACCACTGTGCTGATTGCCCAATTATAGTATGGAAAAATCATCATATCAGTGTCTAGATTGTAACCAGCAGGAAATAGTTTGATTAGTTAGTTAGATACTGTTTAGATGATGACATGGGATGTAATCACTGAGTCCTCTTAAATGACTGCCTAGCTGATGTACCCAATGCTGTTCAAGTTTAAATAGGAAATGCTAGAAGTCTTTCTGATTAACAGTTTGTCTAGCACCACCCATCTGATATCACAGATAGTGTCATTTTATACCAAGAAATGGGTTGTCAGTTGTGTCAATGAGTTTTTTTTAAATCTGGCATTGCTTCTATGCTCCATTATCCTTATTTTCACCTTCCTAGTGCTCATTCTGACCTAAGAGAGGTTACACCCACATGTGATCAAGAATATTACATTTTCTATACATGTCATATGTTTATTCAAGATCCACAGATGTTTTAGGCCCACATCAATCAATTTCAAAGTTCTAGCGGTACACTGCTTGAGACAAAAGGAAAATATCTCATCAAAGGGGGTAAGTCCGACAATGTAGGGACCGGTGAAATGCTTTTTGTCCTGTGGCCTTGTGCATACCAACATATTGCTGATATGGAGCTGTTTTCTTTAAGAAAACATTGGTTTTGGTAGAGACAATAATACATTCACGTTTCTCTTCTTACACATAACAATCGTGATGCAATGTTGGAAACCAACATACAGACCAGGAGAGGAGAAACGTATATGTCTCATCACATTTTAGCATCTAGCATTGCTGAAAAGTTCCATAAATTCAAATGGGTGAATCCTAAACTCGAATGAATAGTCAGAAGGCAGACTAACATTCTTCATCAATCTTTGAGTGTGGTATGGCTGGAGCTGGAATGGTTTTTGATGGTCCGCTTCCTCTCGCCTCCTCATGTGTGCTATAGGTGGTGACAGTAGCCTGAGAGGAAGATGTGTCAGCTCATTCATTATTTTTAAAACTTCTGTTCTTTTATGGATTGCAGTTTGGTCCTGTTGCAATAAAAGGTAATGGGAGACTCCTTGAGGCATCATTAATACAAATTAATCTGAGTTTAATAATCTGTGTATAGAACTAGATTGTAATTCAGTTGACAGGCAAAAGCAGCAGTGCATGTGGTATGCATTGGCTTGGTTAAGGAGTCGAAAACTGTGGAACTGTATGGTTCTTTTAAGCAGAATTCCTTGATCTTAGAGGTGTAATTTTTACCTTCTGTGTCTGACATCAAGGAACAGAACGCAGGATATTTTGTTTCAGGGTTATCCAGTTCTGGGTCGATCGTGGCTGCTTCCTGGAAGGAGGTTTTGGATATCAGGTTCTATTTCCTAGTTTTACTTTTATAGTGGACTATTGTCCCTTCTTTATTTGTGTTGTAAGACTGAAGGATATTCACTAGTGATCTGACCAAACAGTTTACTTCTCACTGCAGACATGAATTTGTGCCTGCACCAGCAACATAGCTACAGTGGAAAAAGAGCCAATGGTTTTATGGCCTGAAGAGGAATGTCTGGAGTCTCATTTCATAAGTGATGCATAGATGGCCTCCCACAAGCCTGTTTGCCCCTGTACCTCATCAGCAATAGGTTGCAAGCACAAGGTGAGTGGTGTTCCCTCATATGCCAGGAGCAATGCTTAATGCAAATGAGGGAAAGCTTCCTTGCCCTGCCTCAGGTGCAAAACATGCACCCACGCAATTGGTCTTAAATAAGGGGTGACATAAGCACTAGCTTCTCCTTGTACATTACTGGAAATGCCTCAGCAACAAACAGCTACCTCCGCAACAAGAAGCACTTGTGTAATATGGCCCCACATGGTCCTTACATTGGCAACTTACTTTGTTGTCCCATGTCATGAACGCTGGTTCACATTTTCTAATTGCCGGACTTATCAGAATCTAGGCCACATAAGCAAACAGCTATGTAAACCAGTAAGTGAGAGGAGTATTAAGTTATTAACTAAGTGAGGACATTTATAAAGCGACCAAATGTAGAAAAGTGTCTTTATGCCCGTTATTATGAGAGTTTAGTACTCAAGAGGCCCGGGAGATTTGTTTAGTTATTTTATTCTAGTCTTTGTTAATGTGAACACCATTCGGTTCATTGACAAAACATCGACACCCTAAACATCGCCATACCACAATATCGAATCATAAATATCAATGTCAAAAATATTAACATCCTATATTTACAATGGTAAGTATAAAAATACCACACCCAAAATAACGATGTCATAAATATAGATGTACAAAATATGCTTTTTATATACATAAAATAAAATAATAAATATTAAATATATTAAATATTAAAATTAATTTAAAAAAAGAAATAGATTTAACATGTTAGTAAATATAACAAACTTAACTTAAAAAATTTAAACACATATACATAATAATTATGATATTTATTTACTGTAAAACAATTAATAAACTGTTTTAATTTATTGTATAATTTCCAAATTATATAAAAATGTAACAAATATATATATACATATACCAATAACATAAATTTATGTTAAAAAACATTCTAATATTAATTAAAACATTAAACTATTTAAAAATACTTACACTTACATTTCCCACTCCAGTCAATGCAATAGTATGGAACGTGTTGAATAGTGGAGGGGTAAGAATATTATTCCCACTCCAGTGAGTGCAACAGTAGGGAAAGTGTTGGATAGCGGAGGGGTAAAAATTACTATTCCCACTCCAGTAAGGAAAGTGTTGGATAGCAGAGGGATAAAATGTACTATTCCCACTCCAGTCAGTGCAACAGTAGGGAAAGTGTTGGATTGCGTAGGGGTAAAAATTACTATTCTCACTCCAGTCAGTGCAACAGTAGGGAAAGTGTTGGATAGCGGAGGGGTAAAAATTACTATTCCCACTCCAGTCAAAGCCATACTAGGTAAAGTGTTGGATAGCAGAGGGGTAAAAATTACTATTCCCACTCCAATGTTATGTTATGTTAAATCGACTTGATGTAGCGCACAAATCACTCTAGGGCATCTCGGCGATGCTTGTGGATCAAAGACAGGAATCGATGATAGGTGTTTTAAAATAAGTGGGCTTTGAGTTGTTTCCTACATTTACAGTAGCTTGGGCAAGAACATACGTGAAGAGGGAGCTCGCTCCAATACATGGGGGCGAGGTAGGAAAAAGCCTTTCCACAGCTTCATGTTAGACGGATGCGAGGGACCCACAGCAGTGCTTTCGAGCCAGATCTTAGATTACGGCGGGAGGCATACCCTTTTATTCTTTTCTGAAGGTAAAGCGGGCCTTTGCCCTTTTAGGCATTAAAGTGAGACAGAAGATTTTAAAATAAAAGCGTTTCTTCACAGGCAACCAGTGTAGTTCTTTCAGCAGAGGTGCCGAAGAGGTGCCAGAAGGGCAGTTGAGCAAAAGCCTTGCTGACGTATTTTGAACAAACTGAAGTTCGAGAATAGTGTTTCACTGACATTGGCCAACAGGGTGTTGCCATAGTCCAGTCTGCTTATTACTATGGCATGAACCAACGTTCTCCGATCGGAGATAGGGAGGTAAGGGAAGATTCTGCGCAATAGGCGTAGGTAATGGTAGCATGAGCCAGTGGTGGCCAGAATGTGCTCTCTCATAGTTAAGGCTTGGTTAAATTTTATCCCCAGATTCTTTACTGCTTGATTGGGCACAGGGGATGAGGCCACCAATCATCAGCCCAGATTGCAGGGGCTTTACTGCATAGCATGATCTCGGTCTTATCTGCATTCAGCTGGAGATAGTTCTCATTCATCCAGTCTGAGATGGCTAGCATGCCTGAGGAAAACCGTTCTTTTTCTGCCACCAAGTCATGGTCTGGTGCAAACATCAGCTGGGTATTGTCAGCTTATGAGATTATATTCAAGCCAAAGTGCTCTGCGATCCCAGCCAAAGGAGCCATATAGATATTAAACAAGGTGGGACTAAAACATGAGCCCTACCGCACGCCCTTATCTAGGATTATTTTGCGTGAGGAATAATGACCCACAATGACAGTTTGATGTCTATCAGTCAGGAAATATTGAAGCCATTTTAATTCCAGACACTGAATGCTAATTTCTTATAGTCTTTCCATCAGCCTTATATGGGGAATGGTGTCAAAGGCAGAGGAGAGATCCAATAATAAAAGTATCATTGGGTTTCCTGCATCCACTCCCAGGCACAGAGAATCAGTTACTGCCAGAAGCGCTGTTTTGGTGCTAAGGCATGGACGGAAGCCAGATTGGGAAGGGTCAAGGATATGATTAAGTTCAAGATAAGAACTGAGTTGCTTATTAATAAGACCTTCGAGCTGTTTACTTAAAAGAGGTAATAAGGATATAGGGCGATAATTGCTTAGCGATTTATGATCCAATGAAGGTTTTTTTTTTTTAATGGGACGTACACAGGCCGTCTTCCATTCTGGCGGGATGGTACCTGTTTTGACTGAACAGTTAAAAATCTCTAAGATTCCTGGGGCGCAAAGAGTGGCCAACAGAGACATTGTTTTGGGTGGACAAGTATCCAACGGGGAACCAGACTTCGCTGATACCAAGGAGCTATGGATTGTTTCCAGTGAGAAAGGCTCAAAACTCTCTAAAGTGTGAGAGGTAGTTGTTGGCTGCTTAGGCTTAAAAGTAGAGGTCCCTAGGTCTTGATGAGGGACAATATGAAGTTCTGAATAAATATTGGAAATTTTGTCCTGACAGAAATTTGCCAACGACTCGCAGAAATTCTGGGATTCAGGCAGAAACTGGTAGCACGCCGTGGAAGTAATAAAGTCATTGACTATATTAAAAAGAGCTTTGGAAGAGTAACCTGCCCGGTCGATTTGATGGATAATAAAGCAAAGCCAAGCTGTTTTGATGTTGTGGTGGTAGCAGGTGAGCATTTGTCTGTACAAATCCTTGTCTCAGGGGCTCTTGCTCTTACGACAGCGCCGCTCTGAGTGCAACAGTAGGGAAAGCGGAGGGATAAAATTACTATTCCCACTACAGTCAATTCAAAATTAAAAACAAACAAAATATAAACGAAAAATATTTAAAAAACAAAATTAATTTAAAAATATGTAAATATGTTAAAAATTAAAATACAAATATATTTAATATTAAAAACTGTTAATAAATAAAAATGTATTATAATGTTAAATACATATCACAAATACCTACAAATATTATGTTGAATAAAATATAAAAATATTTTACAAACAAACAAATATTTTTAGTTGGAAATTATTTATAAACAAAAACATTATTACATACATTAATTTTATTCACCTCCTATCCTATAGCACCACACAATTCACAACCCACTTCTAAATTAAAAATAAAAAGTACTTCCATATTTGACATAATTATCATTTAAATAAATATTAATTAAAACATATCAAAATTAACTTCCCATACTTTACCCATATAAACCCCGCATCCCACACCTAAAATTAATTACACAATTTCCATATTTCATTTTCAGTTAATATTAATTTACAACTAATTATGAATTAATTAAAAATAAATTACTTCGCACCCTTCGCCCCTAAAAACCCCACAACCTGCACCTAAAATGTATCACACAATTCCCATATTTAATTTTAAATTAATTAATTAATATTAATTACCAACTAATCATTAATTAATTAAAAATAAATTGCTTCCCACAATTAACACTAGAAAATCTCAATTAAATAAATATTAATAAACAAATACAAAAATATCATCAATTTCATATAATTAAATTACTTCTCACCCTATTACCCTATAAACCCACAACCCAGTACGGAACTAAAAAACGCAAAAGGTAATTGAAATAAAATTGATAACTACTAAAAATGTAACACATATATTAATAAAACATAAACAATACTCATACAAAAAAAGACATCATACATCTAAAATATATACTAAAATACATAACACTAATTAAAAAAATCGATATTTTAAACTATATATTTGCGAACGATATTAATGACTTCTATATTTTTAAAAACAATAATTCTTACCTTCAAATCGATATTCTTGACCACGACATTCTTCTTGTCGATATTTATGACTCACAATATTTACGACTCGATATTTGTGTAGATCGACATTTCCAACTCGATATTTTGTCTGCACACAAATTCTATTGTGCGATTACTTAAAATCTTCGCAATTTCCCAAGTTTATACCATCACATTGAGCGAGAATAAAATAAATGATAAAACCTACTGATACATACATATTTTTACAGTAACTTTTCGATTACACTCAATTCGGTCACCATACTGGGGATAGCAGGTATAAATAAAACCAAAAAGACAATACATTTCACTGCAGTTATAATTTGAACGTGCATAATTGGTTACAGTGCCTGCCCATCAATTGAGGACACATAGTCCTAGCTGAAAATGCCTATCCTCTCGTGACAATGTGTTTATTATACATATACTGTTAAAAGGAGCTTATGTTTAATACCGAAAAAAGTCTGTATCTCCAAACCCTACTCACGCCTGGTAAATATTTATTTGTCATTTGATCATGCATAGTTGGTTACAGTGCCAATCATTGTGCAGGCATATACGTTCCCAGCTAAAATATGCTTATCCTCTAAAGTGAAGATGTGCTTATTCTCTCTAGAACTTTTGACAAGATCTTTAGTTCAACCTCAAAAAGCTTTTATATATCACAAACACACTCCCTCCTAGTATACAGCTATTTGAGATAACTCCTTCACTGCACCAGTTATGCGATTTGCCGGCATTTAAGGTGCTAAGTATATATGCAAATGTGATAAAAAGTTGTTAAAAGAACCTATATTTGTCAACGCACCAATTTTTTAAGACCATTTAACGCCTAAGCACTCCCCCGCTCAGTTAGACGTTACTCTTAATGTGTCATGGAAGCCAATATGTTTGGATGGTTACACGAGCAGTATACAGTGTTCAATAATGAAGTACAAAGAAAGTCTGCTTTGGTTATTGGAGTGTTCAACTGCCTCTAGACAGCTGTCAGAGGCAAGTGCATCTTCCTTTTCTTTGTTGTCACCGGGTTCCTTTACATCATTCAGCCAATCAATCAATCAATCAATCACGGTATTTTAAAGCGCGCTACTTATCCTTGAGGGTCTCAAGGCGCAGAGAGGGGGTGGGGGGGGAGTTGCGCTACTATTCGAAGAGCCAGGTCTTGAGGAGTCTTCTAAAGGCGAGTACGTTTTTGGTCTGCCGTAGCTGGGTAGGTAGGGTGTTCCAGGTCTTGGCGGCGAGGTAGGAGAAGGATCTGCCGCCGGAGGTTGTTCGTTGGATGTGGGGGACGGCAGCGAGTGCGAGGCTGGCGGAGCGGAGCTGGCGGGTGGGAGTGTGGAAGCTGAGTCTGCTGTTCAGGTAGGCTGGTCCGGTGTCGCGGAGTGCTTTGTGTGCATGGGTGAGGAGTTTGAAGGTGATCCTCTTGTCGACGGGGAACCAGAGTAGGTTTGTCAGGTGGGGGGTGATGTGGCTGCGGCGGGGGACGTTGACGATCAGTCGGGCGGAGGCATTTTGGATGCGCTGTAGTCGTCGTAGGTGTTTGGCTGGGATTCCGGCGTAGAGTGCGTTGCCGTAGTCCAGCCTGCTGCTGACGAGGGCCTGTGTCACCGTTCTTCTTGTTTCGGTCGGGATTCACTTGTTGATCCTGCGAAGCGTGCGGAGGGTGTTTAAGCAGGAGGAGGAGACGGCGTTGACCTGTTTGGACATGGAGAGGGAGGAGTCGAGGATGAATCCTAGATTGCGTGCGTGGTCGGTGGGTGTCGGTGCTGTCCCGAGAGTGGTCGGCCACCAGGAGTCGTCCCAGGCCGAGGGGTTGGGTCCGAGGATGAGGACCTCCGTCTTGTCCGAGTTCAGTTTCAGCCGGCTGCTCCTCATCCAGTCGGCGATGGCCTTCATTCCGTCGTGGATGTTGGTTTTGGCGGTGCACGGGTCCTTGGTGAGGGAGAGGTTGAGCTGAGTGTCGTCGACGTAGGAGATGATGTTGAGGTTGTGGTGGAGGGCCACTTGTGCGAGGGGGGCCATGTAGATATTGAACAGCGTAGGGCTGAGGGAGGAGCCCTGGGGGATGCCGCAGATGATGTCGGTGGCTTTGGATCGGAAGGGTGGGAGGCGGACGCTCTGGGATCTGCCGGAGAGGAAGGATGTGGTCCAGTCGAGGGCCTTCTCTTGGATACCGGATACTTGGAGGCGTTTTTTAAGAGTGCGATGGCAGACCGTGTCGAAGGCGGCCGAGAGGTCCAGGAGGATGAAGGCTGATGTTTCGCCGTTGTCTAATTGGCGCCTGATGTCGTCTGTGGCGGCGATGAGGGCAGTCTCAGTGCTGTGGTTTCGTCTGAATCCGGATTGGGACGGGTCCAGTATGTTGTTGTCTTCGAGGTGGCGGGTCAGTTGCATGTTGACGATTTTCTCGATGACATTCGCCGGGAATGGGAGTAGGGAGATGGGCCGGAAGTTCTTGAGGTCCTTGGGGTCCGCCTTGGCCTTCTTGAGGAGGGCGTTGATTTCGGCGTGCTTCCAGCTTTCCGGGAATGTCGCTGTTTCGAAGGAGATGTTGATGACCTTCCGTAGTTGGGGGGCGATGGCTGCGTCTGCCTTGTTGAATATGTGGTGTGGGCACGGGTCTGTCGGCGATCCTGAGTGGATGGAGTTCATGACCTTGCGTGTCTCGTCGTCGCTGACATTGGACCAGGAGGTGAGGCGGTTGGCGTTGTTGGTTTTCGGAGGAGGGGTGGAATCTGGCATGGTCGGGTCGGTCGTGGTGTTGAAACTGTCGCGGATGTCAGCGATCTTGCGGTGGAAGAAGATGGCCAGTGAGTAGCACAGTTCCTGTGAGGGCGGGATGTCGTTGGTGTTGGCGCTGGGGTTGGATAGTTCTTTAACGATGCGGAAGAGCTCTTTGCTGTCGTGTGCGTTGTTATCCAGGCGGTCTTTGAAGGAGGACCTCTTGGCTGATCTGATGAGGTGGTGGTGTCTGCGGGTGGCGTCCTTGTGGGCTGCGTGGTTGTCCGGTGTACGTTTGTGGAGCCATTTCTTCTCCAGTTTCCGGCATGCGCGCTTGGAGGCCAGGAGCTCGTCGGTGAACCAGGTGGCTCTCTTGCTGGCGTTGTTGTTGGGGGGTTTCTTCAGTGGGGCGAGGTTGTTGGCACAGTCGTCGATCCACTGTCTGAGGTTGCGGGCTGCGGCGTCTGGGTTGGTGGGGTCGGTGGGTGGGTTCTGGGAGAGGGTGGTGAGCAGCTGGACTTCGTTGACTTTGCTCCAGCCGCGGCGAGGAAGCTGTTGGGTGCGGTGGTACATGGTTGGTTTTTTGAAGGTGAAGTGAATGCAGCGGTGGTCGGTCCAGTGGGGTTCGGTGGTGTGGTTGAAGGTGACGTGGGTGTTTGGGGAGAAGACGGTGTCCAGCGTTTGGCAGGCGGCGTGGGTGGGTGCAGTGACGAGTTGTCTGAGGCCGAGGTTGGCGAGGTTGCCGATCAGCGTGGTGGAGTTGACGTCGTTGTTGTTCTCGAGGTGGAAGTTCAGGTCCCCGAGGAAGATGTAGTCCGTGGAAGCGAGTGCGTGGGTGCTGGCGAGGTCGGCGATGGAGTCGCTGAACTGGGCCCGGGGTCCAGGGGGTCTGTAGACGAGCGTTCCTCTGAGGGTGGTGTTGGGGTTGGTGTGGATCCGGAAGTGCAGGTGTTCGGCGGCGTTAAGGGTGTCGTCTGCGTGGGTGGTGACCTTGAGGGTGGACTTGTGGACGATGGCAATTCCTCCTCCGATGCCGTTGGCGCGGTCCCTGCAGGAGATCTTGTAGCCGTCTGGGATGGCAATGGCTATGTCTGGAGCAGAGGAGTCGTTCCACCATGTCTCGGTCAGGAAGGCTACGTCCGGGGCAGTGGCGTCGAGCAGGTCCCAGAGCTCGATGGCGTGTCTGCGTGCGGAGCGGGTGTTGAGGAGTATGCAGCGGAGGTGGTTGGGTCTGGTCCTTGATGGTTTGGTGGTTCTGTCGCAGGTGAAGCTGCAGCTGCGGCAGGAGAGGGGTCCGTGGGTGCGTTTCGGGGCGGCCTGGTTGCAGCGTTGGTCTCGGCCGGTGTTGAGCGTTGTAGCCGAGGCTGGGTATGGTGCGGTGGGGTGCATGGTGTCCAGGGGTTCTGGTGCGGTCCTGACGCGGACGGGCGCAAATGGGCTTGCCTCTGGCGCGCCAGCGGGCGGCCGCTCAGAGTCCTGCATTAAGAAGGGGTGGAGGGAGGGAGGAGCAGCTGGGAGGCGGGTGGCGGGGAGCGAATGGGAGAGGAGGGGGCGGGGCAGCAGGGGACGCAGCGGCGGGAAACAGGCAACAATTACGATGAAAATACGAAAAATAGTCAGTAAAGCAGCGCAAAGAGAAAGCAGGCAACAAATGCAAGAAAGATACGAAAAACAGTCACTAAGGCAGCGCACAGAGAGAACAGGCAACAATTACGATGAAAATACGAAAAACAGTAGAGCAGCGCACAGAGAAAACAGGCAACAAATATAATACAAATACGGGAGACAGGCAGCAGATCAGAGCGAATACTTACCGACCACCACTGGGCCACCAGGGATGAGGCGCAGGCGGGAGCCTGCGGGTGGCGGAGGGCCTCGAACTCCCAGCAGCAGCGAGGGGCAGCAGCCACAGGACACAGCACCAGCAGGGAACGCTGGGGCGGTGGGGGGAGCGTCCTGGCCTGAGAACAGGTCAAGGTTCCAAGCCAAGATCGTACCTCTATCATGAATTTCCCGTGTTTAGCCAACTCTGGAGGAGTGGTACTGGAAAAAAGTGCCGATACTGCTTCTGCATATATGTCCGTACCCCTTTTAATAGGAACATTGGATTTAGTATCTTCCGTCATTGTTGTAGCAAGACTAGACAGCAACACACCAAGTGCAAGAGGAACTCGTCTCTGTACGTGCAGAGTCTGCATTTGACTATATGTGCTAAACATTTCCACCCTAGTTTTAGATTTATTATTGGCAAGGGCACCAACCTGGCCCATTGCTTTTTTTTAAGCATTTCCTTCCCAAGACACGGTTCAGATATTGCTGTATATTGTTTGCTTTGTAGGAAGCAATTAGACATGGCTGCCCTTTATTGCCCTTATATCTGGTAATATTCTCTTTCTGCGACAGCTGGTATATTTGTTTGTTTATGAAGTTCTTCGTGGCAGCACGATTTGTGCCTTCCCATGCCCAGTTTTCGGCTGCCAGATTTAGTGAGGCCACAGCTTTTTGCATGTAGCTGTTCCAAGGGTTAGCGATTCCTTTGTATATTGCTCTGAGTACATCCTTCATAGCTCCTGCTGGGGCTTTAAGGACCTGGTAATAGTATTTCACCCGAGTGCCCAAACAATCATAATTTTGCAGGATGAGACCAAACTCCAAAAGAATCCGTGACCTGCCCTTATATTTCGGTAGCCTGAAGATGGTTTGTAGCTCTGGCACTAGGGTTTTTCCATCATTGCATTATTTTGGCCTGGGAAAGCTTGTTATGCATGCCCTGCTATTGCCAATAGTTTGGTTTGTATGACTCTCCAGATAGGTACTGTGGTTGGACTACATCGTTTTCCATGGAGTTTGCATAGATAGTTGATTGTACTTTGGCTTTCATCTTAAGTTGGTATATATATGGCTTCCCTGCATCACTAATCCATGCCCAAGGTAGTTGTACGTTCTAGCGGTTGGATAGCCTGAAAACCCAGTCATCAACTTAGTAAGGCCTTCTTAACTAATAACCAAATAAACACCACTTTGATCTTGTTTGGGTTGGCTGCTAGGTCATTTCTTTCACTGTAGACGATTAGACCTTCCAAACCCCTTTGTGGAACTGTTTTGGTGTGGTCAAATATTACCAAATCATCTGTGTACTGCAGTAAATGCACCTTTTGTGGTCCAATTTTCAGGGTGGCTATATTTGCCCTTGGGAGTTAATTTGTGAATATTTAATATATACATAAGTAGTCTCGTCAAAGAATATCTATTGATTTTCTCTGTAATGTAGACGGAGAAGGCTCTAAATTAAACTGAGTGAAACAGCCATCCTCAAATGTAAATTTAGATTTCGGTGGGCGTAAGAATAGGGTAGAGCTAAAGCTACAGATATGACCCCATCTATATTGGCCATGTTGATTCATCTCGGTCATATTCCGTAATGCTTGTAAGTAATTTAAGAAGCTTGCAGAAAGCTTTCTGAGGGCAGTCACAAGTAGATATTCTTAGACTGCATTGTGCGTACAGCCAGATCAGCCATTAAAAAGGATCAATAGTAGGGTCTTATTTATTAAAACAATGTTAAAGGGGAAAAAAACTCCTTTAACTTAAGCTTTGATTGAAGGGTTAGAGGGTGAGCCATGTATCCGCCCAAACCTTAATTTATTTTTTGTTAAAGTACAGAGATATCCTAAAAGGAGGAGTAGAAGCTGTTCCGTGTTCTTTGTAGAGAAAGAAGGCTTCTCTGGGTTCCCATTGGATCTGCCTCTTGAGTTTCCCTACTAGGCTGCATGCGGTCTCTCATTCGCACTCCATTATAGATGAGCAAGTTAGTAGGAGCTCGCTATGGCTCTGGGCGACCAAAGACACAAATCTGTGATTTGTTAAAGAAATTGCTTGCAAAAGCGATGCGGTACAAATGTTACATAAAATGCAGCGTAATCAGGGCTTTAAATGGGATGAAAAAACTGGGGGGGGGGGGGGTCTCTCAAAGGGGCTGTAATTAAGGGCGTGGCTTAAAGACTCGCAAGCTAAAAATCTGTGCTTATCATAGTGTGCCGCCCGACTTGTATTTTGCTGTTTCTGTCATTGCAATCAGATCCTATATACAACAAGTAACATCATACCTACAACAAGCCAGGACTATTGGCTTTGTCAACGGTTGTTAGTTGCACAAGATAAATAAGCAGCAAATATGGCTTGTATTTAATATTGACCAAGCTTCCACTTAAAGCCCTGGTGACACCACCACAATATTGCTGCTCCTGAATTTCAAAAAGAGAAGGGAAATCCAGAGAGAAAATTACTCTCTCTAAAGGATTTGCCATCCCCTACAAACCTCACTTGGCATGACATCATGCCGTAAATTCTCCACTAGTGAGAAGTGAGTAGTGGGAGCAGCGCACATCGATGTGCCTGCTGTCACTGCAGTCCAGAAAAAAACGGACCACCTGTGCCAGGCACAAAACAGAGCGCGATAGAGACCCGTTTCGAGGCCTCCATTAAAAAACTACTGGTGCTCAGCACCAGTGAGACCCGGCCCACTTAAAGCCCTGGGTGTTATTATAACCCCATGCAGAACACAGCAGGTTAAAGTAGTTGCAAGAGTTGAACCAACTCAATGCCCACATTGTGCATGAAATGGCGATCCTAACCGAGTGTGGTCCTCTGTGTTTAGGGGGGATAGGTGAAGAATCACAATAGAGTATTCCACCATATTTAAAGCTACCCAACGACGTAAAAGGACCGACATACATATTTCCTCATGGTGACTTTTACAGCACACCACAGCCATGTCTGTTCTCTAAGCTGGGCAGCACGGGAGAATAACACGGCACGAGCAAATATTTCTATCTTGATAACAACAATGTTATTTCGAATGGGCGGCAGAGCTGACATTTCCTGGATTCTTTGCATGACATTTGAGGAGATTGATTGAACAAGATACGATATATATTGTGTAATCAATTTACACAATATGACCTTTACTTCCATAAACACAGAAACTCAGGATTCTTTGTTAAATATGAAGTTTTAGGGAACAGGATATAACAGCAAGAAGTATACAAACAATTCTGCCAGCAACCTTAGCTGTTCATGACAACGAAAGTGCTGGCTTTGAGCTCACGAAAAAAGAAACCACCTTCAGCACAACAGAAGACGACTGCGGTACGACAGCTGCCACCCTTAATCGTGTTCTCTGGCTCCCAGCGCCATAGCAAAAAGTCCAAAAATAAACTCAAATTGGTTTTCAAAGCAGACCTTAAGAAATGCAACACACCGTGTTGTGTTTTTTCCGTGTTGCCTGCCAAAGTCTTTGCGCATGAAATAGCTTTACCTTAAAGTGCTGTCCATATCCGACTGAGTGGAGACGACCTTGAAAACAAATTTGTCTGGCAACAGGGAAAAGCTGTCACCTTCGTCCAGCCACTGCCATTTGTCTTTCTCCAGCGGCAAGAACTGCTTTTTATGGGAAGGCTGGTAAAAACACGGATTCACGTGTACCTAGGAAATAAGAAAGCAGAAAATCAGCATCAACCATCCTAAAGCACAACACTAACAGAACATGCTAACGAAACACCGAAAATAATAAGCGCGAATGTAAAACTGCAGCGCTGATGCTGCGAAACCACCTGTTGTATGTCAGAATCCACGAGTCTCTCTCCTCTAGTACTTCAAAATGGCGCTGCTTTCAGCACAGAATTGGTCACCCTGAACCCTCGAAGGTAGCTATTGGATCCCCAAGAGACTGTCACCCTGGCAGACTAAAAAAAACGAGCTGCGTCGACATTTCAGTATTTTGGCGCCAGTATCTTCTCTCCAAATACAATGCTATTCTTTATTGTTCTTTCCTCTTCTAACATCCTTCCCTTGACTTTTAGCTCAGTGAACTCATGATTATTGTGCTCAAATTCACACATATTTGTCAGTATCAAGTTTAATTACGTGCACATAAAAGTCTTCCTCCCTTATTTTATATCTAGGCCACTGCCCTTCCTAATGTTTTTCGTTATGTTTATTTAGAGGTGGGTGAGCCACTGAAAGCTCGAGCCAGGTTCGCGCCTGAAGCCTTGCTCTGGCTCAGCTCGAGGTCCTCCTTTTGGAACCTCGACCCTATAACTAGCCAAGCTTTCATGTGGATTCTGCCTGCCTCCTTCCTTCTAGTCAGGATGTGGCATTACAGTCAGAGCTGCCGACTGTGGAGCAACCAAGGTTTGAGTCTTGGCTCAACATCCTGTGTTTCTGGGCAAATCGCGTAATGCCTATAAGCAATGCATGTGGCCTTGTTTAATGTATAAGGCAATCGTGTAAAGCACTCTGAAACCTTGGGGTCGAGTTTGCAGTAGGTTTTTAAAAAATGCACTGAGTTGTAAACCATGGGTACTCACAAGCATTTTCCCAGGAGTCAGAAAGTTTGGTTTGTGATGTGACCGAGAGCCGCATTAATGCTTGCAGATGGGGGTTCCAGGAGTGGGAGGTACGAGGGGGTTGTAGTAAGGCGCGTGTAGGGGAAGCCAAGTATGTACGTCTAGTGCCTGACCTGCACAATGTGAAACCAGAATACCGGGGATTAATCTTGGCTTCACCATTATACCAAATTTTGTGAACCTAGGCAATTGTCTTATTTCATTTTCCCTTTTTCTTCATTATCGAATATAAGAGGACCTCTAAGCGCATGACTTCAGGATGTGCGCTGTACAAAACTTTCTCCTGTGGTTGTTTTAATAATAAACTTTAATATTGTTCATGTATAATAACCCAGGTCATCCAAATTGTGCACAAAAAGACTTACTTGCCTCTTAATTCATTAGTGGCATTGTTGTCAGGGTGGGGGAGAAGAATGATTGTTTCACAATTCATGTTTGAAAACCATCACAAACAAATACTTCTCAATGCCCTGGGTGGCAGATCATTTGGTTTCCTGGGGGCCCAGGCTTGGAACAAACTCCCAGCCACTCTTCGGGTCATCCCAGACATTAAAGTTTGTAAGAAACACCTAAAAACAGCACTTTTCTTGCTGCCCCACCCGCTCTCTGTCAGTGCCGGGACACTATTTGTAACGGTAGCGCTATAACAAATTTGGTTAATTAATTCATTCATTCACTTATATAATCTGATGTACTAAGGTGAACCGGTTCTGCATCTTACTGAAATACACTTTTTGAATTTTGAGGAGACCTTATCATAGTTTTATACTTTTGCAGCGAGATGTCTTTAAAAATTAAGGTGTTCCTAAACTTAAGTGGTGCAGGACAACCTAGTTACCTCCTTTCTTTAACTTCAATGAACCTTTAAACAAAGGCATGCCTGTTTGTTTAACAACTTTATAATGTTAGTGCTGAGTGAAGTAAACTGCAGCTGAGTGCTGCTGTTGACCAGGGGGCGCATGTAAAGGCCAGGAGGGCCCATGCAGCCCCATGCCCTATTTTGACTATCACTGGTAGAAACAAAACCTTAACATAAGTAAAGACAAATAGACGCACATTTACTAGCTGATTTGTACAAAGTGAAACCAGAAAAACAGGATAAACTACGGTTTCCATGTTTTGATGTGTTTTCTTCATTATCACACAATAAAACACTTTCAAATATGCAAGTTCAAAATACCAATTATATTAAGCTATATCTCTTAATAAGCACCCGTGCGTCCAACGCATAAGTGCTGATAAGTGCTCATGTGCGTCGGACAGCTCCTGCGTGTACGACGCCATGGCACAGGGAAGCCCCCTGAGCACGTAGAAAGACAGGAGAGGTATCGTTAGAAAGAGGAGAATCTCTCTAGCAGGCACGAGGGAGGGGGGAGCGGCCCCTTGGGCAAGGGCCTTTGCTCCCCCTATTTTACATTGGGTAAATTCAGAGTTTCTGCCCCCCCCGGCGGTAGATGGGGGCAGTAGCCCAAAATCGTCCCTCCCCCGGAGGGGCAGAAAGCCCACTAGACACCATGGTTTTTTACCCAATGAATTTAGGGGTGGGGGCTGCCCAAGATGGGCATGCCAAGCACAATTCCAGTTTTTCTGCCCCCCGGGAGGGGGCAGAAAGCACCCTAGACACCAGGGATTATTTTTTTATAGGCCTGGGGTGGGGGCTGCCCAGAATGGGCATGCAAATGCCCACACCATACCTCACCCCGAAAAAACAAAAGACGGGGGAGGAGCTCGCTCGCGAACAAGATGGCCGCTTGAGCCTTGAGCTCCGTATCGCTGATAATCTATCCTTGAATTATCCGACAGCCCACTCAATATCAATGCCCCTCAAGCAGTGAAGCAAGCACGGATGTTGCCAGCATTGTGGAAAACTGCTCCCGAGGGCAGGCACACCTGCGGAGCCTAAGACATCGTTGTTGGAAGCGGAAGCCTTGCTGGGCCTGAGATACCCGACCCTCGGCTGAGGGAAAGGCGGAGCGACGTCATTTTAGTGCCGCGGACGGAGGAAGGTTGCGGCCGGCACTCACGTCCTGGAATCTCTGCCTCACACGGAAGCGGGCACCAGTAGTCCGAGTCAGCGGGATTGCTGTAGAAGTATCCGGGACTCGGGGAGACAGCACTAGAGGTATGCGACGCCCCGTACTTCGAGTCCTGGCGGAGGCATGAAGATCCTGAGCTCGCGCAGGGACCCCAGTGCGGAGCTCCGAGCAGTGACGAGGCAGACGCTACACTCGTAATCATAACGGAGGAGATATTAGTGAGGGGGATCCGGGCCAGTTGGGCAGCGGCGGCTGGAGGAAATAGTCTGGGAGCATTGATATACCATTACAGGGGCCGAAGTTTAGGGCGCATAAAGCCCGTGGAGGCTACACTGAGGAAGACAGGGCCTGGAAACTTGAGCTGACCTGGACTAAGAGCTAGGGCTACACTGAACGAGTGACACTCTTGTGGAACTGTACCCTCCCAGAGACCCTGAGACAACCGGTGGGTCACAAGGGACCGCCAAACGGATATTGCTTGATAGATCTGGAGCAGGGGTACACTCCGGGGAACAGCGCTAAGAGGCTCGTAACTGGCCCTGGCCAGGAGTATAGAGAGACTGAGCCGGAGCTCCTCGGAGCACAGGATGAAAAGAGCGGCAATGGTGAGGCCGCGCGTAGTGAAGTAGGAGGCGTGTGAAGTAGCGGAGGGCACATTTGCAGTATCGGGCAGAGATCGGCCCCACTGGCGCCAAAACAACCGTAGAAGACTCAACAGGTGACAGAGGAGGTGTTATCCTGCAGGGTTTATTGCGCCCATTGATAATAAGGATTACCTTTCAAGTCTAGGGCCGACTGCCACAAGGGAATCGTAAGAAGAGAGCAGCCTCATTCTCGCCTGTATCAGAAGAGTCCAGGAGGCGACGGAATCATAGATACTCCCTGCATTGTGTAACCCAGAAGGGACAATGGGCCGCTCGGACAGGTCGCAACCGAAACTCACGTTTGAACGGAAGCGCTCGATATCACAGGACACCACAACAGAAGACTCCCCCAGGATGCCTGCTTCCATGGAGGGCGACCCAGACATCAGGAGTATGCTTGTGTCTATAGAAAGGAGCTTGCGAAAACGGCATTAATTAGCTAAGCACGAAAATGGACGCCCAATCCTACCATATGGACAGAATGGCGGAACGTCTGGATAAGCATGCGGAGAGGCTAGATATGTCCGAGTGGAGGCTCACTGAGGTAGAAGAAGCACACACTACGCTGGACTCGGATCATAAGCAACTTGGGAAGGTCATGCGAATCTTACAAGACAAGACAGAGGATTTGGAGGCTCATTCGCGACGCTGCAACTTAAGAATTACTGGTGTTCCGGAGACCACCCCCACTGGAAATATGGAACATTTTGTGGCGAAGCTACTAGTCACCCTTCTAGGAGAAAACACCTTCTCAAATATGTTTGTAGTAGAGACGGCACATTGCTCCCTGGGCCCACGCCCACCGTCGGGGGCCCCTCCGCACCCAATTATAGCAAAACTGCTTAGCTACCGGGACACCACTTTCCAAATTGCGAGGGAAAAACAGGGGTTGGCATATGAGGGTTCTATGATTTCACGGCTCGTGTGCAGGATGCTCGCACACAATTCGCACCCATGAAAAAACAACTCCGTGACCTGGGCCTAGACTATGCAATGTTGTACCCAGCCAAATTACGGGTCAACAGACAAGGCCGCTCCCATATTTTCACAGACCCGACGGCACTACAGAAGGCGCTTAAGGGTTGGTCCAAAGAACAGCGCCGGGGTCCGGAAAGTCTTCTAACAGACGAGGCGACAGGAGGATCGTTGGAGGAACAGGACTGAAAATACCTCACTCCCTTACCACTGATAAGTACAATGAGCGCTTGAAGAGAGTCTGGGGGGAGGGGGTGCAGAGGGGGTATGTACATAAGGGTATGTTGTTGCCAAGCCTGACATGAGTCGGGGGGTTCGTACTGGATGCACCAGCGGAGACGCGATGAATCTGATTATAGTGTTCTGGCGAGATTGCCACTCGAGGGCGGATAACTGCTCCTGGTTGCTATGCAGTTGAAAGCAACCTATTGCGCCAGAGATACTGAGACTCGAAGTGGGGGGGGGGGGGGTAACTTGGGCTCACAAAAAGAGCCAAAGGCAACCATCCCACATGCAGAATGAATGCCAGGGGCTAACGATAAACTCAGTAAAAGTGTCCCAGTCCATTTGGTCCGGGAGCAATTTAATGTGGGGGCTGTGTGAACACTAATCGGCATGCAGGGGCTGAGAAGAGAGATCATTTGAATATTGAAAAGTTTATAACCTACAGAGCGACCTCTGCCCACGAGTGAATCACACTAGTGTTGTAAGCGCACAGAGGGGGGGAGGAGGGAAGGGGTGGGAGGGTCAATTTGGGGGATGCCGCGCGACCGAGTTGGGGGTGGTCTGCTGGGGGAGGGGGAAGGCAAGACGGAGTTTTTTTTTTTTTTTTATTAAAGAGGTTTGTTCAGTTTTTATGTAAAACACACAATTTCCGCAAGCTGCTCCTGTCAGGACGCTATGCCAGGCTACTTGAGAAGGTAGGCGACACTTAACATGGCTAATACATCGAAAGCAATAGACTCTCTCCGTGCATTGACGTAGAACGTTAGAGGGCTTAATGATCACCGCAAACTACGTAAGGTACTGAATTATCTCACGCGGCATAATATAGATGTGGCCTTACTTCAGGAGACTCATCTTCCTATACAAAGTGCAATGTTACGTCACAGAGGGCTGTTGGGTAATGCCAATGTTTAGGGTTTCACTACACATGCCTGAGGGGTAATGATCTGGGTTAACCCTAAATCAGATTACACGATCGAACTGCTGAAAGCGTACTCCGGGGGCCGGTATGTGATATCTAGATGCAGAGGCAAGGGCTTAGACCTACTTGTAGTAAATGTATACAGTCCGAATTATGACTGCCCAGAATTCTTTACTGAATTAGATGGGTCCGGAGGCTCGGTGAGGAGACTGGCGGCGGCTGCTCGAACACTAGAGAGTGTCATGATTAATAAGGACCTCAGGGATGTATGGAGAGAACTGCACCCGATGAAGGGAGGTTTCACACACTATTCAGCATACTATGATTTACACACATGCATAGACTATTGGCTGGCTTCAACGTCCTTAATGGGTTAGATACGATCCTGTCAGGTACTACCGCGCACGTTATCAGATCACTCACCACTTCTACAGGTGCTGGCAACACCCAAGCACACAATCCCACCATTCACATGGTGCTTTCCACCTTATTCACTCCTCGACCCCCTCTTTCAAGAGGAGTTGACAGAAGCAATAAATACATACTTCGACACAAATATAGGCTCCGTGGAGAGTTTCCAAACAATATGGGAGGCATTTAAGGTGTGGCGATGGCCAAGCACTCGGGGGTCCTGCGCTCTATATGCCAGCGGTTGGCGGCCCTGGAGCAGCAGTTGGGGGAGCTGGAGGCGCGCCAGTCGACTGGGGAAAATGAAGAAGTGACAGGCGTAATGAAAGTCCTGCTAGCAGAATACCAAGAGGCGGCCGATAGGGAAGTGAAACACCTGTGAAAGTATGCCACGGCACGAGTCTATGGGGAGGGAGAAAGACCGGGATCGGTACTTGCAAATGTTTTAAAAGCTAGGCGCAGCAAAATACAGATCTCTGAAAATAGATCGGAAAAGGGAGCAATGCTGACCGACGAGGCGGATACAGCGAACAGATTCAAAAGATTTTATTCTGAACTATATGCTTCCCGTTCATCAGGCATGGATGACAAAATCCTAGACTATTTGGAACATATTAAATTACCTTTCCTACCTGATAACTATGGAGAATTCCTGATGCAACCCATCAAAAAAGATGAAATATTGGAGGCTCTGGCGAGCATGAGAGCGTCAGGTGCTCCAGGCACTGATGGCCTCACTGTGAGCTTTTATAAGACCTTTATCGAACAGTTACTCCAACCACATCTCTTCTTTATTCGATGATCTATGCTTAACGGGCAAGATGCCACAAACTATGAGAGAAGCACTGATCGTGGCAATCCCCAAACCGGACAAGCCCTTGGAGGGATGTGGCTCTTATCGGCCTCTCTCGCTGTTAAATGTAAACACTAAGAGCCACATGCATCAACGAGAAAACTGCTCGCAAACGGGCAGATTAGCAGAATCTGCCCCTTTGCGACCGGTATTTTTGCATTTGGGATGCATCATCCCAAATGCAAAAATCGCTATTTAAGGAATCTCTAAATAGCGATTCCTTAAATTGCGATTGCATTTAGGGAATCCCAAATTGAGATTCCTTAAATGCAATGCATGAAAGTTTAAAAATTAGCGATTTTGCTAATAGGGGGAGCAAATTACCATGAAGTTGAACTTCATGGTAATTTGCAAAAACTTTGAAAAATGCACTAAAGTGCATTTTTCAAAGTTCCATTTTACACACACACATGCCCTTGGGGCATGTGTGTGTGCAAGATGTATTCATATGCAGATTTCAGGGGTGCAACAGGGTGTCTTTTTGACGCCATGGCACCCTTGAAATAGCATGAGCAATTTGCGATTCTCTAATTGAGATTAGCAAATTGAGAAAGTCCTCCCATTCATTCCTATGGGTCTCTAGGCTCATAGGACTCAATGGGGAGGTATTCCTTAATTGCGACTCGCAATTTGCGAGTAGCAATTAAGGAATGTTTAGAAATCGCTATTTTGTAAGCGATTTCTACATGCATAGCCTTTTGCTATTCCTTATTAGCGAATCCTTATTTTTCGCTATTAAGGAATCGCAAATGGCATTGTTGATGCATGTGCCAGCTTGATGTTTGCCAAGGTTCTGGCCAATCGCCTAAATCTGCTGACCTCGGAACTGGTGGCCCTGGAACAGGCTGGGTTTATACCAGATAGGAATCTCACATACAATATACGCACAGTGTTTGGGCACCATACAACACGTCAAACAAGACACTAAGGCGTTGCTGTTTTCCTAGATATGGAAAAGGCCTTTGACTCAGTGGAATTGCCTTTTCTGCGACAAGTACTGACTCGGATGGGGCTTGGGCCAGTCTTCCTACAGTTGATTTTATTCTGAACTATATGCTTCCCGTTCATCAGGCATGGATGACAAAATCCTAGACTATTTGGAACATATTAAATTACCTTTCCTACCTGATAACTATAGAGAATTCCTGATGCAACCCATCAAAAAAGATGAAATATTGGAGGCTCTGGCGAGCATGAGAGCGTCAGGTGCTCCAGGCACTGATGGCCTCACTGTGAGCTTTTATAAGACCTTTATCGAACAGTTACTCCAACCACATCTCTTCTTTATTCGATGATCTATGCTTAACGGGCAAGATGCCACAAACTATGAGAGAAGCACTGATCGTGGCAATCCCCAAACCGGACAAGCCCTTGGAGGGATGTGGCTCTTATCGGCCTCTCTCGCTGTTAAATGTAAACACTAAGGGCCACATGCATCAACGAGAAAACTGCTCGCAAACGGGCAGATTAGCAGAATCTGCCCCTTTGCGACCGGTATTTTTGCATTTGGGATGCATCATCCCAAATGCAAAAATCGCTATTTAAGGAATCTCTAAATAGCGATTCCTTAAATTGCGATTGCATTTAGGGAATCCCAAATTGAGATTCCTTAAATGCAATGCATGAAAGTTTAAAAATTAGCGATTTTGCTAATAGGGGGAGCAAATTACCATGAAGTTGAACTTCATGGTAATTTGCAAAAACTTTGAAAAATGCACTAAAGTGCATTTTTCAAAGTTCCATTTTACACACACACATGCCCTTGGGGCATGTGTGTGTGCAAGATGTATTCATATGCAGATTTCAGGGGTGCAACAGGGTGTCTTTTTGACGCCCTGGCACCCTTGAAATAGCATGAGCAATTTGCGATTCTCTAATTGAGATTAGCAAATTGAGAAAGTCCTCCCATTCATTCCTATGGGCCTCTAGGCTCATAGGACTCAATGGGGAGGTATTCCTTAATTGCGACTCGCAATTTGCGAGTAGCAATTAAGGAATGTTTAGAAATCGCTATTTTGTAAGCGATTTCTACATGCATAGCCTTTTGCTATTCCTTATTAGCGAATCCTTATTTTTCGCTATTAAGGAATCGCAAATGGCATTGTTGATGCATGTGCCAGCTTGATGTTTGCCAAGGTTCTGGCCAATCGCCTAAATCTGCTGACCTCGGAACTGGTGGCCCTGGAACAGGCTGGGTTTATACCAGATAGGAATCTCACATACAATATACGCACAGTGTTTGGCACCATACAACACGTCAAACAAGACACTAAGGCGTTGCTGTTTTCCTAGATATGGAAAAGGCCTTTGACTCAGTGGAATTGCCTTTTCTGCGACAAGTACTGACTCGGATGGGGCTTGGGCCAGTCTTCCTACAGTTGATTGGCGTGTTGTACAACGTCCCTTCAGCACGCATACATCTGGGGAATTTGGTCACTGATCCCATAGCTATCACTAGGGGCACTAGACAGGGTGCCCCTTGTCGCCAACGTTATACGCCTTGGTGGCATGCTCACAATTGGATTCATGGAGCGGCAGATGTGCAGTTTCTTCGTATGGAAAGATTATTTACTGAACCCCTTCTGGCCGCGATTTTTGAACCAATGGATCGTAGAACAGGGTTTCTGGACTCTATTAACACAACGCGACACGCTTGGCATTGCCTGTTACAACAGCAGGCAGGAGCTCTGCTATACTCCCCTGAGTTGCCGATAGAATGGATGGTCTGGTTGGCTCCCTGTCGTGATGAAGGGGTCATTAAGGCGTTACACAAATTAAATATTCTCAAAGCAGGAGACCTTTTTGATGGTGGGGTTGCGAAGACATGGGATAAGGTAGTGAACTCGGTAGACACGTATACCTTACTGCAAAGCTTCCAGTTCCACCGCGTACGCAGTGCACTGCATCAACAGTTGGGGGATGACGTGAATGAGCCCCCAGAGATGAAAGAACTATCGTACGTTATTAAAACTAAGACACCCCATAAGATAGTCTCAAATATTTATAAACAGGCAATGACATACCGCTCCAACCAGTATTCCAAAGCCAGGTTGGCTTGGCAGAGGGATTTGGGAGTGACGATTGAAGACGATATGTGGCATTTCTGTTGTGCTAACACGAGATGCATCTCACTACACGGCAGGCACAGGCTTATACACTTCAAATATATCAATAGAATGTACTACACACCAGAACGGTTGCACAGATATGGGTTGAGGGCTGATGCCGCTTCCGAACAGCAGATTTTATACACCTAGCGTGGAGGTGCCCAGGTGTACATAGCTATTGGGAAAAATTCTTCAGTGAGCTTAGCGCCATTTTTGCCACACAGATCACCCCAGACCCAGTAGTGGCGCTGTTGGGCTACTCTAAAACACTGCCCAAAGCCATACGCAGATTAGTTGACATGGGACTTCTTCTGGCAAAACGCAGGGTGGCCATGTGCTGGATGAGGGTCCCCCTCCCTACGATTAAACAACGGTCGCATGATGTACTATATTGCTGCACACAATCGGAAACCTTCAGTGAACTGCTTCCACCACGGAGCAGACCAAAGAATATTTGTGGGCTGTACACCACTTATCTGCTTACTAAGGGGAGTAATTCGGCAGGCAAGACGGCGACAGAGACAGGCGACAATGCTGCCCCCACGCTCAGCAGAAGGCAGTTTAGGGCACATATACATTGACAGATAACTTATCAAAGAAACAGGAGAATCCTCAGACTTATAATTTGCGGAGTATGCCCTGGTAGGTGACTTGGTGTTCGTAGCGACATACAAAAAGAGGGAGAATGTACTTTTTGGTAAAGGACACTGTCCAAAGGCAAAGATAGGCGTTCCGGACGGTAGCACATTATGTTGGAATGTTTTATTTGTTTGTTAATTAAAATAAAGGATCAGATTGGTGATACACAAAGTCCTATCGCGCTGTGAGGCAAGCGCAGTTATTCTGAGAGTGTGGCGCTGCCTTCCCACTGGGATGTTGGCTACAAAGCTGTGTAAATCTCCTAACAAATTGTGCAGCCGGCCTCAGCGTTGTAGGCGAATGGCTGTGTATTGCAGTGAAATTATTTTCACAATAAACTGTTTAAAAATAAAAACATTAAAAAATGACTTTCTGCCCCCCAGTTGGCAGATGGGGCAATAGCCCCTGATCTGCCCCCCAGGGGGCAGAAAGCCCACTAAGCACCAGGGATTATTTTTTTTATATACTTAGGGGTGGAGGGTGCCCAGAATGGGCATGTCAATGCCCCCACCACCCCAAACAAAATGCTACAGTCTTTCTGCCCACCCCCCAGAGGCAGATGGGGCACTAGCCCCTCATCTGCCCCCCATTGGGGGCAGAAAGCCCACTAGCCACCAGGGATTTTTTTTCCAAAGTTCGGTGTGGGGGTTGCCCAGAATGTGCATGCCAATGCCCCAACCCCCTAAAAAATATGCCAGTCTTTCTGCCCCTCCCAGGAGCCAAAGGGGGCAGATAGCCCACTAAGCGCCAGCGATTATGCTGGCTTTTTTATAGGTAGGGGTGGGGGCAGCCCAGAATGGGCATCCCAATGCCCTCACCTCCCCAAAACAATAGCCACGGAATTCCTGCCCAGATTTTCCCCTCCCCAGGGCGGCTGAAAGCCCACTAGGCACAGACTTCTTTTCAGAATGTGCCTACCTCTGGGTTTTGGGTCCTAGCACAGCTGGCTCCTAGGGAAACATAGCAAACCTTTATATTTTTGAAAACTACACACCAAGGGAAATCCAGGATGGGGTGACTTGTGTGGCTCTCACTAGGTTCTGTAACCCAGAATCTCTTGCAAACCTCAAACCTTGTTTAAAAATAAAACATATTTTGCTCACATGTCAGTGATGGAAAATTCTGGAATCTGCGCAGATCCACAAAATTCCACCCGCCCGCATTTCCCAAAGTCTCCCGATACTTGTCTGGGCAGGCTTACTAAACGCGTCAGGAAACAGCCCAAGACCAAACGTGGACACACCACATTTTTACAGTGAAAACTGACCCTTTTTTTTGCAAAGTGCCTAGCTTTGAGCCCTAGCTCTGTCTGCACCTATAGAAACCTAGCAAACCTATACATTTTTTAAAACTAGATACCCAGGGGAACCCAGGATGGGGTGACTTGTCTGGCTCCCACCAGGTTCTGTAACCCAGAATCCCTTCAAACCTCACATTTCTGTGATGGAAAGTTCTTGAATTTGCATGGATCCACAAAATTCCACCCACCCCGCATTCTCCAAAGTCTTCCGATAAAAATAGCACCTCACTTGTGTGGGTAGACCTAGTGCCCCTGACGGGAAACGACGCACAAAACAACGTGGACACACCACATTTTTAGAGTGAAAACTGACCCCTTTTTGCAAAGTGCCTAGCTGTAGATTTTGAACCCTGGCTGTGCCGGCACCTAGAGAAAGATAGCAAACCTATGCATTTTTGAAAACTAGACACCCAAGGGAATCCAGGATGGGGTGACTTGTGTGGGTCTCACCAGGTTCTGTTACCTAGAATCCCTTGCAAACCTCAAACTTAGTAAAAAAAAAAAGAATTCTCCACATTTCTGTGATGGAAAGTTCTGGAATCTGCGTGGGACCACAAACTTCCACCCACCCTGCATTCTTCAAAGTCTCCCAATATAAATGGTACCTTACTCGTGTGGGTGTGTCAAGTACCCACGAAACGCAAGAGCCCAAAACGTATTGTGGAGTCATCAAAATTACCTATCACAAAACAACCTGGTTTTGCAAAGGGTGGGTTTTGACCCCGGGGTCAGCAGCCATCTAGGGAAACCTACAAATTCCACACATTTCTCAAAATTAGACATGCTGGGGAGTCCAGTGAGGTATGGCGTGCGTGGATCCTCCAACAATTCCCTACCCAGAATCCCCAGCAAACCTCAAATTTAGCTGAAAAACTAATCACATTTTCCTCACTTTTCTGTGTGGGAAAGTTATGGGATCACTGGGCTGACACCAATTTCCTACCACCTAGCGTTCTTCCAGGTCTCCTGATAAAAATGGTACCTCACTTTTGTGGGTAGCCGTAGTGGCTGCAAAAGGAAAATTGTATTTTACTCAGGAGACCAAGGGGAACGCTAGGTGGGAGGACATTTGAGCCAGCACAGTGATCCCACACATAAATGTGTGGAAAAAGTGATTTATATAGCTAAATTTGAGGTTTGCAGGGGATTCTGTGTAAGAAAATGTTGGGGGATCCACGCAAGCCATACCTCACTGGACTCCCCAGGGTGTCTAGTTTTCAGAAATGTGTGGGTTTGATAGGCTTCCCTAGATGGCCGCGAGCCCGGGGCCAAAAAAACAGGCTGCCCCCCTGCAATACCAGTTCATTTTATGAGAGGTAATTTTGAGGTCTCCACAATACGTTTTGGGCCCTTGCCTGTTGCGGGTACTTGACTCACCCACACGAGTGAGGTACCATTTTCATTGGGAGACCTGGGGGAATGCTGGGTGGTAGGAAATTTGTGTCAGCCCGGTAATCCCACCACAGGGGATTCTGGGTAGGGAAACGGGGATCCCCGCAAGCCATACCTCCCTGGACTCCCCAGAGTGTCTACGTTTCAGAAATGTGTGGCTTTGGTAGGTTTTCCTAGATGGCCACTGAGCCCGGGGCCAAAACCCCAGGTCCACCCCCTTGCAAAACCAGGTCGTTTTGTGATAGGTGATTTTGATGTCCCCACAAAAGGTTTTGGGCCCTTGACTGTCGCGGGTACTTGACCCACCCACACGAGTGAGGTATCATTTTTATCGGAAGACTTTGGGAATGCAGGTGGGTGGAATTTTGTGGATCCACGCAGATTCCAGAACTTTCCATCACAGAAATGCGAGAAAATGTGTTTTCTTTTTACAAAGTTTAGGGTTTGCAAGGGATTCTGGGTAAGAGAACCTGGTGAGAGCTACAGAAGTCACCACATTCTGGATTCCCCTGGGTGTCTAGTTTTCAAAAATGTATAGGTTTGCTAGGTTTCCCTAGGTGCCGGCAGAGCTAGGGTTCAAAATCTACAGCTAGGCACTTTGCAAAAAAAGGGGCAGATTTCACTGTAAAAATGTGGTGTGTCCACATTGCGTTTTGGGCCGTTTCCTGTTGCGGACACTAGGCCTGTGCACACAAGTGAGGTATCATTTTTCTCAGACGACTTTGGGAAATGCGGGGTTGGTGGAATTCTGTGGATCCATGCATATTCCAGAACTTTCCATCACATAAATGTAAGGAAAATTTGTTTTTTTTGACAAAGCTTGAGGTTTGCAAGGGACTCTGGGTACCAGAGCCTGGTGAGAGCCAGACAAATCACCCCATCCTGGATTTCCCTGGGTGTCTAGTTTTAAAAAATGTATAGGTTTGCTAGGTTTCCCTAGGTGTCGGCAGAGCTATGGTTCAAAATCTACAGCTAGGCACTTTGGAAAAAGGGTCAGTTTTCACATTAAAAATGTGGTGTGTCCATGTTGGGTTTTGGGCCGTTTCCTGCTGCGGGCACTAGACCTATCCACACAAGTGAGGTACCGTTTTTATCGGGAGACTTAGGGGAACACAGAATTGTAGAGCAACTGTTATTACCTATTGACTTTCAATGCATTTCTGCCTTCCAAATGTAAGACAATGTGTAAAAAATAAATCACTTTGAAAAATGTCCTAGAATTCACATGCTCGTATGGGTACCCACAATTTTGGAAATGTGCAAATAGCTACTGTTATATATATATTTTCACTGTTTATATTTTCCCAAATGAACTGCTAAATACCTGGTACACAATAAAAAACCATTGCAAGACGCTGCTGAGTTATTGGCTCCGGGTTCATCGGGTTCTTGTTGAACCTACAAGTCCTATATACCCCCACAACCAGAAGGGTCCAGCGGATGTAACGGTATATTGTTTTAAAAAATCTGTCATGCTTAGAAAAAGTTTCAGGTGAAAACGTTGGCACAAATGGCTGGTTTTTTTCAACTCATTTTCAATTGTTCCTATTTTCAACTGTTAGTTTCTATAAACAAAACCTTGAAGGATCTACACAAATGACCCCTTGCTGAATTCAGAATTGTGTCTACTTTTTTTTTTTTTTTTCTCTTTATTGAATAGAGACCACGGGTACAAACAAGAAGAAACATAACCCAACATTCAATTAATTATGCAATGCAGTATCGTTTCACAGAGTTTGAATTACAATAGTATTCGGCAGATTTCGAGCTAAGAGACAACTTATACTACTGATACGTAAAATAGTTCCATTATATCGTTCATTACAAACATTGTCAAAAAACCGACATCACAAACACCTCCTTTAAGTCCTATCTAATCGCAGACAAGTATATAGCTAATCAGTTTACATTAAGTTGTCCTAAATAGTAGGTACACTAGAGAGCTTAAGACCTCAATCTTAATATGTCCATATATGCACTGACGGCGCCCCATATTAGCTGTCCCAATGCCTTTTTCCGCCTCCCCTTGAAGATATACAGATTATATTCCATATTTTACGTGAACAAAAAGCGAGTTCTCCACATATCAATTGGGGGGGCATCAGTTTGTAACCACGCTGAGGCGATGCACACCCTAAGCACTGCTGATGCCATGAATATCAGATACCTAACTTCATTACTAGGATCTATGCGCACACCACCCACATCTATACCCAGCAAAATCTCACTAATTGACAGTTGTATAGGAGCACCGAGAATCTCAGATAAAAACCTGTTTATATGTCTGAGCAATTCTGATAATTTAACACAAGTGCCAAAAATATGTACTACATCAGCATGTAAAGTATTACATCTGAAACACTTTCCATCTGGATCTCCTCCCCACTTTGCAATTTTATCAGGCGTGCGATAAAGATAAAACAAGGTCTTATAATGTTGTGCCTTAAGATTAGCAGACATAAATAAACAGCTAGCCAATTCAATCGAGAGCTCCAGCGGTATTTCAGGGCACCCCAATCTTTCTTCCCATCTCGTACTATGAGCTTCCAAGTCGTTAGACATTGTCTCGATAATTATATTATATAATACTCCTATACGAGAGCACTTTTTTTAAATGTATAGCTTTCCAGGATCTATTATTGCTTTCATACCCATTTCTGCCATTAACTGGAAGGAGGTTGAAAGCAGCAAAAATAGGCTATGTCCCAGTAAAATGCCAAAACTGTGTTAAATGTTTTGGTTTCTGACAAAAGTCAGTCTGTCCCTGAAAGCTGGGAAGATGGTGATTTCAGCACCACAAACCCTTTGTTGATACCATTTCCAGGGGAAAAAACAGACGCTTTCATCTTCAGAACTTTTTTCCAATTTTTCCCAAATAAACCAAAATTTGACTGTATTTTGGCTTATTTCTGGGTCCCCTCCAAGGGAATCAACAAACCCTGGGTACCTTTAAAATCTGCATGATGTTGGAAGAAAAGGACGCAACTTTGGCGTGGATATCTTTTTGGTCAAAAAGTTACAGGGGCATAAGCGCAAACTACCTAAAAAATAGCCCCAAAAAAGGCTTAGCACAGGGGAGGAAAGGCATAGCGGCGAAAGGGTTAATGTCAAAGCTTCCACTTGTTAAAGAAATACACTTTTTTTTTAGACATGTTCATGGCTCAGCTCATTACACAGGCTCTGAGATCAGAGCCAGGCCCGTGGCTCAGCTCTGACTCGGCTATACCTGTTAATTTGTTGGCACATCCACCTTTATGTGTATTAGCACAAGTTGTGTTAAATTCTTTTGTTGATTGCTTACTCCTTTTAAATGATTCTAAACGTCATATCTATGTTATCACTATTATTATAAATTACTTAATAACAGTGTCGGAATACAGGGGGATGCAGCCAGATCTGGATCCAGCAGTTATTATTGAACCGGATCCAAGCCAACACTAGCGGACCTTACCCTGTCACTAACCTTACTGTGTCTGGGAGCAGGGTGCGATCAACCAATGGGACACAGAACAGCCGTGCAAATGCTGCGCCACCTGCAAGACATCACAGCAAACTCCCAAACGTTCCTAAACAGCTGGGCCTAGGGCTTTTGTTTGAAGGGCAATCGGCACCTCCCTTTGTCCTAAAAGGCTGATGTTGGAAGGAGGATTATTGGTAGAGGTAAGTATGCACCTACCACTAGCAATAAGGCCACCAACGCAATATAAGATCCAGTTAAGGTCTCCAAAAATTATTCCCTTGCTCAACCCTTGGTATCTGACAACGAGAAGGCAGGTTTAAAGAGACTGGTGTAGAAAGCATTTAAAAACACCAATACACTAAATAAGCAGTTGAAAACAAGCCTGTACACACGTCTTAAATACGTTGCAGAGTAAGTCTCTGTCTCTCAAGATCCGACAAACATACACAGTATATGCATGAACTTTAAGAAACAATAAACAGATCAGAAGTTGTTGTGTGTTCTTCTTTATTCTTGCAAGGTTGCCCAGCCAACACGTGTTTCATCTGGGTAATTGACCCAAGACTTCATCAGGGCTTGAGGCAATACGAAGGAGATCTGGGATCTCTCTGCCGGTTGTACTTTTGTCCCGGCTGGTAAAGGAGGTTGTAGTGAGTAAAGCACTCCGGAAAAATGCTCAAAATACGTGTGAAACGAAATCCACTCCGAACCGGTTGTAATTCCAACCCGGTTCACTGGTAAATGGATTTGTAGGCAGAGTGGACACAAATAGGGCCCGTCACAAGTGACGGATATAGTGTTCAGGAGGAGGCCAGAGGACTGGCTAGGCTGACCCAGCGAGTACACTGGTCCAACAAAAACAATCACAGCGTCTGGGACCGGAGGATAAGCAGGACACAACACAAAATAAAAAACCACAACCAATATATAAAAATAGGATACATTTTTAAAGATTCTTTTTAGTAAATCAAAAACGAGCTTCAGAAATAAGCATTTCAAGGAAGTACGTATAAAGCAGTTGCCAGACATCGCCAAATCACGCCTTATGGAACACATTGTACACATATACTGTAGACAAGCCACCCGCCACCGGTTGGAATACGTCTCTAAACCCTCCCAGAAAACCAAGTCAGAACCCCTCATGGGGCCCATCACAGACCCCTGTGTAATGACCACGGCCCCCATATCTTCTCCCATTTGCGGGGACATCCACGCCTTTGGTACACCATCTGCTCCGTCCCATGACACCAGTCCAAATCACAGATCCAAGCGACCACAGTCAGAGGTTCCACAGCCCCCCATGCACGTGCAATCTTCCTTTTTGTGACCCCCCGCGCCAAGGCCAACCATAACTTTGCCCATTTTGGCCACGTGATCTCCCTCGTGACGCCGAGAATATGCCACCTAGACTCCAGAGGGACCTGTGCCCCCACCACCGCCTCCATCACACTGGTGACGCCCTTCCAATACCTCTGGATCCTGGGGCAGGACCACAAAATAAAAGAACGATCCCCTCAATAGGATATATTTTGATGTTTAAAATGACATAAAAATTACAATAATCCAATTTACGGAACCAGAGATATGAATTTTTAAAGAATAAACACTTTCTAGTGCTTAAAAACATACAGCATCAACTTGGGACATCAGGTCGCGCTTGAATGCGACAAATTCAAAGTTTGAGGCTGAACGAAATGAAGCCCTGGTCGGATACACTAAGAGGAAGGCCCCAGTCAAAATGTAATCTTCGCACTTAGAAACCTTACCAGAGGATTTTGCCTCGTCCTCGAGTAAGACTCCTCTTCTTTGAGTCAACGACGGCAGCTTAGCTCAGCGCAAGGCCTCAGTGAAATCCTTGAAGTCTCCAGCTCTAGAGGTTTTAGCGGGATGAACCTGAAATCCAGGCTGGTTCGATATCTGGGCCTGACTCTCATGGACGGGTCAGTCACCTTATAAAGCTTTTTCCAAAAGTTGCTCCACACTTCTGGAACTTTTCCTGAAAGTTCCTCTTGAGGGTTCAAAGTGTCAAAAACACAAATCCAAGGATCTAGAAGCTCTGAGATGGTCCTTGGAAGTTTGAGACTATAATTCCCACAATGCACATGGCCAAATCCTTAAAAGACCACTGGACGCACTCCAGGCTAGGGACTTCTTGGGCGAGATGGTGCGGGTGAGCTCTGTTAATGTGTTACTTTCAGGGAGTCCACTCCTTAATCTTTTTTGAAGCAAGGCAAAGTCCTAAGGGCTGTAGTTACAAGTTGCAGCAGGAGCAGTCATTCAGAGTACAATCTTTTGTGGTGCAGACCAGAGTTCCAGCAGGGGAGTCCTTCTTCTTCTTGTAGTTTCAGGTAGAAGATCTGACTTGCTATGCAGCTCTTGCATATTTATTCAATGGTCTGGGGCTACAAGCAGGGGGGCACCTATTAGACTGGCATGTTTCCCCAGTCTTTTTGCTTTCTGACCTCCTGGTTTGGACTCTATTTCTCCGGGTTTAGTGTCAGACCCATCGACCGCTGATCCTCAACGGCCAGCGAAGCTTGCAACATGACCGTAGCGAGCACTGGCCTGTTTCGTACCACAGCCCTGGTTTCACCTACGCTGCTGCACGACTGCCAATGAGCCGCTGCCTCCACTGCGACCTGAGGGCACCACACGCCGCACCGCTCCGCTTCACACCGCAGCCTCGATGACCGCCACCGCAACACACCACCGAGGTCGGCAGGAGCAAAAGGTACTGTTCACAAGTCTTCTGACACCGACTCCTGTCCGCACCGACGCAAAACTGTCAGATTTGGTTGTTTTCACCACCACGGTAGTACCGGAGGGAGCTACAGACTTTAAGGAACTGCATTTAAAGGTTATTCTTGCAAAGAACAGATTGTTGATTATTGTATGTTGGACTTTTATCATTTTGGTCTTGTTTTATCCAGATACATATTGGAATTTTTTCTTAACTGGTGTGGTGTCCATTTGTAGTGTTTTCTCCGTATTACTGTATGTGATGTGCAAATGCTTTACACACTGCCTCTGAGATCAGCCTGACTGCTCGTGCGAAGCTACCAAGGGGGTTAGCAGGGGTTATTTCAGTAGTGTATCCCCCTTATCCTGACTAGGAAGAAGGGTCCCTACTTGAACAGGGTAATAACCTGCCAACTAGAGACCCCCATTTCTAACAGCACCCCTGACCAATGGGGTACAGGGTGCCATCCAAAAGCATGACAGCTTCCTCCATAGTGTGTCATATTCCTGTCCCAAAAAGCACAGTACTTTAAAGTTTAAGATGGAGAAATTATCTCCTTGGGAGTAAGAGCTGGCTAAACCAACCTACTTCTGTGGCTCATTTCTCTTAACAACCCATTTCCAAACCTCCTGCTAATTATATTCCTGGGGCTCCCATCTGGCTGGGGGGTACTTGAGAAGGGGGGTATACCTGGCTGGCATTCCTTACTGTTCTCTTTGAAGTCCAGTTTGGATACCCAGCCCCCTTCCTGCCATGTACCCTGCAGGTGCAGAACTTCCCCACCAGATACCCTCTCTCTCTATGAAGGCCACTTATCACCTCATCAAATCAGTTTGGCTAAGCCTGTTAAGGGCTGGCCAATAAGGAGAGGCTGCTAGTAGGCTCAATTTTGGCTCACAGAAATGAAAGTTGTATTACTTATTTTCTGTTTTACAAATTCAAGTATTGGATGTATCATTACAAATTTGTTAAGTCCCTGAAATGTTATATTAGCTCACTCCTATCAATAGTTACACTGTATTACAGTATGCCCTGCTACAATGTGGGAGAAACAAAATTGGTAGTTTTCTCTCACCAGAGCATATACACCATTGCTTAAAATGTCCCTGCTTTTTAAAACTTAGCACTCTACCCTGGGAGCACCTAAAGTAGACCTTAGGGTGACTATATGTACAAATAAGGTAGTTTAATACTTTAGAAGTACCTTTAAATCCAAAGTCGAATTGCAAGTAATTTCAATTTAAAAGCAGCTTGCAAAGCAGGGCTGACTTTTAAAATGACAGTGGGCAAGACAGCAGTGCACGCTTAAGTGCCTCAAAGTTACTGGGCCTCTAAACCTACATGCCATACCATAAACTAGGGACTTCCAGTTAGGTTGTCAGCGCCAATTGTAATTACACCTAATTACCATATACATTTTTAGTCAGAGTACTGGCCCTGGGCCTGGTTAGCAGAGCCTATGGTGCAGTCAGAGTCAGTTAACACCAGTATCAGTCAAATAATCATGGCAAAAATGGTGACTTTCTCACAGCTAAGATCAGTTTTCTGTCAAAAATTCATAGCTGGAACCTAACACCTTGATGTAAAATTCAGAAAGATGTCCGCCAGAGGAATGATATGCAACCTGCCCTGAAGAGACAACTAGAATAAAAAAGTGTTTTCTTTCACTCTGAAGCAGGATGTGTAAGAAGTGTAGGTCTTTGCATATACGAATGTTTTATTGTATATGTCTTTGTAATAACACTAACATTTTTTTATTTAGCACTTAGAAATACATGTTTACAAGTACACAAATGAAATCATTTTAACAACAGTAGATTAATGGCATATTGAGAAAAATCATGCATGGTTCTAAATGTGCGCCTTGCATGTTACAAGCAGCTTCATGATATAGATGCATAAACCATTGAGCTAAAGTACTGTGCTTGTACTAAGCCAATTTTAGGTAAAATAAGTGTCTCCGTAACAAAGCATTAATTGAGCGAGCTATCCTACATAAAATGCAAATATGTGCCCTAGACATTATACTTTAAAACAAGCACCGTAACCACCTGTATTATTTTATGATGCTTCTAACCTGTGACCAGTGAATGCAAACATATATCTTCAGCACTGCATTATCCCCAGAGTTACATTACTACTGCTTTACCCTGAAACCAGGTAAACACAAATCTCTGCAGAAAGTGCCTTAACCCCAGGATTTCTGTAGGTGCATCTTGCCAGAGTTGAAACCCCATAGGAAAAAAAGAGGTGTTGAGAGGTGTCTCCACTGTGTTCTCTTCATCTGTCCTCTATGGTACCCAAGCTTAAACATCTGGAAGCTAGGGAAAAAAGTAAACAAAGACCTGAGTGACCATCTAGGATGCAGGTCCTGCCTGACCCGAAGGTAGCAAAGGAGGAGGACAACCAGCATGAGGATCAGGGTCATCAGCAGATTAACAACCATCAGGCGGACTAGGATTACTAGCATCAGCAGAACAAAAAGCACCAGAATGATGAGGATCAAGAGGGCCAGGACCAAATAAACGACGGACCAAGGCCAGAAGAACTAAGAGGACCAGCACCACCTGGAAAACCAAGTCCAGATGGAGGAAAGGCCAGTTTAACTAATGCCAGGAGGAACAGGACCAGGACAATCAGGACCAAGGGGACCATAATCAATGGTCCAGCACCAAGAAGGCTGGCCTCGGGAGGAATAGCATCAAGAGGCCCAGTAAGAGCAAGATTAGGCGTCGGAAGAGCAAGATCAGGCTTCGGAGTAGCAGGAACTAGACCAGGGAATGAGGAGAACAAGGACCTGAAGGACAACAACCAGGAAGATCAAAACTAAAAAGGACAATGGGACCATGAGAATGAGGAATAGGCGGAGTAGAAGAACTAACATTAGGAGGGCCAGGAGAGCTAGTAGAACCATGGGTAAGGACCAGTAGTGGCAAGACTAGGAACCAGGAAAAAGAAGCCAGAAAGACAAGTTATCAGAGAACAGGAGCAGGACAAGAAAGACAGTGATCAGAATCTTGAGAAGGACCAATACAAGGACCAAGCAGACCTGGAGGCTCAGGACCAAGGAGATCAGGAGGATGAGGAGCTAGAGGATAGTGACCAGAAGGATCAGGAACACAAGGACCAAATGGATGTTATGAACCAAATGTTGGAGATCGAGGAGCTAAGGGATATTATCAGAAGAAGGAAGACCAAGGCGAAAATTGGGAGGATGATTAGGAGAACCTGACTAGGTGGATGAGAAATCAAGAGTAGGGGGATGACTAGGGTGAAGGGAACCAGTAGGATCAATACCAGGAGCATGAGTATCAGACCTAGACACAACAAGGCCAGGGTCCAGAGAAGGACCAGGATATGAGTAGGGCCAGGAGGAAACCCAAGAGCTGGAAGATCATGAGGAGATGGGATGTGAAGGAAATGACCTTCAGATGAAGGAGGACTGGAAGATGATGATGAGAAGGAGGAGGAAAAAGACAATGAGGAGGAGGACCATGAAGAAAATAATGACAAGTAACAGAAAGACTAAAAAGCGAATGAGGACCAGGAGGAGGAGAACAAGGCGGAGGAAGAAGTCAATATTGGAGGCCACATCTATTTATTTTATTTTATTCTATTGGATTTAAAGCGCACTACCACTGGAATTTCTCTTGATGCTAAAGGCATGACAAATAGTCAGCCTTTTATGGTTTAAATATTTTTATTAAACAGTGCAAGAAGCGAGCTCACATACAACAGGCCTCACTAGGCCCACTATGAATACTAATCAATGCAACGCTGTTACAAAAATCAACAATAAACAAATAGGGTCCCTCCCGCCACCCAGAGAAACAGAAAAGTAAGAGAAGAGAAAAATACAGAGAGAACCACCCTCACCCTGCCACGGTCCGTTCTTGCAATATGGCGCTGCGCCAGGCTGGGTGTCGGTCTTAAAGACTAGCGAGTCTGCTCAGAGGGCTCTGGCGCCGCTAGGCGTAGAAGGCGTAAGTATCGTGGGCAGGACAGCTCCCGGAATTCTTTTGCCAGTAGAGTGAGGAACGGCTGCCAGAGATCGTTAAAGGATGAGCCTTTCCCTGCCAGGGTAAGAGAGATCTTTTCCATGTCCAACACGTGCCATAATTGTTGATACCACCCTATGTGTGCAGGGAAACGGGGGGTTCTCCAATGAATTAATATGTTTTGGATGGCAGTGCTTAGAGCTATGGCTATCTGTTTCCCTCGCCTGGATGTCAAGGGGTAGGTAAGCGGGTTTGGCACCCCTAGCAGAACGTATGCAGGAACCCTAGGACTTCAGTGTCAAGATGTTTGTCCACATCGTCTAGAATATGGGTCCAGTAAGTCCGGATGTATTCCCAATCCCACAACAGGTGGACCAACGTGCCCCTTTCCCCACACCCTCGCCAGCAGTCAGGGTTCTGTATTGCATCAGCTTGATGAAGTCGTTCTGGAGTGTAATACCAGTGATAAACTAGCTTGGTGAGTGTTTCAGTGAGACCTACATGTGTTGCCGTGTGGCACGCACTATAGCATTCACCCTCCCATTCCTTGGGGCTGAGATTACGTCCAAGGTCCCTCTCCCAACGTGCACGCCCTGTATGGTAAGTGTGGGTGTATCTGGACAGTAGCAACTTGTATAGATCTGAGATCAAATTCTTGTCTGAGGACCGCGTGATAAGCCACCGTTCATAGGGAGTGAGAAGCCTAGCTGCCTGTGAGCGGTTACCAGGGTGCATTGCCCAGTGTCGGACCTGTAAATAGTGCATGCGTTCGGATTCCGGGAGATCGTAATCAGCCCGAAGCTGCGAAAAGGGAATAATGGCCCCTTTGGCGTATAAAAGGCCTAATGCGCGACATCCAGCCGCTCTCCACAGTTGAAAGGACTGTGGGCCCATCCTGGGGCTAAAGTCAGGATTATCCAGAATTGATGTAAGTGGGGTAGGGAAAGTCGTGAGATCATGGGGCGTATTAGTCCAATCGCAGACTGTGAGGGCTGTGCATGTCACCTGCGAAGCGTATAGGTTGGGGGGGCGGCGGGCTCTCGAGAGGAAGGGAACTTTCATGAGAGACGTACCAGAAACAGCGCGATCTTTAAAGAGCCAGTATTTCTCGGATTCAGCCCGGCTCCATTCGACCAAATGTCGAAGCTGCGCAGCGTTATAATAGAGCGTGAGATCCGGAATCGCGAGTCCCCCTTCGTGAGGCGGAAGAAAGCTAACCAACCGTTTTAGTCGTGGTTTGCGCCCCTGCTATATAAAAAGAGAGAGTTCCGACTGCACCCTACGTAGCCAACCAGTTGGGGGTGGCAAGGGGAGAGTTTGAAATAAATAGAGAATTTTGGGGAGGATCGTCATTTTCACTGCTGCGATACGCCCAAGCCATGAAACCTGGTAGTATTTCCACCACTGTAGCTCGGTGCGGATGTGTGTGTGAAAGAGGGAGTAGTTAGAAGTCCTCATGGCCTGCAAAGTCGGAGCCAAATGGATACCCAGATAAGGAACGACGTCATCGGACCATCACAGAGGATAGCGAGCCTGCAGGTCCGCCTGCCCTTGGGGTGACGTGGAAAGATTCATCGCTATGGATTTGGTCAGGTTGACCTTAAACCCAGAGGCACTGGCGAAAGTGTCCAGTACCTCCAGAAAGGTCCCCAACGCCCTCCCAGGGTTCGTTAGGGTGACTAGCACGTAGTCTGCATATAGGCTTATGGTGTGTGTGTCTCCTCCAAAGCTAATGCCCGTGATCTGTGGGTGATTCCTAACCCTCTGCTCCATGGGCTCCATGTAGAAAGCGAAGAGCAGGGGCGACAGGGGGCACCCCTGCCTCGTGCCTCTATTGATAGAGAATAGGGTGGACGTGTACCCATTGATCCGCACTGTGGCGGTGGGAGACCGGTAGCAGTTAATAATGAGCGTCCGCATCTGCTCCCCAGGCCAATGCGGACTAATGCCTGTTCGAGATAGGGCAAGTGGACCCGATAAAGGCCTTCTCCATGTCGATTGTGAAGAGCATATAGTTCCCGGGCAACGGGAGGCCTTTTCAATGAGGTGTGTGACACGTTTTGTATTGTCACTCGTCTGCCGCTGCTGTATCAATCCGGCCTGGTCAGGGTCCACGAGCCCCAGCATAGAGGGGGCGAGCCGGCTGGCCAATATACCGGTGTAAAGTTTCAGATCTATATTCAAGAGCAAGATAGGCTGATATGACCCACAGTCCGACTTGTCTTTCCCTGGCTTAAGGATAACGGCTATCGCTGCTCCCAACATGGAAGAGGAGATTGCCCCCGGGGCCACAAAGGAATTGTGAAAAGGCAAGTGTAGTGCAAAACTGCTTATAAAAGGCCACGGTGTAACCATCGGGCCAGGTGACTTGCCCAGCTTCAAGCGTGCGATAGCTGCGATGACTTCCTCCGGTCTGATCACCCTCTCAATATGAGCTGCTTGGTCTGGTGTCAGAGTGGGGAGGCGAGCCTGGGCTAGGTATGCATCGATATCCACACCCTCCAAGGGCTGTTCCTCATAAAGTTGAGCGTAGAAGTTGTGGAAGGTCTCGGCTATAGCCGCGTCCTCCGAGCGTAACACTCCAGTGATGTCTCTAATCTCCCGGACACGCTCGTGTAATCGAACCTCCCAGAGCTTATGCGCGAGTAGTCGACCACATTTGTCCCTGCCAGTTTAAAAGGAATGTCGCAACCGGAGCGCCTTGTCCCTGTCAATAGCATTCACCTGTGCCCGAGCAGCCGTTAATTGTCGCCAAATGCGTGGTGCCCAGGTACGCTGGTGCATCTGCTCCAGTTCCCGCACCTTCTGTGTCAGTTCCTTCCTCCTTAAGGGCCTCCCATCGTGTAGAGAGAGCGGTATCTGGACTATCATGTGTGAGAGGTACTCCTCTAATGCGTGCTGTATCTGGGCAACTGTGTCTGGCCTATGCAATAGAGTGTCGCAGAAGCGCCACTGTCTGGCCAGACGTTGGATTTGTAGAAGTGCCAATGAAACCTCCACTGGGGCGTGATCGGACAGGGCCGCCACCAATATGTCAGCAGAAAGCGTGACGTCGCAGAGAGCCTTTGAACCCAGAAAATAATCTAGCCTAGCATAGGTTTTATAGGCGTTAAGAGTAATATGAGAATTCTCGTGACCAAGGGTATTGGTGTCTCCATAAGTCCATGAGGCCTAAGTCATGTAGTCTAGTGAGCTCCATGGGTGAAAGGGTACCAACTTGGCTTGTCCGTTGTGTTGACCTGTCTAGACCATTGTTGAACACCAAGTTGAGATCCCCCCCTATCAGTATGTGACGTTCCTGAGTTGCCATAGCGTCAGTAAGAGCTTCATGTAAAAATCATTACTGACCCTCGTTGGGGGCATAGATAGAACCCACGATCACAGTGTGGCCCCCCCACAGAAAATTGATAAGTGAGGAGTCTACCCTTTATCTCAACCCCTTTCTGCACTGCCTTCCCCTGAAAAGCCCTTGAGACCAGAATTGCCACCCCAGCTGTCTTAGTTGGTTTGGAGGAGAAGAATTGGGTCTGGAATGTGTGGGAACTAAGCCGATGACAGTCCCTAGGGAGGAGGTGTGTTTCCTGAAGGAGGCAAATGTCTGCCCGTGTACTCTCTAAATAGGAAAGGAGTGCCCTGCGTTTGATGGGATTATTGAGCCCTCTTACATTAGGGATGAGAACCTTAACTGTAGATGGTGGCATCTAACACCCAAAAATGGGGTAAAGCCAAATAAGAGCATCAGGACCACCAAGGCTCCGTAGCACCAGCGCAAAAGTAAAAAGATCATTGCACCCCTTGGACCGGCCCCCCCCCCCAGAAATAAAGGACAGCGAAAGAAAAAGAGGAGAAAAAAAGGATAGAGCAAAAGCCCACAAAGAGTGAAAGCAAAATACCAAAGCACAACAGGTCCGTCATCCAAGGATGAGCAGGAAAATAGCCTATGGGGTTTTGGAGTGGCCGATGGGAGCTGCAATCCCCTCCCCCCATCCCCCGAACAGCAATACAAGGATACATCATGGTAGCCAGGCTCAGTCACATAGTCGATGTCTCGGCCAGGACTCCTGGAGAGCTTCAAGGGCGGCCTGTTGTTCCTGCTTGACCACCAGCGGATCCGGTCACCGGGCGGGGCGTCATTGGCACTGCTATCTCCACTTCGGGCGGCTGTCGCTGGAGCCTTGGTCCGAGAACTCACCCTCATCAGTGTCCTCCGGGATAGGAATCCCCAGCAGCTTGCTTGCTTCAGACAAGGAACGGAGTTGGAACAACTTGCCATCATGCCGGAATACAAGGCGAAAAGGATGCCTCCACGAATAGGAGATGTTTTGTTGCGCAGAGCTTCCGTGATGGGCCGGAAGGTTCTACGTTTCTGGAGCGTGATCGCGGCAAGGTCTTGATAGAGGACCGGCGACTGGTTTTGGAAAGTGATCGGTTAAAGCGTTTTAGTTTTACGTAGGATTTCTTCTTTGGTGCAAAAGTCCTGGACGCAGACTAAGATGTCTGCCGGAGGCGCTTTTGATGCACTGGGAGGGCCCACCCTGTGTGCTCTGTCCAGCTTGAGGTCAAAGTCCAGTGGGTTGCCTAGGATATGATTGAAGAGTTCACGCACGTATCCAAAGATGTCCCCAGCCTCTTCGTTGGTACTCACTCCCAGAATTCAGATGTTGTGGCGACGGGAGCAGTTCTCGAGGTCCTCCAGATGAGATTGGACATCTACCTGTTCATGGATTTGAAGCACTTCCTGTTGCATGGCTGCCAATTCAGTGTCCTGGGAATTGCTTTTGTCCTCCAGGGATGCCAGTCTCTCCCCTATTTTGTCTACATCCTTGCGGATGTCTTTGATCTCCGCCGTGAGATCGCGCTTCACCGTCTGAAGGTCATCCCCCAGGGCCGCAAACAGTGATTCCAAAAAGGCCTGCGTCACTGGTACGTCTGCCGTGGTGGCCATCTGTGCTGCCGGGTCCGGTCGGCCGGGGCCCCCCACTCTGTGCGCGGGCAAAGAGGTCCTTGAGCGATTTCTCCCTCGAGGCCGATTTGTCTCTCCTGCCTCGAGTGGATGTCATATTCAGCCCTCCTCTCAGTAACGGCCCCTCTGACCACTAACCAGACCGCGCTGAAAATCTTTACGGCCCAGTGTCCTCTGGAATGGCGACCTTCACCCCGCATCTCCGGGCCCAGGGGAACAATTGCGCGCTTGATGCTGCTCCCGATGTGTGGCAGTGCACAATGCCTGCCGGTGATCTGCGGGACCCCCCTTCTGGTGTGCCGAGCCGTCCCCGCCCTCTAGGCCTTTGGGTATTGAGGGTGTAGTGCAGTAACCATCCAGCAGCAACAGAAAAGCGCGCGGTAGCGCGGATGGGGGGTGCAGTAAGTACGCTCTGGAGTGCGGCAGGGGCTCCCAAGGGTAGGGCCTCTTCGAGTGCGTGGTGTCTGGCGTTAGGAGCCCGTAGCAGACCGCTGGCGATGCCTGGTCTTCACTCACTCCAGAAAGCGCGACGGTGGTGGCCCGCTCAGTTATGCCCCAGTGAGCAGGTCAGTCAAAGCCTTGCGCATCAGGCGTAGGGCCAGGTGCGCCTACAGGGTCCGATGACCGAAAGGCCTGCCGTGGGGCCCAATATAGCCCAAATGTCCCCAAGGGTTCCGGGGTCTGAAGGCCGCAACGGGGGAAGGGGGCGCAGTAGATCTCACCACGGCTCGCTCCGGGCCGCTCCTTCAAGCTGGAGGCCGAGACGCCTCCCGATGGCTCCCGCTGCTTACCTCCGGTTGCAGGCCCAAGCATGGATCGCCTCAAGCTGCAGCCTCAACTCGGCATCGCCGCCGCTATGTGCAAAGATGGCGCCCGCAGGGCCGCCGCTGATCGCCACTGCTGCCGATCGCCAGTCCCGGAAGATATTGTTGGATCTGGCCAACAGCCGCGATTGGGCTGCGGCAATCCACGGCCAAAGGCTGGAGGCCCCGACAGCTGCAGCAGCGCCGTCTGCAGCAGCGCGCACTCGCTCCGGTGCTCGGGCCCAGCCCAGATCGAGAGCCAGAAATGTGACCTCAGAAGCCCCGGGGGATGCAGCTAACGGGTCGCAGAGTGTGCCAGTAAGCCCCGAACTTCAAATCAACCGTCGTCGGTGTAGTTTAGAGCCGGGGCCAGTGCTATGATTCAACAGGAGGAGGGGAGAAGGCAGAGCATGTCGTACCTCTCCCCCATCTTGGCCACGCCCCCTAGTCAGCCTTTTTAAAAAAATCATATTTAACAATGTATTGAGCGCATCTGCACAAGGGCATAACAGCAATTTTTCAAGGAATACATTTGAAATACAGCAGTTGGTGCTTACATTAACCATAACACTATAATCTTGTAAATACAGATCGGGTATTCAGTGAAGGAAGAAAGGACCAGGAGGAGGATGAGGATCAGAAGGAGGACAACAAGGAGGGGGAAGAAGCCTTTTTTTTAAAAAAATTCAAGTGGATTTATTGAAGGCACTACCATCGGAAGGTCTGTTGGTACTGAGGGTATGCCCTTGGCTACACAGGCTACACTTGCTTAAGAGAACTTCTGAGGTACACTTATGCCACAGACCCTGGAGAGACCACACACTTTTTAAAAGCATACTTTAAGCACTGCTTAATCAACTCAGCTATATTACAATTGTAGTCTTTTTGTGACCAATCGTTGCTGCCAATTTCTTTCAGGATAGTTTGTTGAAAAAATATTACCTAGGCTGCTTGTAATTGGCTTTGCTCCCTATAATGCTGCCCCTCAGGGACTCCACCTCCTTTCTGATGGACTTTGTTAATAGAATCCCACTGTAGACATGTTCCATGCCCAGCACTGTTTCATAAAGATTAATTTGCAACCAAAAAATGTTATCTGCAGAAATAAATATATCTATATAAAAGTAAATTTTTATACCGGAGCAGACAGAGGGAGTCAACTGCAACTGTCAAAATTAAGCTGAACAAGAAAAGGACGAAACACTCCAAAAGAGCTGACTTTATTTACACTGTCAAACAGTTTAGTTGATTTCTTTTTTATTTAACAATATTTAAAGCATATCTGCACAATATATAACAGCACTTTTGCATAGAATATATTAGACATACAGCAGACAGGACTAACATTAAGAAAAATGCAGTAACTTTGTAAACACTGATCGGGTATTCAGTTAAAAGCATAGCCACAATCGAAACCTACCCCCCCCCCCCCCCCCCCCCCCCCGCTGCAGAGATTGAAGCAAGATGTGGCCAATTGGAAGACCCTGCCGCTCTCATTATTGGAGAGAGAGGTGCTATTCAAAATGATGTCTCTGTCGTGTTTTCTATATGCGCTCCAGAACTTCCCAGGTCCGGTCTCACTGAAGTATTTTAAAGAGGTGGAAAGTCTCCAGAGGGAGCTGCTTTGAGATGGCCGTTCCTGCATAGCCCTTCCCAAGCTTGTTCTAAGTTTGTATGACAGGGAATAGGGCTACCAGACATTAGGAAGTATTACTGGGCGGCCCACTTAGCAGCTATAAATCAATGCACATACCGTCAGTGGGATGACCCAGGTTACAGAATGGATAAATGGGTATTGCCGGGTGGTAACTATAATATGGCCCTCTACTCTAGGCCCAAGAGATTTTCATTAACAGGACCAACCGGGCATTCAGTACACATGGCACGCAATATATAAAAGCCTAGGGTGGGAGCAAAAGCTCACGATGGCTACTCCTTTGTGGGACTCGGAACCATTGGGCACCCTGAGAGGTTCAAAGGGGTTTGAGAAATGAGACCTAATAGGGATCTCGAAAATAGGGGACTTATTGAAAAAGGGAGAAATTATCTCCTTCGCCACCTTGGACCACGAATACAAATTGGCCAGCACAGAATACTTCAGGTATTTACGGGTGAGACATGCACTAATGTCGCATTTGCAGAAGGGAATATCCCCCACTGATGCCTCGCCGCTGGAAGACAGGTTGCTCGATGGGTATCTACAAATGAAAGCAGTGTCCTTGACGTATAAGAAGCTGATGTGCCGGACCCTCTCAAAGTGATACGGGAGCGTTGGGGGAACGATGGGTTGGAACTTGATGACGAGGTGTGGCAGGAGGCAGTGGCATCCCCGTGGGAGGTTGCAATCTCCTCCAGGCTACGTCTGGTCCAATTGAAAATCCTCCATAGAATCTACGTCACGGGGACTCAGCTCATCAGAATGGGTAGGGCGGATGAGGGCTTGTGCAGGATGCAATGTGGTCAGGGGGGTTCATTAATGCATATCCTGAGGGAGTGTGTATATATACAGAAGTATTGGAAGGAGATACACGCCTGTCTAGGTGAGGTCTTCGGACTTGTGGTGGGGATCGAGGATAAGAGATGCCTTTTAAATGTATGGGAGCCCACAGATTTAGGCAGGAAAGACCTATATGGGTCACGCTGGGATTGATTTAAAAAATATATATTTTTATTGGTTTTTCCAAACAAAACAAGGTGGCATAAAGCAGAATTGCATAGTCAAATATCAACATCATAAGAAATCCCAAGCTGCACGTCCCCGTATTTCCCATCCTCCCCCGGTGTGCTATAGTTGCCCGCATCAGAATCATTAAAGGAACATCTAAGTCTCCTGAGACAGAATAGTTAACAGTAGTGCTGTACAGGTAACATACTTTCATATGGGTTCAACGCTGGTTCCACAGTGCATGCCCAGATTCATACTCCTTGTGCTATGGCGTCAGTTGCATCCTCTTGGTCTTCTAAGGCCGAACCCTCCTCAGTACCCGTCTCAGGTGCCTGTAGCAGTGCAACTAATGCCTCCCACGCCCTCGGTGCGTCCAGTTCCTTTTTATTGGTAGATCGTAGAGCCTGTTGTAGCCTAAGTGTACCTTCGCTTAGTGCCCATTTGAGGAATTCCACCCTCCATCTCCCCACACTGGGCCCTCTCGCTGATTTCCAGTGAAGTGTGATCTCCCTCTTAGCTAATACGAGGCCCAAGTCTATAAATTTGCTCGTCACTTTAGTTTTAGAGGTATGCGGAAACCAATGCAATAAACAGACCCCCTGCTCTGGGTCTATGTTACGATCAGTTATTTCGCACAGTACTAGTACCTCCACCCAATACATTCCCAAACAGGTATAACCCCACATCATATGCTGGAAATTCGCCCCCTCCAAACTACACCTCGAGCACTGAGCGGCGGCCGTAGTAAAGTATTGGTAAATCTTAGCTGGTGTTAAGTATGCTCTATGCTGTATATAAAATTGCACCAATTGAAATCAGGCGTCGCTCGTGCTTTTTCAGGCCCTTCTAACCAGCTGAATCAACGTCTTCTCGGGGATTTCCTTGCCTAGGTCTGCTTCCCATTTCCCCTGTAGCGCACGCAACGGTTCTAGTGTTTCAGTCAGCATGCGCCTATACTGGCATGTGATAGCCTTAAAGGTTCCTGCAGCCATTGCCACATATTGGCATGCCATTGAGGTCTGCGGTTCCGACAATCCCGTCTTCCAGTACCGTTGCATTGCTGAAAATAGTGCTGTATGCAGCAGGTAATCCCCCCGAGGGAGACCATATCTGTCCTGCAAAGCCGGAAAGGATAAAAGGATGCAGTCTTCATAGAGGTCCCCCAATACCTGAACCCCCAGCGCCTCCCATTCAGCTAACGCCGTCCAGTCCCCCGCCATGCGGGAGGGCCGTACACATGCCCAGCGGAATCTCCGGGGTGTACGGACAGGCAATCCCAGCTCGATGCTAGCTCCGGTTCCAGCACAATCTCAGCGTCCGCTCTTCAGTAGTAAGCGGTTCAAGGCGCATCTTGTGCTGGAGCACTATAAAGGACAAGATATATCGTGGAACCCATCGTCCCTCAGGACCGTCTGGGCCTCAAAACTCCTGAGCCACAGCCTGAGTGAGTCACTGGAGCTGCGCTGCTAAATAGTACCAGTCAAAGTCGGGCACGGCCATACCCCCATCGGCTCTCGGACGTATCATTGTAGCCATCGCAACCCGACGCCTGCCAGCCCCCCAGAGAAATCCCCCAGCCATGGAACAGAGATGTCAGAACACAGAGCCCGGCACCCAGACTGGTAGCGTCCGGAAGTAATACAATAAGCGAGGAAGCACCACCATCTGCAGAAGCGCCACCCGGCCTGCCACCGAGAGCAGCAAAGTGCTCCAAAACGCAAACTTCCCCCTAAGGCCTCTTATGGCTCGATCCAAGTTACCTTCTAGTAATTCCTCGGAGGAATGATAAATATAAGTGCCTAGATAAGTCAAGAATCGGGGTTCCCAGCGAATGCCCGCCACCTGGGGAGGGTTCACCTCAGTCTGAACCACCGGAAACAAACAAGTCTTTGCCCAGTTCACGCCCAGCCCCGAGTAACGCCCAAATGCATGAAGCATTTGTCTCGCACCCTCCAAGGCCGTTGCCATATTAGTGAGAAGAATTAGCAAATCGTCCGCATATAGGGAGATAAACTGCATATCTCCGCGGAGGTCCAGTCCAGTGTAATGCCTCCCCAACTTAGCCTGGGAGGCCAAAGGCTCAACGGCTAAGGCGAACAACAAGGGAGAGAGCGGGCACCCCTGCCTCGTGCCCAGTTCACGCCCAGCCCAGAGTAACGCCCAAACACATGAAGCATTTGTCTCGCACCCTCCAAGGCCGTTGCCGTATTAGCGAGAAAAAATAGCAAATCGTCCGCATATAGGGAGTTAAACTGCATATCTCCGCGGAGTTCCAGTCCAGTGTAATGCCTCCCCAACCTAGCATGGGAGGCCAAAGGCTCAATGGCTAAGGCAAACAACAACTGAGAGAGTGGGCATCCCTGCCTCGTGCCCCGCTCTACCAGACAGGAGGAGGAAATCGTCACACCCGTCCGTACCCGAGCCGTCGCCGAGCGGTAAAGTATCTGTGTCCACCCAGCAAAGGATTGCCCAAGCCCGAACGCATGAAGAATCCGGAACAAATATGGCCACTCCAGGCTGTCAAAAGTCTTTTCGATATCTACAGAGAGAACTGCTGCAGTGGGGGTCTCGCTGTGATCCTCCCCTAGAATTCGGAGAAGGCGTCTCACGTTAGTCGCCGTAGTGCGTTTCGGGTATGGACCAGTTGCGCCATATAAGGAAGGAGCCGGGACGCAAGATTCCTACTCAATATCTTATTATCAGTTGTTAACATTAATAAAGGGCAGTAGGCTGACCTAGTCAAGGGATCTTTTCCCGGTTTCAACAATGGGATAATGATAGCTTTGTGAGTGGAAACGGGCAGCCAACCCAGATTCCGGGCTTCTTGATATAGTGCCAGCAGCCTGGGGGCTAAGAGATCATCGTACCTCGAGTAAAATTTTAACGGCAGGCCATCAGCCCCCGGTGTTTTCTTGCGTGCCGTATGTTTTATCGCGCTACGGATTTCACCCACTGTAATCTCCCGCCCCAGCATGTCCGCCTGGTCCTCCTCGAGGCGTGGCAGTCGCACCTCAGTTGGGAAGTCCTCTAACCCAACACCTGTCTCCTGTAGCTTACTCCTGTATAGATCTGTATAGTAGTCCAAGAACATCCCATTAATCCCCCACTGGGAATACTCTGGTAATAGCTCAGGGGAGGTCAAGGCCAGGATGGGTGTACCCCTCGGGCCGGATTGGCCAACCAGGCCAGGAGGGTGCCCGCCTTATCTCTCTCGCATGCGCCCGCACCAAATATGCTTTATAATCCAAGCAGCGCAACCGTTCCACTTGCACCGCCACTTCCTCTCTCGCAGCCAAGACCTCGGTTTGCACCTCCGGATTTTAAGGGCGGGCTTTTTCGGCCTGACGCAGTCGCAGTTCCTCCCTCTCCATATCCTGCAAAAGCGTTTTCCGCGTTTAGCAATACGTTTAGCAATACATAGGCCCCGCACCACCACCTTAAAGGCGTCCCACTCCAGGGCCAGACTCAAACCTGTACCCTCATTCTAGATGAAATACTGCTCTATACCCTCCTGTACCTCCGCACGGAATACCGGGTCCTCAAGGGCCTCTGGGCGTAATCGCCAGGTAGGAATTGCAGGCCTCCCCCGGGACCAGTGCAACGCCAGTAATAGCGGGTTGTGATCCGATATCGTCCTCGCCAAGTATTCACTATGTCTTACAATCGCAAGAACATCCGGGGTGCACAATATGGCATCCAATCGCACATGCAAGTCATGGAGGGAGGAGAAATAAGAATAATCCCGCTCCTCCGTGTGTTGCGCGTGCCATGTGTCTATCAACCCCCACTCAGCCTGCCAGTCCCGTCGGATTTTCGAGAGCCTATGTATAGGTGCCTGTGGCAGTGGCGGATGCGACCTATCCATCTCAATATCCGTGATAGAGTTGAAATCACCTCCCATTAACACTGGGCCAGTCAAGTAAGGCGCCAATTTTTCTGACAATCGAGCAAAATAGGTCGCTTGGTCCACATTGGGGGTATACACACTACATAATGTCACTTCCCGCCCATCCAAACGCCCCAGGACAGCCACAAACCTTCCCCCAGGATCCACTATTTGTTGGATTGGTTGAAAGGGAACCCCCGCCCTAACCCAAATCAGTGCACCCCTGGCAAAAGCAGAGTACATTGTATAAAAAAGCTGCCCTCTCCATCTGCGCTGTAACGCCTGGCCTTCAGATCGGTCACCAGGGTCTCTTGAAGAAAGGCAATCTGCACTTCTCTACGCACAAAATAAGCATGGACCCTGTGGCGTCTCAACATCGTATGCATCCCCCGCAAATTCCATGAAATACATTTGAACTCAGGTGATGTGCCCATTATGTTGACTGTCACTCTTCCACAACTGCACTCCCCGCATCGGCACACCGGTGGCTCTAACTACCCCAAAAACAGCCCCCAAACTTACCCAACCACCCCTCCCTAGAACAGGCTCTAAACATCTAGCACCCATCCAAACTATCCACTAACAGTCCCTCCAGTAACTACCAGGGATTCACTCAGAGAGAGAAGCTAAGGGGGGAGCCCTAGAGTTGGGAAGATCTGGCCTGCAGCTTCATAGAGTCTAAACGCCGAACCCCACTATAAAAGAGACTTCAAAACCTCCGGGAGGGCCCCCAGGCACGGGCAACTGCTCGGTATTAACGCCCCCCTGTCAAAGCCAGCTCAATTACCACTCCCCTCCTGATCACCTCCCCAAGGGCAGTAACAGCAGGGCCCTCTTACTGGGTCCATAAAGTACTGCGCAAGTTCAGGCATCAACAATCTCGTCTGCTGTCCTTGGTGTGACGTGTGGCAGAGGAACACTCCCCGCATTCGTCCCGTCAGAATCAGTCCCAGCTGACCCTTTTTCGGATTCCGTCACACCCATCATCAACGTTCCGCTCGCCTGGGATATCTCCATCACAGCCTGCAGGGCCGCCAATCTCTCCTTCTCCGTCTTAGACGTGGAAGGCTTCGGTGTCCCAGGGCGACGTCGTCTGGTACGCCTTGTACAACGAGGCTGCGGCGCCTCCGCTGTTCGTCTCGTACCACCTCCTGCCTCGCCCACCCCTGCAGGGTAGGATTCCAGTCAGCTCCATGCCTCCTCAGGATCATTGTGAAAGAAAGTCTTGCCGTCCAGTATCACTCTCAAGCGAGCCGGGAACATCAGGGAGTGTTGGATGCCTTTGTCTCGGAGGGCCTTCTTGACCGACAGAAACGAGGCACGCTGGCGTTGCACATCGAAGGTGTAATCCGGGAACAGCGACACATTGTTATTATCCACTCTATACGGGCCTGCAGTACGAGCCTTATGCAGAAGGAGATCCCTGTCCTTATAGTGGAGTAGACGGGCCACCACAGGCCTGGGCAGTCTTCCAGGCGCCAACGGTCTGGCCGGCACCCTATGGGCTCTCTCCAGTGTATAAAAAGGTGTCAGACCCTCCGGAGCAACTTCAGTGCGCAGCCATTGCTCCAGGTAGTCTACCATGTTGCTCCCTTCCACACCTTCCGGAAGGCCCACCACCCGTATGTTGTTCCGCCTATTAAGCCCTTCTGCATCTTCGGCCCTCCTCCCTAGTACCTGTAAGCTGCGAGTGACTTCTCCCATCTGAACATCCAATACTTTCTGGGAGGATTCTAAGACCTCCAACGTGGTCTCTGCCTGCTTCACCCGATCTACCAGCTTCGCATGATCCGCCCTCAGGAGACCCAACCCCAGTGACACCTGGGCAATGTCCTGCTTGAGTGCTTCCCTCGTGTCCGTGATAGCTTGGAGAATTTGGTCCACCTGTTGCTGCTTCACCCCTTCCGGTTGCGAGTCGGCCACCTCTTTCCTCCTCTGCTCCGCAATATCATCCTCCGGCTCCGGGTGCGCTCCCCTTGCCGGCCTCTTGGTTTCCCCATGGTGGTCAGGCTATCAGGACCCAGACGCGGCCTATCAGGACCCAGTCTCGGCCCCACCACTCGGCACCTCAATAATCAAGTGCCCCTCCTTCAGCTGGGAAAGGGGGCCCTCCAGGTCACCTGCCCCTGCCGTCTGTCACGCCCCTGTGGGCTCCTCGTCCCTTCACTGCACCCCACAGTAGCCCCACGGATCAATCCACCACAAGGCCATCAGTCCAGTGACCTAGGGAGGGGGGTCCAAGCCGCCAGGCCAAAGTCCAGCTCAGTCACCGCACCGGTGCTCCCCGTGTCCGGCTCAAGTCATCGGGCCCTGCTAGGTCAAGGCCCCCCAAGAGTCCGCGTATCCCTTGAGGAAGGGTAAGCAGTGTCCGAGGAAGAGCCCCAAAGCAACACACTGGGTCTCTGCAAGCCGCAGCAGGGTGTCCTCCCCGGTCCACCAGGGCCGCCGCCCACCAGGCCACAATTTAGTTCCTGGGCTTTCTCACCTCCACTTCCGGCGCTAGAGCTCTACAGGCACCACCTGGATCTGCCTTTGCATCGCCCACCAGGCTCGGGGGCCGACCGAAGCACTCAACCCCCCTCAGGGCGCCCAGTAAGTCTCCTCCTCGAACTACCAGCTAAGTCTGCGGCCGCATACTGCACCACACCGCCAGCAGCCTCTGGCGTCCCCACCGTTGGGCGCCCGTAAAATCGCACCGGGGCCTCCGCTCCTCCCACCAGTGTTGGGGGAGATCAGGGCCCCACAACAGGCAGATGCAGCACCCCAGCAGGAGCCAGTCGTGAGCGTCACTCCAGGCCCCATCACCAACTCCGAGGGGTCGATCCCAGTCCTCAATGCCAGTGTCGTGAGGTAAGGGCACTCACGCACGGGCCGCAGCAGCAGGAGCGCCCGCCAGCCCTCCTAGGCCATTTGCTGGGCAGACCGCCATCTTCCCCAGTGCGCTGCCATCTTCGGCTTTCTACGACGCTGCCGCTGGGCACTCCCAGGATCACATAGAGGCTGCAGCGCCGGAGGTTGCACCGCTACTCTCATCGGCCACAGAGGAGAGCTGGGCCACCAACAAGGGTGCAGCGATCGTCGCTTTCCAGGGCAGATCACTCGCTTGTCTGCGTCCAGGCTGTCGCCGCCTCTCGGTCCCCTCCAGCGGACCTGCCAGCCGACACGGCCGCCATTTTTCCACTCGTGCGCAGGTCAGGCCTCACATTACTCGGGTCCGCCGAGCAGCGCCGGAGGGTCAAAACACTCTCGATCCTGATCGGAGCAGGCCTCCGTACCTGCCGATACCCTCTCCGGCTAACAGACGAGCTAGTCCGGCTCTCCGTTCAGGATAACTGGTGGGGTTGGCGCGGAGCTCTCGGCTCACGCGACCGTCCTCACCGGCTCCTAAGCCATGCCCCTGTCACTCTGGGATTGATGGTCGTTAGGAATCTGGCAAGGCTGTGGGGAGATGGGACATCTCCCAGAGTTGAAGAGTGGAAAGCAGACATGGATTGGTGTATGCTACGGGAAAAAATTGTGTCTGTTACTAGAGGATGCCCCAAGAAGTCGATTGACATATGGAGCAAATGGAATAGCTACTGAGGTAATATATGTGAGCCCTCAGTTGTTCTCTCTCTGGACGATCGTGTGACACCATAGCGATCGCTGCACCACTTTTTCAAGTGCTATATTGTATAATGGTGTCAAATGTGATTATAACCTTGTAACGTGACTTATCTCAACAAATTGAGAATGAACATTTTTTTTGTTGTTTAATAAAAAGAATTATTATAAAAAAAACAAAAGCAAAAAAAAAAGCGTAGGAAGAAATCGGACTAAGCTCACTTATTGGTGGAAACGATGGGTTTTAATGTTTCGTGAATAAGAGGAGGATAGGCTTAGTTTTAATGTACAGTGGAATACAGCTTGTAAGAGGCTTTCTTAGTATATGGTGCGAACCTTGCACTAATCCAGACACCCCTTATGGTGATTTTAGTTGTCTTTGATAACCTTTGAAAGCTCTCAAAGTGGTAGCTGTGGACAGCAGCCTTCAGGCTCATCTTGAAGGAGTGTAAAGCAGCTTGTTTTACCAGTTCAACCTGTAGTGTACGTTTAATGAAAAGAAACCACACTGTGTGTGACCAAAAATACTTCTGTTTATTACGCAAGACTCACTATCACATTGGTATATCTCCTACCCGTAGATATCAAACACAATACACAGGAATACTTAGAAAGCAATCAGGTAAGTAGCACAAAATACAGTGGTCTCCAGGGGGAGACCAAACCATATACTAGGAAAGTGGAAGGTGAACTGCAACAGAAGATGGGACTTGGACCAGAAGACCCAGAGGAGCCAAGGATATAAGAAACCACCAAAGCTAAGTACCCAGAAACCCCACGGATGCTGTGGGCAGAGTGGGAACACAGCTGTGTGCCCAATGGAAGTCAATGGAGAAGTCGCTGTTGCAGTTCTGCAGAAGAAAGACCCTTCTCAAAGGCCCCAGAAGAATTCCTTTGGGGGAAAAGAAGGTTGGTGAGCCACCCCACCCATGGATGCCCTGGGAATCAGGTTACCTACACCAGGGGAGCCAGGGGCATAGAGGTGAAGAGATGTCGGAAACCTCTGTAGATGACAATGGAAGATTTATAAGAAAATGCCTTTGCAGAAAAAGGTGAAGAAGTCTGGTGGAATCCAAGGGTGGATTCTGGAAGGGAAGAATCTGCAAGCAGAGGGGACAGAGTCTATGCCACTCGGCACGGAAGAGCAATGCCCACTGATGTAGGGAGGTTCAGAAGTCAACAGTGACCTTGTCGCTGCAGCTGTGAGGACCAGGTGGCGCTGGCGAAGATCAGGAACCGTGCACGAGCTATCCCACGTCGGATGTCGGTGACTAGATAGTCCGTGTCTGGCGGGAGCACCAACAAGCCTTTGTAGCTGCAACTGGTGTGGAGAACGAAGAAGGAGCAACGTTGAGACCAGCAAGGTCCAAGGCACTCACCAACAGGAGGAGAGTCAGAACAGGCCCAGAGCAAGCATGATAGCCCACTGAAGCAGTAGAATACCCTCAGGAGGAGCCACAGGCAAAAGGCACAGGAGTCGCAAGAGGACCTCGGGCACCTCACCAAAGCTGAAGGTCCATGGTGCAGAGGATGCTGTGAGGACGCTGATCTTAGAGTGAAGAGATGCTGGAGGCTGGGGCTTCCTGTAGCTCAAAGATCTCTGTAGTGCAGAGTCAACAAGCCTTGGCAACGGCAATTCGATGCGGTGCACAGGGGTTTGGTCCTAGCGATTCCGACGTGGGATACTGGCCTCAAGAGTGAAGAGAAGACAGGTCAGGCTTGAGGGGGTTGTAGAACCACCGTGCTGCTGAGCCTCCGGAAGTCCGTATAACCACAGGAGCAGCAGACCAGTCAGCTTTGTTGCAGTGCCTGCATATGCAGGGGAGTGACTCCTTCATTCCAAGGGAGATTTCTTCGGGTGTCCTTGATGTCCAAAGGTCTGTTGAAGAACCTGGAAGAAGCAAAGACACAGACCCCGAAGAAGACTTGAAGAACAGCGAGACAGGGAGCAGCAGGAGTATTCCTTGGTGCAGTATCGGATCCAGTCGAAGTCCTAGTGTCCAGACAGTCAAAGAGTGACATAGTTTCAGGCTTGAGTCTTGTCCCACGACGAATCTAAGGACCCACCCACAGGTAAGCCCTTCAGTACCCTAGGTAATGGGTTGGAACAACTCAGGGGTCCCTCGCAGAGGAGGGGCTGGACAGAGGGGATGAAACTCCCATGTTCTTTGTCCAGTTTCACACCAGAGCGGGAGCCAAAGGTTCCCTGAACTGGCTCAAACTGGAGTATGTAAGGAGGGTACCAAATGTGCCATTCAAAGCAGTTTTACACTAAGTCCTGTCTGGGAGATGGTCACACCTCCCTGCGACAGGAAACCAATTGTTCTACCTTCCCCTGCTTGAGTTTGGCTCAGCAGCAGGAGGGCAGAATTGTGTCTGTGGTCGGCAGCAGCTCTAGCTTGCTGGCAGACTCTGAAAGGCTGTTTCCGGGGTCACAAAGGGGTCCCCTAAGGACCCCCCAGGACATGTAATCATACCTCCAACACTGGAATCAGTGTTAAAGTAGGATTCCAACATGTTTGATACCAAACATGACCAGGTTCGGTGCAGCCACTATATAGTTAGACATCTCGTACTGACTGATGTTTACTATATGTATTAAAATGGCTGACCACACTTACAAAGCCTGGATAATTGACTCTGGGGTGTGTAGGAGTGTTCTGCTCATGCAGGGGCACCCTCACACTTATAATCAAGGACCTTGCCCTCAGGACTGAAACGATTGCCATATGGGTGACTTATAAGTTTTAGGTATAGTGACTTCAGATATAAGGAAACAAATCTGATGTGAGAGGAACAAGCACAAAGTCGGACAGGCTGCAATGGCAGGCCTGTAGTCACAGCACAATACATGCTGCAGCCCATGGGAGACTCCTGCTGTACCTATGCCCTGGGTACCTTAGTACCATATACTAGGGACTTACAAGGGTACACCAGTAGCCAGTTGTGGGGGTACAAAAGTACTTCAAAACACACAAGATGATGGACGGAATGTTGCACATTGGCAAAACATTCACCCCCAGTCACAGATCTGGGTTTAATCCATCGTTATTTTGCTCCCCACGCCACCCCAGTTCAGACATGGTCATATGCAAATCAGTCTTGACCCTGTGCCTCATGGGAACAGTCCAGCCCGAACTGCCAAGCCATGTCTTCCCTGGACCGGAATCAAGCATCCTAGGACCGGTTTCAGGGTTTCACCCCTCTTCAGCCAGGATAGCTTGACTCCAGTGGCGTAGTGAGCAAGGGACCCACGTCTGGGCATACCCTTCCCACATAGGGCAAACAGCAAAACACACAAGATGATGGACGGAATGTTGCACATTGGCTCAGACGCGAGTCCCTTGCTCACTTTGCTACTGGATTCAAGCAAGCCTGGCTGAAGACGGCTGAAATGCCAGAAACCGGTTCTAGGAAGCTTGTTTCCGGTCCAGGAAAGGCATGGCTTGGCAGTTCGGGCTGGACTGTTCCCATGAGGCACAGGGTCAGACTGATTTGCATATGGCCATGTCTGAACTGGGGTGGCAAAGTGGGCTAAACAACAGTGATGGATCAAACCCAGATCTGTTGACTGGGTGTGAGTGTTTGATTGGTTCTGATGCTCTGTCCATCACCACCCCCTTTTGTAATGGTACAAAAGTACTTACCAGGTCAATTTAGGGGAGAAAGCACAGTGACTGGGGTCCTGATTAGCAGGATCCCAGTCAGACTCCATCAAAAACACACTGACACCAAGGAACATGTGGGGGTAACTACGAATGCAGATCCTACTTTCCTACACAGCTGAAAGCATGCGTGGCTGGGTCAGAGAAGGACTGTTTCTGTCCAATGAGAGTTTGAAGCGAAGGACAGCTGAGTCTACAGAGTTTTGCCTTTATTTCTGCAGTTACTGTCAGGTGGACTTTGTTCAGATTCAGGGAACACGTCATGCTTTTGCCCACTCTCAATCTAAACTCATTAAAACTATCCAATCTGAAAAAAAATCTCGACATAAACTGCACACACAGCATCTTCAACAATCTAATCCCAGACAGAACACTGCTGTCAGATCTTATTGAAAGTAGCTTTCTAGTACATACTGGCGACTGCAATATTTGAAACTTTGGGATTTAGAAAACCCAGGTCTCCTTTTTTAGGTCTCGCCTACGCAGTGCGTATGCGCTGCCTAGGAAAGAGACCTTTAGCCATCGGTTCCCTTCTTCACCCAAAAACGTGCACGCGTTCAATTGCAACGCGTGCACGTCTGGCGATTCCCTTGAGGGAGTGAGCAGCTGGCGCCATATGTTATCAATTATCGCGCCTTGCTGCTCGCTCCCGGAAGGGAATCGCGCAGGCCCCCTCCTCTCTCCCCTCCCCCTGCAGCCGCGTGAGGCGCGCGCTTGTGCTTGTTTTTCCTTCTCATAGATTGCAGGGTGCGGTTTATGAAGTCCATGTCTGCAGTAAGGAAAGCTGGAGGTCAGCTGTTCCGCTTCTGTGTTCACTGGCAGGCTCAGCAGAAGCGGTTTCAGGGCAGGGGTTCAGTCTAAAGAATAACAAAACACACTGAGTCACTGAAACACTGAAACTTTACCCACAGACACCCCCAGCCGGCACATTTCTAAATGAATTGTTTACTCACTTCTCTCTTTCTCTTTCTTTCATGTAATAATTAACACGTAAAAGCCCAACAACATACGCAATTCGAGCCATTCTCATCACACTGTTATCTACAACTCAAATACCCCCCTTTGTTTTTTCCCGATTCTATCAGCCCTGCAGCAATTTAAAGCAGCCCAACTGAGGTGTAGTAGGCGCTATGCAAATAAACAATAACAGTTTACCAGACTGATCACGTGTCACACACACACACACACACTCACTCATTCATTCTTACGGAAACCTGACATCTTGAGTTTTGAATGGCGCTTTAAAGGAGCCAAAGGAACAACGCAGACTGCGATGCAAAGTGAAATCAAATACAAAGATCTTTCCTAAGCCGAACACTGTCCTAAATCGATTATACAACACGTTTATCATGACCTGTCGGGTTTTTTTTTTTCGTACCCAATGTGCGGGGATTTTTCTTTTAAACAGCTGAGTGCTTTGTGTTTGAGGCTGTGTTTTTATGTGACAGCTTCTAATATTATTAATTTCTATGACTATTACAACATGCACCACGCCACCGACTTCCAAGGAAATGAGCACAATATGCAGGAAAAGGTTTGCAGTGAGTTAGCGCACATCCTGTCACATGACTTTACTCGCCCAAAAAGAAACAAGAGCCAACTCTCTTGCAAAGCAAGGAACTAGGACTAAAATTCGCCTCTCTGGAGACAAAATCAGATAAGCCCTCAGAACAAAAGCGGGTGCGTTTTTGACAGTTCACGTTTAAGTAAAGGTTTTGAAACCAAGAGGTTGCAAATCAAAGCCTAAATTACGTTTAAGCACACGTATCGAGTTTCCGAAACAGGTTAAGAGTCTTTAAGTAGGTTTATTTTTTTGCAGGTTTATATAGCGCAAGCTCGACCCGAAGGTATTGGAGCGCTTTACATGAGCACCAGCTACGTTACACAAGGACACATTCATTATTTGATAATAGAGATTAAGTGATTTGCCCAGAATCACAGGATGTTGAGCGGACGCCGAGGCTCGAACCCGGTTTCCCAGCTCCAGACGTAAGGCTACATCCTGGGATATTGCATGGTAAATGTATTTTGTTTGTTTTCTTAGCGTTCATAATTATCTATTATCAGTAACTTATAGGAATTAAAAAGAAAATAGAACTTGAAAGGACCTATGGATTGTGCCCATAATTACATTTGGTGAACTGGTCAAGTTTAGCCAAGCACAAAAGACCTCTTACACATATTTTTGAAACCGTATGGATAATTAGACAATACAACACACAATTAAGAGAAAGGCAAACATTGGTGAGGGTATGATTGTTTTATGGCACATTTGAATGGTGCAGCAAGTGCAGTGGCACTGGGCCCAAAAGTTGTCAGAACTCCTCCAAACACCTAATATTGCTATATTTTACAACTAAACAGCAAGTCATAAGTGCAGCTATCTAGCAAGCACTAGCATCATGTTTTCAATAGCGCAGCAGATGCAGTGGCACCAGGACCAAAAGCTCCAGGAATACTGCTACACACCTAATGTTGATATATATATATATATATATATATATATATATTATCTACAGGCGGCGCCAGTAGATAGTTATAGTTAGGACCGTGTTTCCATAGGAAATCCGCAACATTCTATTTGGAATAACTTTGGCGCCGGTTGACGAATCATCGCAAAATTTTCAAAATAGGTGGGGCGCTCCGCTCCGCTCCTACCCTGAAAGTCTCGGGGGGATTCGTCAAGCGGGGGCTGAGAAAAAAGGGGGGTCCCAAAACGCGTTTTCCCCATGCAATTTTCCATACGGACCTTTAGTCCAAGGTACAGCCCGAACGGCTGAACAGAATTACTTGAAATTTGGCAAAGAGGTAGTCCTCAGGTCAGGCATGTGCCTTTTGCATATATGGTGTCAATCTGTTCAGTAGTTCCTGAGAAAACCAAAAGTAAAATCACATACATATCTGGGCGGAGCCTAACCACACATCTCATCGTGAGATCTGATTGGCTGTCAGTACTTCATCCAAGAAGTGTTGGCAGCCATCTTGGGACCAATATACAATCATTAAAAAGCATTGCAGTTAATAGAAGGTTTTAAGACTTTAGTTACATTATAAATCATTTGTTGATGGTACCATACTCATTTTAGGAATTGTGGTGTGTTCTAAGGTGATTTTACCATGTGAAAAAGCCTTCTGCTGTGATATCACGAACCATGTTTGAGAGAAAACAATTTTCTCATACTTTTCCCACAGATGTTTGGAAGGTGATCTATAAGCATATTTTCTGTAAATTCACATTATCTTTCTCAGTCATGTAAGAATGAAGTCTGACATTCTCAGTAAAACATGTACATCCAACAAGGGCAGAGACTGTCAGTTGATTCCTTTGTGTTCTACTGCAGCTTCCCAGAGTGCTCTAAAGAACAACTAGAGCGCTAACAGTCTTACTTATGACAAAAGTATGGCACACCTGAAGTCATCTTGATTGGAATAAAGTGGTAACACTTAAAACATTTAATTTACAAAGGAACATAATGAGGGGGTTCATTTTGCCATATAAATTATGATTAGTGCTGCAGAAAGAAAAACTAGGGCACATTTTGACTTCTGAAATCCTCTTTTATTTCATAAAAACATTCTGACATGCAGACTGAAACATGCACTTTGAATACCAGCAGCAGACTTGCCTGGTGAGCAGTAGCTTTACTACAGTGATCTAATGAGCAACTAGAGTGCTAACATTCAGAATTTATGGAAAATGTGTGACACATCTGAATGCCTTCTTGATGGAATCAAAGTAAAAAACTGAAAGTATTTCCTACTGAGGAGACTGCAGTAAATGAGGAAATTAGGAAACTTCATAACAAATAAATCTCCCGAGATGGCCACCAGAGACAAAAGAGCCCAAATGTAGCCCAAATATCACCCAGATGTAGCCCAAGTATAGCCCAATGACAGAATGTCCCAGAGTGTTCTTAAGAACAACTAGAGCGCTTACTGTCTTACTTATGACAAAAGTATGGCACACCTGAAGCCATCTTGATTGGAATAAACTGGTAACACTTAAAACATTTAATTTAAAAAGGAACACAATGAGGGGGTTCATTTTGCCATAGAAATTATGATTAGTGCTGAAGAAAGAAAAATTAGGGCACATTTTGAGTGACTTCTCAAATCCTCTTCTATTTCATTAAAAAATTCTGATATGCAGACTGAAACATGCACTTCTAATACTAGCAGCAGACTTCCGTGGTGAGCAGTAGCTTTACTACAGTGATCTAATGAGCAACTAGAGTGCTAACATTCAGAATTTATGGCAAATGTGTGACATATCTGAATACCTTCTTGATGGAATCAAAGTAAAAAACTGAAAGCATTTCCTACTGAGGAGACTGCAGTAAATGAGGAAATTAGGAAACTTCATAACAAATAAATCTCCTAAAATGGCCACCAGAGACAAAAGAGCCCAAATGTAGCCCAAATATAAACCAGATGTAGCCCAAATGTAGCCCAATGACAGAAGTGTGCAAAACACTTATTTTTTGTGTATTTGCAGTTTTATATAGTGCAGACTTGTCAGGTATTGGAGTGCTTTACATGAACATTGGTTACATCACACAAGATCAAATTCATTTTGGTTGTAGACATGGGGAGACTAAGTGATTTGACCAGAATCACAGAATGTTGAGCTGAAGCAGAAACTCCAACCTGGTTCCCCAGTTGCAAAGTCTGCAGCTCTGGAAGTAACACCACACCCTCTCCCCTTGGATGCAACATTTAATCAAGTGGTCAACTGGATAAAAAAACTAAGATTACAAATAATTTAAAAGTTCTTTGTCGCTATTTGAAAACTCAGAAAATATGTCCTCGTTTTAGTTTTTCAGAGCACTAACCATAATTTTGATGCAAATAAGACCCTCTCATATATGTAATTTCTAAAGGAAATGCTCTAGGCATTACAGTTTTGATTAGATCAAGATGACGTCAGGCATTCCACACTTTTGTAATAAATATAGAATGTTAGCAATCTAGTTGTTCATTGGGATACTGTTGAGAGGCAGAGGCCAGGGGCACGGACTCTGAAAATTGAAGGCAGGTAGGAGAGTGCAGAGGCAACAATTTGACCACACTAGGCAGGCAGGAAGGGCAGTGGCAGCACAACAGACTATGGAGGGCAGTGGAAAGGGGGGCAGGGACAACAAACCAACAATACAGGACTGGCAAGAGAGTCTGAGGCAATATAATAGACCATTGTGGGCAGAAGGAAGAGGCAGTGGTCATACAACCATACATGCCAACAGACCCGTTTCAGCCAGGAAACGTCCAATGTTTTTAAGCTCAAATGGGCTTTACTTGATCTGTTTCCTGTCTACAATCTTCTCTTTTTCAATGTAACTCAAAGGGGAAAATCAATACCCCAGTTTAATTTCAAAATCTCCCTCTTACCAAGTTCAAAATGTTCGCAAGTATGGTACATTGGATCATGGTAGGCAGGAGGAATTGGGGTAGGGACATGGACTCGGATAACAGAGGACAGGAGGGACATTGAGAGGTGCACCAAACTGACCCTACAGGGCAGGCATCAGGGTTTGCAGCAGCACAATACACCGCACAGGGCATGCGGGACGGGAGTGCAGCACAACAATCCATAAAAAGCAATAGCGAGGGGACAGGACCATGCACATGGACAACAGACAACAGAGGGGAAAGAGGCAATGGTAGCTAGCTGACCATAATGGACAGACAGGAGAGACAGCTGCAGCATAACAGACCATAAAGGGCAGGAGGGACGGATCAGGGGCATTACAATGGAACAGACAAGCCAGGAGGGAGGGAATAGGGGTCTGCACATGGAAACAGAGGGCTGGGGGCAAGGGGGCAGGGCAGGAGCAGCAAGATGACCATGGAGGTCAAGCAGGATGGGCACTAGAAACAAGACACACCATGGAGAGCATCAGTGAGACTATGATGGCATACACACAGACCATGGAGGGAAGGTGGGAGGGGGTCAGGAGCAGCTAGCTGACCACACAGGGAAGGTGGGAGGGGCCATGGCAGCACAGAAGACCATGCATGGCAAGTGGGAGGGTTAGTGGCAGCACAATGGCTATGATGGGCAAGAAGGAGGGTGCAGGGGCATGCACAAAGGACCATGGAGGATAGAAGGGAGGGTCAGGACCTGGGCACAGACGAGAGAGTTCAGGGAAAGGGGCCTCACAACAGACCGCGCGGGGCAGGCAGGAGGAGCAGTTGCAGCACAACAGACCAGGGAGGGCAGAAGGGTGTGGCAGTAAAATGGACCATGGAGGACAGGAGGAAGGGGATAGGGGCATGGCATGTGGACAGGCAGGGTGGAGGTGGCAGGGACAGTTTACAGTCATCTGACAATGCTAGGCAGGTGGTAGGGGAGTGGCAGCTCAACAGAACACTCAGAGTAGATAGGAGTGGCAGGTCCATGGAACATGGTGGTCAAAAAGGATGGAGCAGGGGCATGCACAAAGACATCGGAGGGCAGGGGGAAGGAGAATAGGGTCAGCAAGCTAAGCACAGAGTTTAAGCAGGAGGTCAATGATGGGCCATAGAATTGGGCAATGGAGGGCAGGATGAGTGGACTGGTACATCATGCTAAATGCAGGGCAGGGGCAGCACATCAGACCATGCATGGCAGGAGGGAGGAGGCTAGTCCATGGATTCAGACAACAGAGGATAGGGAGGAGGTGGATGGGGCAGCATAGAAGGTGGGTATTAGGAACTTTATTGTTTTTAAAATGTGTGTCTGTGCGAACTACTTAAAATATGAACAAGTATGCAGCATAATCTCACTTTTATTCAGGAAGAAGAGGACGTTTGGGACTGTGACTCCGGGCTCACTTGGCAGAAACATCCCCTGACCCTCCACCCCCCCATCGCAAAATGTAATGCCCGTGAAAAGGGTAGGTGGACGCAGTGTTATATAGAACATAGTCCTGAGAGCACGACTGAAAATGAAACTAGATATAGTATATGGTATAAACTATGCACCAAAAAGTGTGATATAAGATGAACTGGGGCGTGAAATATAATATGCAATACATTGTGCGCAATGACAGATTCATTGGAGAGCGCGAGATAGCACAAGCACTAGCGCTTGCTATGTGATATGCGCCTTGGAGTGTAATATGCACAGGGCAGTGTTGTGTAACCTAAGTAGTCTCTAAAGTTTGTAATATAAAATATGTGCTGGGGAGTGTAACGTTTTGTGACAAAGATATGGATCCCAGATTGTAATATGTATGGCATAGCGCTGTGCTTTATAACATAGGCATCGAGGAAGGCACGTTAGATGGGGCAATATAACCCGTGCGAAGGCAAGTGTGGCATGACATATTCGCGGGGTGGTGTTACAGTGCACATCGGCTAGAGAGTGTCATAGCATACGCACTAGCTGGTGGAATACAACACAGAGGTGTGTGGCACTCGGCGGGCACTGGTGGGTGTAACACAGCATTGGGCTCAGCCAGGAGCACGCTGTGACTCTCAACTGAGGTTTGTCTCCTTTCCAGAGAGTAAAATAAAAAGTATTACACATCCGGCGGTGGATGTGTGTTTTATTAACCGTGAGGGGGTTTCTTGCATAGTTTGGTAGAAATTTTGTCGAATCCCCTTTGAATGGCTTGGTGTGCATGTGTATTAAATGTGCCCGTCAATAGCTACCCATGTTTGTATAAATAAACGACAAGGGTGTCTACTTGGAGAGTACCCACCAGCGGGGGCGCCGGGATTAGGCACGGTAGGGTGTCAGACATGTCAGAGCTTCACTAGCGGTGTGAATACATTCTATGTGGATTCATTGTATGCATAGTCGCCTTTTAATGAATATCACGCAAATCGTCATGGTGATAGGTACATACGGTTTGTCCAGCATGTCCTAGGTGTTTCTATAAATATATATATATTTTTTTTAATAAAAAACAAAGGCCGGCCCCGGGGGATGGGGTCCCGGGGCCCTAAGTGGCCTGAGGAGGGGGGCAACACAGCCCCCCTCCTAAAGAATAAAAAAAAAAAAAAAAGTCCATGACCTGGGGGTTGGGGTCCCCGGGGCCGATTAAGGCCTTGGGAGGGCCAAATTAATTTTTTTCAACAAAAAAAATTAGGGTGCAGGCCCTGGGGGATGGGGTCCCCAGGGCTAATAAATTAGAAAAAGAAAGGGGGCCACACAGCCCTCCTTCTTAAAAAAAAAAAAAAAAAAAGACCGGCATCGTGCCGGAGGCCACACCCCCTCCTTGCAGCACTCTGCAAACGCGCCCCCTGGCCAGTTGTAAGTTGAGGAATTAATTCCCCTTCAATACTGAGGGTCCCTGAGGGCCAACTAGCCCAACAGGTGTCTCCAGTATGCGCCAGGGAGCTGCGTTGCAGACAGGTGTTCTGAGGCCACGCCCCTTTTTACACCTCCATGCAACGCAGCTCTGTGGCGCTTACTGGAGGTACCTAGTGGGCTAGTTTGACCCTAGGGACCCTTAGGATTCAAGGGGACTTAATCTCTCAACTCAGAACACCCACAGGCCCTGTGGCGCGTTTTTAAGTTGGGGAAATAATTCCCTTTCAATCCTGAGGGACCCTGGGGTCCAACTAGCCCACCAGGTGCTTCCAGTAAGCACCACTGCTCTGCGTTGCAGAGAGGTGGTGCAGGCCGTGCCACTTTTTACATCTCTCTGCAACGCAGCTCTGTGGCGCTTACTGGAGGTACCTAGTGGTCTAGTTGGACCCTAGGGACCCTCAGGATTCAAGGGGACTTAATCTCTCAACTAACTTAAAACGGCTACAGGGCGTGTTTACACAGTGGGGAAGGGAGGGGACGGGGCATGAGGTGACGTGTTCAAACACGCCCTGTGGTGCGTTTTAAGAGGTAGTTTTAATCCCCTGCCCTATTATATACTAGGGGCTTACAGAGGAGGTCATGCTAATCACAGGGGGACCCCAACACATAGTGTGCCCTAGTGTATGTAGGTGTTTTCACTGTATTCTGAGTGTCTTTTAACATAGCACTGGCTCTAGGACTGGTTAGTCAGACTCAGTTACCACCAATATCCGTCTGAAAAAGTTGAGGGTACAGGATGATTTTGCAACAAGGCTTGTTTCTGCTCTTCTGTTTGTTCTTTCTGCACGTTATACTTCTTCCTGCACTTTTCTTCGTCTTTGAGGACTCCTGTTGCTTCTTTCTGCATTTCTTTTTTTTCTTTCTGTGCGTTTTTCCTTCTTTCTTCACATGTTCTATCTCTGTAGGCATAGCTAGAAATTAGCATTTAAAAAACCTTTGAAATTCACTGAAAAAAACATAGGTTTCAGGCACGTTATAGCTAGGAATTGGCATTTAAAAAACCTTAGAAATTCACTGAAAAAACCATAGGTTTCAGGGGCGTTATAGTTAGCTGGACTTTTCACTCGTACAAAACCTTAGAAATTCCCCCGTTATAGTTAGTTCAGCTAACTATAACTCGCGCGCCCGCAATGCACTGCTGATGACGTCACATATTACATCACTCATGACATGGTCAGTGACATCACTCATGACATCACTGATGACATCATCCTTGTGATAGAGTGGCAGACCTCCTCTCCCCCTAATATAACCTTTGATACACACATTCAAAAATAGAAACTAAAATTTTCAAAACAATAGACATACCAATACCAGTTACAACAACCTATTCAGTAATTGTAAGATCCACATCCACATCCACTCATTCACCAACAGTCCTATACAGTCACTCATACATGTACTCACTCATCATATGTACTCATACACCTATACATCCTGTTACACAACGCCACTCATCCATAAAGTTACTCACACACATAGTCACTCATGCTAATAAAGAATCAAACATCCGTTTACCTGCATATACGGTTATACACACACCACCACACTTACTTAGTCTTTTTAACAATCACTTATAGAAACACATACTTATTCATACAGGAACTCTTTCAATCTCTCACTCTCACATATACTCACTTATATACACCAATAGTCACATATACTAGTTTAAAACATATGTAGTTACTCATAGAGACACTATTAAGACAGTCATTCACTCACTAACACACCCATGCACACACTCATCCACCCATACAGTCCTGCACACATGCTGTCTTCAACACATACAAACAATGAGTCACTCATTCATGCACCTATGCACTACGTAATACCCCCCACCGAACCATACAGACATCAGACACTTATACTGATACTCAAAAAAACAACTAATAACCTATATAGACACTCATGTAGCTACTCACCAACCCATGCAGCCACTTATACACAAAGTGAGAGACTGATACAGATATTTACATATTTAAACATTACTCACTAAGCCATGTATTCACTAAGATACACTTAATCAGTCAGTTATACAATCAATTTTTCAAAAACAAATCATCCATTTAGACACTTATATACCCATTTATTCTTCCATCGACCTTGAGATATACATATATAAAACATGTAATTTTCAGAAAAACACACATTCACTGGATGATGTCATCAGTGATGTCATCAATGATGTCATTTGAGATGTCATCAGTGATGTCATGAGTGATGTCACTGACCATGTCATGAGTGATGTAATATGTGACGTCATCAGCAGTGCATTGCGGGCGCGCGAGTTATAGTTAGCTGAACTAACTAACGGGGGAATTTCTATGGTTTTGTACGAGTGAAAAGTCCAGCTAACTATAACGCCCCTGAAACCTATGGTTTTTTTCAGTGAATATATATATATATTTTCAGTTTCACAAGTGCCAAAGCTCAGGACGCACTCTCCATCAGTAAACCTCCGTAAATTCAGGCAGCAGCGCAGTCAGCAGAAACATAGGTCAATCAAAGTGCCTTACGCATTTCAGACTTTTCATACGTCCTTGATCACAGGCATGAGTGGCAGCATGATAAATGGCAAAAGACTTCTGATGTAATTCACTAGTACCTTTTATTGCCAACAGGTGCGGCTTCAAATGGTGTCAAAATTGCATTATGGGATCAGTAGTCTCTGAGTGAATACCACGGTTCGTAATAAAACTCAATGCGGTCATATCAATTATAGCAAAACAATACAGCCATTAGTGGACTCCCCATGCTCAGCATACTGCGTTGCCAAAAATATTCTGCCAAAGCTGATGGACCGAAGCAGGCTCCAGGCATCAGGAGCCCGTCAGCCCGCTTTCGTCTGCGGTGGTGCAGTCCTCACGGCTGGCCTGCCATGCAATTTATTCAGTTTCACAAGTGCCAAAGCTCAGGACGCACTCTCCATCAGTAAACCTCCGTAAATTCAGGCACCAGCGCAGTCAGCAGAAACTTTGGCACTTGTGAAACTGAATATATATATATATATATATATACACATTTCACTCTTCTATCTCTCCGCTATCCTTCTCAATCCAAATAACTAACGTATCCACCACTCAAATTATTTTCATATTTCACTATACTAATTCACCCCTTATACTTTATGGGTTCCGGAGTAGCGCACTACTTGCCGAAAAAGCACTTAAACAGACCATCAGGGGTAGCAGGCGCTATATTAATGCAATCCTTTCCCTCTTCTATCCTTCCACTATCCTTCGCAATCCAAATAACTGACTAACCTATCCACCACTCAAATTACTTTCATATTTCACTATACTAATTCACCACTAATACTTTATGGGTTCCAGAGTAGTGTGCTACTCGCCAAAAAAAGTTTCAACGCCTCGTCAGGGGTAGTAAGTGCTATATAAATGCATTTATAATACAATACAATACAATGTGGCCCTTGAACGTAGAGAGTGTAGATTATCCATGATAGTTGGGCATTTTATACATTTATCTAAAACCGAGCAGTGCACAATTAAATATTTGCCACATGAATTCTGCAACAGGAAAAAAATGATTGCATGAGGAGAGGTACAATTTCTTAGCTGCCTAAGAGCCACGGCATATATCAAAATACTCTTTTTATTCTATGAGCACATCTTCAGAAACTGGGCTAACATTTCCTTGTTCATGTCTTCACACAAAGACAGGCCAGATGTAGGAACAACGCCTTTGCTGAACTCCGACCCACAGCTTGAATCGCCGGTTCGATGAACGCATAAATAGGGGATACATAATAGCCAAATACGGTTCCCTGAATTTGTATGTTCTCATTTATAGATAATTATTTCCCAAGTTACAAGCGCTTGCTGTCACAAAACACAACATTTTCTAATTTTCAGGTCCAAAAGTTTTAATTCAATTTAAGGCTCTGAGGTGAGGATTATGCTTTAAATACTTTTGCTTATTTCTGAACAGCAGCTCCACACCACCATCAGTACACAAAATACATTAACAATTAGTTAACTGGACTACGAAACACATGACCAAAACAAGCCAAACAAGTCTTATCATAGCCAAGAAAGAATAGGCAACGACCCACTTATTAGGTCAAAGCTTAGGTTTGCTTACGACTTTCGGTGGGCATTCTGATCGATTCCTTGGGAATGCATTTCGCCCATTGCTTACTGTTGATTTTGTGGTTTGTAACTCACATTTGCTTGTTATTTGCTAGCTTCCTTTGTTTTAGGCTGTCTAGCTTAAATTCCTGTCTAGAACACCAAAGGAGAAAAAAGAGGATACGTTAGGCCCCACGTCTGCCTCTAGTACAACATCGAAAACACAAAGTGACATGGTAACTGGGAGCAATTAGAAATATTCTTAAATGAGGTGAACTCACTCACGTAATATGACGCTACAGCATAGTCCACCTCGTCCCACCCTGGCAATATGGTACTACCAGGGCGGACTCAGACTCAAGTTGGACTGTCTTAAGGAAGTTCTTCGAAATAAACCTTAGAGTTTACAGTCCATGGTACTGGGTAGCAAGCTCCAAAATACTTACTTCGTCAAGGAGAAGCGCCCATAGTATTCCTACCTCTCTCTGGCGAACAGCCGTCTGGTAGAACTGTATGCTGCAAGTGACGGCGTTTTTATTGAGTTGTAGAGCCGCCATAATGAGGGGTGTGACAAGTTTCACCTATGAATGGGTTGACTCGTTTTTTCCAGCCTTTTAAGTAGCACGACTGAGAATGGCCGGTCAATGTCGCTGTATAATTCCCCCTTTACTGGTTGAGCCAGGGGTGTTGATATCAATGTGCGCCCCCATCCTTAGTGTAAGAGCGTGCCGTGGGGGGCTCTCCAAGTTCTAGACCTGGTGGGGAGGTGTATGATGGCAGGGGACTGGAAACTTTTATGAAAAGGACATTCCCCATCCTGACATATACAAAGGGCAAATAATACCCTGATACTGAACTTTACAGCCTAGTTACACATATATACTTTTTTACTGGAGTATATATTTCTAACTTTCATATCCCTCAGGAAACGCCCACCCAGAACAGACCATGAGACAAGGTACCTCTAGGCACTAGGTAAAGTAAAAACCTACACAGGAAATGTGCATGTGTGTCCTCCTCACGTGTGTCTTGACACCTAAGTACGCATTCTGAACGTGAATGAATGATGTGTCACGTGTGCCAAGTTGGTATTTTCATGTTTTTAAATACCTAATAGTTTGCCACAAGACTATTATACGGTCTGTACTTTGGTATCACATGTAATATTTCTGTCGACTCTAATGCCCCTGCTCCTTTCTACTTTGGAAATCCGTATATCGGGTAAAAATTACCATGTGACTTCTATAAGAGAGGTATGCTCTCTCCATATACTTTCACATCCTCACCATAACTAATTATAGGGATCCATATATAAGCCCTGGTGAATGTCCAAGACCTAGTGAGGCTGTCCAAGGGCAGAAACATGTTGACACCTCAGAGGTACGTAAGGGCAATAGCACCCACCAATGTCCTCTGATCATAGTCCATAGTATTTGTATGTATACCTAGGGGACCACCTAATAAAGAATACTTTGTGGTTTACTCTAAGTTATTTTTAACAGCATCAACTGGATCCCAGATATCTATACAGAACAAGCATTGGCATAGCCAACAGGTCTCGCTTTTGGGACCTGATAAGTATTTAGTTATGCAGCACAATATCCTTGGTGCAACATCAACTGTTGCATGGCTAAACACGTATAAGGTCCCAAAGGAGAGACCTATTGGCTATGCCAATGCTTGTTATGTAACATTCAACGCACCGAAATTGCCAGTCTTCGTTTTTCACCATGCTGTCTGTGCCTGTTGCTTCGCTTCCTCCATCAGTTATTTTGACTCTCTAAAGTCACAAATCAGACTACTTGGTATTTGAGATACCAAACAGCAGGAACACAAGGCACCGACCAGTGGCGTAGATAGGGGGAGGCGGAGGTAAGCAAGTCATCTGTCGACTACCAACCCCCCACAAGAACAAGTCGCTGATCATCCCCCCGGTCTTACCTGCACCAGGTGGGAAACTCAGGGTCCGTCCCAGGCGTCATGTTAATAGGTCTAGCTATGCCACTGGCACCCACAGCAGAATGGGAGGTGGGAAGGGGGCGCATGGGCAAATCAGGAAATACTTTCCCAAACACAGGTATGAAAAATGTCAGTCCAGGAGGAAAACCGGTGCAAGTGAGATCCACAACTGTTACAAAGTTTGTGAGTCTGCGTTGTTATAGGGAAAAATACAAAGCTAAATGACAGATTTTTTTTAACGACTAGGTTAACAATTCTAATCTTACACTAAACTGACCGAGTCCAATTTCTCAACAATGTGGTGTTCTCAAAACCAGAGAGGTTGATTTGGAAATGCTGGGTCGTGATGATATTGACACCCATTATCATCTAGCCTGAAACCAGACCAGCTTTACCCTGCTCAGAGAATGAAGTCAGTTCTGATAGTGGCCTTAGATGACCTTCAAGTAGTGGTAAATGCAGGTGGTACCACTGTTTCTCTAACGCATTTGTTTCTACATCCACTTCCTCGTACAAGCTTCATTAGATCCTTCGACATGGACTATTAGAACTATGTGGATGAAGCCAAAATATTTATGGTTTGATCAATACGTTTATAGTGAATTAATTAAAATCATACACTATTGTTACAAATCATCATACGCAAAATATATATATTACAGAGCTAACAAATGGTTTAAAAAAGAGAATAGATTCAATGATTCAATTAATAAAATCAAACATGGGTTTAAGATTTCACAATTCAATTTCAGTAAAAAATATGAAAGACTTCCCATGATCAAATACTTTGTCCAAACGCAAAATATTACATGTTATTATCCTCTTCTCTACTCAAACGCAAAGAGCTGCGTCAATCTGTTTAACTAAACTCAATGTCGTTTGGAGATCATTCCCACTCGGTGCGTCCAAGGAAACTGTCGCTTGACTGCACCCGTTTACATGGTCTGACTCGACAGCGCACTGCACCGGTCGCCAGACAATGATGTGAGAACCACCAGGACAGGGGCTTTGGCTCCAGCCACGTGTTAGGCGCCCGGGGTGTTCTGATTGGGCGGAAGGTGTGTGCTTCCACAAACAAAGTGCTTGCCTGCACACAGCTGTGGTCGTTTTGTTTATTTATCCACCTGCTCCAGCTTGAAATTTCAGGGACACATATGACACTGTAGTGATACTGAAGTGCCTCAGATAACGAGATTATTTATGGTGTCTTTTTATGACAGCGGCACAGACGGGATGTGGCACTCATTATGTATGTTGACAATGCAGGTATAAATTTCAATGATGGGGACACGTAGAAAGTGAATGAGCATAGAGGGGGTGCCTACCTCTTCAACCAAAGGGCTTATTAGACAAGTTGATCACTCTTTTCAGAGAAACTACCTCAAATATAGTGTTTTGTGTTTCTGTTTATTTAATGGTGCAGTGTCCCTTAGAAAATGACAGGGCTTTCATCTGTTTTTTTGCCAACAGTTCAAATGCTGAACCGCGCCATTATGCACACACATGTAAAGTGCCCAGTGCATCATTTAATCATACCATCCAAGAAGGTATGTCTAAATTGATTCTAAAAAGTAAAGTGCATGACAAAGCGCTAGGTGAATTGTCCTTGGCGTATCGCATTGCATAGCAGCTGCCCAGAAACTGAAGGATTAGTTTCAACAATGGTTGCTGCAAATTGAATTGCAGTCCAATTTGAGATTGGCTAGTTAGATTAGATAAATGGAAAATTAGCCTGAATACACTACACTGTGTCCGATCTACCCAACGACATATCTTCTATGGAAAGGCTGCCAGGCCATAATCGTTAGCCTTACGTAATTGATTTTTGCATTTATAACTGACAGTAAAGGGTTAATCGATGGAGCTTCTAAATTATGAGAGGCGAAAAACAGCTTATATCAGTGAAACAGATTTAGGTTTTAAAAAGGCCCAATGTTATTTCATGATCATAAATAACTATATTTCCTTTGTTTCTTAACTGGAGTGTCACTTCATACCATCCCTCCATTTTGCATAATTTACTGCTCAAGACCAAGACTGCGGATAGGTTTGCATTCATTGTAAGTTTGTTGAGAGTGTTGTATTTATGGAGTCTTCTGTAGGCCCCTTGCTGTGTAACAACAGTGTTGCCTGCATATTTGAGCGTCCAAAAACAAAGGGTACCTAACCTCAATGGATGGAACCCCTACACTGATAAATCGGAAGTACACAAGTTATACAAAAAGCAGAGAAGGTAACACGCAGCCCTGTTTTAGCCCTGTATGTGTCATGACGTTTGTTGGGATGTGGCCGTTATGGGATATTTAACCTGGACCCACGTTTTCAATACAGATGACTGTGTGGCCATCAATACAGGAAGAGGAATTACCCATTTCACTAATTTAGCCCACAATAGGGCGCAGTCTACTCGGTCAAAGGCCATGGATAATAAAACATACGAACAGGCTTCGTTTTTACCTTCAGGGACTCAAGAATCAAGTATGAAGAAGCTTGCCTCTAGAACCAGTTTGCATCAATAAAATTACATTATTCAATTCAGACCAGACCTCAAATTCCTTTAGTAATTGTTAGCATAGTACTTGGTTTCCACACCGAGCAGTGCAATCATTCTGTAATTTGTTAATTGACTGGGTCACATTTTTTGTATATTGGGTGTAATATGGATCCTTGCCGTTAAGGTGGGAGGGTCTGAGTTTAGAAAACATTGCAATAAGGGGTAGTGAAAGTTGAGTCCAAAAAAATCAAGATTAGACTTGAAAAGGTGGTTTGGGAGGTTGTTGAGACCAGGGGCTCCATCAGATTGAGATGTTTTAAAGATACTTAGGGTTGTGCAATGGTCAATAACAGCTGCAGTGTTAAGTTAAAACGTAAGGACACCGCCCCTCGGAGTGATCAACATATAGAAGTTCAGTGTGAGCAACCATGCTTTGCTCAGGGATGGAATCACCCAGCTCAGTTGTATAGTGAAAGCCAAGGCTGTTTATAAATTGCCAGAATTGTTTTGGAACCCAGACCTGTATATTTGTGTTATTTGTAACGAATGTCTAACAAACTGTATGGCCCTATTGTTTCCCACATCTGATGTTTCTGTGGCTTCCTTAAAACCTTTGCCTCTTTCAGTAAAGCAGTGTTACAGGGTTGTCCATTATGCTTCTTAATCTCCTATTTCGATTCCTTCTCAGCTGTCAGAGATTCTACCAGCCCTTTTTAGATACTCCCCTGGCGGTGTGGTCGGTCATTAAAAAACAAGATGCCCACATTTAGTCGAGATTTTCTAATTTGTTCCATTACAGTACAACAATCATTTGAGGGTGCCCCCTTCTAAGAGACATTCTACATTGATCCAGGGAAGGCGTTTCCGCTGAGGACTGCCACTGGGCTCACCTAGTGATGTAAACACCTGATGTCTAGAGGGCTAGTTTGTAAAATGTATGTGTTAAGCAGTGCTCCTGGGATGATTTCAAAAGTAAAGAAATATCGGAAATACTCAGCTGACACAGAGGTGTAGGTGCATGGCATGGCGTTGCATACCGAAGCTGCCCAGCCTTTCCCTGTCCAGCTCAGTGCAGCCCAGTCGGTCACCGCTTGCACCCACCCCACTCTCCCCACTTGCATTGAGTACCACGAATACTGCGAGTGCAGCAGGACTCCAGACCTGGTCCCTGGACCTTGGGGGTCAGAACTCAGCCCTCAACAGAGAGATGGTGAAAGGGGGCTGTTCGGCCTGGCGGGAGGTTGAAGGTGGCCGCGCTTTTCAGTGGCATTAGGCTCCAGTAGCAATGGAGCCAAGCTCAGAAATTTGCGGAAGCAGCTTGTCTAAGCATTAGCGCAGTTTGGATCTCTGCGCTTAGTTGGCCCTCACCATCCGCTCACCCCCATCTTCTTTTACTAGAGACCATAATGGAGGCTTTATCAGAGGCTACATCAGAGACCCAATAGTCCAACTGCACAAGGCTAAAAGGTGAAACACACACCCTAACGACTGCATCCAACCTTTTTCACACTTTTCGTACATATTCGCCATAAGAGTCCTACCACCTGTCCCTGAGGAATACAGCCCGTGGCAAGAGGAGAGGCCAGGGGGTGACATCCCCCCACACACCTACAAATCCATGGCAAACCCTTATATTCCGCACACCCCCAGTGCTGGGCGGTCTAAAATCCGAAATATATATATAAAAAAAAAAGAGTACATAGGCGCATAAAGCTATAAACCTGTTGAGTGCAGGGAAGGGCCTTGAGCTATCCTCAGCAACAGTGCTCGTGTATGGAGGGCGGCTCCGGCACCCACCCACCCATGTTGGGAGTGCTGGTGCTCCCCCAAAGTCCCCTCTGCTACATGCCTCCTATGGGAGTGGCAGCGGAAGCGCTTCCACTGCCACCCCGACCATGGAAAGACTGGCCATACCTGGCATCAGGAGCTTCCCCAGGAGGCTAGAAGGGTGGGGGCCTGGCTTTGTTACTGGGGGCTGTTTTTGTAGCAGTACAGCAATTAGGAAAGCACCCACTTCAGAGTTCCTTGTATATCCAGTAGTTTTCAGGCAACAAAAGTGTCAAGATAACTCTGGTGATTAATGTACCTACCTGCTAGTGGCAGTTTTGACTCATCTAAGAAACTGCAGTAGGTTAATATGCATGCTGCAAAGGATGTGTACCATGCAGATAACAGAACAATTTTATGTGCATAGCTTAGCGTGTTACTGCTTTTGTCACAGAGACCCGTTTTGTTACTGTGTAGTTCATAAGTTGCAATCATAATCTGGCACAGTGAGGTATGAAGTGTCACCAAGGAGCTGCAAGCTAAATGCAACGTCACCCAGGGACACTAGGGTAACCTCACTGAGTTCCCCACCCCCACCCACTTACTGGGATAAACTTCTCTCTAGGCACTATACTTGCTACCCCTGGTGCCTTACCTCCAGTGGGAGGCTGTGTTCTACTTGGGATTCCCCTTGTAATGTCCATACTGGACGTACTCATATAATTTGGGATTCTTAGGCTGTCAGGGAAGCTCTTTTTCTGATAGCCATATTGGGGATGGGACACTTTCCCACGTGACCTACTTTGCGGGCCTTGAGGGAACTCCTTTTTCTTCCCCATTCTCGTTCTGGTGAGAACCCGGACCAGCCTTTTGGGAGTCCCCGCTAGATGCCTTCTTGGACACTCTGGTGCTGACCCAGATGTCCGCCTCCTCAGCAAGTTTGCTGGGGTCGACTGGCTTGCTATCAACCAAGTTTTGGCGCAGCTCTGGAAAACAAATTTCTAGCATGCGCTCCTTCGGAGTTAAGTTGTACATTCCAGGAAAGTCATCAACCTTCCGGCCCATCACCCAGCCCTTCAGTTACTTGCTAGCAATATCAAGAAAGTCCACACATGTTTGTGTAGAGAGTTTGTGGCTGCCCCAGAACCTCTGTCTATACCTCTCAGGGGTCAGCCCAAATTTACTAACAATTATGGCCTTCATGGGGGTGTAATGTTTTTGAACCTCTACCTCTAGTTTCAGGAGTGTGCCTCTCCCCATCGTGGTCATGTATCTCTACAAGCTACTCCCCATGACTCCTCAGGAATCTTGTGCACTCTTAGAGCCACCTCAATGTCATCCCCCACAACAAAAATGAGTACCAAATCCTTTGGGATGCAAACTCTTCTTTTTCCAGCAGACGCTGTTGGTATGCTGCCACTACTACTGCTAGACTCCAATTGCAAGGCCTTAATGTCTAGCTCTCTAAGGATTAGCTCATGGGCCATTCCCTTCTCCATGGCTAGCGTCTTCTCATCCAGAGCTTGTTCTTTCTCCTTTTTAAATTTGGCAAGTTCTAGTTTCATCTTTCTCTACTTCCTCCTGTCCTCTAGCACCCTCCTGAGGACAGGTTCCTAGATGACAGACTACTCCCCGCACCTGAATGTTACCTCACTCGCTAACAGGTTGCGTGTCAAGACCCTGAGACAGGTCCTGATCCAACTCCTTCTCAAATCCTGCTCTTCCTCCTCATGGTCTGTGTCAGTCTGGTGGGCTTCTGCACTTGCTCGCAAAGCTATTTGGAATTCTATGTCAGGACTGGAGGCGAGGATTCCGCCTTCTTTCTTCACTTTATTTCCATTAGCAGCATGAAGGTAAACAAAGACTATGTTTCCCATGAACCATAGGAAAAAAATTGTAAAGAAACAACATGGTAACAACCAATCAGGAACAAGTATCAATGTCCAATCAGGGGCGAGTGAGCCCAACATAGTCCCTTGCTAGTGTCCCTTCTTCCTCTTTCTTTGCTGCTCCGTAGCTAGATAAGTACTCTTCAGTCTTTTTTACTGTCTAGTGCTTGACTGTGTTATTCTATTGTTACTGCTAGTTGATGATATGGTTTGCTATTGATCTTTTGATATATTGCTTGCTTTAATATTGTCAGCGGGTTCTGTGCTGATTGCACTCCCTCAGCGTTTCTGTGAGGGTGTTTCTACCCGCTCCGTTTGGCTCTCTAAGTACGGAGCTTGGATGCGGTTCAAGTCTCCCCCTCGGGGGTCGCGTTGACACGTTTGTTTGCGTTTCGTTCAGAGGTGCCACGGGGTTGAGGATTTCCTCATCCCTATGCGGCGAGTTGTTGGCTTTGTCTCTGCTAGAGGGTGCGGGAGGTTGTCTACAGAGCGTCGCGGTGTTTGATTTCTTCAGGGATTCAAACACCGCGCGCGTCCGTTTCCAGAGCTCCATCTGAGGCGAACGCCCGTGTGTTGGTCCGTAGCGGCAGAGGCGGAGGAATTACCGCGAGCTGCGGCGTTTGTGAGACATTACGCTCTGTTTCCCCGCGATCGATTGCAAAGGGGTTTCCAGAGTCCGTATATTTTGAGTGAACGCCTCTTTTGAGGTCTAGTATCAGCCTGGTCAAGGCTTACCAAGGGGACAAGGCCCAGACCGGCGATCACCCCTCAGGTACTGGGGGTGTATTTCTTATATTTCTTTCGCCAGCAGTGGTCCTCTGGGGCTTGAACCCCTCATAATTGTGGTAGTTCTATTCCGCCCACAAAGTTGGCTGACACACAGCCTTTGCTGTTTAAGGCCTTCATACCGGCCAGTTCAGTTGCCACTCCATTTTCCCCTGTATACTGTTGTTGTTCTGCTGTGGGGCAATGGATTATTATGATGAGTTCCCAGAGGAGGAGGATCCCCTTGCAGATATGCCCTGGGGGGGATGCCTTTTATGAGGCTGTAGATTCTTCTATTTACCAGGCTGTGGGCCACTCTATCTCCCCTCTGGAGGACAGGCTTTCACGCCAAATAAATGAGGCGTTCTCGCGCTTGGAGCAACGCATGGGGACTCCCTCCACATCGACAGACCCTCCTGACCCCATTCCTTTTGGCTCCCCGCCGGCCAAGCGCCCCCGGGTCCCTGGGGTGGATTCGATCCTTTTGAGCGTTTACGGCAGGCTTTTCTCGATAACCAGGAAGTACAGCTGGCTATGTTTCCCCCCCCCCCCCCCCCAAAACTCCTCGTCTACTGATCCGGACGCGACAGGTGACCTGGACCCTTACCCAGTTCCTCCGCGTCCTTGGCTCCCCTCTTGCTCTACGGTGCCCCCTCCAGCCACCTCAGACATGTTAGATCCAAACAATATTATCCATCCTCGCTCTTCGGAGTGGGTCCCTGGGGAGAAAGTGGCCGCTTATGTGGCAGAACACATCCGTCGGCCTTTGGAAAAGGAGGCCCGCAACTGCCTACGGGCAGAGTGCCCTCGCCCTTCCTTGGAGGGGAAGGTAGCCCTCACCCACGAGATTGACCCCAGAATGTCCACTTTCCTCAAAAAATGTATACTTGATCCTAAAAAAGGGATCGATAGGTCCTGGAGAGCTTGCCAGGAAAAGCTCCTGGACACCCTCGGGCCAGCTACCAAAATCCTGGATATGGCCGAGGAGGCCAAGGAATCGGGCTCCATTATTTCCCCTGAAACCCTCTCTAACTGGGCTCAAAGGGTAGTCATTTTCTTGGGCAATGCAAATTGTGCCCTCTCCACAGAGCGCCGCCAGTCCCTCCTCATAAAGATCGACCCCAGACCTGGCGGATTCTGAGGCAGGCGCCATGGCTCAAGGGGGTCTGTTTGGCGAGCCTTTTGTGAAGGAGCTCGGCAAGTTTGTGTATACCTTCACATCCCTCGAGAGGGCATAGTCTACTATTAGGAAAGTTTTTCCCCGTGTTTTTCGCGGGGCCGGCCGAGGCAGGGGCCGCACAGCCGGTCAGTCTCAGGATCAGTCCCGATTCGGGAATTTCTACCCCACAAGAGAGTCGCAGGGGCAAAGGAAGAGGATTCCGAGGAGGATCCACCGCCGCAAACTCCGGTGAGTCTTCACCTTTCTTCCCCATTAAAGCTAGGGGGGCGGTTGGAAAGTTGTTCCAAGGCTTGGTTGTCTCTCACGCATGATGCATGAGTTCTCCAAACAGTGCAAGGGTTTCATTTAGAGTTCATGGGGTCCCCGGTTCAACGCACCAAACCCCGACCCATCCAGTTTTCAGCTCCAGATGCAGCCCTGGTGGACGAGGAAGTCACATCCCTCGTTCACAAGGGCGCCATCTCCCCCGCTTTCTGTCATCTAGGGGGGTTTTTATGCAATATTTTCTTGGTGGACAAGACAGACGGCGGCAAGAGGCCCGTCATAAATCTAAGCAAGTTCAACGAATGGCTAGTGTACCGCCATTTCAAAATGGAGGGAAATCATCTCCTTCGGGATGTTCTGCGCCCCCTCGACTGGATGGTCCGTCTGGACCTAAAGGATGCCTATTTGGTGATCCCAATTTTTCCTCCGCACAGGCGGTTTCTTCAGTTCGCCTGGCGACACCGCGTTTACAAATTTGCTTCCCTCCCGTTCGGTCTCTCTTCAGCGCCTTGGTGCTTCACCAAGGTCCTCAAGCCAGTGGTGGAGTTTTTGAGAGCAAGAGGGTCAGGATGATCGTGTATTTGGACGATCTCCTTTTGATGGCTTCATGCCCGCGCCAGCTGGAATCTCAGCTTCAGATGGCAGTGGATCTCCTTCAGGACCTTGGTTTTGTAATCAACAAAAGCAAGTCTCTCTTACAGCCGACCCAGTCACTTACCTTCTTGGGGTTCATAATCAACTCAACGACGTCCACGCTCAGTCTCCCGGCCCGGAAAATTTTCAAAATCAGACACGAGTTGCGTCGTGTTCTTTCCAGAAAGAAGGTCTCACTCCGTCAGATTGCCCGGGTAGTGGGTCTTCTGTCAGCTTCCATTCAAGCTATCTTTCCGGGTCCGCTGCATTACAGGGCCTTGCAGCGCCTCAAGGCGTACTTCTTCAGGAAAGGGTTCCCTTACTCTCACATGGTATCTCTGACTCCCGAAGTGACTACCGAGATCCAATGGTGATTGGACCATATGGAGGCCTGGAACGGCCGGGCGATCTTCGGCTCAGCTCCGGATCTGGTGATCGAGTCAGATGCCAGCAGAATTTCCTGGGGTGCACATTGCGGGGATTTGTCCACAGGAGGATTGTGGTCTCCCGACAAACAGAAGTTACACATAAATTGTCTGGAGCTTTTGGCGGGTTCGTTTGCGTAAGGTGCTGGACGATAAACTTGGTGCAGTCGTGTGTTCTGCTGAAGATGGACAACATCATCTCCGCAGTCCGGTATGTAAACTATCTGGGAGGCACCAGGTCCAAAGCCCTCTCAGATCTTGCGGCAAGTTTCTGGCAGTATTGCCTAGACAGTCAGATATCGGTCACAGCTGAGTACCTTCCCGGTCGGGACAATTTAGAGGCGAATTTCTAATCCCGCCACTTCCGGGACTCCAGCATGTGGATGTTGGACCGGTCAATCTTTGCGATTTTGAACGACCACTGGGGTCCGTTCTCAACGGATCTGTTTGCGTCCCGACTGGACCACCAGACGCCTCGATGGCAGGCGGCGGATCTGGTGACGATTACCCCCCTGTGGAGGTCGCAAGTTTGGTTTCCAGTTCTTCTGGAACTTTCTTGGGATTTTCCAATTCTACTGCCCCAGTATCCCACTCTTCTCACGAATCCTGACGGGATTCCTCACCCGATGGTGTCAGCGGGTTCTCTGTTTCTCATGGTGTGGCGGATTTCCGGGGTAGAAGGGAAACCCCAGGTCTTTCGCGAGCGGCTGAGAGTCTCATTTCTAAGGCTTGGGCGGACAGTACAGTCAAGAGATACAAGTCCGCATGGAGCAGATGGGCCCGTTGGTGTCTGCGGCGGGGTTACGATCCCTTAGTCGCAGACGTTGTGCATGTGGTGAATTTTTTGGCTCAGCTAGCTTCGGATGGGTTTGCATATCGGTCCATCAATTCCTTCAGGTCCACTATTTCATCGGGCCATGTTCCGGTTAATGGCACTCCTATAGGTGAGCATCCCCTGGTTTGCAAGCTGCTTCTGGGCATGAGGCTTTTTTTTACCTCCGAAACCTCGATATTACTCCCTTTGGGATGTGAATCAGGTTCTCAACCTTTTTCTTTCCTGGCAGCCTAACAGGTTTTTCTCTAGGAAGGAACTTTCGGCAAAGTTGGCTATGCTCCTCTGTCTAGTTTCTTGCAGGCGGGTCTTGGATGTCTGGGCCCTGGATATTTCCAGGAGGATGTTCACCCCTGAGGGGGTCACCTTCACTCTACTACGTCGCACTAAATGCCATACTAGGGTTATTTCATACCTGCCGTTTCCTGACTCGCCGAAGTTATGTGTTGTCAGATGTCTCAAGGCATATGAAGAAATGACAGAGGAGTTCCGTCTCCCCGGAGACCGTCAACTCCTCATTGCGCTCCGGAAACCCTTTAAAGCGGTTTCCTCGCCCACGATCGCCAGATGGGTTCGGTGGGTGATGCAAGAAGCTGGCAAAGGTCTTTGGAACTTTGGAGCACATTCTGCTCGTGGTGCGATGGCCTCAAAGGCGTTTGGCTTGGGCGCACGCCTGAAAGATATCCTTAATGCTGCCGATTGGTCTTCGGACTCTACTTTTAAGAGGTTCTACTTTAAACCAGTACTGAATATGGCTCAGCTGGTTGTGGGCAAGCTTTGAACAAGCATAATCCTCGCCTCCAGTCCTGACATAGAATGAAAAATGTCCTAGCTAATGTAACGGAAAGTTTCAATTCTATTAAGGACTCGGAGGCGAGGATTATCGCGCCCTTTGCTCCAAGAGGAGATCCCTCCCCGTACTGCAGTAAGTAGCTGTTTTCAAGTTGTGGTTGTCACTTGGCTGAATTGTGTGACCTGCTTTGCTCTGTAACAGGTTTTGGCTGTATTTTCCCTGGGTAATGTGTCCCTGTTATTTGCAGGTTCTGACGCCCAGAAACAGGATATCTGAAGAGTGTGGAACAGCTGTCGTTGCGCTCCGAAAGAGGAAGGGACACTAGCAAGGGACTATGTTGGGCTCACTCGCCCCTGATTGGACATTGATACTTGTTCCTGATTGGTTGTTACCATGTTGTTTCTTAACTATTTTTTTCCCTATGGTTCATGGGAAATGTAGTTTTTGTTTACCTTCATGCTGCTAATGGAAATAAAGTGAAGAAAGAAGGCATAATCCTCGCCTCCGAGTCCTTAATAGAATTTAAACTTTCCGTTACGTTAGCTAGGACATTTTTCACTCTGCTTTCTTAGCACTCCCTCTGATAAAAACCCTAGTCTCCTTGCAGAATCCCTTGAGCTGGGCACCATGTAGCTCTCTAGGTTGCCCAGCTCAAACTCCATTTTGTCAGGTGAGGTCAAGGACACAACATTAATAATGGAAATTGGGAACATTTGTAAAAATCAAAAGGGTCAATCAGGGAGAATTGGTCTAGATATGGAGTAGTAGTGTACACCAAGTCACTGTACGGCACTACACAAACACAAAATCTATCCTCACCGCTGATCATCAATGTTAGAAATTGTGTTTCTGGTTGGCAGAGGGATGCACCCTGTCCAAACAGGAACCACAATTCTAGTCATGGAAAGTCACATATACACCATTAATTAACCTGTGCTCACCCTCTGGAAGTTTCACACAGAGCAGGCAGGCTTAACTTAAGAAGCAATGTGTAAAGTAATTTTGCAAAACTTCAAACAGTACAATAGTGAAAACACTACAAAAAGACTCCACACCAGTTTAGACAAATAACTTATATCTTTATGAACAAGACAAGACAATAATTTTAAAAAGTATAACCGAAGTTATGAATTTTTAAAGAATAAATGAAAATAAGGAGCTTTAAGGCTTAAAGCGCCAACCAAGGACATCTGGTCACGATTGACTGTGGTAAATCCAAAAGTTCAGGCTGACTGCAATGGAGCCCGGGTTGGATACAGGGACCAGCCTTTGTCCACTGAAACAATACCTTGGATGCAAAGACGATGTGAGAAGCAGGGGAGGTGATGTGTTGATCCTCAGTGTCTTTTGATTATGATTTTTAATTGTGCTTTCATTTTTTTTTTTGTAGAGCCAGTCGTTTTCTTTTTTTCGTGGTGAATTCTCTTTGTAGGTGCAGCTTTGGCAGATCTAGTTTGTGGAGTTGAGGTTAGTAAGCAACTCATTTTGTAATATTTTCATCTAACGTGTATCCTTGGCTTGTTTGCATAATTGATTTTGACGACTGAACTAATGTTTGAATCTTTAGCTTCTTGTGTGATTGCCTTTCAAAGTAACCTATTGATTTGTGCATGTTCTATATTGCCTTTTGATTGGAGCAGTGTATTTTTTTCCCTTCCAGAGGGACTTATTTGGTGCTTGCTGTGTCTGTACAGAGTAGGTGCCAGTTGATCCTCAGTCTTGCTCTCTCTGGCAAGCGAGTGGCATTGTTTTTGAGCATATAGGTCTTTGTGCGCTTTGTATTGATTTGTGCATGTTCTATATTGCCTTTTGATATGAGCAGTGTATTTTTCCCCTTCCAGTGGGACTTCTTTGGTGCATGCTGTGTCTGTGCTAAATAGGTGCAGCTGATCCTCAGTCTTGCTCTCTCTGGCAAGCGAGTGGCATTGTTTTTGAGCATATAGGTCTTTGTGTGCTTTGTATTGATTTACTTTTCCTTCCAGATTAATATATGCCAGTAGTTTTACTTTCGGATTGATAAAGCCACAGTTTGTTTAGTACTTATTTTACACAGTGTTGGTTATTGTTGTATTATTTGTTATGTTACTTTTATTAGCAAGGTTTATGGCTAACCACAGGTTGACAGCTCAACAGGTTGTTGGTTTGCTTTTCGAATCTACCTCTGACCATGGTCCCGAGAATGACTCTGAATCTGAGCTAGAGGATGACGTCTAAGATTCTGGCAGTGAATTTACTGTCCGAGAGCAATCATCTGATGATGAAGCCACTATGAGTTTGGAGGAAGTGCCTCTTTTACAAGAGGACAAAGATATGCCGATAGTGCAGAAAGAGGAATCTAGATTGCAGCTTGGAGCTGAAAGGCTTCCCAGTAGTAGTGCTGAACACTGGGTTGCCCCAAACATGGTGCAGCCTGTGTTGCCTGCCTTTAGCTGTGTCACAGGGTGTAGAGTCAATACTGAAAACGTTGAACAAGTTACTTACCTTCTGTAACACTTTTTCTGGTGGATACGGTATCTGCCTAAGGATTCCTCACCTTTTAAATTACCCCTGCGCCAGCGTTCCACAGAAACTTGTTCTTAGCGCTCCCATGTCGACGAGGATGTCACAGTGGCAAGGCTCTGGAGAGAACCCAGAAGACCTGAGCCAGGCATGCCTCTTGGTAGCCTTCGGAGGAACCCATCACCCTGGCTACTGAATCTGCAGTATCCAGACCAGACTGGATTACCTGAAGGGCTGCAGCCTGCTTGTCTCCCAGAACTTCCAAAAAAGAACCACAGTCATTCGCTGGTAACTTAGGAGCCAACTGCTTAGCCGAGTCCATTAAGGCATGGATATACCTCCCCAACAAGCACGTGGCATTAGTTGACTTGAACATCATATTTGCAGAGGAAGAAACCTTCTTGGCAGACTGCTCCATTTTCTTAGAGTCCCTGTCCCCCGGAGTTGTGGGAAACGACCCAGCCGACTCCTTAGAACAGGAAGTCTGCACCACCAAGCTTTCCGGCGAAGGATGGGCTGTAAGAAAAGCAGGATCAGTAGGCTTATAACTTCTTGCCACAGTCCTTGAAACAGCAGGAGCAGATAAGTGTTTCTGCCACACCTCCAGAATTAGCTCTGTTAAAGCCTCATTAAAAGGCAATAGAGGTTCAACAACAAATGTTGGTGAATGCAACACCTCAGTTAGAATATTTCGCCTAACCTCAGCTGTGGGCAGTTGAAGGTCCAAAAGATCAGCAGCCATCCTTATGACAGCATGGTATGGTGCAACATCCTGAGAAGGTAAGGCCTTTAGCGAGGAAAGCTCCCACTTCGGGGAAGTTTCTAAACCACTGGCCTCCTGAAGGCCCTCGACTACCTCAATGGACTTGTCGATTTCACCTCCTTCTGCCTCATCCTGCTGGTATTCCTCTTTCTTCAGCATTCCCGGGTCGAGTGGCGCGAGGGTAGGTTGATAGCACTTCCTGCAACAACCTCAAAGACACCTGAGTCTTGGTGTCCAGGTGGCGCCACGGCCACGGATAGGAGTATGGTACTAAACCATATTAGGTTTCCCTAGGCAGATGGCGAGACCGTTCCCTTACAACAGGTAGTAGGTAACAGTTGTACTTGCCACCCAGTGTAGATTATTGACAGCTTTTAGGTCCTGAGGAATTGCCACGGATCACTAGGACCAACAGGCAAGAAACATGTCGACCAGCGCAGATGAGCATAGCCAAACTGAATCTTAACATCAGTTAGCTGCCATTCTGTTTCCACACATTTTTTATTCAGGTAGAGAGCCATCCCCAATAAAATTATTTTTGGACTCTCTAACTTGTTTTAATTCACTTACCTGCACTCACATCTACACCACTAGGTCCCTCTCACACACACTGCATCATACGGCCAGGAACTGAAGATCTCCGCCAAAGAGCCCCTTTTAGGGTGCCCGTCGGGCATTGCAGCGCCGGCCCGACGAGGAGCAGGTCCATATGATGAAGCATGACACCTAGCTTGCTGGGTGTGTGAGGACCCTAGTTCCGAATAGAGGTATTCCTCTGTTGCACGGTCTCTTCTTTTCTTTGGCACCCCCCCGCCTTTCTTTGAGGAACTGCATACCCTCTTCTACACACATGACTAAACTGGGCATGTATGCTGGACCTCCTTGAATAAAAGCCCAACAGTCCCTCTCTTGTTTACATATTCCTCTTTCTTCAGCAGCCTTTGGGCTTCTCTCCTTGACCGCAACTTCGGGATCGTCGTCGGTGTCGCTAGGCACCAGTGTCGAAGGAGGACCCTCGAAGTGGGCATCGGCGCCACTCAATGCCGAGAGGATGACGGCCCACCAGATGGCACCAGAGACTGTGATATTGGCATCAAAAACCTTGGAGCCGGAAACTGCCAAGATGATACCGTTGGCATACAGGTCACGACAGGTGCCTGGGCATATTGTAGAAGGATGCCCAAATTAAAGGCAAGCGGACCCACAGGGCCAGATGGCGCACAGGTAGGGTAGGATGCCCTGGCAAACATGCCAAACATCGCATTGAGAAAATACGACGGATCGGACCCTGGACCAGGAAAGGGTGGATAAGGAACAGAGTCTGGATGCACTCAAGGCCACGTGGGAGGCTAAGGTGCTGGGGATGTCGGATCCGGTACAGACAAGGCCACAGGAAAAGGTGAAGACTCCCTAGGAGTCGGAGAATCCCTAGGCACCGGAGAAACCCTATGCGCTGGAGAACCCATAGAGTCACTTGAGGAGAAGGAGAAGGCGACAGCGAGACAACATCATTAGAATGACGTCGCAGAGCCGGAGAAGTCGACCTCGAAGCCCTACCCTTCGAAGAACGACATTGAGATCCATGCCTTCTCTTCTTGTTATGTTTCATGGACTTCGAGTGACTTGCTCCTGGACACGACAAAAACATTGCCAGCCAAAGCCAGTTCATACACACTGTCAGCTGCCAGGCGGTGTAATTGCTGTGTAATGTGGGCGCATGAAGGTGATGGGCTCTTGAATGGCGCCGTTTGTTGGTGTGAGTGTTGTAATGTGCTAGGCTTGCGGCTGAGGTGTGAATGGTTTTGTGTGTGTGATGCAGAAAAGGTGTGTGCATGGCCTGTTAAGCGGTTGTGCATTGTCGTGGCTTTACAGCTCACAAGCTGCAAGTCATTGGTTCAGTATTCTGAACTTTCAATAATATTACTAACATTGAATTTCATTTTTGTGAAATCCTTTCCAAACAAAATTTACATTTTGAACTTTTCAATCAACCCAGTGATTATTATAATTATAATTCTTTATTGTTTGATTAATTAAAATCTTACAATGAGACAACAAACACAACCAATTCTAAAACTCTGATTAATACATGTAGGACAGATAAAAACAAGAATAAATAATGCAATATAATTTTTTTTAGCTGAATTAAGTTTGTTAAAATCTATTTCATAATGCTATTTACATTTTAATATATATCATACATTACTTGTGGATTTAATTTTTTTCTGTTCTAATTTCGATCCTATTCTTACTAAAAACTTTGCTAAAGCGGATATGATTATTATATCACTCCTCAAGCATTAAAATGTTTCTCAAGTATGGTTTTTCTTGAAATTTTCAGTTCTAAGCAGAGACACAGCAAGTGAATAATGTTCTCCTCTCCTAATTTACAAAGACAACATAATGTATATTCTTCTTAGCCAAGCGGGAGATGACATAAGACCGGTAATACGCCAAACCAAGCTTTTGTAAAGATTTGTTTATATTTCAAGTATGCTTGAACTTTCATTTTTGGGAAACCATTCATTATTGGCCAAGCGTCTTTTCTTATTGTGAGTATGTCTTTATCCCTTACCAGCGATAGATGATTTGTTATTTTATTAACAGCTTTTTAAAATGATTCCGGAGTTATTGTAGTCCCCCAAATCGGGGTCACAGAGTATTCTTCTAATGCAGCATTTAACCCTTTCGCTGCCAGGCCTTTTCCCCCTCCTGTGCCTGGCGTTTCCCTCGTGGGTGGGTGTCATGACGAGATAGTCTCGTCATGGGCACAGTGTGACTGTGCTCCATGACGAGACTATCTCGTCATGGGCACAGAAGAGGTTAAGTATTTCCAGGCCTGTGATTTCCCATTTACGTTTATTTCCTGCCATAATAATTGAGACATTTGATTTTCATTGTCATTTTTTATTCTATTCCATACTTTAATAAATTGTCCTTTTCTCGCATATAATTGATTAGTTAATCTAAACTCCAGCCTAATTTGCACTGGGGATGCATTATTAGGCAAATGAAAGAGGGTTTTAAAAGTTTTTGGGACCGCGTTACTGATGGTCACAGCGTCTTTCCCACTTAGGGCTTCGCTACCATATGTTAAGGTAGGCAGCAATTTTGCTGATATAACTTTTAAGAACGGGCGGTAACTCAGGTCACCTAATGATCTCTGCAAGATCCTAAATGCAGCTATCAAAGCATTTGCTTTCCTTTGAATATGTTTTTTGCGGGAGAAACTTTCCATTATCATCAAATAATACTCCCAAGTATTTGTATGATTCTACTTATTCTAGTTGTATTTTCTCCAGAAACCATTTGGATTTAGGTTTTAATCTTACATTTTTGCTGATCACCATAACTTTGATCTTTGTTTCGTTTATCACCATCCTGTTTTCTTTTGAATTTAATGATATTTGATCTATTAACCGTTGTAACCACACTTTTGTTTGGCTTAGAAGGATGACATTATCTGTTTATTGCAAATTGGATATCTGTTTGTTGGCTAGTTTGTGCATTTACTTCATTCAGTGCATTAGAAAGATCTGGTAAAAACAAATTAAAAAGTTAAGGGGCCAATACACACCCTTGCTTTAACCCTGCCGTGGTTAAAATTTCCTTCGTTAGCGTCAAGCCATCCCTCATCCGTACTCTAACCCAAGTGTCAGCATACAGAAGTTGAATTAATTTTAAAACTGACACTGGGATATCTTGCTCTGCAACTTTCTCCACAGAAGTTGTCTGTGCACGCAATCAAAGGCCAATCTAAAATCGACAAAGCACAAATACAAGGGTTTTTTCATTGAGACAGTTTTATCCATTCGCACTGATAAGGTTAATATATTTGTTGTGGTGCCCAGTCCTTTAATAAATATATTGTTTGATTGTCCGGGAGTATCTGGTTTTCCTTTGCCCATTCAGATACATTTGGTAATAAAACTCCCATCAATGATTTCGCATCTGTGTCTTGAAGAGTTATTAATCTGTAATTTTTGGGATGGGCCCAATTTCCTTTTTTATAAATTGGGGATATTAGCGACCCTCTCCAAGATTCGGGTATTGTCAATGTCCTGACAATTTATTTTAAAACTGTGGTTAGATATTCTGACCATACATCCAGATCTTCCTTATAAAGTGCAAAAGGAATACCATTGGGACATGGTGCCCCGTCTTTTTGTTTCCGTATTAACTTAGATAGTTGAGTTTTTGTTATATCAAATTCATGGTCCAGTATCCATCATATTCCATTTGCCATCCAGATTCATTATTTCCCCCGTCAAAGTTTAAATGTGTTGCCAGAAAACTAACCCACTCTTTTTCAGTTAATGCAGATAATACCACTGTTTTATTAGGTCTTACTAGACCATTTATCGTTTTCCAGAGTTCCCTAAAATTCGTTTGATTACTAGCGTGGAAAATTGTAGCCTAAAGATTGTGCTTAGCGTGGTTTCTTTCGTTCAAGATTAATTTCCTCAAATGTTGATTAATATTTTGTAATTTGATGGACAATTCCTCGTTATATGGGAACTTAATTAACTGTCTCCTAAGATTGTTATGAGTCCGTCTCATATTCCTTATTGTACAGGATAAATTAATATTATTATTCCTTTTCTCCATTTGCATCGTTTGTTTTTTCTTAGCTTTAGGTGACACTTCATACGATTTGACTAATTTGCGTGTAAAGTTTACCCATTGATCAATTGGAGATTGGAAACATTTCTTTGACCTGTTCTTGCACAAATTTATTAGTGTCGTCTTTATTATGAGCTGTCCAGATAAGTCTCCTATAGTTGATAGTTCCCGTCTGTCCTCGTGTTGTCAAATACGTTTGATGTTTTATACTAGGCAAATTTGTGGTGATTATTTGCTGACTATGATCACTGTCAGGCACCATTCCCCAGACGGTACGAGGTAAAATTACTAAAGATGTTTAATGATACAATCGTGTAGTCAATTTGTGACTTCGAATTGTGTGAATGAAATGACCAAGCAGGTGGTGAGTCTTGTGGGAATCTCCCAATTAATATTCTTAGACCCATTGCTTCTATATCCTTCACAAAATGTATACCCACTTTACTATGTCTAGGCTTTTTTACTGTATCTGGTGTCTGCTGAGGAATTGCCCATTGGTGATCCTGTGACTGAGTGATGTTGTCTCTTATAAAAGGTACGAGCAGATTTAAATTAAAATCTCCTGTAATTATAAAATCTGCGAAAGGGTCATCCATCATTTTCTCCAACACAAAACTGGTAAGAGTAACACAAATGTTGGTCCTTGAACTTTGTTTGGGGTGTATATATACGTTAATTAATATTAAGGTATTTGATTTTACTTGATTGCTTGCCTTATATCGTAACCTTACAGTTCGAAAGTTAGGATTATTCGTATCCACTTGCTCATATTCCACTCTCAAATCGATGGATATGAATGTAGCTAGGCCCCCACTAGGGCGACCATATTTATGTTGCTTGATTGCGGGCTCAAAATATCCTTTATAAACCTCTAACATTACAGGGTCGATTCCCCATGTTTCTTGTAATAAAATAATCTGATAGGAATTAGACATAGATTTTAAGTGGGCATTATTTACCTTGTTGCATACCCCATTTATATTCCATGAGCATATCTTTAATATTTCACTGTCCTTATTTACTTTTTTTATTGTGCATTTTGCTGTGTTCTGTCATGGATCGTTATTGTCATGTAACAGATATCCATTTTTCATTTATTCTAGTTAACTTTTCTCTTTTACTTTGGGTCAATGCCATTTCACCATCTTGCTTCGATGTTCCCAAGTGAATTTTTTACTATAGAGAATACTTTCTCTTTGCTCTTTCTTTGTTGTAGTTTTGGACTCTCTTATTCGATGAAAGGACTTGGATATACCTTTGGTACTGCTTGATAATTATTATCCCACAGATATGAAAAATTTATTTTTCATTCATAATTCGTTCTGCTAAAAAGCCAGAGTTTACAGTTATCAATGTTAGTATCTAGCTACCTTAAGTATTTGGTAACAATCCAATACATTCAATGTCTTTGCTTGTCACATTTACTAACGACGGGATAGACAAAGAGGCAAAGAATGTTTCCTCTATTCAGTGTGTCTTGCTTGTCTTGGGAGTTATATACTGGTTTGAAAATTAGTTGTATCATCCCATTAATTGATTATTCTTCTTTCCTATCTTTTTCAATACTTTGTGGGACTTTATATGTGACTAGTTTCTCCTGTCCATTTCTTACAATGACCAAGTGTTCCCAATTCGATACATACAGGTTCTTCTCGGCTTGTTCTATCATTTCATTTTGGTTCACATTTATATGGCTTGATTTATTAATTTGGTTTACTAGGTTTTGAGAATATTGATGGTTTTGACTTTGAGTTGAATTCAAACTCTGAACTGTATTATGATGTACCCGGAGTGTCCTCTGTACTACTGGTCCAATATATCTTTTTTCCGCATCTTCTTTCTCCGGATCTTTAGTTTCTGAGGATTTGACACACTCTTTGATTGGTCCTTCTTTTCCGGTGATACACTTCTTATATTCTCAGATGACTTCTCTATGAGACAATAGTTTCCCTGGAGCCTAACTTCCTTTTCCTTTGGTTTAATTCCCCCCCCCTTCTCTGATTAATTGGAGGTTCTTCTGGTTCTATCCGATGCAGTAGCTATATTTGTTTGAGTACATGTTTTGTAAATTTGCTCGCTCAATTTTTTTCCGGTTGTATCTTTGGTAAATATATCAAAATACTTATTGTTTTTGTTATTCACTATGGGAGACTGTTCTCCATATGGTACTTTTTCCTGTTTACCCGTTGTTTACTTACATCGTTCTTTTCCGTCACTACACATTTCCATTGGTACTTCATCTTGGGATTGTATTGCAACTATTGATTCACGTTTGGCCTTGTCTCTTGCCTTACGTAATTTTTTCTTATGTCTTTTTGTCAAACTGAATAATGGAGAAACTGCTTCTTTAACCTTCAGGTCTTCAGTAGTATTGTCTGTATGTGGGACCGATAGTTTTGTACCCGTTGGATTCTTCCCATCTTGCTGTAAGCTCTGACCTGCTATCGAAGTTGAATTATGCATGCCAACTAAATCCGTTGTGGCACTCAATTGTTCAGCATCTCTTATATACATGATATTATTATGATCTCTTGTGGCCTTTTTTATTTTGCAGCTATCCTCTTTGTATCTATTTTTTTCCTTTTGAAGGCTCATTTTAGCATCTTCCAGTATTGTATTCATTGCGTCCGGTATTGTTGCCAGTTTGTTTTTTATTGGTGCACATGCACAATCAAGATATGTTGTAGCAGTTTCAGTTTGAGCTCTAATTATCAAACTATTTAGCTGTGCCAGTTTTTGGTCAATTCCGGCTACTGAATATACCATCACACTAAGTAATTCAATTTGAATATCCATTTTGCTCGACTGATATGTCAATGCTTCTAGAGTTAATGTTGATGTTTGAGTCCTGGTTGCCTATGACTTGGGCCTTTTGATCATGCTGGGGTTCATACACTTTGTAGGTGGTACTTTCTAAGTCAGCTAGGGGAATTTGTTGCTCTTCAGTTGCTTTTTTGGGGTTGACCATATCGATATGTTTGCCACTACCATTTCTACTGCACAGCGTACTACTGCTTTTAGTACTGTTGCAGTATGCAATTTACTCTTTTGGTCCTGGATTTACATTGGTTCCTTGTAGAGTATCTAGTTCTAGTTCTACAATTTGGTCATTAGAGGTCAATAGATTTTGTTCTTTGGGGGGTAGGCTGCTCTACTATTACTATTAACTCTAAACTGATTAACCTGAGTGGCATCTACTAAGTTCTATTTAGGGTCTTGTTAAGCCACCTGCCTAGAGGGTATAGAATCGCCAGCCATCTCAGTCTTTTTCCTTATTTCTACCTTAACCTCTATGGGTAGCGGGGGCATCGTTAACAATTTTTTCTGGGGTATCTTCCTGGGATATCTCTTCCCGGGATATTCCCAGAACATCAATGTCATTTTGTTCTGGTTAAGTAGTTGATATTATATTCAGCATTTCAAGGTCGGTAATATGACCCTCAAACATACCTCGATTTTCTCTGTCTGCAATTTGGAAGCTCTTGTTCAAGGATGGCAAGTCCCGTTCTTGTCCGGCAAATTGCTTACTACCTACAATATTGTTAATTGGCTTAATTGCCTCTATTTGCATTGTCATCAGAGCTCCAGATGGGTATTTCATAAAATCAAATTTGTGTGGGACTTTCGTGGACTTTTCAAACATCCGTGCTATTGGTGAAATTAACGGCTGATTCACTCCCGTGGTGTTTGCCTTTTTAATTACTTTTGGTACTTGTACTTTCCTTGCACTTCTTGTGGGAGGGTCAGATGCCCTCTCTTTTCCTGATCACATAGCGGTTTTATTTTTTTCTCACAAAGATATAGTTAATTGGAGTGTTTTATGTCCTGTGTCCTATCTTTTATTCGGTTTTAATCCAGGGCTTATACTGTTCCGAGACCCAGACCCAAGCAGGGAGTTATAACACCGGTGTAGCCTCAATCGGCTCCCCATTTACCTTGGCATTTTACATTTAACCCACCACAACCTTCACCATGCACTGCTATCCTGTTATTCTGATTATCCTGGTTTGCACTGCTCAATCCTTCAGCAGAGCTAACGAGGACGGATGAAATTGCTCAAACGTAGCGTTGTTTTTGGCGGGTAACTGGTGACCGGTGTGTCGATGATTAATAACAATAGAATGGGGCAAGGGAGGGGGCAGGTAACGACACGTAATGGCGTTCAAGGGAGTCACAAACTGCACCCAATAAACCGGGCCATCTAGCACAAAGCCCAGGTGCCCCTACACTTCGTAGCAATGCCACCACCAACTCGCTGGGACCGGCCGCGCTTGCCGCAAGGTCTTTGTTGGCCGCAAGTACTTTGAACTCCACTGGGTGCATGGCGGCGGTCAGGTGAGCCGTGGGAGACTCAGTGGGCATGCGGGAGCAATTGCGGGGCAATTGGAGGGCTTGCCCATGCAAGTGTGGACTCCAGCGTGGGCTCACTCTCTCGCTCACTCTCTCGCTCCCTGCTCCCGGCTCCTCGCTCCAGCTCTGGCCCACTCTCGCTGCTCTCTCTCCTCGCTCCTCCTCCTCGCCTGGTCCGCTGTGGGTGTGTCCAACCTGCAGCATCTCCTCTGAAACCGAGGACTGCTGTCTGTTCTCATTCACCCCAGTGACAAATCCAACCAGTATGTGTGTGTACTTGAGGAGTAGATGGTTTTGCAGTAGTATTTGGCTTTTCTGTCTTACTCTGCCAGGGTGTACATGGTATCTGGGGAAAATCCACCAATTCTAGATATTTTCGTAAACTAGACACCAGGGGGACTCCAGGGTGGTTCGCATGGATCGCATGGATCCCCCAAAGTACCTAATCTGCTGGGAGCTTTGAATTTCCTGCCACCCAGAGTTCCCACATATCTCCTGATAAAAATGGTGCCTCACCTGTGTGGGTGGGCAAAGTGCCCCCAAAAGTGTGGTGTCCTAGACGCAATGTGGCAAGATAAACAAAAGGGGTAGCTGCAGCTTTTGGGCCTGGGTTCAAAGGCCACTCAAGAGAACATACTAAATCCTGAAAAATAGACACTCAGGGGAACACAGAGTGGTATGCCCCTCGGGAATCCCACAGTTTTCTTACCTTCAAACCACAAAATTGTAATTGTACTAAAATCACACATTTTCCTTGCATTCCTGTAAAGTAGTCTTTCAAAATCATAAGGAATCTGCAAAATTCCTACCAAGCAGCTGATCACCATTGTCCCAATAAAAATATTGCCCCACTTCTGTGGCTTGGTCTAGTCCCTTCGACAGGAACAGATCAAACTAACACCAATAAGAGTTCTCGCAAAGGTGCACTCATTGACCTTGGTTTGATCTGTGGGGAAGAATTTGTATTGGAATAAGTGGAAGAATGCTGGATTGACAGAGATTTGTCTATTCCTGCTGATTTCAGACGTTTACATCACAGAAAAGCAAGGAAATGCACAATAATAGGCAAAGTTTGAGGTTTGCAAGGACTTCTGGGTTGGAACTCCTGGTGGTAGCCACACTAGTCACTCCCCCCTGGATTCTCATAGGTGTCTAGGTTTAAAAAAAATTACAGGTTTGCTAGTTGTCCCTAGGTGCCGGCTGAGCCAGGGCCCAAAATTCACAGCTAGGCACATTGCAAAAAAATGGCCGGTTTCTAGTGGGAAAATGTGATGTGTCCATGTTCCATTTGGGGGCCTTTACTGTACAGGTATTAGCCCTACTGACACAAGTGAAGTACCATTTTTATCGAAAGACTTGAGGGAATGGTAAGTAAGAAGTTGCTTCCTGCAGATCCAGAACGTTTCATCAAAGAAATGCAAACAAAATTCGTTTTTCACCAAAGTTTGAGGTTTGCAAGGGCCTCTGGGTAAGAATACCTGGTGAGCCCCATGCAAGTCACCCCACCTTAGATTCCCTTGGGTGTGTAGTCCACAGTTAGGCACACTGCAAAAAAAGGATAAATGTTTAATGGAAAAATGTGGTGCCCATGCTACGTTTTGGGCCTTTTTTTTATCACGGGCAATAGGTCTACCCACACAAGTGTGGTACCATTTCGTCGGGAGACGTAAGGTAGCACAGAATAGTAGTACAAGTATTATTACCAATTGTATTTATGTGCATTTGTACCTTCCAAAAGTAAGACAGTGTGTAAAAAAGACATTTTGAAAAATGCCCTCTAATTCACATGCTAGTATGAATACACACAAATTCAGAGATGTGCAAGTAAACACTGCTTCTAAACTCCATATCTTGTGCTCATTTCAGAAACACATAGGTTTCTTTGCTACTTATTTTTCACACTTTATAATTTACCATATGAATTTCTCTGTGCCTGGTACACAATGAAAATCCACTGCAAGATGCGGCTCAGTTACTGGCTCTGGGTACCTCGAGTTCTTGAAAACCCACAAACCCTATATATCCCTGCAACCAAAGGGGTCTAGTAGATGTAATGGTATATTGCTTTTGTAAATCGGAAGTTACAAATTAAAACATTGTCACAGATGGAAATTTGTTCCTACTAATTTTCAATATTATTTTTATTTCAACAGTTAATTTCTATGCGAAAACCTTGAGGCATCTACACAAATGACCCCTTGCTGAATTCAGAATTGTGTCTACTTTTCAAAACTTCATATCTCTCCAGGATCACCCATGGGTTTCACAGAGGTTTCCAGTACAAACTGGAGGAAGACTGAAAGCACAACAAATTGGACCTCTTTGGAAAAGTAAAAAAACTGTCGTAAAGAAATGGGAAGGGGGGGGGGGGGGGGTGTTATTCAGCTCTGCATGTTCCTGAAAGCTGGGAAAATGGTGACTTCAGCACAGCAAGCCTTTTGTTGATGCCAGTTTTAGGAAAAAAAGTGACACTTTTTTGCAGGGCACTTTTTTCCTTATTTTTGCTGAAAAACTCAAAATGTAGCTATATTTTGCCTATTTTCTCAGTCCCCTCCAGGAGAATCCACAAACCCCGAGTACCTTTAGAATCCTCAGGATGTTGGAAAAATAGGACGCAAATCAGGCCTCGAAAAATCTACTCCCCACTCAATTGCAAGTAAACTTTTATCAGGTGGAGCTATTTTTAGCACCTACTAGTCCCATCTAGTGAGTAAACTTAGGCTGTAAATAAATAGGTGCTCAGTTCATTCAAAAAGTGAATGAGCAATAAAGATGCCATTAAATCTTGTTTTTATCTTGACACATTTGCTGTCTGTTCAAGGAAAGAGGTCAAATGTCAGTTTGTCTTTTAACTAATTGCTGCTTGGAAAATTAGATTTATTTTTCTCTCTCTTACTCAGAGGTTTTTGTCAAGTGAACTGTCTGAAGATGCCAGTTATTTTTATCTAACACATAACATTTAAAACAATAGCCTGTAAATTAATATTACAAATAATTAAAAATATATCATGAATTACAAAAGCACATTTTGGTAATTAAGAAGTGTGATGCAAACAAAGAGTTAAATAGAATCAAAACAAACCAGAACACTTTACTTGGTGATGTGCAAATGATACCTATTTACAGAAACTCTATTTCCAAACATTATTTTTTGTACACTATTTAGTTTTATCTGCAAAGCTGCATGTCAGTAGGGAAGTTTGGGGCCATTTCAATGCAAAATCTGCTGATTACAAATGACAGTGTGCTACCACTTTATGCTTTAGTTATGTATTTATTAAAAGTGATAGTTTTTTAACATGATTTGAGAAACATTCCTTCCGCTGCTCTGATTAAACTTCTGTTCATGTACCAAGAGGCAGGTCATGTGTTTCCTATATGTGGCTAGATTTGCATTATATTTTGGAAAGAAAGTTTAGTCTATTAAATCAAATAAAAGAGTTTTTTGTACAGCCGACATGCCTTAACTCGCACATTTGAAGGTGCTCTCATATGTAATAGTGAAGAAAATGGCGGATCAATTAATTAAATTATTTGCCCACAATCACATTGTTTGAAATCAATTTATGGGTCAAGAGCGTTACAAATAGGTTGGGTACATCATTTAAGTCACTAGACCTGCAGGTCTAGTAATATTGTTATGATTTTTCAAGACCTGACGCAAATTTGGCATGGATAGCATATGTGGAAAAAATATTATGGAGGTTTATGCATAAACTATACCAAATAGCACCAAAAAAAGATCAGCAAAGGGGGGAAAGAGGCCTAACAGCAAAAGGGTTAAAGGCAAACAGCATATAAGGATAAAGAACTAAAAAAAGAAACAAAGGACACTAAAATTAGTAAAGCAGCGCCCCAGCAATAGCAGTAAAGTGCTAAGCAGCAGGAGGGCGCACAAGTGATCGTATATGATATGTGATCAGGAAGAACTAGGTCTGCAGTACCTGTAGTGAGCAGGAGAAGAAAGGCACACGTTCTGGACAGGCTAGAAGCCACAATGTCTCTCATGCAGAACACGGGTTCAGAAGGCCTAGTACCGTCCTCGATTCCGGACCTCTTAAATAAGACTGCTACTGGAGATGCTGCCATTGTACTTACTATTTACCCTGAAAGCCCAAGAGTAACAAGGGATTCTGACACTGCAGCTGAAACTCTAGTATCCAAAGCACTAAACTGAGGAGTCACAAGGGACTGTGACTCAGCGACAGAAACTGGAGTGCTTAAAGCAGTAAATAGTGATGATAGTGATATCAGTGCCAACCCCACGTCAGGCCAAGGAAAATCCCCCCCGGGTGACAGTGCTGAGCCTAGTGCTAATTACATTAGCGACAAAAGCCCCACAAGTCAAGAATCAGTAGGCGGCAGATCAAAAGGCCTAGAAAGTCATCATCTAATCACACTAACTGCCATTTCGCCATCACCAGGAAAAGCAAGACCCAACTGCTTCAAGCCCCCAGTGGTAATTTGAGGGCAGGATAACATCCAGCCATCAATATTTCTGGAAGCCCAATGTGGTACATCTTTCTCCCTGGTGTACGGAAGGAAGGATACAAAGGGGGCACCTCGATTAAATGCATCACACTCCAGACAGTGCTGATAGGTCACAAATAGGCCTGGGTATAGTTTGCAGAGTTTTGCTACGCGGAACTCCGCGAAGTTACACCAGTTTGTTCTGGTATTCCTGCAGCTCGGGTAGAAATTTTACCTGAGCAGCAGCTCGCGAACAGTCGCAAGCGGGGAAAAAACTCCGCTGCACATCGCGAAGCAGAGTTTTCTGCATTCCGCGAAATCTGCGGAGTGCGGAGTGCAGAAAACTCCGCAAACTAAGCGGACGGAGCGAAGTTCACCGCCCAGGCCTAGTCACAAAGCACAAATCTGTGTCAATGTCCCCTCGGATGTGGCAAAATATGAGATGACACCCAGGACTATGTCTGCTAGTACTGAAGCACCAAGTATAAAACACAATAAGGAACTGATGGATCACCCAGTGAAAACGACACTTACGAATGTAACATTAATTAATTGACCGCTGACTGCAAACGCGAGCATTAAGAATGCAGATACAGAATGAAATCTCAACAACTACTCTATCCATTGCTGCAGGGTTCCAAGTTACTTTGTTAGACATGCTACAGGCAACAGTCAAGGCTCCAACTAGAAATTATGGTGGACTTATTGAATGCTCTGGCCATTTTCACGTCAGGAATAGTGAACAATTGGAAAAGTTAAACCAACTTGTAATGCGAGCTCAGGCAGCAACAGAGATTCACCTCGTGACCTGCCCCTCCTCCTTCTTGCAAACAGTAGACAAGCTGAGTGACCTACCACAAGTTTTAGATATCATGATAACCAAACTCAAAAACAAAACTGGCCTGACATATTTTGCAGGGCAAACAGTCACTCAAAATCTTAACAGTTAAACCAACCTTTCCCAGGTAGGGGCGGTGGACCAGAGGAAGCTAGCTCATTCATCAACTAGAAAATCACCAGGATACAGGCAGTAAAACTAGAATGACAATCAAACAAAAAAACAACACTATTAATCATAAATTATTACATTCAACCAGGTAACGGTGAAAAGAGAAAACACATCGCCATACTGGAAGAAATATTAACAGGGCTACTGGCCAGTAATCGGGGTGCTCATCTGCTACTCACCAGTGATCTTAATCTAAATCTCACCCACCTGGGATTTTAGGACAGAATCATTATGGTCTAAGACGAAGGCTGGCATAACTCACCATAGCCAACACTGAGAAGGAAACCGAAGGATTCAATGGGTGAAGAATTGGCTGAACCCTGCATGTCCTCAGTCTTAGAGTATTAAATGGACGATTCAAGGATGGCCAGTCCCCAGAGTGGATGCATATCAGTTCAAAGTCAAACTCAACCATTGACTACACAATATGAAGTCTTTTGTTCTTCAAATACATCACCAGCTATAGCATTGGACATCAAATGGAGAGCAACCATCTGCCACAAAAAATCATGGTCCAGTCAAATACCAAGATCATTTAAAGCGGTGAATCTTCTGATGGATGATGCGCAAACAGACAATCTAAAGTGGCTAAATTGGAATGGACAGATATCCCAGGAGGTAAAAGAAAAGTATGGTAAATTCCTAGTGGACAGCAAACGTCTAGAGAGCAAAATGATTCCAGTCTGGCAACAATTTGTCACCACACTTCTAACAACATAACCAAGTAAAGTTAATAGGTCAAGGGTATTTGGTCTCAAATCCACCTGGATTAACAAGCGCTTCAAGGAACTGAGAAAGGTAATAATTAATAGGGAATTTCATATATTGAAAAATAAAAAAAATTTAATCAGGCACAGCAGTCCAAGGACCGCATCATGAGGAAAGTATAGAAAAGGGAGGCATGGGCGGCAAAATGACATCAACAAAGAGCCAGTAAATGATGAGAACCCAAACAAAACTGAAGCGGCCTGGGTTCGACACCTGCAGGTACACTACTCATCAACCTCGTCAGGCTGTGGAGATGGAAGATAGGCCTAATCCGGAAGCCAAGGCCTTGGATCTCCCCGCCCCCATTGTAGCATTACCCCGGAACCATTGCAAACAACAATTAGTGACGGTAATCCAGGGCACCTAGACTGGAGGTGTCACACTCCTGTCTTAAAGCTAACCCTCATTTCTGGGCAAAAGAATTGATCCGTCGATACAGTACAATCTCACTTAAAGGAGAGGTTCCGGAATCATCGAAAGGCTCTATAACACATTCAATCTTTAAAGGATATTCAAATAGTAATCCAGCTAACTACAGACTTATAGCCTTCCTTGTGACCAAATGTTTTGTAAACCTGCTTGTTAGAAATGGGATTTCTGGTTGGCTAGGGCATGCGCCAAAGCCAGGCAGAAACCACCACTCTAGTCAGGGCAAGGGAATTACACGCTGAAGATAACCCCTGCTCACCTCTTGGTAGCTTGTCACGAGCAGTCAGGCTTATCCCAGTAGCAATGTGCAAAGCCTTTGCGCAACACACAAACACAGTAGCAACACACTAGGCACACTAAAAAAGGAACTCCGCACAAGGATACATAAAAAAATAGCCTTTGTATTATCCAAAACACATTAGAATCATAATCACACATATACACTGTGCCAACTGGCACTAGGCAATATTCACAGGGGAATATATACAGGACAGGGTCAATCGGGCCACTGTCAAACCTTTAGAAAGCCCTAGTAGCACACATAAAACACAACCAGTGACTACTGGTAAAACACTGTACTTGGCATTATCTCTAGCAACATAAACGCCTTATGTCTGCATCACAGTAGGCATAGAACACTTTAGAATAAACACACTATGCATAAATACCATGGGCATAAATCACATTTGGCAACCATCAACATAAACACATTATGCATACATTTGGCAGTGCATTACAGTAACACTAACTAGGTGGATACATCACCTTCGGGCCTTGTGCCCTATCTACACCATAAAGCTGACCCAGGCTAACTGGCTTTCCTGGAGCTAAACTGCCCTTTGTCCAAAATGTCAGGGCTCTTAGCTGTAGGACCTTCCACTGGCCCTCTGGCTGCCTTGGCAGTAAAGCAATTTTCGAAATGTACGGGGGTGCGTCTCACCCTCTCCTCATCAATAACCAAACAAAAATGCCCCCTTTGTTGCAGCTGCGCTCTGTCCGGCGGGGCAGCTGTAGGAAATTGGTCTTGGCACCACTCTGCCTATGGGAGCCCCACTCCGGAACTCTAAACACACAATTACCCCCAAAGGAAAATAGGCACAGGCACTACGGTGCCTCAGGGAGCGTAAGCTCGGCTCCGGTCTGCCCCCACTCACCGGGAGGTCTCAGGTCTCCTCCCGTTTTCTCCTCCGGTCGGGGAAAAGGGCACTGGCACTGTGCCTCGGCCGGCTCTTCACACAGCCAGGCTTCTCCTGGCTGTCGGGGGCTCGACTTCGGTCTCCAACCCGTCTGCAAACCGCTGGACTCCCTTCTGAGAGCAGAAGGAGGCGGAAATGGAGCCCGCAAGGCTCCGGAGATGCAGCAGGCCCTGCCCACAGTCAGGCGCAGGCGCCTGTCTTCCGCTTGTGCCGATCTCGGCGGCTCCTCATAACTGCAGGGAGGGCTCCTGCCGGCCTCCTCTCTCCAATAGTGCGCACAACGCGAGGTAGGCTCCCGCTCAGCAGGAACACAACAAAAGCGGGGTGGGCTCCCACTTCTAGTAGTATAAAGGCGGGGTGTGCTCACGTCTCTAAACACGCACCAATGCGGGGTGGGCTTCCGCTTACAGGAGCACCAAACCTGCTGGGTGGGCTCCCGCCTCCTTCCCGCAGCATGGGGGGGGGGAATCCCCACGCCAGGATTCCCTCTGGCAACGCTGCAGCCCAAGTTTCTCATATACTGGGAGAATGAAGAAGATCGTTGCAGCGCTCACAAGGCGCTTAAGCTCCCAAAAGGTTTCAGGGCAAAGGGCTGGGCCCAGGCAGGCCAGCTCACAGGGCCCTCCAGCAGGCAGGCAGGCGTGGCGGTTCCTCCTGGGGCCCAGCAGCAACAAGTCACCAGGAAGCACAAAAAGCACAACACTTCATGTGGTCACAGCCCTAGCATATATATCCCATTTTCCTTTGTTCTGCCCTTGGCACAGGGCTTGGAGAACCAGCCTGAACTGGTTCTGGTTTTTTTTAAGCACTCTGTTTACAGGGCTCCTCTTCTCTATTGTCAGGTGGGGGCTCGGTCATCAGACTACCACAGGGGGGCAGAGACAGCATTCACCCAGGCAGGCACAGACCTATTCAGGGTCCGGGGACTACTCCTCCCACTACTCCAAATGCAGATCTCCTATTCAGCCTAGCGCTGACTCACCCTGCCCACCCTGGAGCCACACACACCTCACCAGCTCCTGTCACTCCAAAGCCAGACATGCAATACACATCAGGCAGGCAGACACATAGCACAAAGACATGCAAACTTCTAGAAGTGGCATTTCTAAAATAGTGATAATAAATCTGCGCACACCATTGTGCAGCACTTATTATTACTGTTTCAACCATACCAAACTTGACCATGCTGCTCCTCTCATATCAGGATTTACACCTGAAACACTTATATGGGAATCCCCAATGCATTCCTATGGGAGGTCAGCCTCACAGCAGTGAGAAACCAAAATGGTTGTTTGTCACTACCAGGACATGTCACACACTTAAGATACATGTCCTACCTTCTACCTACAATGCACCCTGCCCATAGGGCTAGCTAGGGCCTACCTTAGGGGTGACTGACATGCAGTAAAAGGGGGGTCACAGACATGGCACACACTTTAGGTGTCACGTCACAGCGACAGTCACCTTGCCCGCTCAGGCCCTGCAATGGTAGAGGCCTGAGACAGGTTTGAAAGGCTACTTTGGGGGGTGGGACAATCAGCGCCGCAAGCCCACAAGTAGCATTTAATTTACTGGCCCCGGGTATATGAGATACCACATTACTGGTGGCTGACAGGTAAATTAAATATGCCAAAACAGGTGTAGACCAATCTTTCCATGTTTACCACAGAGAGCACTCGCACTTTACACTGGACAGCAGTGCTAAAGTGCCCAGAGTCCTAGAACCACCAACACCATGTCAGAAAAAAGGCTAGAAGGAAGGCAAAAAGTTCAAGGATGACCCTGCAAAAAGGGCTAAGTCCAACACTGCTCCCCAAGAACCTGGTAGACTGAGCAAACACTTGAAAATAGTTACCTTAAACTAGACAGGATTTCGATCGGTTATGTGCTTTATCCAATATCCAGGCCCTGGCAATTTGTACAGAAGGAGCTTTCTCAGCCAAATCAACCACGTTTGCCTGTTCAGTTGATTTCAAGGCAGAATTTGATATTGTTCCAAGAAACCTGTTATGGATAAAGTTACGAGGCCTCGGTATCCCCTGCACTACTCAGAGCCATACATACAACTCCTGTATGCAGACACTTGGCTACATGTAAAACTAGGTGATGGCTCCAAGTTGTCCCGAAAAGTCTTTACTGACTGTGGTCTAAAAGGGTGCGTGCCTGTCCCCTTCTGTTCAAGCTTTTTATTTTTGATCTGTCAAATGAACTCAACAAACCTAATGCGCATGCCCCAAACTCGATGGCTGGCCACTATCAAATCTAATTTACACTTCTGACCAACTTCTACTAAGCAGGACAAGGGTAAGCTTTACCGACAAATCTAAATGAGTGGTTAACTAACCTTGGTAAAACTAAAACCCTTAAAATAGGAAGGAAAATCTACATCCAGGGTGGGAAGTCATATGGAATATCACCACCTTAAGGATCATGGCCTAATTTTATTTATTTTGCTCCTTTGATTCCCCCTCTCGCATATAGTTCAGCAGGATATGGCACCCTAAAACACGGTGTGAGAACTGCTGCTTAGACATGGCATGTTCATCAGCACAGATATCAAAAGTAGAACTGTTACTGTAAATAGGTGTAGTACAGAGGGTTATCTCAGACTTGCCCTCGTGGAAAAAGGCACACCGTCAGTGGAAGTCCTGTGAACGCTCCCGTCCTCACATCAGGGCACCCCATCCCAAAGTCGGAAGTACTTCCGGTGAAAAGGCTAATTGAGCATCTGATCAGCTTCTAACCTGCAGTGTCATAAGGCGGCAACTGATCTTCAGAGCACAAACTTGATTTCACTTTCACCCCGAAGACGCAGAAGATTAAATCAGCCATTTCCGTCGCATTTCCCTTGCAGGACGAAATCAATGGTCGGAAAACACTTCTCGGGGCTGATGCACCTTCGCATGAACGCAGGAAACGACAGGAGGCGGGCGGGTTTGCTGTAAATGTTCTGCGAATATTGCATCTAGAGGCTGTGCACCGGCATCAAATATCCTAACCTGAAAGAGAACCTTTAAGCATGCTGGCCAAACTTTAATAGTGAACATTTTCTCAAAATAAAAAATGCAGACATTTATATTTTCAACCGTCCATGTCTATAATAAGAGTTCCACGCATAACAATACATTTCAAACTGAAAAAAGTTTCAAAATTTCAATTTATGTATACGCAAAAAAATATTTTGGAAGGGCAGCGCTAGTTTTACACTCGGTCTTGCTACGGCAACGAGTATTGATTACCTGACATGATGGATGATTGATAAATGTTTCTTCCATGTGCATGGAGTGTTGTCTGTGTATAGGATAGGGTAACACTGCCCTCTCATGGATGCTAAAGAGTGTGCCAATGTTCGATGAAATAGAAGTTACCGATTACCACCCTAAAAAAATTCAATACCTCAAATTTCAAAAGATAAAAAGGCTGAGTTCACCAGCTGTAATTCGAAACTGTGACCGGCAGACTGCGAACAGGACGTTACAAATGGTACCTGTGGTCCATCAGATTGTAAGAGAGTGAGAAGTTTGCTGGAAAAACACAATATATTGTACAAAACAAATATTTAGTAAATTAATTTTCCTGACTATCTATCGATCTATCACGTGATTTGTACACAGGCAGCCACAAAAGCGAGATGCACCTGCTGTGTCAATCAACTCAGAATCGTGGAGATTCGCCATTCACCCTTTCAACAGCATGGAAACCATTGCAAGGGCTCAGAAGGCAACAGAGATGTTGGATTGTTGTACATGCTAGTTGTTCAGGGGATCATAGAGTCTCAGGACTCAGTTTGTCTCGTTGCCCTTTATGTCACGTGACACTCGTCCTATCAGGACAAGTCTCGTCTGTGACGTCAAGGGGTGGAGAAGAGCGCGGAGAGCGGTAGCCGGCGGGTTGTGATCGCCGCTCCTCATGGGCCTATATATATATATATATATATATATATATATATATATATATATATATATATATTACCTACTGGCGGTCGCCAGTAGGTAGTTATAGTTAGGACCCCTTTTCCATAGGAAATCCGCAACATTCTATTTTGAATAACTTTGGCGCCGGTCGACGAATCCTCGCGAATTTCTCAAAATAGGTGGGGCGCTACGCTCCGCTCCTACCCTGAAAGTCTCGGGAGGATTCGTCAAGCGGGGGCTGAGATAAAAGGGGGGTCCCAAAACGCGTTTTTCCCATGCATTTTTCCATAGGACCTTTAGACAGGGCTACAGCCCGAACGGCTGAACAGAATTACTTGAAATTTGGCAGAGAGGTAGTCCTCAGGTCAAGGAAGTGCCTTTTGTAGGTTTGGTGTAAATCTGTTCAGTAGATTCTGAGAAAATAGCCTTTAAATCAATATATATATCTGAGCCAGCTTACCGTAAGCTTACCGTACGCGTACGGTGGCGTGCGCGAGCGCGATTCTGATTGGCTCTTAGATCTTAGTAAACATTCGAATCGGCCGAAACCAGGAAGCGGCGGCCGCCATTTTCTCTCTCGCACTGAGAGTTAGGTTGTTAAATAAAACCAATACACATGTAAAGGAGCTGTTTTGACAGCTCACACACACATAGCCATGATGAGGGAGTCCCCCCAAGACCCCCCAAGGCCAATAATGCCATTTTTATTTTTTCGCAAATTTCGCCGATTACGCTTACCGTACGCGTACGGTAAAAAATGTAAAAAAAAAAACACTATCCACACTCTCCCCACCCCCTGTGCTTTTGGTGGGCGCAGGCCACCAAATGTACAGGGCTTATCAGAGGAGTGATAAACCACAATATTTTTAACAAAAATAATAAAAGAAAAAATTATCCACTCTCTCCACCCCGTGTGCAAATGGTGCCCGAAGGGCACCATTTGTGCATGGCTTATAAGCACCGTAAGCACAGTAAGCACCGCGTGCTTATTGTGCGCGCACGGTGCGCGAAGCGCACCGTGCGCGCACGGAACGAACTGCGTTAAGTGGGCGCGCACGCCACGAATGGCGTAAATTAACTTAGCATTTAAAAAACCGTACAAATTTACTGAAAAAACCATAGGTTTCACACACGTTATAGTTAGGAATTAGCATTTAAAAAACCTTGCAAATTCACTGAAAAAACCATAGGTTTCACACGTTATAGTTAGCGGAAATTTTACTGATAAAAAACCAGTGAAATTCCCCCGTTATAGTTAGTGCAGGCAACTATAACTCACGCGACCGCAATCTTCTGCTGATGACATATGTGTCTTTATGAAAAAAAAATATTTGTAATATATGTATAGCTAAAAATGTATGGAAGAAGACATGGGCAAATAAGTGTCTAAATACAGTATTAGCATCAGCAGAGGATTGCGGTCGCGTGAGTTATAGTTGCCTGCACTAACTATAACGGGGGAATTTCACTGGTTTTTTATCAGTAAAATTTCCGCTAACTATAACATGTGTGAAACCTATGGTTTTTTCAGTGAATATATATATATATATACACACACACTTATTCTGGTGACAAATAAAGACAACTATAAAACTCCACCTGCTTCCTCCTTTCTACGTGTGTCACTACAAATGGCGACGAGGGTTCCGGTTGTGAAGGCCCACGAGAGACTCTCCGCTATCCAGTGAAGCCGGCGATCGGCGAGCGGCGCATATGTGCTCTCGGAGGCTGCGCGCTGCGGCCGCTAAGTGAGGCGGAGCCCTTTCCACGCGGGTGTCTGCTGCTGAGGCCCCTCCCTGCATTCGACGGTGCCTGCATTGTCTGTGTGCCTTCGTCCATCCCGGCCGAGTGATTCCTCCTCCTGCCCACGTGCTCCTGACTTGCGGTGCTGCCGCTGAAGCCCTGCTGTGCTGGTGCCCCCTCCCCTTCAGCCTCGGTTGAACTTGGTTGCGAACTCCACGAGCCCTGAGGTCCAGGTACTTTCGGTTTCTTTGGGGTCTCGCCTGGGGGTATTGGAGCCCTGCCTTGTGCCTCTCTTTGCGTGGTGGGGCCCAGCCTGTCCTGAGGTGCTGCTGCTGCGTTGGGGTGCCTGCCTCCCGAGCCACGACTGTGTGGAGTGTGCTTCGTTTTGTTATGGCGCTCAACAGCAATATCTGTGTCCCGCCTCTCTTCCTGGAGGCTCCCGGCAAGCCGTGCATGAAGTGGAAGAGCTGGTTGAGGGCCTTTGAGAACTACATTGTTTCCATTGATGGTGCAGGGTATGCTGCGGAGCGCAAAAAGGCACTTTTGTTCGGTCTGCTGGGGAAGGCTGGTCAAGAAGTCCTCGACAGTTTGCCCGTGTATGTGAATCCGCCTGGGAGTTCCGGTCAGCTCAATGATTACCAGGAGGCGGTGAAGAGGCTCGAGCTGCAATATTCTGAGGAAACTAACATTATGGTGGGGCGCCACAGATTTGCTCTTCGAAAGCAGGAAGAGGGAGAGACTATAGAGGAATATATTGCCTGCTTGCGCGTCCTGGCCCAGGACTGTGAATTTGCGGGCATGACTGATACCTACATCAGGGACCAGGTGGTGTTCTACTGCCATTCCAAAAAGGTGCAGGAACGGCTGCTGACGTGCCGGGATCCAACGCTGCAGGAGGTGATGGCGATTGCGAAGGCCATCGAGAGGTCTTTGGTGTCCACAAAGGAACTTGCTAGTACTAGCCATGCTTCCAGTGTGTTTTATGTGCAGGACAGGAGTAGGTCTGTCCAGAAGCCTCCTGAAAGAGGGGCGAGTGATAAGGGAGCGGGTAGGAAGCCGCTCGCTTGCTTTAGGTGTGGGACACTGGATCATTTGGCGGACAACAAGGCTTGCCCTGCGCTTGGTAGGAAATGTACAAAATGCAAAAGGGTGGGTCATTTTGCTGCTGTGTGTAAGACCAGGAGGTCTGGTAGCAGTGTGACAGTGAGTTCTGTAAGCGAGGGTGATTTCGAAACGAATGCGGATATCGTGCTGTCTATTGATGCGGAAGATGGACGAGTGAAGGGACCCATAGGCTCGGTTATGATCGGCACTGTAGAGCTGCCATTTACAGCTGATTCAGGTTCTCCAATTACCTTAATTTCTGACACAACGTTTGATGCGAAATGGCATGGTGTGCAGTTGCGTGTGACGGATGTGAATCCGAAAGTATTTGGGGAGCAGGACATAGTGATGAAAGGATATTTCAGTGACACTCTCACTTTCAAGGGGAGGGCAATCACTACGAAAATTTATGTGGCTGAGAAAGGGAGGAGCCTTGTGGGATGGAAGGATCTGGCGAAATTGGGAGTGATGCTAGTCCCGGGGGCGGCAGATCCCATAGTTCTGCGGGCGGACTGGGTTAACTTTATTCAGCCAGGAGACGAGCCGGGTGGGTTGTCCGGGGTCCTCGATAAATTCAGTTCGGTCTTTGTAAATGAAGTTGGATGTGTAAGAGGCTTCGTGCACGACATACAGCTGAAGGAAGTGGAGGTGCCGATTAAACACAAGGTCAGGACCGTGCCTCTCTCAGTCAGGACGGAGCTCAAGGCCGTGCTGGACAAGTTGAAAAATGAAGGAGTGATAGAAGAAGCGGGTGCTTCAGAATGGGTGTCCGCGATTGTCGTGTCCAAGAAGAAGAAAACTGGAGACATCCGTTTGTGTGTGGACCTGCGGTCCCTCAATAAGAATATCCTGGTTAATTGTCACCCGCTGCCCAACATTCAAGACATTTTGGCGTCTACATCGGGGTCACGGTATTTTACCCTGATAGATCTGAAATCAGCATACCACCAGGTGTGCCTCACTGAAGTGTCCAAGAAACTGACCACGTTCGTCACTCCGTTCGGGGCGTACAGGTACGTCCGATTGCCTTTCGGACTCGCCACGGCATCGGGGGTGTTTCAGAAGTTGATGGATCTGCTATTCTGTGACATGGCTGGGGTCGAGGCGTTCCAGGATGATATCTTGATCCACACTAAGGATGAAGCGGAGCACCTGGAAGTGCTGGGCAAGGTATTGAAAATCTTGCGCGAGAAGGGGATGACAGTCTCTAAGGACAAGTGCAAAATTATGGAGACCAAGATCGAATACTTAGGGCATGTCCTGACCCCGGATGGCATTGCGCCCAAGGACGACCTGGTGCGCCCAAGGACGAAGATGACGTGTCCCTCGATGATACGGAGTGCGTGGTAGCTCTGGTGGACGCAACGACTATGTGTCTCAGAAGAGGAGTGGCTTGCTGCTCAGGAAAAGGACATGGTTATTCGTACAGTGATGGATCACATGACGTCCCACTGGCCTCCTGTTCGGAATTTGCGAGGTTCGCTTAGGTGTTTCCAGCAGGTGAGCGCGGAATTCACTCTTGAGAACGGATTCTTGAAAAGGCACGAGTTGTTCGTTCCCCCGGAAAGTCTAAGGGGAAAACTGATCAAGATAGCCCACAAGGGTCACCCTGGCAGCACCGCGACCAAGAACTTGCTGAAAATGTACTATTGGTGGCCGGGGATGAACAGCGACGTCTGCGAATTCGTGGACCGGTGCGAGCAGTGTCTGAGGGCGGACAAGCATTGGAAGACCAGCAAAGGGGAGCTGCAGAGGGTAGACATACCGGTGGGCCCGTGGAGCAAGGTTGCTATCGACTTCGCGGGTCCGTTCAAGTTGCTGCCGGAGGATTGCAGATTTCTAATTGTGATCACCGACTATTACTCCAAGTGGATACATTACAAGTTTGTCCGGGAAGTTACCACTGACCGAGTGATCCAGGTGCTTCGGAAAGTCTTCGCACTGGAGGGGCAGCCGAAGGTCATGGTTTCCGACAATGGCACACAGCTCGTATCCAGGAAGATGACGGATTTTCTGGCCAAATCGGAGATCAAGCAGGAGAAAACCCCGTTGTACAGTCCGAAGAGTAACGGGCAGGTGGAAAGGATGAACAGGTTTCTTAAAGAGGGGATCCAGCTGGCCGTTGCGTCCAATTTGGATGTTAAGGCGTTTCTTGCGGACAAAGTGCACACTTACCATAATACCCCGAATGTTGTTACAGGCCACACACCTTTCTATTTGATGAGGGGGAGGAAGTGTACCAGCGAGCTTACTCCCAAGTACAACAAATGGTATGATGTAAGAGAGGACACGGAGGTCGTACAAGAGGAGACGCTAAGAGTCAGGGAGCGTATTATGGCCATACAGGAGAGCACCAAGCGATACGCCGATATGGTGAATAAAGCCAAAGCAAAAGACGTGGAACAGGGAGATTGGGTGCTAGTAAAGAAACCGCATAAGGTGATGAAGGGGGAGTCAGTCTTCCAAACCCCTGTGCGTGAAGTTACTAAAGGGGCAGTGTGCTTGGAAAGTGGAGGATGGCGAAGCAAAGATGACATTGTCAAGCTCAAAGCTGGCCAGGAAGAAATTATTTTGAATAGAAGTCATGCGAGTGGTGCCAGGAGTGATGATAGTGTACTAGAATGGCAGGAGAATGAGGTTGCAGACAGGAGGGTGTGGGAGGATGAAGGATGTGGTGACACCTCGACCATAGATGGAGCTAGCAATGGCGATGCCGCCAATAGTGAGGAGGTGCGATTTGAGGCTTGTGAAACCAGTGGGCAGGGTGGAACGAAGCCCATACAAGGGTGTGCTGGCAACCAGAGTACCCAGGACTCAAACCGCAGTAGTAGCAGCTCATGCTCTGAGGGACGCCCTCGGTTTGTTACTCCAAGTAGGCCTTCTAGACACGTTAGGGCGCCCAAGCGTTTTGAAGATTTTGTTATGAAATGAATAATGTTTTAATGTTTGCATTGTTGAGGAGGGAGATGTTGTACATGCTAGTTGTTCAGGGGATCATAGAGTCTCAGGACTCAGTTTGTCTCGTTGCCCTTTATGTCACGTGACGCTCGTCCTATCAGGGCAAGTCTCATCTGTGACGTCAAGGGGCGGAGAAGAGCGCGGAGAGCGGTAGCCGGCGGGTTGTGATTGCCGCTCCTCGTGGGCCTATATATATATATATATATATATATATATATATATATATATATTACCTACTGGCGGTAGGTAATCATGGGGTTTAGCAACCAACAAACAGAAATACGCAAAATCATCAACAAAAATTGGCCCACTATACGGAGTGATCCAATCATTGGCCCACTACTCCCACAAAGGGCCCTTGTCACATACAGTAGGGCACCTACCATGAGAGAAGCATTGGTGAACACTAACCCTGAGACTATCAGCAAAACATCTTGGCTACAACTTAACAGTGGGTTCTACAGGTGTAAAACCTGTAAAGCCTGTGTTCATGGCACCAATACCAAAGACTACACAGATCCTTTCAATAACAAGCAATATAAGATCAACAAGGTACTAACATGTAAGACGGAATATGCAATCTATGTTCTAACCTGCCCGTGCAACCTCTGTTATATAGGCAGTACTAAACTTGCAGCACATAAGCGTGTCTTACAACATTTGCGAGCTATCTCAAACCAAGACAACACCTACCCCGTGGCTAGACATTTCAAGGAATTCCACAAAAGTGACATTAAAGGGTTGAGCTACTTTGTTATTGATTCCATTGATCCTAGCAGAAGGGGTGGGGATCGTGAGGCCAAGCTACGTAGACTTGAAACACGCTACATTCTACAACTCAACACCAAGACACCTTCTGGCTTAAATATTACTGAGGATCTGCATACATGTTTAGGCTAATATGACCAGGATTAGGGAGTACCTTGACAATCAGCTTAATTGCTAAGTACCAACAGTGCCATCCTCTTAATAATGATGTTATAGGCCATATTCATGCTTAGTGTTATTATCCTGTGTATTTTATGTATTAATTTTATGGATTTTGATACAGATGTTCATTTGGCAAATTTTAGCTTCTTTTAGTCATTTGTCTTAAATTATTTAATTGTTTTATCTTACAATTATTTATTTAGTATTTTTACTATTTATTATGACAAGTAGTACTGTATTAGTGATATTTTGCGTATTTGCACATCTGTATTTCTATATTTTCCATTCAACACTTTGCTTGTGATAATAGCCATACCCTATAGTTGGGGCAAACCTTTGTCATTCATACCTCCCCATATTAACACGATCCCATTCAGCCATTCAACCTATGTTGTTCATACTGCAGTGCAACCACCATTCTGTTCGCAAGTAATGGATGGCACATAATTGATTCAGCAATAATTATTACCTGTTCTTTTCCTGAAGTACTGGACACAATTGTGTCTTTTAACTGTTTTCTTCTCTTGATATTCTAACTTTTTAAACACTCTCACACCGCACTTTAGTAATGCACTTTTTTATTCTTATCTTCATTTTTTACTCCTTCAATGGGGACATCATTTTCATACTTGGCTTTATCATCAAGGACTCATAGTTATTATGACGATTTTACCTAATATTTTGTATGAAATATGAGCGGCAGGCTGTTTTATTATTCTTATTGGTGAAGTTTTATTTAAATCTTTATTAATAATTTTGCCTCAATGAGCCCATGCATTTACGCCGATATTTCCTGTTATGTTACATTTTACCATGGTTTTATGTACAACGTTAACATATTTTTCTAGCTCAGGCATTTACGCCGCTACCACCTGCATATTTCAATTACATTTCATTATGGTTTTATATCTTCTATATTTTCTATTGATTTTACCAAGTGGTTGAGTATGTACTTTTAAATGCTTTGTACTTTACTTGCCTTTTATGTCTATGATGAGTCCAACCCATGTGACTACCCCATGTGATGTTACACGTACACAGCACTAGCACTTTAAATTTGTAGCTCTGTGAGCTTAACGCTGTCATGTGATCAAGGCTCTTGGAGAGCCGAAACGTTATGGCCGACGCTCTGGGCAAATAAAGAAAATTGCACCTTATACTGGTTCGTGTACCAACTTCTTGAAGCGTCAGCACGAGTTTCGAGTCTGGTGGAGCTGGTAGATCTGATATATATATATATATATATATACACACACTTATTCTGGTGACAAATAAAGACAACTATAAAACTCCACCTGCTTCCTCCTTTCTACGTGTGTCACTACAAGGATTTAGAAAAGACACTGACGAGTATCTATCTGCTTTATCAGAATAAAGGCACATAGAAAGTGTGCTCGGTGAGATGGCACATTCTCGACTCATGTTCTGGTGCACAGGCACAGACGGCCCTTTCTCAAGAGTGAAATCACAGTTACCGATGAGGCAAAGCAGGCAGGCAGTTACAAAACGATGCGTTGCACTCGCTCCTATGTGTAATATAGATCAAAAATGGAAATAGAAAGGGCATAAAAACACTACCGAAAACACGAAATCAAAATACCTCAGATGGGTAGCTTATTGTTTCCGTAATTAGATGTGACCTCCACCGACAGGTAGTTATAATTAGGACCTAGTTTCCAAAGGAAAAGAGTTTTAAGACTTGGCTACATCTTTGGGCCCTTTGACGAATCTTCACAAAATGTACCCCAAAAAAGTGTCAATGTAAATTATGTTGCATATTTCAGGGTGATCCGTTAAATGGGGGTTGAGAAAAAGGGGATAAAAGAAAGTGTGTTTTCCCATTTTAATTCCCATAGGAATGCGCTGTTGAACCTAAAGCCTAAACTGCGGGACAAAATTACACCAAATATGGAAAAAAGGTAGATGTTGTTACGCAGATTGTGCTTTTTGTTATTAGATGCAAATCCGTTTAGTAGTTTCAGAAAAATGTAGGTTGAACATTATAATGATATCTCTAACCGCAGATATTTCACAATGCTTTCACGGTCAATCACAGATGCGCGCGCCAACACTAATGCTGTGATTGTCTGGACACAACCTGAGCAGAAAGTTGGTGATATATATATATATATATAGATAGATAGATAGATAGATAGATATAGATATAAAGATATTAGCCATAATAGCCTTCTGAGACTGGAGTTGACACTAAATTGGAACTCATTGGGGAATCTAGAGTCATGCTAAAATCTCCCCAGATTACATTGCAGGCTAAAACGATGGGGTCAGCTGGGTTGGAGGCTGAATCAGGCAATAACTTTTTTTTGTTTTTGGATCACCTAAGCAGATCTGGGGGAGAGGAGATGAAGCTTAGTGAATGCTCCTCTAGAAGAAGCTCCATAGAAAGTGCAGAAATGGATAAAAGTAATATGGAGGGGGATCAATATCTATATAAGATTCCTGAGACCGCGACAAAGGGAGCTGGCACGGTTCAAAAGAAGAAAATGGGGGAAACCTTGGAAAAAAAAAAAGATAAACAGAACTCAAATCCTGGGGTGCAGGATCAAGATCTGCTACGGACTATTAAGCTGCTGCAGGCCTGGGAGGAGCAGATGCTAAGGATAGAGTTCCCACAGGAGATATATTACTGGGAATGATATATCAAATAATTATGTCTCACCGTGAGGAAGCAAAGGCCGAGAGTTAACAAGAGCAAAGTGCCTCTTGGAAAATGCAGGGGGGAATTCTGCGAATATTCAAGTTATGTTCAGACTTTCCTGATAGAATGGGAGAGGCAGAGAATAAAATATCTATGCTGGAAGATGAATCAGCAAGAATGTCTAAATGGGGTTATTGTGATGTAAAGTGTAGGAGATATGGTGTAGAACAAGCGGATATTGTGCATATGTTTTATTAATTCTCAAAACTGGCGCCTTTAATACCAGGGCTGGGTGAAATTCTGAGTAGCATTATTAAGGCGCCAATGGTGGTCACTTCATTAATGATGATGCTGGGGTTGGTAGAGCAGGCAAATGAACCTAAAAATCTGCAATACCTAATTTTTATGGCAATGGCTGTAGCAAGATTATGCATTGCATCAAATTGGTTGAAAACAGAAGGACCACGTTTTGAGATGTGGAAAGCTAGGTTCCTTGTAGCTCATAATATTGAGATGTCTTTGTACAAGCTCAAGGGGCATAAGAGGTGTCGGCAGGGGGAAAAAATGGATCCCCAGTAACAGAGTGGATGGAGGGATAGATATGGCTTCATTTGGGGAAAGATTAATAGAATGCACTATCTGATATGTAGAGATAAAATCCATACTGTACTTGCACTTCATTAATGGTTTGTAAGTATTTATTGAATCTCTATTTATTTAGGAAAAACAATGGGGAAAAATAAAGCAATTAATTACCTATTTATTGTGTAATCTTTACTTTAAAAAAAACTGTATAATCTTGTTTTAACAAATGCTGCATCGGATGCTTTACAAAATCAAATAAAAATATTTGAAAAAATTAAATAAATAAAGGATAACCTACCGCAGAAACGAATTCAAGAGCGGGAAGGCGACTTTCCTTTCAACTTTAACATGTCGTGGCATAGCTTTTTCCAGTGTTTGGCAACATACAGTTTGGCCTCACGGTACCATATATCCTTAGGATTAATCTGGAAACAGTGGTCACAGGCCCTGGAATCGTGTTCAGACACCAGGGCACAAGCCACATACTATGTGAGAGCAGCCGCGGCCCGTGCAGGTAAGAGCGGTGGGTCAGTGGGGCTGGGTGGAGGGAAATTTCGACGGACGAGGGAAAATTAAATAAATAATAAATTTTCCCTGGTCATCGTCCGTCGAAATCCCGCCCCACTGCTCTTGCCTGGACGGGCCGCTGCTGTTGTCCGTCACAGACATCTATTTATACCATTCCCTAAACTGTTAGAATCCTGTTGTCTTAGGAAGTTACATTTGCACTAGCAATTGGAACGTTTTAGTAAAAAGGGTCTAGGAAAGGACAAGGAGTAACTCCAGATGTGGCTTAAGGTGCAGAAAGAAAGGAACGACCATCAGTGTGCATATGTGGAACTTAAAAGCGTCTCCGCTGGTCACTTCTAGAGCGAAACAATGCTGGTGGGGAGCAGCATAACGTCACCTACCGACATGCAGCACTAAAGTTTCCAGACCCAGTATGGCGCCTAGGGGACAGTTACAAGGAGAGGAAAACTGTGGTTAGAAGATTTCATTAGAATGGTTAAAACTGCGAGTGCTTCTGACTTTTCACTACACATACGAGTATGAATATGTAATTTTAACAATATTATAAAGTACTTTCACCAATTATGCCTTCTGCACAAAGTGAACAAACAAGGTAAATGCACACAAAAAACTCTACAGCAATTTAAAAACAATTAAGTACTACCGAAAGAAAATATGCAGCTATAACCTATAAATTAGAGTAAGCGTTATTATAGTGCAAATCAGCATTTGTCCTTGTTTTATTACCCTAGACAGGAGTACAAAATGACAGCTGTAATAGTTTATTTCTCTACTGAAGGACCGGGGTCCTCCTTGGATATGTCTCTACCGCATGGCCTGTAATTTATTTCTCCTTCTTGCCCAGTGGATATCGAATCAAACATTTCAGAGTGAATAAAACAGAACTCCCTCTGCTTTGAGACCCATCTTAGAAATAAATGTCCCAAATTATTGTCTTTTCTCTTATTCCTGCATAAATCGGACAACTCAGGACAAAACAGGGGACATTCTCGTTTATCTGTTAGGGCAATGTTCTTGTTTCTCAACAGTGTTCTGACCTGAAGTAATGCACACCTAGGCAGCGCAAACAATCCCCTTTTACATGGCTTTGCTAACCTTATCAGCTAAGACAGTGCAAACTGCAAAACACGAAAATGCCTTTTAATTCCAGCACATATTACAAGTCTAGGGTTTTCAGTCTCCTCACTTGACTCTGGTATGCAAATCTCAGGGCTTTCAGTGGGATGAAAAAACTGGGGAATCTCTCAAAGGGGCATGGCCAATTAAATTAAGGGCGTAGGTTAAAAAATAATAATCTAAAAATCTGTGCTTAGCATAGTGTACCGCCAAACTTGTATTTGCTGTTTCAGTCATTGCATCCAGCAAGTAACATCATATCTACAACAAGTCAGGACTACTGGCTTTGTCAATGGTCACTAGTTGCAAAAGAAAAATAAGCAGTGTTAGACCTGGTTTGTCCAGCGGGTTTATCCCCAGACGTTTTGCTTTTTAGCCTTCTATTTCTGTCCTGTTTTTGTTAGTTCTATGACTCTGGACATTTAGCCACTGCTGATCAGTGCTAGTGTATATGCTCTCCCTGTAAATTGTTATGATGGATTGGTGATTCCATGATTGGCATATTTGATTTACTAGTCAGTCCCTAGTACAGTGCACTATGTGTGCCCAGGGCCTGTAAATCAAATGCTGCTAGTGGGCCTGCAGCACTGATTGTTCCACTCACATAAGCAACCTGTAAACGTAACTCAGACCTGCCATTGCAGTGTCTGTGTGCAGATTGGTACTGCCATGTCGACCTGGCAAGTGCACCCACTTGCCAGGCCCTAACCTTCCCTTTTTAGGTCGAACCTAGAGCCAGCGCACATGCGCTGCTCTGCGAGACTTATTGTAGAGGAGTAGGTGAATAGGAGCTCCTACCACTCTCCGCCCATATTTGCCATTGGCTTGCGTCTTTGTCTGTCCTAAATGCTGGCTTCTGATTCATCAATAGGCTTGTTAGTCGCTCCTTAGTACCGCCCACTCTTCATTTGTCACCTCCCATGGTGACTGGCCCCTTTTCCATGGCTGTTATACGGTACATGTTATTTAGACTGTGAGCACTTTTTTCTTTAATGAGGTTCTCCTACTGCAGGCACGACGTGCTTTGGTGCCTTCTTTTCCACCACCTGCCCTCCCTCCCGTTGTCTGTGCCTTCTCCCCTTCTCCCTGCTCTCCCGCTGTCCATACCCTCCCCTTTTCCCCGCCCTCCCTCCCGTTGTCCGTGCCTTCTCCCCCCTGCCCTCCCTCCCTTTGTCTGTTACGTCTACCATTTGCAATGCAATAGGTCTCACATAAATGCAAGACCCATTGCATTGCAAATGCTTGTTTACACATTGAATCATGGGGGCAGCCCATCTAATTGTGCACAGCTCGCCAACTCGTTCTTTTTACACATTGAATCATGGCTGCCGCGCATCTTTTTGTGCACAGCTCGCCAACTTGTTGTTACATCATGGCGGCCGGGCGTCTTTAGAGGAGAAGGAATGTTGAGATCCAGTCCCCGCTGTGAATCCTTACTCGGGACCAACTGCTGCCGCTCACAGCGCCACACTGCTGGTTTTTTTCACTTTCCGTCTTTTGTTCAATTAATGTATAGCGTGCATACTTGTGTATTTTACCAGTGCAGAACCGCCATCCAGCATTGAAAAGCATTATACAATAAATACTTCCCTTCACTGCGGCCCCGTAATGAACATAAATTACAGACCCAAAGGAATCAAGTATTACAAATAGCATTACAAATCAGACAGAATTCAAAGAGAGTATTTACTTCAAACTCCATCCAAGTAAGTTATTCTCATAAATTCTGCTCTCTAAATGCTCGATAATAACTTGAAGTTGAGAATGTTGCCCTGCCGCATCTGTGGCTCCGGGACCGAGTTACTGTTTTCCTTACAGCTCAAGTGTTCAGTTTTTCGACACAGCACGCTGGAAACAGCTCTGAACTTGAAGGCAGGAAAATTAATCAAAAGTGCCCTCTGCGTCCTGGTGCACTGAGTTTGGGGGACAAGATCACCAGTTGTGGAAATCGAAAATAATTGCTGTTAGCATGAGCTGAAGCCATCTTGTTTGCAGCATCCATTTTGTTAGCCTTGTGATTCTGCCGTCTTCACTGTTGCCTGCTTTTCTATTCTGCTTGAGTCATCGCCCTTAGTTAACTCCTTCTGTATAGAGCAAGAGCAATGTATGAGCTCAGAAAGGCCTGTAGCTGCTAGAATGCACCTGTTTGAGAATGTAACTGTCTATCATATCCTACTGATGTAAGCAGTTCTGTTCCCCTCCCACTTTGCTGACTAAGTGATATTCATCTGCCCATGTTTGTCAGTATCTATTCCTGTGTAGGCCTGTACCTTCTATTTGTAACTACATGCTTACTCTGCAACAAACTGTGTATATAAGGCCCATCGTTTCTGTATTCCATGTACTACCTCCTACAGCGCCTGAGGGTGTTGTATTGCTGTAGTCCCACTCATGAGTGATTAATAAACTTGTTATTTTGAATTCTAGCTTCAGTGCCAATCTCTTCTTTGTTAGTCTAAGGACCCGTGGACAAACTTAAGGGTGAACCCTGCACCGGTGTGCCCCTGAAAACGCACATTTCCACAGTTTGGCGCCAGACTCGTGGGGCTCATCGGAGATGCGGCCGTCCGAAGGATTGGTCTTGACAGAGGAATGGAATATTACTGACGTCATGCACGAGGAGACCTTTTGTCTTTGCAGACTGTAGTGCTTTTCCGGTTTTCCCGATTTGACCCTCCAGGTGGTGGCCGGTCCCGACTGAGATCTCCTTTGGGGCAAGTTTTGCAGTGACCATACGTCGACCAAGAGATTGGCAGTTGGAGGTTGGAGACTTTTGTTTGGTAAGGTCGCTGAAGCGATTTTGAATTTGCTTGGCCAAGATTCTGGTTTTGCTTGTTTGTTTATTGCAATAAATAAAGGCAGGTAATGTGGAAGTTTTTCTCTACTTTGATATATCTGGGATAAGTAATATATTACTTCAATTTGGTAGCATGCCTGCTCCTAGCACCCTTTGTAGGTTGTGTTGCTGTCTTGGTGGTACCAAAATGTATTTAGAAAGTAGTCAGCCGGCTCCCCTAGGGGGAACACCTAATAGGTACATGTACATTAAATACGGTATTTCTTCCATAATGTATAGTACACTGTGGAACAAATATACAAAAAATGATCCTGATCTACGATGGCCAGTAAATGGGTCATTTGATTTAAAAAAGATTCAGTATGTTGAGCAGTGTCTGTTTAAACGAAAGAGTCGACAAGATATGTTTGATTGTGTACGAATGTGGAAGAAGTGCACGAGAGAGTGAGGAAAGAAGAAGCTATTGCAGAAAAAGAACAGCGAAAAATAATATATAAAAAAGCATTGGAATTTAAAAATAAGGAGATGAAGGAAATAAAAGAAGATAGTGAGAGTCGTTTAGAGGTAACTGGCCAGTACCCTATTAGGCGCCCCATTTATCCCATACTTAATAGACCTCAAGATGATTCTATTTTGTTAGATCAACCTCCACCCCGTATAAATTCCCTAGTGCCCCTAAAAATAAAGGTTCTGATGAAGAGCATTTGTCTTCAGAAGAAAAAGATGAAGATAAGCAGGACGGGCGGAAGACTCGCTCTACTTTGACTACTGAATGCAAGGCCACTCTTAGATCCGCTGCTCGTAAAGCAGCTCGTGGGAGTGCCTCCGCCCCAGAACTCATAGCAATGGTTCAACAGTGGATAGATTTAGAGCAGTTATATTTTGTAGAGACGTTTACTTGGGAAGTAATACTCAGTTTTAGAAAACATTCTCATGATTTAGAGCCCTCTGATATAAATTCTAATTATAGACAATTAAGTGATGGCACCTTTCTTTCTTCACAGGTGTCTTATCTAATTAGGCGAGTGGTTAAATTGCGCACTGACACGTTCCGTCTGTGAGAGGAGAAAAAAGCGGCTGGTAAAACTACAACTGAACAAACAGTTCAGACCTCGGAGCGACAAGAGGGAGCTACAGGGACAGATAAAGATACTAGTAATATTGAAGTTACTATGAAACCCATGCGTGAAGCAGCACCTCTGTATGATCCCCCAAAGGGAGCGGTTACGAATGATGATAAAGATTCAGATGATGCAAAGGGATATTTTGTTTATAATTGGGTCTACACTCCTTGGCGTAGAGCAGACGTTATGGCTCTTAAAGCTGCTTTGCCCGACCCACGGAAAAACCCGGCCGCTTTTTATGAAGAAGTGGAAGGAGCTATTAGCTGCTGTACTATGACTCTGCCGGGTATTGACATGTTTTTTGGACTTATTTTGCCCCCCTGATATGTGGAGATCAATTCGGAAGGTAGATAATAATGTAGCTCTCGACAACTGGCTCTCTCTAGAAATCTCCAAACGATGCCCTCCAAATAAAAAAGCCAACACCCAAAAAAAAAAAAAAACTAAAGCCCCTTGGTATACGCCTGACCTAACAGCCGCTCACCTACTCTGCAGGAAAGCAGAACGCATATGGCGTAGATCCTACGACAACGACGATCGTAACAACTACATCCTACAGAGAAAAAACTATCTCTCAACTATTAAATCAGCAAAAAGAACTTACTACGTGAACGCCATCAAAGAGGCCAAGCAAAAACAACAAACCCTCTTTTCCATAGTAAAATCGTTCACCAAACCAAAAGCACTCCAACCAGAAATCCCCCCCTCCCTAGAACTATGTAGTAAGATCTCTGACTACTTCGAGGAAAAAATCAGCTCTATCCACCAAACCTTCCCCCCCCCCCCTCCGGTGTACTCAATCATGGAGCGAGACCAATCTCGTCCGACCGCTAACAGTCTCGAATACTTTACCCCGGTGACCCTGACCCAGACCAGAGAAGCGATCCTCTCATGCAAATCTGGCTCACCTTCTGACCCCTGTCCCCCCAAGATCCTCCACACCATCATTGATGAAATTAACACCATCATCAATGAAATAGTCAACCTCTCCCTCAAAACTGGCTCTGTTCCTCTTTCTTGGAAAAAGGGTGTGGTGAAACCCCTTATGAAAAAGGCAAACAAACCCCCCTCTGATTTAACCAACCTTCGTCCCATCACCCTGTTACCTGCGCTGGGCAAAATAACAGAACAACTAGTCCACAAGGAGCTCAAGTCCTTTCTTGATGCCCACAACCTACTTCACCCCCAGCAATCCGGTTTCCGGTCTAAACATTCTACCGAGACCGCCCTGATCGAGCTGACCGATACCATCAAAGGTCTCCAAGATCAAAGGAAGAAGGCCATTTTGATCCTTCTTGACCTCACGGCGGCTTTCGATACTATTTCCCACTCCATTCTGCTTAACAGGCTTATGGACATCGGCGTAACCAACTCGGCCCTTGCCTGGATTAGTTCCTTCCTCAGTGACAGGTTCCAAACTGTTTCACTGGGCCCTTTCCAATCGAAAGAGAAAAAGATCTTCTGTGGAGTTCCCCAGGGCTCCATTCTTAGTCCCCTTCTTTTTAATATATATCTCATCCCCCTGCTTACTCTCATAGAATCGTTCGGCATAACTGTCACGTCTTATGCCGACGATACTCAGCTTGTCATCCCTCTCGACGACAATTCAAACACGGCCGAACTTAATCTCAAGCACTGCCTTACAGCGGCCTTTCAATGGATGGACGCCAACCACCTCCGCTGCAACTCCAATAAAACCGAAATCTTGCCCATTGGTAAGAATGCTTCTTTTATTCCAGCCCTGTGGTGGCCTGAAAACTCTGCAGCCCCACCGCAGACAGTATCATCGGCCAGAAACCTCGGAGTCATTTTCGACTCCGATCTCTCTTTTGACTCCCACGTCGCAACCGTAGCAGGTAAATGCTTCGGAATTATTAAGTCCATGCGAAAGTTCTTTGACTTTCTCCCGCTCGATTCTAGAAAGACCATTGCGGTAGCCCTCATACTCTCCCGAGTAGACTACTGTAATGGCCTCCTGGCAGGGACCAAAAAATCCACCCGACTGAAACTACAGAGTGTCCTGCACACTGCTGCTCGGCTCGTCCTCAAACTGCCACGCAAATCTTCTATTTCGGCTGCCCTCAAATCCTTACATTGGCTCCCCTTGCACAAGAGAATACTCTTCAAAATTCTCATTGTTGCCTTCCGAGCCTTCAACAAATCCGGCCCAGCCTACCTGTCGAGACGCTTCCCTCACTATTCCCCGGGTCGCACTCTCAGATCCTCGCAAGAAAATCTCATGACTCCCCCCAAATTCAACCTGAAGACTAAGGGTGGAAAAACACTCAGTTTCCTTGCCATCAGAGCCTGGAACAGTATGCCAGGGCATCTTAGACTTCAGACGCAGGAGAAGCCTTTCAGGAAGCTCCTCAAAACGTGGATTTTCAACCTCTCCGATGACTGGACTAAAGCAGCGATCTAGTCCTCCAACTCCCCCCCGGTGATCTGGTCCTAGGTTTTACAGCGCCAAGATGCTCCCTTGGGAGCGAACGTTAGCGCTCTATAAATACCTATCCAATATCCAATATCCTATGGTGATACTTGGGTGCATTTAGAGCAAATAGATGCAGCTAGAGAGCCTGCGCAGAAACCACAACAGGAGATCTTCCTAAAGCTATTGTGATTAAATTGAAAACTCTTATACCCCCTAAGAAAATAGATTGGACTACATTAGCGTCTTCTAAACAGAACGCGGATGATCAGTTTCTTATTTCTTTATACGATTTGAGGAGACATTCCATGATTTTAGTGGGCAGTCATTGACAGATGACAGGGGTAAGCATCTGTTTGTCGACAAATTTGTTGCTAACATGTTGCCAGAAATAGCTAGTCGCCTAAAGGCCAGCAAGAGTTCATGGACTACATCTTCCCCAGTTTCCCTTTTGGCTTTGGCTCAGTTATGAGCGACAGGAATTGGAAGGACAAGGCAAGGAGGATAAAACGGTAAAGTATCTAAAAACGAAAGTTATGTTGGCTCAAGTCTATGGTCCCTCATTTAGAGGTGGTGGTAGAGGTGGACGTGCGATGTATCGCCCTGGTGTACCCCCTTTCCCTCGAGCAACTTTGTCTTATGACCAGTGTGCTTATTGTAAAGAAATTGGACATTGGCGTGCTGCGTGCCCCCTTTTGCAAGGTCAGCAGTATCAGCAGGGTAGAGGAAGTATGAGAAGCTGCCCGGGGAACACAGGAAATAGGGGAGGCATGGATAATCGTACCAGAATTGAGGCAGTTGAACACAATCCAAATTCTTTTAATACCTTTGATAGACGAAACCAATACCAAATGTCTGATTATTCGGGTGATGGTCCTAAGGATTTTGATTATGCATAGGAATGCCTAGGATGGGTTAAGGAACCGGTTAAGGTCCCAGTAGATCAGAGTGGTCCCTATGTCAATGCAAACATCTTGGGTTCTACTGATCAGTTTCTGGTTGATACAGGAGCTACTCATAGTGCTCTGTCTAAACAATTGGTTCCTAGGGCTCCCCTGTCTGGCACAATGATAACATCGATAGGGTTCGATGGAGCACCTACACTTAGCCCACTGTCACAGCCACTTGCTTTTAGTCTTGATAAATTCACTGCAACATGTCCATTTCTGCTTTCCCCTAACACAACGGATAACATTGTGGGTATCAATATGGTTAAACATTTTCATGCTACAATACGTTGTTTCCCAGAGGGTGTGCGGGTTATTTTAAACGATAAATATCCAATGGTTGAGAGGTCTTGTCTTATTAAAGAGGATATTGCTTTGGCATCGTTACCTAGTACCTTGTGGGCTACATCAGATACCGATGTGGGACAAATGGTTATCCCACCAGTACATATTCAAGTGAAAGAAGGTGCTTCTTTGCCTCGACTGCCCCAATATAAAATATCTCGGGAAGGGTAAGAAGCATTGATACACATTGTTCAGGATTTGTTTAAGGTGAGGGTTATGGAAGAAGTCCCTTACAATACCTGTAATAGCCCTATTCTTCCTATTTTGAAAAAAGACACTGATTCTAAAATGTATAGATTCATCATTGACTTGCGAGAGGTTAACAAGATCGTAGTGCCCCAATATCCAGTAGTCTCTGACATCACGGCACTTCTTTCTATGGTTCCTCCTTCTGCAACTACATTCAGTGTGATCGATTTGAAAAATGCATTCTTCTGGATACCTATTCATCCTGACAGCCGTTATTTGTTTGGCTTCACTTTAAATAATCGATCATTCAGATTTTGTAGAGCTCCACAAGGGTATACAGAGAGTCCTAGCATTTATAGCCAGGCATTGAAAAGGCAGCTTGATTCTTTCCCTGTGCCAAAAGGGGTGGCTCTTATTCAATATGTCGATGACATCTTGTTGGCTGCTGATACCCCTGAACAGTGTAAAGAAGGAACACTGTTATTGCTATCATTCCTTGCCTCTCATCATCACAAAGTCTCTCGGAAGAAATTGCAATATTGTAGACAGCAGGTTACCTATTTAGGTCACCACCTGTCTAAGAAGGGACGTGCACTTACACCAGATCGCATTCAAGCTATTTTAGACGCGCCTGTTTCCCGTACTCAGAAGGATGTTCGTGCACTGATTGACCTTTATTCTTTCTGTAGGCAGTGGATCCCTAGCTTTTCTCACATTGTTAAACCCGTGTTGGCCCTTTTTTACTAAAGACACTCCGATGCCCCTCCCATGGACTACTGAATGCCAGCATGCTTTCCAACAGTTGCATCAAGCTCTTTATTCTGCACCAGTATTAGGAACTCCAGACTACACTAAGGCTTTCACACTCTATATACACAAGAGGGACAGTTGTACTCTCTCAGTTTTAACACAGACACACGGTGATAAGCAGCGTCCTTGTGCATATTTCTCAGCTGTCCTTGATCCAATCGCCCGTGCGCTGCCTGGGCATTTTCGAGCAGTGGCGGCGTCAGCTGTGTCCATACGTCAGAGTGAGGGAATAGTCTTGTCACATAGATTGCTTGTGTTAGTACCCGATTCACTTGATGCTCTTTAAATCAAACGAAAACACAACATTTGACTAGTGCCCACTTTACAGGATATGAATTGACACTTTTGGCTCCTCATATCACACTGAAAAGATGCTCAACTCTGAATCCTGCTACATTATTGCCATTTCGAGCCACTCTGTCACAGGAATTACAAGATTATATAGCTCTTACTGAAGAACAAAAAAAGGGTCGTGTTGACCTACAACATACGCCCCTTTCTAGTGTTGATGGGGAACTGTGGGTTGATGGGTCCTGCTTGAAGTTGCCTGATGGCACGGCATCCGCTGCTTATGCAATCAAAACACTTCAGACAGTAGTTGAGACAGCTCCCATTCCACAGAAGTCAGCTCAAGCAGCTGAGCTGATAGCACTGACAAGAGCATGTGAGCTTAGTACAGATCTACTTGTTAACATCTATACCGATAGCCGATATGCTTTTGGAGTGGCTCATGATTTTGGGCAACTCTGGAAGGAAAGAGGCTTTCCTACTTCACATCGGATGTAAATAGTGCATGGGGAATGAGTACACAATCTCCTTACTGCCTTGACATATACTAAGAAAGTGGCAATTGTTAAGTGTAGCACACACAAGAAAGTGACTGATAAAATAGGAAAAGGCAATGCCTTTGCGGATCACATAGCTCGTGGGTCTGCAATGCAGCGAAATACTACACCCATGTATGTAGTTAAGTCACAGGCTGAGTGTTGGAATGATGCCAGGCAAGAGATACTGGATATGCAACGATCTGCTTCTGTTCAGGAATTAGACCAATGGTCTAAGGAGGAACATTGGATGATGAGGGCTGTTGGAGGAATAAAGAAATAACAAAATGGAAGTTACCCACAGCCTATTTACATCCTATGATTCACATGGCACATGGCACATGGCCCGGCACATGTTGGAGCGTCCTCAATGGCAAAGCAACTTATGCAAGTTTGGGATCATCCAGATATTCCCAGCACAGCTAAAAATATAGTCCAGACTTGTCTGATTTGTCTCCAATATAATCCTGGAAAGGGAACACGAACTCCAGCAGGAGGGTTTGCCATACCTACTGCTCCTTTTGAGGTCCTGCAAATGAATTACATACAGTTTGAGCGTTGTAACAACCTAAAGTATGTCTTGGTATTGGTTTGCGCCTTCAGTAAATGGGTGGAGGCATACGCTACGAAAGATAATACAGCTCTTACTACAGCAAAGGTGCTCCTAAAGGAGTTTTTCCCCAGATTCGGCATTTGTCGAGTTTTGTGGAGTGATAACAGACCCCATTTCATTGGGCAAGTTGTTGATTACCTCATGAAAGGGTTAGGAATTAAACAGAAGTTCCATGCTGCTTTTCATCCATAATCAGCAGGGCTAGTGGAACATTACAGTTCTACCCTCAAGCTAAAATTGGCCAAAATACAGGCTTCCACATCTCTGAAAAGGCCTGATGCACTGCCATTATTGTTGCTATTCATTAAATCAATACCACATACACGATCTGGCCTCACACCGTATGAGGTGGTTTCTGGAAGGCCAATGAATATTTGGGGGATTCCTAAGCCATGCCCTATACATGATGTACCCTATGTATTGATGAACGACTATTTGTCTCAGTTGACTGACAATTTGTCTTCTATTTATCAACAGGTCTGGGAGACTCTTCCAGACAGGTCGCAGGGTGAGGGCCATAATCTACGGCCTGGGGACTTTGTCCTAACAAAGTCCTTTCAGCGGACCAGCTTCTTGGAGCCTCGTTGGCGTGGCCCTGAGCAGGTTCTCTTGGCTACCAGGCCTGCGGTTCGAGTGACCAACCAGTAGAACTGGGACCACGCAACCCATTGTCGGAAGGTGTTGCAGGACCTAGTGAACCCAGCTGTGTAGGCAGATCATCGCGACATCCTGGACACAGAGAAAGGACAAGCCACGTCACCTGAAGGACCTGAGGAAGTCATCCCTGACCACACGATCCCTGGTACATCTCGATATCAGCTGTGACCCCGGAAGAGAGACACTTTGTTGCTGAAAAAGACTGTTTGAGCCGCTGTCCTGGGTAGTGAAAGATTGAGTTACAAAGGGGGCTACTCTTTTAGTGGCTACTCGTCTTAACCACAGCGAAGAAATCAACATCTGCCCAGGACCTTAGGGCACCATCTGTTCTGTTGTTCAACGCCAAGATGAACATGCCTGAGGAGAAGAAGTCAACTGCTGCCAAAGTTTGTGATTGAAAGAGTATGCTCATTATTGGACTCACTTTGATTTTTGCCATCATTGCTACAATACCATTAGTTGTAGAGGGAGTAGCTCCTGCTCGACAACTACTGACTGCTACTACTCCTGTCCCCATTGAGCACCGATATTTTACTCTTCCGTATCATGAAACGAAGCACCGAATGTCATATCTCAATAACACTTTCATACAAATGTTGCATCACACCCATAATGCTATGAACATTACCAACTGTTGAGTGTGTGGAATGATGCCAGCTCATCAGAAAAAGGGAGGAACGCCTTTCATTCCGTCACCGTTTTCACACAATGGCTCCTGCAGAGCCTGGTTTGCACTATTGTGGGCTTCTCATATTGCTAATATTACCAACTTTGGTGTAGGAAGACTTAACGCTCAGCTAAATAGAGTCTGTTACCCTGATGAGGAAGGAGATCCACAAGCTAAAGGAACTGTATGGGAAATGGAGGAGTATCGCCGAGGGAATTCCTCCAAGCACTATGTTTTCCCTAACACTCGAACAGTCTAGGGTAATGGGCCTCCTGTTATAGCTGTTACTAGAGCTCGAGCAGACCTTTGTGTGAGCAGTATTGGCAGTATCCCTGTGGGAAAAAGTGACTGTACTACAGTGCTGAACATTACTGGAATAAATAATAGTAGTTTTTTGTCATCACATAACACCTGTTTCATTTGTGGAAGTAAAGGCTATTACTACCTACCTATTGGATGGTCAGGTAGCTGTTTTGTGTCCTTTGTGCTATCACCTGTGTTTTTGGCACCTGCATCCTACCACAAAGACTATGAACTGTTTAATGACATTTCTAAGAGCCGATTTAAGAGGACAATAAATCACGATGAGGTGGATCAAACTGATACTGCATTGCATCAGTATATTGACTTTAATTTGGGACTATTCTTCTTTGTTGGTGAGGCCTTAAACAGCAGAAAAATAAGGCGCTTAACACGTGTTGTAGAAGTTGTAACCAATCAGACAGCCATGGCACTTGGAAACATCACGGAAGAACTACAAATTGTGAGAATTGTGGCACTCCAAAACAGGATGGTTTTGGATGTGATCCTGGCAGACCGTGGTGGAGCATGCCGCATTATTGGGAGCAGCTGCTGTGTCTACACCCCTGACCATGCCCCTTCAGTTTTTGAAGCAATTTCTAAGCTGCACAAGATAGCCACTGAAATCCATCAGGATTCAGGAACGTGGACTTTGACTGGATGGCTATGGGCTATGTTTATTGTATGGGGCTGGAAACTATGGTCAGCTCTATGTATTTGTTGCAATACTTTTTATCTGTTGTCTATGTATCCAGTGTGGCCCGATGCTCTGTTCCCTTTGTGCTTCTACCTGTATCTCATGTATACCAGCTAAAAAAAATGTCAAGAATGTAAATATCCGACTAGTAACAGACCAAGAAATTCGTAAGTTAATGATGATTGATGTCTATGATATCTTCCATGCTCCTTCTAAATTACAGAGATGTCTTCAGCTAATGCTAAAAGGGCCGTCTGTGGAAATAGAAAATAATTGCTGTTAGCATGAGCTGAAGTCATCTTGTTTGCAGCATCTATTTTGTTACCCTTGTGATTCTGCTGTCTTCACTGTTACCTGCTTTTCTATTCTGCTTGAGTCATCAACCTTAGTTAACTCCTTCTGTACTGAGCCAGAGCAATTTATGAGCTCAGAAAGGCACGTAGCTGCTAGAATCTACCTGTTTGAGAATGTAACTGTCTATCATATCCTACTGATGTAAGCAGTTCTGTTTCCCCTCCCACTTTGCTGACTAAGTGATATTCATCTGCCCATGTTTGTCAGTATCTATTCCTGTGTAGGCATGTACCTTCTATTTATAACTACATGCTTACTCTGCAACAAACTGTGTATAAAAGGCCCATGGTTTCTGCATTCCATATACTACCTCCTACAGCGCCTGAGGGTGTTGTATTGATGTAGTCCTACTCATGAGTGATTAATAAACTTGTTATTTTGAATTCCAGCTTCAGTGCCAATCTCTTCTTTGTTAGTCTAAGGACCCGTGGACAAACTTAAGGGTGAACCCTGCACCGGTGTGCCCCTGAAAACGCACATTTCCACACAGTAATTTGCTGCATGCTTTCGAAAGAAAGAAAGACTTTGAAGACTCATGCTCATACCATCCCTTACCGACTATAAAAACCACGCCTACCTCATGGTTATTGATATTATGACAATTGGAAGTCATCTATAGTTTGGTAATGGCTTCTTTGGGGCACCTATGAGGCAATACGCTGCTATTTTTTGGGAAACACTTCACTCAGGACATTAAGTGGGCTGGGTCTTGCAGGTGCTCAGCACAGACAGTTTTAAAAAGCAGGTACTGAGATGGGCCCCTATCGGGCTCTCCATTTTTGCTCACACCCTCAGGGTGAAAAAAAAGTATTTGACTGGGCAGCATTACCAGCCTTCACTGCCTTTGTTCTAACTTCAAAGAGACTCATTGTAGTTCTTTCATAGTCTCATCATGTCAGAACTGAAGAATCTTAAATATTATATACAATGAAGCAATAGGTCTCACATTTGTGAAAGACTGAGCTATTGGCATTGTAAATGACAATGTATTTTATTTATTTTGTGTGGGTATTCAAAAGAGATAAATAAAAGGCATTGTCATTTACAATGCCAATAGCTTAAACTCTTGCAAATGCGAGACCTATTGCATTGCAAATGCTTGTTTAACATGTGAGTCACCCCTAAGGTAGGCCCAAGGTACCCTTCTGGGCAGGTAGCAGTGTTCGTGAAAGGTGGGGCATGCCCTGATGTGTGTGGCATGTCCTGATAGTGAAATACTGCCAATTTCGTTTTTCACTATTGAAAGGCTATCTGTCCCATAGGATAGAATGGGAATTCATTTATAACATCTTATAAATATAAATGCCCATTGGGACAAGATTGAAAGATGGAGTTTAGTATGCCTGAACTCAGAATATAAAAATGCATATTTTAGTAAAGATGATTTTTATATTGTGTGTTTGAAAATACCACTTTTAGAAAGCAGGTATTTTCTTGCTTAGCCATCCTGTGTGCCTCTGCTGGTTTGTGGATTGACTGTCTGGCTTTTGAATGACAGGGGCTGGGGATGTGCATTCTCTCAGATGGCCACCGGGGGGTAGGGGGGTGATGTGTGTCCTGCCTTTCTTGGATGAGTTAGGGCTGGGCTGAATAGACCTTTAGAGTAGGGAGAGGAGATTTCTTTCACACTTGAATGGGCCTGGTCTGCCTGGGACAATGCTGTCCCCACCTCCTGCCGGGCAACTGCACCAGAGAGGACAAAACTGGTTTTGGCTGGGCAAAGAGCTTCTCTGCCACCAGAGAACAAAGGAATGTGTGCTATAAAAAGTGAGGCCCAGACCCCTGAAATCTAGATCATTCTGGGAATCAAGAGGAACCTTTGCCAAGGAGACGAGCTGGAGAAACTGAGGAGAAGTACTGCCCCTTTGCTGCGTGCAACTGGGGTTGGCCTGCAGTTGCTGTTTCTGCCAAGGAAATGAGAAAGGACTTTGCTGTGTGCTGTGTCCCCTGCTTGAAGAAGATCTCCAAGGGCTTGAAAAAAGAACTTGCCTACTATTATGAAGTCTCAGGGACACAAAGACTTCACCACCAGCTCCCCCAAACTTCCTTCCTGGGAGTTCTGATCTGCTAAGAGGTGCCTGCTGCTGTTTTGGACCTCTGGAGGCTGTTTGCCGATGGGAGCTGGGAAAGTAACGCAACTTCGAGAAGGGCGACGCATCCGTACCTGTGTCCGATGCATCGCCGAAGAAACTGACGGAGAGCCTGCTTGTGGCTCGAGAAATCGTCGCACGCCACATCGAGTGCACTGATCTACGAAGGCCGAGATCACCACACCGATTCTGATGCAGACCCTGCTGTGCAGCTGCAAGAACCAACGCATCGTGGGACCACGGCTGAGGAAATCAACGCAATGGCTGTTGCCACCGCTACATCGAGAACCGACGCATCCCCAATCCTCAAGCATCGCATCTGGGCACCCCGCTGGCAAGAACACCGGGGACGCCGTAAGAAACCAACACATCACCTCCGCACACAGTAAGAAACCGACGCATCACCTCCCCTTCAGTAAGGAACCGACGCATCACCGCCCTGCAAGGTAGTAAGGAACCGATGCATCACCTTCCCTAGGCGTAAGGAACCGATGCATCACCTTCACTGGCCGTAAGGAACGAACGCATAACCTTCCCTGTGAAAGTTTTTGTTTCTGTGCGCAACACATCCAAGGTACTTTGTGTGAAAAGTATTGCATCTGCTATTTGCTTTGAACTGAACTGTTTTTACCTTTTGAAAGTCATACTTTTATTACTGTATTGTGAATTTTTGTCGTTTTTGGTCTTGTTTGTTTAGATAAAGATAACTTATTTTTTTAAAACTGGTGTGGTGTCCATTTGTTTTCACTGTATTACTGTATGTGTTCACAAATGCTTTACACACTGCCTCTGAGATAAGCCTGTCTGCTTGTGCCAAACTACTAAGGGGGTGAGCTGGGGTTATTTTAGAAGTGTATCCCCGCTTACCCTGACTAGGAAGAACGGTCCCTACTTGGACAACGGTGCAGACCATTGCCAACTAGAGACCTCCATTTCTAACAAGCAGCTACTATGGCTTGTATATAATATTGCAAAAGCTTCCACTTAAAGCCCTGGTGACACAACAACAATGTTGCTGCTCCTGAGTTTCAAAAAGAGAAGGGAAATCCAGAGAGAAAATGACTCTCTTTAAAGGATTTCCTTTCCCCTACAACACTCACCTGGCATGACGTCATGTCGTAACTTCTTCACTAGTGAGAAGTGAGCAGTGTGAGCACACGCACATGATGTGCCTGTTGTCACTGCAGTCCGGAAAAATACGGACCGCCTGTGCCAGGGCACAAAACAGAGCCCAATAGAGACCCGTTTCGAGGCCCCCTTTAAAAAATGGCCAGGGCTCAGCAACGGTGAGACCCAGTCCACCTAAAGCCCTGGCAAACCCTTTCCTTGACATTGCTTACACAGTAATCTTAGGGTGTGCCCCATGTCCCCAGTCTCAAATTCTAAATGAGTGGGTTGCATTTTACAAATGTACATATATTTTGAATGAGCGCTCCTTTCACAGCTTGTCGACAAGTCGATTTGTAGTGGACATCAAATGTTTAAAAGCATATTTTAATGATGATAATAAACAATGATTGTATGGAAGTATATCTGATACCAAATATATACTTTGACAAATATTGCAACCTAAATATTGTTTACAGACTTATCTCTTCACTGGGTGTGGATTTCATAATATAAACTTATACGGGGCGATATTTTTGTAAATTATATTTAGGACACAATATGTTTATCACACGATTTTAGGTCATGCTATTCTGGTACCTTACCTCAATATTTGCCCTGAATGGAGCTATAGATGACATCAATCTTCAGGGAACTGAAAGGAAATCCTCTTGATAGCTGGAGCAGCATTTTCCAAAGCTTTCACTCAAGAACCCTCATTATGTAAGTGCATTTATTCAGGCCACAAAGTTGAGCCCCATACTTTTTGGTGATTTACACTTTAGCTTCAACCACTCTGTCAATCATCATGGAAAGTCCATTCTAACAATCAACAATGGCAAAACGGAGGAAGGCATTAAGCGATGCTTCAGATTCTCCCTCCAACCCACATCATTGGACAGCATTCTGCTCAACTGCGTAAAGGAGGAAACCTCTTCAAGTTTTGCACCCACAAGCATGAGCTCCTTTCCAAATGCCGATATTGTTTTCCAGTACATGTTGCTGTGCTTCTTGCTATTACTGAATTTATCAATCATTGTAGAACCTTAAGCCTACAGCAATGCTGGAACCTGGAAATCCTGTATGGTGGGAACATCTCGCAAAGCTTGCAGAACCTCAATGAGTATGTCGTTCATATATAGTGTGACAAGCAATGGCGCGAGTAGGCAATACTGCTTGACTCTACTGTGGTTGTAAACAGTCCACTCAGCATTCATTTTTTACTCCCCTTGCAATTGCGAGGTAATTTCTTAACACAGCATTATAAAGATTCAAAGCAGGGAAATATCGAGTCTCACGCTGGAGATTCTGTTGCACAATCTGGCCTTTGGAACCAGATCAAATGCTGAGCTGAAATTTAAAAACAAAACAAATAGTGGCATATGTGTCACCATGCTGTATTTTGGCACAATGTGCAAGAAAAGAATTCATCAAAAGCATATGGCCCTAGTCTGAAGTCACATTGGATTGGATTCAATATATCTTGTTCGTCCGCCTGATCTCCAAAGCTCTCAGAATTAATTTTCACCATAATCTGCAGTCAATGTCAATATGATTTCGGGTCATTTCTGGGGGCTTATATGCAAAGTGGAGTTACTATTATGTTCAACCAGGAAGAACAACATTTTTGATCCACCAAAATCTCAATGAGTAGCGCCTACAAGAAACTCACCGCACACATCCAACCGCCGCAGATCCCCCGAAGATGCTGGAGCAAAGTCACCAATGACCAGCTGACCGCCGCCCTCGCCCAGGGCCCCCCGACCAACGCCTCGGACACCAACACCGCCGCCCGAAACCTCACACAGTGGATCAGCAACTGCGCCGACACCCTCGCCCCTATCAAGAACCCTCCGAACATGCACAACAGCAGGAGAACCACCTGGTTCATCACAGACCTCAAGGACTCCCAAAAAAAACGCCGAACTCTAGAGAAAGCCTGGCGCCAAGAATGGACTGCGGAAAACCTCGAGGCCCTTAAGACCGCCACACGCAAACACCACCAGCTCATCCGCATCGCCAAGAGAACGGCCTTCAGAGAGCGCATAGACAACAACGCACACAACAGCAAGAAGCTCTTCAGCATCGTGAAGGAACTCTCCAACCCAAGCTCCAACTCCAACGACATCCCCCCTCACAGGACCTCTGCGACTCCCTCGCGGCCTTCTTCCACCGCAAGATCGCCGACATACACGACAGCTTCGCAAACCAGACGCCTCAACCAGCCGCAGAACCAACGCCCACCACCGCCTTCCTCAGTCGCAGGACCCCCGTCAACACCGAAGACGTCACCCAGATCATGAACACCATCCACTCCGGCTCTCCATCCGACCCCTGCCCTCACCACATCTTCAACAAAGCAGACACCATCATCGCACCCCACCTCCGAGACATCATCAACAGCTCCTTCGAATCTGCCACCTTCACTGAGAGTTGGAAACACGCTGAAATCAACGCCCTCCTTAAGAAGCCGACAGCAGACCCCAAGGACCTCAAGAATTTCCGGCCCATCTCCCTGCTCCCCTTCCCGGCGAAGGTCACCGAGAAAGCAGTCAACAAGCAACTGACCAACTTCCTCGAAACCAACGGCTCCCTCGACCCGGCCCAGTCTGGCTTCCGCAGCAACCACAGCACCGAGACCGCCCTCATCGCCGCTACCGACGACATCAGAACCCTGCTCGACAACGGAGAAACCGCAGCCCTCATCCTCCTAGACCTCTCAGCTGCCTTTGACACGATCTGCCACCGCACCCTAAAAACCCGTCTCCAAAACACAGGGATCCAGGGAAAGGCCCTGGACTGGATCTCCTCCTTCCTCATCGACAGAACCCAGAGAGTCCGCCTACCCACGTTCAGAGGCCACCAAGATCATCTGCGGCGTACCCAAAGGCTCATCACTCAGCCCGACGCTCTTCAACATCTACATGAGCCCCCTCGCCGACATCGTTCGCGCACACGACCTCAACATCATCTCCTACGCCGACGACACCCAGCTGATCCTCTCCCTGACCAGAGACCCAGTCACCGCCAAATCCAACTTCCAAGAAGGAATTAGGGCCGTCGCCGAATGGATGAAGATCAGCCCGCCTGAAACTGAACACAGACAAGACAGAGGTCCTCATCCTCGAACCATCCCCCTCCGCCTGGAACAACTCCTGGTGGCCCGCCGCCCTGGGCACAGCACCGACACCCACCGACCACGCACGCAACCTAGGGTTCGTCCTGGACTCATCGGTCACTATGACCAAGCAAGTCAACGCCATCTACTCCTCCTGCTTCAACACCCTCCGCATGCTACGAAAGATCTTCAAATGGATCCCCGCGGAAACAAGAAGGACTGTCACCCAAGCCCTCGTCACAAGCCGGCTCGACTATGGCAACGCACTCTATGCAGGGACAACGGCCAAGCTACAGAAAAGACTGCAAGGCATACAGAATGCCTCCGCACGCCTCATCCTGGACATCCCCCGCCACAGCCACATCACCGCCCACCTGAGAGACCTGCACTGGCTCCCCGTCAACAAGAGGATCACGTTCAAGCTCCCCACCCACGCACACAAAGCGCTCCACAACGCTGGACCCGAATACCTCAACAAACGCCTCTCGTTCTACACCCCGACTCGCCAACTCCGCTCAGCCAGCCTCGCCATCGCCACCGTACCATGCACCAGAAGAACAACAACAGGCGGCAGATCTTTCTCCTACCTTGCCGCCAAGACCTGGAACTCCCTCCCCTCCCACCTCCGACTGACCCAAGACCTTCTCACCTTCAGGAGACACCTCAAGACCTGACTGTTCGAGCAGTAGCAGCACCCCCCCTCCCACCCTCAGCGCCTTGAAACCCTCGCGGGTGAGTAGTGCGCTCTATAAATGTACCGATTGATTGATTGATTGATTGATTACATTGGGGTCACCTGAAGATGATTAAAGGCTTTGAAAGTATCATTGTAGGGCTCAGAGCCTGTATATGTGAAAGCTCAAAAACTGCCCATCACCTTTTCTTCTGCGAAGATCTCTGCATACTTGGATCAGTCTTCCAAAATCCCTAAATTTCCCATCCCCCTTCCCGTTTGTGCCTTGGTACTTGGAAGAGTTGGAGTTAAAATCCAAAACACTCATTCACTAGTATTTCGACACGCTTCATTAATTAACTTGCTTGATGAAGACTACCCAGATCTCTTAATTTATATTCTCCTCAAAAGGATTCCTCAAACCTTCCATTCCCTCTTCAATTTTGCTCAGAAAAGATTGCATGATTTTCCCTGTCGGCTGCGATCTAAGTATCTCTTCTGAAGAAAATGCTCCTTTTTTCTCATGAGAAAGCTTTACAGCGATTTCTTGCCATCTCTATATTCTCGTTATTTATTATTTCTTAAGATCTTCTTTTTTTCAGTTACACTCATCATCAAACCGTCCGGTCAGACCAGCTTTGGTCGTGAAGTTTTAAGTTTTGCTACTTATACCTCTTGTGATGAATGACAATAGGGAAATAAACAGGTTTTCAAAGTGCTCCTGCAAACCTTTCAAGTAGGCCAAACTGTATTCCATTTATGTCAAATTTGATTGCATTGATGCCACGTCATCTTTGACTTTTGACAAATGCACTGTGTTTTATCTTAATTACACCACTCTCCTAATTTGGCATCCAAGCCACAACGCCAACCTACTCTCACTCGCAAATTCAATTCCCAGTTGCTTTACTTACATATTTCAGATGCCGGATTCATTATGTCTCCTTTAATATCCAAGAGTGTGTGTTTTTGTGTGCCCAAGTATCTATACATTTACAGTGGTACGTTTATGATTTTTGAGGAATCAGGTTACTTGTCGTGATGCTCTGTAACAGGAGTCTGTTTTACTCACAGTATTCTGTGCAATTTGGTCCTTTAATAACTAAACAGGGAGGTCACAGGTCAGCAAGAGGATCGGTCTACCAAGACTGGGTTCCACCATTTTGAATACACACGAGCCATTTCTAAAAGGTAAGTTTGAAGGTAAACGTTTGTAGTCAAGATGACCTCAATTAAGCCTGCCAGATATTGACAAAGTAATGATTCTTAAAAGGCTTAAATTCTAACTAACATTAAAAGAAAGGTTTAGGCCTGTCAAAAGGGGTTATTTTGATAGGTCGAATTTGCAGTTTTACAGTAGTAACTCTGCAGTTATGGTTTGCACTTTCATTCTAGGGGTGTCACAATGTGCACTGAAGTCCACTAGTAAATTGTAACTTACATGCTCTGAGTACACTTTGTACCTTATATTAGCAACGTGAAGGTAAATTAAATAGGCAAATTAAAAGTATAGCCAATTTCAACATGCTTTAGGGGTCAGAACATATTCACTTGGGCCTGGTTAGCAGAGCCCCAGTGCACAAAGTAAAAAAAAAAAAAATCAGCATCAGTCCAAACAAATGGGGGGTGGGGGAATACAAAAAACGTAGTTTTCCTATAATGCCCCATGTAATCTACGCTTTGTAGAATTTTGCACAGGTATAAAGGGACCCTTGAGACAAGTCACTTAAAATTCCTAGAAGTATGCCTGGAAACCAGGGCCTGGTGCAGTATTGCAGGCACACTACTCAAGTAGAGATGTCAATCTTTGCCAGAAATTGACAAACTGATGATTCTTGAACAGCTTAAATTCATTTGTGACTGTGTGTTTTGTGACAAGTGCTGGAAAACCCACAGTTTTAAATCAAAAATTTGTCTTGGAAGTTTGAGAATGCACACAGATGTGTACATTTGAGGGCAATCGCACATTCACTCTCAGACCTCTTCCCACTCTTGAAACAATTAAGAATCTATTCCAGCCAAGGGCAGCAATAACTCCCCTTCCAAGATGGGAAGGAAAACCGATCATCCTATGGTTTGCTGGGAGTCTGGGGAAGATATTAATCTTTGAGGGAAATGTTTTCCCCACAAATAAAGAAAAGAAGAGAATTTACACTGCATGCCTGTGAGAAACTGGATTATTAGTTAGGGTCAATGGTAGTCTGCCACAAAGAATAATGTCACTATTCTTGTTGGGTCCAGTAAAGGTTTCAGTAATTTAAACCTGATCTCAATTCTGGTTGCTAGGGCACAAAGCAGACATGTTTCACTTTGGAAAATGTGTAAAGCATTTAGAAGTACCAAAGCAGTTAGAAAGTTGAAAAAACAACACAATAAAAATCCCAATCCAACTGATAAATATAGGGAATATTTTAATGAACAAAATGATACAAAAATCCAATAAGGGGAACCGGAGATATGAATCTGTAAATTTTTAAATGAAAATACCAGAAAAAAGGGCAAAGTGCCAACCAACAGCAACTGGTCGCGCTAGACCAGGACAAGGGTATGTTTAAGGGTGGAGCAGAGGTCAGATGCATAGGTGGGATTGATCCCAGTCAGAAAGCTACCTTTCCAAGAAGGTAGAGTCCTCAGTGACGCAGGCTGGATCTGACAAGGCGCTTGTTCATGACAGATTGACGAAGGACGGAGTTTTGGTGAAGCCGTTGAGGAAGGCAGGAAAGGCTCAGAGCGGGAAGAGTCTGGAGTATGGGTCGAGGAAGTGGTCGATCGAATGCTGCTCGGCATCGGGTCCAGTGAAGCTTTATAACTTGAGAATAAGGTCCTGATTTAGATCTTGGCAGACAGGTTACACCGTCACAATGGTGACGGATATCCCGTTCGCCGAAATATAAATCCCATAGGATATAATGAGATATATATTTCGGCGGACGGGATATCTGTCACTGTTAAGATGGAGTAACCTATCCCCCAATACCTAAATCAGGCCCTTAGACTATTTTCTAGAAGTTGGATTTCCTCACCAAAATTGCAGGCTGTAGCCAAAGGGAATTTAACGTCGTTAAACGCCCATCAGCGTCGGGCCCACTGAATCGTATTTGCTGCTGCAAACAAGGACGGAGCAGGAGCTGTTCCAAAGCCAGGTCCACTGGCAATTGGTCCCTTTTCGTCTACGTTTCTCTAGGCAAAAAATGTGCCAAAAGTTTATAAATCCCAAGTTGTTACGCTTAGGCAGAACTACACTTTGACCCCAGTTAAGGGTTCCAGGACCTCAACATCACTTGGGGGTCAGGCCTCACTCCAACAGAAGCCACCAGCGGGATCCGGGACAGGCCCATTTGAAACAGGTCAGCTGGGTTCTTTCGGGAAAGTGGGCTTATTGCAGCTTTTGTGTTGCTGTAGCTTAAAAAGGGGACAGCTAACTGATCTTTAGAGCCCACTTCTTTGACATGGGAAACAAGTGGAAGCAGATCCAACCCTTAGGGATCTCCTTGCTGGTCTCAGCAGCAGATGCAATCCTTCTTCTGTCTTCCACAGGTCCAGTAGTGCTCTGAAGAGGGTGCTGAGGGGTGTCATATTAATGCGTGGCACTAGCCTGTGGGTGGGGATGACTCCTGGCCCCTCTCTAACCAAAAGGAGAAGGGTTCAATGGGGTAACCCTACTCACTTTTGCAGCAGTTCCTGTGTGCTCTGCTGCAAACAATCCTACAGTGCCCCGCTCTCTACTTAAATCCAACACGGAAGAACCTTTTTTCCACTGTGTAGATCACCGGTGGCCACCCTGGAAGTGAGCCAAGGAAATGAGCAAACCCTCCTCTGTGGTCACTAAAAACCGGTTCTGGGGCAGTTTCTTTTCCAGTGGGATTAGTGACTGGATGGCTAGAGAGACGACAAAAGATGGGGCAAGGGCAGGTTTTACATCTGCCCATGAGAGGGTAGGACTATTTGAGTTAATTAGGTTCCTGGGCACTAACCAGATGCTCCTCCTGTCGGAGGAACAGAACACCTCCCCTCACCAAAAGCCTCTAGGGCAAGTTCACACCTTATCAAGGAGCGATTCGGCTCCTGGGTGACAGTTAGAAGCTTATGGAAATGGATTTGTAGAAGCTTTTGGCAGGTTAAAGGTGACCTTTTAAAAGTACCTGTTGTAAAATATTTAGTACAAATGAGACTTTACCATTCAATTTGGTTGTATTAAACATTTTTAAAAGTCCAAGAATTAACTTTTTAGCAGGTTCCTATGCGGCGATAACTTTATGAACTTTAATAAGGTATCCTATGGAGCAGCTAACCATGCTACAGTAAAAATAGCTTTTGGGACCCTGTACTTGTAAGGGCATTTTTTTCTTTACATCTTTTTGTGTCCTACTTTCAAATACCATGCCTTACTGGACATTAAGGCCTACCTAGGGGCAACTAACTAATATTAAACAAAAGGTTTAGGCCTGTCAAAAGGGGTTATTTTGATAGGTCGAATTTGCAGTTTTACAGTAGTAACTCTGCAGTTATGGTTTGCACTTTCATTCTAGGGGTGTCACAATGTGTACTGAAGTCCACTAGTAAAATGTAACGTACATGCTCTGAGTACACTTTGTACCTTATATTAGCAACGTGAAGGTAAATTAAATAGGCAAATTAAAAGTATAGCCAATTTCAACATGCTTTAGGGGTCAGAACATATTCACTTGGGCCTGGTTAGCAGAGCCCCAGTGCACAAAGTAAAAAAAAACATATCAGCATCAGTCCAAACAAATGGGGGGTGGGGGAATACAAAAAACGTAGTTTTCCTATAATGCCCCATGTAATCTACGCTTTGTAGAATTTTGCACAGGTATAAAGGGACCCTTGAGACAAGTCACTTAAAATTCCTAGAAGTATGCCTGGAAACCAGGGCCTGGTGCAGTATTGCAGACACACTACTCAAGTAGAGATGTCAATCTTTGCCTATATGTTGACATTTTTCTTCTGAATAGTTCCCACAGCATTTACTCTATGACATAAGCCAAAGCTCACTGACATTACCGCAATCACAGTGCTAAAAAAGTGAGGGGGATTATGCATCAGAAATATGTATGGACTGGCTTAGGGATATCTTCCAGTGGCATGCTAGCCAAATACTCTTCAGTTAATTGCTGGACAAGAGAAGACAGAAGAAGCACCTGCTTTCCTGGAAGACTGAGGATCCATGCTTTACTTGCTAGATGAAACAGCAGGAGAACTGTTGTGCCGCCAACTGTACCTCTACTTGAAAGCAATTCATCCAGAGCTGTGGAGGACAAACTACTCAACAGTACTCATCTGTTGTGGGAAGCGTACTGACTACAGATTAACCTGACTCTTAAGCAGCATTTTGAGGGCCTTTTCCACATGTGTGTATGTTTAAGTTTATTTAAGAAGCAGGGACCTCTGAAGACTTTATGAATGCACCTGACCAACTTTAGGGACAAGCATGGCCAGAAACATGTTGGTTCTCACCGGATAAACTGGTCATTATACCTAGATATCATCCACTCGCATCATTTAACAATACCTGAGGTACCTACTATGAACGGTAAATCCTTAGGTTTACCTCAAGGCATTTTTAGTTTATCTTGATCACACCTTTATCCAGCATATCTCTTATAAAGAATTCCCTCGTATTGATGTGGGGACGAGCCCGTTAGGATCATCTTACCAGACTGGTATGGGGTGGCTGATGATGATGCATGCCACAAAACATGGGTGAGGTTTCCTCATCCAGTATAACTGGTACATCTATTGATCTTCTAGGATTGGCTTACTGACCATTTAGGTGTAATCCAGATCACCACTGCATTGTGTGTGTTTGTCTGGATGGTTGAGTTATCCTTTTCACATTCGCAATTGAGACCTGCAGGTCATCAATGTTTTCAGCAGACCGTGAATACGCTATCTTGCCAGCTACCTTACTTGTGACAGGTGGTCCTTAGGAATCTAACACTTCTTTGCCTTTGCTTCAATGGAAATGCACAATGAAAACACTGTGTTGCAACTTTTTCCAATGACTAAGTTTCTCCACGCTCATCAATAGATGTCCACGTTCTAATGTGTTCTTCTCGCGTGAATTGTTTTCACTCTCTTCAAAAATCACAGCAATAGCTTTCAATTAAAAACATATTTCTTTTACTTTATTAAGGTTTAGGAGTTGGGAAGCAGAAAAATTAAATTCAATGTACTACTTTATAAAGCAGACAACTTAAAAAGGACATGCACTTCAGCCAGCTCACAATAAGATTAATTTACGATTCTTTGTGGCCGACTTACAAAAAAAAGCATTTATGAGCAAGGGAAGAAGGACTCTTTTATGGAGCAATACATGGCCCGAAACATCCAACTCCTGAATAGTAAAAGAGCAAAGAATGCATAGCCCTTTCGATTTCTATTAACTGTATATTTATATTCCCTGAATGTTGCTCTTTTAGTCCATTTTAGATGTTATGGGCTTGGTTCACCAATGTGTATAAGAGTACGTAAAATCTTACTAACGGAATAGTACTTTTAAGTACACCAAAATGACTTTGAATAAGCACTACTGTTGGAGAAACTGCTCAAGATACGTATATTTGGCACACACTAAAACATGACTGAGTTGCATCTCCTTAAAATGCAAGGAAAACAACCTGACTAGTATTTATATAATTCACAGTTATTTACATATATTTTGTTTGCAGTTGACCCCACGTATTCATTGTCAGAATTTAGCCCAGAAACGTAGATATTCATCAATGAAACTGAAGTGAGACTGCTCAGGCGTTCAAACTGTCAAAGAAACCATCTGACTGCATGATGCATCCTCTCGCCCTATATCACTTTAGCTGTGGGTTTCCGATATGCTTGGATGGAAGCATCTGGTTTGTCGTTCTAAAAATGACTGCAAACAATCATAAAGTTGAAATACTACGTGCAAGTAATATAAATGTAAAACTACTTGCAACATATCCACCTTCAATTGTTCACTCGGTTTTGAAGTGCTTTTAGTGTTTGGCTGGATAAAGATTATGTGGGCCGATTCACAAAAGCATTAAGAACCCAAGTAGTACTAAAGGAGCGCCTTTTTATGGACACTTACACGCATTTATGAATCGACCAAAAAGTTCCAACACCCTTTTAGAAGTGCAAAGACCACATAGTCCTTTCAAGTTATACTAATTGTGCATGTGTGTATATACATTACCTACTGGCGGTCACCAGTAGGTAGTTATAGTTAAAACCTTGTTTCCATAGGAAAAGCATTTTTTGATTTGCCAATAACTTTGGCGCCATTTGAGGAATCTTTACAAAATATTCAAAACTAATGGTGCACTCAGGTCAGCTTCTGTCCTGAAAGTTTTGGCGTGATTCGTCAAGGGAGGGCCCCAGAGAAAAAAGGTGGGGTCCCAAAACGTGTTTTCTCCATGTTAATTTCCATAGGAAACTTTAGACGCTGCTACAGCCTGAACTGCTTAACGGAATTACACCAAATTTGACAGGGAGATAGCTCTTGGTTCATAAAGCACGCTTTATTTTAAATTTTGTAAATCCGTTCAGTAGTTTTTGAGATATTTAAGGATTTACAGATATCGATATTTGAAAATTGTGAGATCTAAATGGCTGAGCCCCCCCGGAGCACAAGCTTGCCTCTGATTGCCTGACAACACTTCAAACCAGGAAGTGTTGGCAGCCATCTTGTGGCTCGGTACGAGGAGAAGGAAAAAGGAGAGTGAAACATTAAAAAAGAAGAAAAGGGGGCATGGTCCCACAGAGACCCCCAGGGACCAAAAAAGGCTTTTTTTAATCGGCCAGATTCGCGCACCCGGTGTGACTCCGGCTCCCGCGCTTCATTTTTGAAAGCCCCCAGGTGGGCCAGGTCCCGGGGGCATTGCTGATTTATGTCGCAGGGCCCCCGCAGCCCCGGGGGCTGCCACCTCCCCGGGGCTTTATTATTTATGTGCGGGAGGACCGGGGCCCCCCTAGAGCCTCAGGGACTGCCACCCCGGGTCTTTATTGTAAAAATGCGTGCCCCCCCAAGCTGCCCCGGGGACCGGCCACCTCTCAGGGGCAATCTTGATTTATGTGCAGGGGGCCTCGTGGGCCCCCCATGCCCCGGAAACCGTCACCTCCCCGGGGCTTAAATAAAAAAATTTAAAAGTGTGGTGGGGACTCCTGCCCCTTCCCACACTGCACCGGGGACCACCACCTACCCGGGTCTATGCAAATGATGAGAGGGGGGACACGCGTCCCCCCTCCTGGAGCCCTTAATGGCCCTGGGGACCGCCACTCCCCAGGGCCTGCTCCTGCAATGTCCCGGGGAGCCCACCCCCGGACACTGCTGTTTGCTATGACAGGGCGGGAGCACGTCTCCCGCCTTGTCATAGCAATCTCTGCATTGCTCTGCTCCGTTGAAGCGAGAGCAGGAAACCAGGAAACCAACAAAGCAAAGCTGGATTGCTTTTGGGCAAGGGAAGCTGCATGTTAGCAGGAGGCGGGGAGCCGGCTGGGACTGTGGGGGCATTGAGGCTCCCCCACGGTCCTTTCCTTTAAAAAATAATAACTATATAATGGCCAAGCCCCAGGGGATGGGGTCCACGGGGCCAGAAGTGGCCTGGGAGGGGGGCCAAGCGGCCCCCTCCCGAATATATATATATTTTTTAAAAGAGGCAATGCCCCGGGGGATGGGGTCCCTGGGCAGACAAAGGCCTCAGGCGGGGGGCCATGCGCACCCCTCCATAAACATTTTCTTTAAAATGTATATGTGGCCATCCCCCAGGGGATGGGGTCCCCAGGGCCGAAATATGTCTCGGGAGGAGGGGCGCACAGCCCCTTTCCGTGTTTTTTTTTTTTTAATGTGGCAGGTCTGTGGGATGGGGTCCCCAGGGCCCAAAAGAGAGGGAAAGGGGGCCACAGAGCCCCCCCTTCTAACAATATTTTTTTTTAAGTTGGCATCTCACCGGAAGCCCCGCACCCTCCCTGCACCCTCTTGGCGCGTTCTAAGTTGGTAATTAAGTCCCCTTTAATACGAAGGGTCCCTGGGGCCAACTAGCCCACCAGGTACCTCCGGAATACAGAGAGGTGGTCTGAGGCCACGCCCCTTTTTAGACCACTCTGCAAACACGCCTCCTGGTGCACTGCTGGTGGGGTGATGAGGTCCTCTTGTGTCCTGAAGACCTCAGGACAGTGGTAGACTTCATCCCCCGATCAGCAGTGCGCCAGGAGGTGTGTTTGTTGAGTCATCTAATAAGGGGGCGTGGCCTCAGACCACCTGTCTGCAATCCAGCTGTGTGGCGCTTACTGGAGGTAAGAGGTAGGCTAGTTGGCCCCTAAGGACCCCCAGCAGTGAAGGGGACTTCAATCCCCGTCCAAGAGTGCGCCAGGGAGCGCGTTTGAGAGTGGTGGGCAAAGGGTGCGTGGCCTGGTATGAGAACTTAGCAATCCTGCTGTGTGGTACTTACTGGAGGTAATAGGATGGGTAGTTGGCCCCCAAGGATGTTCTTGGGGCCAACAACTCCTCTTGTTACCTCCAGTAAGTCCCACACAGTAGGATTGCTAAGACGTCTTCGGAGGCCACACCCCCTCTCTCTACCACTCTGCAAACGCGCCGCCTGGCAGACTAAGGGATAGGGGATAAAGTCCACTTTACTCCTGAGGGACTTTGGGGGCCAAGAAGCCCTCCTGGTACGTCCTGTAAGTCCTACACAGCGGAATTCCTGAGCGCTGGTCGGAGGCCCAGCACCCTTTCTCTACCACTCTGCAAACTCAACAACTAGTAAAAGAAGCATCTTTCTGCACCTCTGACTTAGAGGTAGTTTTAATCCCCTGCCCTATTATGTACAAGGGCCTTACAGGGGAGGTCATGCCAATCAAAGGGGTACCCCAACCCATAGTGTACCTAGTGTATGTAGGTGTTTTCACTGTATTCTAAGTGTCTTTTAGCATAGCACTGGCTCTAGGCCTGGTCCCTCAGACTCAGTTACCACCAGTACCCATCAGCAAAAAATTGGGGGCACAGGATGACCTTGCAACAAGGCATCTTTCTGCCCCTCTCTTGCTTCTTTATGCGCCTTTGTTTCTCTTTCTGCATATGTCCTAGCTATGTGGGCATAGTTTGAAATTAGCATTTAAAAAAACCTTTGAAATTCACTGAAAAAAACATAGGTTTCAGGGACGTTATGGTTAGTTGGACAGTTCACTCTAAACCAGAGAAATTCAGCCGTTATAGTTAGTTCAGCCAACTATAACTCGAGCCCCGCAATGCACTGCTGATGACGTCACATATTACATCACTCATGACATGGTCAGCGACATCACTGATGACATCTCAAATGTCATCAGTCTATGTCTATGGTTTTTTCAGTGAATTAATAAGGTTTTATAAATGCTAACTTCTAACTATAACGACCCTGAAACCTATGGCTTTTTTCAATATATATATATATATATATATATATATATATATATATATATATATATATATATATATATAATGCCTGTAACCTGGTGAATATGACTTATTTCTTGCGCACTGAAATGGCATGGAATGAATAATTTGAAAGCAATGTGCTGCAAGAAAAAGTTAAGTGCCGGTTTCAATTCACTGCGCAAGCGCCAATGAAATAACACACAGGCGTTGTAAATCATGCCATTAAGAAATCGCATATGAACACGGTCATTTCTGGAAGCAATATTTGTTATTTCCCGTGAGCAAGGCTTGATACCAGAGCTGAAACGCGTTGGGCCAGGAAAGGTTTGGTTGGATATATAGATATATATATATATATATATATATATATATATCCCAATTTTCAATATGTGAAGAAATAAAAGGCCAGGACACCTTGGAAATGCAGTATAACAATACTGACTGCATCAGCAACGCGTTTCAGCTTTCGCCTTGATCACGCTGAGGATCACGCAGAAACAGTATCTTTTTTACTTCTTAAGTGCAATGAACATAGTGAAAGGACCAGTGCATTAAACAATACTATTCATTCAAAAAATATATGGCGGCCATCTTAGTACTGTCAATCGTTTTACAATGCTGCTTCTAAAACGATTGACAGTTATAAGATGGCCGCAACGTGACAGGGCAAAAAAAAAAAACAAGAATTTGCAATGCAATAGGTCTCGTATTTGAGAGAGTTTGAGCTATTGGCATTGTAAATGACAATGCCTTTTATTTGTATGGTGTTTTTAAAACAGATAAAAAAAAGTCATTGTCATTTACAATGCAAATAGCTTAAACTTTCGCAATAGCAAGACCTATTGCTTTGCAAATAAGTTCGGCACTCGTGCTATGATTTTTTTTTAAAACCGTTCATAGAGCGTGTCCAGCCTGAAACAGAAGCAAAAACAACAGTTGATGGACAGAATGCAGAACAATGTCATACATTCACCCCAGTACAGAGATCTGAGCCTAAATCCATCGTTTTTTTGCTCACCAAGCTATTCCAGTTTGAACCCAGCCATATGCAAATCAGTCTTGACCCTGTGCCTCATGGGAACAGTCCAGCCCGAACTGCCAAACCAGGTCCTTCCTGGACTGGAAACAAGCATCCTAGGACCGGTTTCGGGGTTTCACCCCTCTTCAGCCAGGATAGCTTGATTCCAGTGGCATGGAGAGCACGGGACCCACATCTGGGCATACCCATCCCACTCGGGGTGACAAATGCAAAAACAACAGTTGATGGACAGAATGCATAACAATGTCATACATTCACCCCAGTACAGAGATCTGGGCCTAAATCCATCGTTTTTTTGCTCACCATGCTGAATGTGTTGTGATACTATGTATTTCATTGTAAAGGATTTGCACTCGCACCACGTTTCTCGTTTTTATTTTATACTTTTCTTCGTTTTTTTCTCTTGTTTTATAATACATGCGGTAGATTAGATTTCACTCGCAGTGCTTTACAGCACAATCATTGTCAAACTCATTCATTTTACGTACATTGACTCCACTTTTCATTTCTATTCATTGAACTATACGTTAGTCCTCTTTTCATGTTATTTGCGCATCACCTTTCCCGTTATAACCGACACACTCGTCATCCACACGCATGCGCTAGCAGAAGGCTTGCAGTTTCCGGAAGTTTTGCTGTGAAGCACGAACACTTTACTTGCAAGGTGAGACGCGTAAGCGGTCGTTAAGCTGATACATTGTATCACAACCACCTGGTTGCTTCTAACCTTCGGCTTCGCTTGTTACAGACACTTTCTACTTCTTGACCGGCAGATATTCAGACCCTTTGTAAGACTCCAGGCGTAACTACAGGGTGAGTCGGGGCGCAATTGATTTCTTTTTGAGTGTCGGTCTCTCTGACCTGTTAGCTTAAACACGCTTTTTACGTAGAGCTCACTCATCACGTTTTTTTACAGATACTTTGCGTTACGTAGAACTTATTTATTCCGGTAAGCACACACCTCCTTTCTTTGAGCATTTTGCTCCTTTTCCCTTTACAGTCTATCAAACACATATCTTGGTGAAACTTTATTTCTCTCGCACATTAACCTTCTGAAGTGGGTTTCCATTCTATGATCTTCCTAATGAGTGCAAATCCTATAAATTCAACATACATGTCATCTCTAATTGAATTCATGTGGCTTTTGTTGTAGCTCCGGCTGGAGGCTGAAAAGAACTTAAAAGAGAGCAACTTCATTTACTTTTGATTATTTGTGAATGTATTCATCCCCTGACGAAGGGTTAGAGATTAACCCGAAATGCATTGGGACCCAGTTTGTTACAATTGTTGAACAAATGTAATTTAATTTGAATCAGAATACAATCCATAATTGCTGTATTGTGACGATAACAATACCAACTGAACCAGTTATAAAACATAAAAAATATAAACAAACAAACATTGGCAAAACCAGCTACTTGCTCGGTGTTTTTTATACCATTTGTATCTTCTTTCACTGTATATCTATTGCACATTTTGTATACTTTCCGTTTACTTTTGATGAGACCTTAGGGTCCTAGCTGTGATTCACGCAGGCTCTGGTCTTTCCAGAACCTCCCTCAACCCCAGTTTGAACCCAGCCATATGCAAATCAGTCTTGACCCTGTGCCTCATGGGAACAGTCCAGCCCGAACTGCCAAGCCAGGTCCTCCCTGGACTGGAAACAAGCATCCTAGGACCGGTTTCGGGGTTTCACCCCTCTTCAGCCAGGATAGCTTAATTCCAGTGGCATGGAGAGCACGGGACCCACGTCTGGGCATACCTTTCCCACTCGGGGTGACAAATGCAAAAACAACAGTTGATGGACAGAATGCAGAACAATGTCATACATTCACCCCAGTACAGAGATCTGGGCCTAAATCCATCGTTTTTTTGCTCACCATGCTGTTCCAGTTTGAACCCAGCCATATACAAATCAGTCTTGACCCTGTGCCTCATGGGAACAGTCCAGCCCGAACTGCCAAGCCAGGTCCTCCCTGGACTGGAAACAAGCATCTTAGGACCGGTTTCGGGGTTTCACCCCTCTTCAGCCAGGATAGCTTGATTCCAGTGGCATGGAGAGCACGGGATCCACGTCTGGGCATACCCTTCCCACTCGAGGTGACAAATGCAAAAACAACAGTTGATGGACAGAATGCAGAACAATGTCATACATTCACCCCAGTACAGAGATCTGGGCCTAAATCCATCGTTTTTTTGCTCACCGTGCTGTTCCAGTTTGAACCCAGCCATATGCAAATCAGTCTTGACCCTGTGCCTCATGGGAACTGTCCAGCCCGAACTGCCAAGCCAGGTCCTCCCTGGACTGGAAACAAACATCCTAGGACCGGGGTGGCATGGTGAGCAAAAGAATGATGGATTTAACCCAGATCTCTTGACTGGGGGTGAATGTTTTGATTTGTTCTGCATTCCGTCCATCAATTGTGTGTCTTTTGCTGCCTGAAACAGAAGGCAGGACAAAGCTATTTGAGAATATAGAGCTTGGAGGAGGTAATTAAAGCCCAAGGAGTAACAATACACGTAACAGGGGGTGTCCTCATGGAACGTTATAAAATGAGACAAGGTGGTACTAAGGAGGGACTACTAGCCTATTAACCAATGAAAAGCCTCAGTTTACAGTGGACAATGACACAAGCCAATGAAAAATATGGGCGGAGAATCAAGTCCATACCTGAACACAGCATGCCTCGCAGAGCAGCTCATGAGCTGCCCAGTATCGACCTAAAAATGGGGATAGTCTCACTGAAAAAAGCTTTAGGCTGCATGTTAAACAAGGACATGTTCTTTGGTTGAAATAAAGTCTGAAAACTCTCAGCCCGAAAGGTAGCATCAGTGAAGCTGCAAATAGAAAATGCAATTTGTATAGTATGAACAATTTTAAAAAGGTCTCCTAAAAGGTGAAACCAGGGGACTGGTGGTTCAGATACAAGGATATTTTCAGGTTGAATACTATTTTAGAATTACCACTGGTGGAAAATGGGCTTACAAAAATGAATACATACCGAAAAGCATATTTCATAAAAGAAACCACGGTGATGCATTTAGTCAGCCAGCAGTAGAAGGACCAAAAAAAACTTTCAAAGTTGTGATAGGTTGAAGGATGTGATGGTGGTGAGTGATAAGAAAACCTGAAAATATGCTATCCGGTGTCTAAACTACAGGATACACTTGGCAACACTCCTGAATATGTAGATATATAAGGCATGACTGAGAGGTCTGTGCCCAAGCAGAAGCCTCAAACAAATTAAACATGATCAGAGAACCTGCAAACAAGGCATTGTTTAGGCGCCATCACACAAGAGACCAAGAAGGAATTCTTCACCTGGAAGCGTCATGCTGCTTTCGAGAAGGTGGGCAGGCAGACACTTTCATGACAAGCTAGCACTGTCATGGTCCAGTGTTTCTGGAAGGCTGTGTGAGACTCGCACTAGCACTGGGTTACACAGAGAAAGAAGAAGGAACCTTTGCACCCAGGTAGAAGCGAGGAGCAACCACAGGGTTGGCTAAGACTTGGAAAATTACTCAACAAAATAGAAGTACAGAGTCGACATCATGTACAGAAAGATGTGCATGCCTTGACAAAAATAAAACAAATATACAACAAGCTTATTTAGTGGACTATGAACATTACCAAGCACGTAGAGGTCAGTTACTTTTTTTTGGAAAAGTGGTTTTACCACTTAAAGAGAAGAGATTTGGCATTAAAGAATGAAACAGCTTAAGTCACTAGCTATTGGCAATTCAAGGAGAGATGTGAGGACAGTAATTCTGCTAATAAAAGGAAATTCACCCTTCAGGAAAATGGACATTCAGACACTTCCAGAAGACTGCGCTTACTACGATAAAGCTTTGACTCACAATCAGAGAGTCCCTCTCTGTATTTTGGTCTTGTCCACTCACTGTCGATACTGCCTGCATGAGTTCAAGGCTATAAATACCTGTCTAGATATTACCGCGTGTCCAATTGCTATGGTAGATTTCAGCACAAAACTCTGAGTCGACAGACCAAGGGCAAACTTTAACTCTGAACTATTTTTAGTATGGCAGCTTGGCAGCCACTGAGTAGCTGGTCATTCACTCACATCACAGCAGTAATGGATGCATGCCTCTTTAAAACCGTGCCCAGCAGATATATTTAGATTCCTTTAGTATCCACAACATTTCCTCGTGTAATACATTTTTTTCTATGTTGCCCACAAAATTACCCCCCGGACAACAGGCATACCACATTAAGTTTAATCTACTCACTAAAAAGAAGATTAAGGAGAAATTCAAAATAAACTTAGTTTAAGTTTTCCATTACATCGACTTAAACTTCCAAAAACAAAAACCGTACGCCCTACAGTAAAATCATAAAAATGAAACCCTACATGTTGGCAGGCCACCCAGTTTGAGTCCAGCTTCAACTGCCGGCCCCCTCTGAACAGTGCAAAACCAACACCAAACCTGTTTCGTGTAATTTGGGATTTGTCAGAACAGGAAGACTAGTGTCCTCTGGCACATAGAGTAGGGAACCTACATCTGGACAGGTTTGTCGTAGTAAGGAGAACAAACAAGTGATGGCTGAATTGTTTGAATTAGTATTAGTCATTGGTAATTTCTCTGGCACGTGATCCACTCCATTTATTATGTCCACCATACACCTAAGACTAAAACCAACCAAATGAAAACCAGCCTTGGTCCTGCTCCAAAAGGAACAATCCAGCCCGAAAGGTATTATTAATATCTGTGAGGAACAGAGAGAAAACTGATGCATGTTATGTGATTTTGTAGAGCGTGGCTAACCAACCGTGAGGGTATCCAGATGCATCATTTTTCCAGGTCAAGCACAAGGCCAGACTGGATTTCCAGTTGAACCCTTAGAAGCAGAGAGTTTGAAAGGCAGTGAGGCTACACCCTTTTCTTAAAGCACAGGCAAAGGCCCTAAACCAAGAATGCGACAGGAAACTGCCAGGCCCATGACCCGGAAATTGAAGACCATGTGAACCACATACCAAATGTACAAACAGTTAAAACCATAAGTACATTAGGGAAAATAGGCACAGATAAACCTGTATCTATAACAGTGTACATTTCTCAAAGCAGATTCAGGATAAAAACTCAGTTGTTAAGGAATATTTGCTTAGAGGGAGCAGGAAACACTAGAGTAATAGGTTAGAGTGCCACCACTGTATGAACTAGCAGACTGGTCAGAAAAAGGGTACATCGATAAGTATTCAGAGAACATGCAAAGCTAGAACCACCGAGAATATAAAACAAAAAGGGAAGCAGCACAGCAAACTGACGGAATAAACAGCATCAAGTAAGAATCAGATAGCGATGAACAATGGATTGTTTACATTGTAAAATATTTTGAATAAAAATACTACAAAATTGAAGTACAAAATACAAATGAATCCAAAGCAGACGAGAGGTTTATAAGGTAACCACTAACAAGGATGAGACCAGTAATGCTTCAGGTTAAACCGTCGGGGCTCTTTAGTCCAGAAAACCTCTGATCAAGGTGAACATGGAAAACATACTGGAATAGACTGTACAGAAAGTCTGCCTTTTCTGCTAAATCATCCCCATATTTTTCACCTTTTGCTGGACCCTGTATTTGTACTGGCTTTAGAACTGTGCACTTTGACCTTGCTAACCAGTGCTAAAGTCCCTGCGCTTCCCCTTTGAATATGGACGAAGTGGAAGATTCCCAACTGATATATTTAACTTATCCGCAAGTCCCTAGTATACAGTACAAAATGTACCCATGGCCTGCAATTTAAAAGTCACTAGTGGGCTGCAGCACCTATGGTGCCATCCACTACAGTGACAGTGTAAAACAGGGCTTAAGGACTATTAGTGTACCCTGTATGTATCAGTGTAAAAACTGCAATTCGAACTGTCAAAATAAATTCTCTTCACAGGTCATACTTCCTTTTTAAATAATAGTAAGTCACCCTTATGTAGGACTTGTTGCATACAAAGCAGGGTGCTTGGTATTTAAAAGCAGGACCTGCTGAAATGTAATGTTAATGTGTCCTTACAGTGACTAGCACCCAAAATCTATTTTCACTTTTGGAAGGTTGATAAGTCCATAGAGAAAACCAAAGTACAGATTAAAATCATAAAACTGCATCTTGGGAATGGGACTAGCTAGCCAAATTGGGGGGCAGGGAGATTAACTCAGTTGTGTGCGGTGGGCATGGTGAAAGCAAGGTGTATGCAGTGGTGGTCGGTAAAGAGGAGTTTGGCGGTGTGGCTGTAGGTGATCTTCCTGCTGGCGGAGACAACGGGGTCAAATGCATTTCTGGCTGAGTGGGTTGGTGCGGTCACTAGCTGCTTGTGTCCGATGTTGGCAAGGTTCAATAGTTAGGGAGGTGGTGTCCTGGTCACTTGGGTTACCCAGGTGGCAGTTGAGGTCTCAGAGTAGGATGTATTTGGTGGATTCAAGAGCCTGGGGTGCGATCAGGTCTACAATGGGATTGGTGAAGGGCGGGCAGGGGTCCTGCAGACGAGGGTGCTGCGGAGGGAGGTTTTGGACTGGATCTGGAAGTGGAGGTGTTCCATGGTTGTCGTTTTAGTGTGTGGTCAGTCGGAGTGTGCTATGTGGACAATGACGATGCCTCCTCCTGGTCGGTCGGTGCGGTCCTTGCGGGTGATTTTGTAGTGATCTGGGATGGCGATGTCCGGTCCAGAACTTGGGTTGGCTGTGAAGAAGTGGCAGCGTCAAGGAGGTCCCACATGTCTGTGGCGTGCTTGTGGAGGTAATCGCACATTGCGGTGGATGCATTTTTTTTTTTTTGTAAATTCTTTTTATTGGCATTTGTTGTTATAATCATAAAGACGTTACATTCCGTACAAGTAACTGTGGCATATGTGCAACAGAATTGACCAACATCAATATAGAGAGTACATTTGCGTCTTATTCCGCGTAGATGCGGCATGTGTTGTAGCAGGTGTTCGCCAGAAAGAAAAACTGGGGGGAAGAACCGAACTAGGAGGTGCCATGGGGTTCTTAGTGGTTGGGCCAGGCAAATGCTGTGATTCCACGGATACCTACTCGACGTTAGAGCTGGATCTCGCTTAGGAGGGGATAGGTGCGCGGGCTGGTGTAGGGGACCGTTCAGTATGTCTGGCGAACGGGGGCGAGCCTAGCGGGTCTAAGGGTGGTGTGGGTAATAGGGGGGGGGGGGATCCCCTGCCCTGTGAGCATGTACAGCAGGTAGCTGTGTGGTGTCAGGGGTAGTTGTGTCGGTGATCGGTTCCTCCTGGGTCTGGGACTGTTTGAATTGGTGTAATAGAAGCGCCCATTCCAGAGAAATTGGGATTTGGCGGATACCTTTCGCTTCTTCCTCACGCACTGCAGCCTCCTCAGCTGCAGCCCACTTAAGCACCGCCCCCACCCACGCCGCAATCGGAGGGCCCGACGGGGAGCGCCAGTGCATAGCTATACAGCGTTTGGCCAGCAGGTGGGCTAGGGAAACAAAGCGCATTGGTATTTTGTGACGTTTCCTTCGTCCGAGTATGCCTAACAAGCAACCCTCCCAAGTGGTCAAGTGGGCCAGTCCAGTGAGATCTCGAAGTGTCGAGTGGATAGATGACCAATAGTCTTGGATGCCCGGGCAGGTCCAAAACATACAGGAAAAGTCTGCATCCTGCGCTTGACAACGAGGACAGAGGAAGGTCGTATCGGGGTAGAAGCGCTGTAGGCGCGCTGGTGTTAGGTAGGCCCTATGTAAAATGTGAAACTGTATATTCTTAAAACGGGCGTTCCTGGATACTTTTTGGGGGAATTCTATCGCTCTTTCCCACTCGCTATCATGAAATGATCGTCCCGCTTCCTCCTCCCAGAGGGTCCGCAGGGGTGCTAGTAGTGGGGGTGTCAGTTCCCTGATCGATTTGTACAGCCATGTGGTAAGGTGGCGACCCGGTTCCATTCATAATACTGTGTGAAGAACTGGATGTGTGGGAGGCTCCCCCAGTGTGAGGTCATAATATGGTCGGTAGTGGCTGAGGAGTTTGCGGTGGAGCAGGAACTGGCCTGGGGGAAGGTCATAGTCGTCCATAAGTTGCTGGTACGACCTGAGCTGTCCCTCTTCAAACAGTATTTCTGCTTCGGCGATGTCTCTAGATGTCCATTCCTGCGCATTGGCAGGAGTGAAAAAACCTCTGTGTCTTGGCCAGCCGACTAATGGTAGTAATGGTGTGTATGGGGGACAGTTTGGTGTCATGCGGTGTATGCGCTGGACGCATTTCCGGGCAATGTCCACTTGAAGGGGGTAGGTTCGTGTGGGACGGGATCCCGGTAGGAGTAGGCGACGTAACTCTGGTATTGATATACGACCCGTGGCAGTGCATGTTTCAGATGTGTACCTTTCTGCTGTCCAATATGAAAGCCACTGGAGCTGCGCCGCCAGGAAATAGGCTTCGAATGATGGAGCGCCAAGACCCTCCTGTGTTGTGGGTAGTTTTAGTTTTGCCAACGCGATCCTGTGTCGCCCCTTACCCCATATTAGAGAGCTAAGGAGTGTGTCTAAGTCTTTGAAAAAGGAGCGGGGTGGGACTACTGAGAGATTGGTGAAGTAATATAAGAGCCGTGGGTCCAGTATCATCTTTGCGAGAGCTACCCGACCGATCGGGCCCAGCGGGAGGCTCCGCCAGAACCCAATTGTGTATCGTATACTGGCAAGTGCCCTACGATGGTTGCCCTCAAAGATGTTAGCCGGGGAATGGTATAAACGAATCCCGAGGTATCGAGGGCCCTCTGCAGCCCAATGCATTTTCCGGTCACCAATCCAAATGTCCTGGGGAGAGGCGTCTGGATGGAGGGGGTACACCATTGACTTGTCCCAGTTCACTTTCAAGCCCGAGGCATCAGCAAATTCCGTCAGGGCGGTCTCGAGTGTGCTGAGATCCGCCGTAATATCCCGTATATATATGAGAAGGTCGTCTTTACATAGATACGCAGTGCGTGGCGTCCACGAGTGGAATGCCCCAGGCCTGTCCGTCCCGGCGAAGCCGGATAGCTAAGGGTTCAACAGCGAGCGCGAATAATAAAGGTGAGAGGGGGCATCCTTGTCGTGTGCCCCTGTGTATCGCGAATTCCGGGGAGATGTAGCGACCGAGGCGGACCCGGGAGGTAAGGTTGGTATAGAGCAGGCGAGTGTAGGATATGAGAGTGGGGCCCAGTCCCACCCGCCCGAGGATGGTAAAGAGGAACTGCCATGTTAGGGTGTCGAAAGCCTTCTCAAGGTCCAGGATTAGGCACGCCGCTCGAGGGAAGCGATCGCCAATCTGATCCTGGATGTGAAAGAGGCGTCGAATGTTGTGAGAGGTATTCCTACCCGGGACAAAACCGCACTGGTCTGGATGTACCAGCGGGCATATAATTTGGGAGTATCTATCCGCTAAGATTTTCCCCAGGATTTTGCAGTCGGCTGTGAGGAGTGTGATGGGGCGATAGGAGGCTAGGAGTTGGGGGTCCCGATCAGGTTTCGGGAACGTTACGATCACCGATGCTCTCATGGAGCTAGGCAGTTCACCGGATCGGAGCGCTGTGTCCAGCAATGTAGATAAGCGAGGAGTTAGCTGAGAGGCAAAGGTGGCGTAATATTCGAGTGGAAACCCATAGAGGCCTGGGGCTTTGCCACGGGCTAAGGCTCGTATAGCGCATGTAATCTCAGTGGTTTGTATCTTCGCGTCTAAAACCGTCTTGTCCGCGGCAGATATCGGGGGGGGGGGGCAGAGGGTCTAGGAAGTGGTTGACAGCCTCCGGGTCAAGTGATGAGGGGATATTGTAGACTGCCGAATAATGTTGATAGAATGCCTGGAGGATCTCATCTTGAGATTGTACCAGGGTGCCATGGGGATTTATGATTGCGGTGATGGGCCGAACTTCAGTGTCTTATTTAGCGAGCCATGCCAAGAGTGTGCCCGTTTTGTCACGGTCCTTATGCATTCGAGTCGCATAGGTCCGAAAATTGTGACGCCGGAGGTCCATGCACGCCGCCTGATATTCTGATTTGGCGTGGGCGACTTGTGTCGCCGCCGCTACTGACTGATCCGCGGCCTTAGTGGCCATGGCCAGTCGCTGTTCCGCATTCCCAAGGACCTGCTCCAAGGTACGCCTTACCCCAACTCTCTGCTGAATACATTCCCCACGGGCTACCACCTTGAAGCCGTCTCACTCGATCAGGGTTGACGGCGCGGTCCCCGTATTGTGAGTAAAGTATTCTTGAATGCTACGTTGGTGCTCGTGTGTAAAAATTTGGTCCGTTAGGTAGTCCCGCGATAATCACCACGTGGGGACAGGGGGGTGTGGGGGTCTCCACTGGAGGCTTAGAAGATGTGCATCATGGTCTGAGACGACCCTGCCTAAATAATCCGAGTAACATATTTGCGGGAGAAGCGTTGCCGTGCATAGGAAACGGTCGAGCCGGACTCGTAGGTTGTGAGGGATGGAGTGGAAAGAGTAGACGCGGGCCGGGGGGTGGTGCAGTCTCCATGCGTCTGTGAGTGACCAGTGTGCAACCCATGCTTTGAACCGTTCAGTTTGTCTGTGGGTGGGGGAGTGCGGGAGTGGGGGGTGCGACCAGTCCAGTCTCGGATCCAGGATACAATTGTAGTCCCCACCCAGTATCCAGGGTACATGCGTGAATTGGGCAAGAGTGTTTGTGAGTCGGTCCCAAAATTTATCCTGGTCGACATTCGGGGCGTACACATTTCCCAAGAGGATAGCCCTACCATCTAAGAGTCCTTCCAGGAGGGCGAATCTGCCCTCTTTGTCCACCACCCGCCTGAGTTCCCGGAATGGGGTTCCTGGGCGGATCCATATCAGCGCTCCTCGTGCAAATAATGAGTAGGTCGTGGCACAGATAAGACCACGCCACTTTGCATGCAGTTTGCCCGCTTCGGTTGAGTTAAGGTGGGTTTCCTGCATACAGAGGATAGACGCTTTCTGCCGCTTCGCATAGGCGTAGATCGTGTAGCGCTTACGTGGGGTGTGTAGACCGCGTGTTTTTAGCGTGAGTATGTTAATGTCTGCGTTTTTCGTCAGCTTTGCCATGGGCAATCAGTACTGCGTGTGGGTTGGGTGAGGCGCCCGTTAGATAAATCATTTAGTGGTCTCCTAGAGATGCGCTGCGTCTGGGGAGAGTAGGCGAAGGGGGAGCCTGGCCATTCTAATATTCTGTGGTGTGGAGCTCCATGGCGGAATGGGACATGTATGAACCGGGGTATGAACAACGTGTGGGGGTGCGGGAAACTGTCCCAATACAAAGGACTCATCGTTTCGGAAACGGTGTGTCCAAACTTCCTCCCGTAACACTAGGGGGGATAACTGCTCTATGTGATAGGGGGTGACGACATGCAAGTGCGAAGCCGCGCGCTAAATGGGCATGTAGAAGGAGCAATGTGCGTCATGTGCAGGGTGTCAATCCCCGCTTTTGAGGCAATGGGTGTAAGGTGGACTTTACATATAAGGATACAATTTGGCAGTCTGTATGCCTGGGTTGCTTCAAGATGAGTCCATCTGCAGTTTGTTTAGTGGCATGGGGAGGAGCCACCAGGTCAGCCCCCGAGGCGGTGCCATCGCTGTCATTTTCGCCTTCTGATGAGAAGAGGTGCGGGAGTCGGTCTATGGGTTCCGAGTGTTGCGTGGAGCGCAGGTCAATTGCTGCTTGCAAAGCTTCGCGCCTCTCCCGCATAATCTGTTCAAGATCAGGCGAGTCGTGGGAGCCGTTCACTGTTCTCGACTCAATGTTGCGGAGTTTCATGGGGCGTTTTCGAGCACGGAAAGTTTTGAGAGGCGAGCCCCTTTGAGGATGAGGGTTGAGTGCCCGCAAGCAATGTTGATCTGCCCAGTCTTGTGCGGCCTCCGCAGTCGTGAAGAATAGGGAAGAACCTTTGTGGAGGATCTTAAGGCGAGCCGGGAAAAGCAGAGCATATTGAATGTTATTGTCTCGTAGTCTCCGCTTTACGTCCAAGAAGCTGTTGCACTGCTCGGGCATAGCCCGGGAAGATCATTATCTGGTTGTTTTCCACCCGTAGTGGCGCCGCCAGTCGCGCAGCTCGAAGCACCGCATCGCGGTCCCGGAAGTGCAGGAACTTAGCAAGGAGTGGCCGAGGAGCTGCGCCAGGTGGGGGTTTTCGGGCGGGCACTCTGTGAGCTCGTTCTATGGAGAAGAATGCTGTACAGTCTGATGTTGGGGTGAAGGACTTCAGCCATGTGTCCATATAGTCTATGGGGTTTTCACCCTCGACACCCTCCAGCAGTCCCAGCACCCGGATGTTGCAGAGTCGCGAGCGACCTTCCAAGTCCTGTGCGCGCTCTTCCACCGCGGTTAGACGAGTGAGGATTCCCTGGAGCGTCGTCTGGTGTTCCTTTAGCATTGGCTGTATTTCCTCTAGTGTCCGCTCCTCTGTTCGCAACCGGTCAGCCAATTTACGGTGATCGTCTCGGAGAAGGTTGACGTCTGTCGCCAGGGTACCAAGGTGTACCTCCATAGACAAGCGGGATAGTTCGATGGCGGCGAGGACCTTATCCAGTAAATCCGAGATTGATAGGTCCGAGGAGGGTGCCGTACTGGGGGACCAGGTCGAGGTCTTTGGCATGTTCTCCGGGGCTGTTTCCGGGACTGCATGGTGCTGTGTAGGCTTTGATTTCCCCATCTTCGCCCTGCGTGGGGGGGGTGGGGGCCGGTGCTGTCGATCAGGTCCCAAGAGCTCACAGTGGCGCCAGGGGTCCGCGAAACGAGGAAAGGCGCGGGCCCCCATGTTGGTGATGGATGGCGGGAGCGCGTCGCCGGAGGGGAGCAACCCGAGCCGGTATTCTGGATCCCACCCTGCAGTCAGGGTACAGGAGTCGCCTATGTCAGGCGCAGGAAGCAGTGGGCGAGTTGCTCCCAATAGCAGGCCACCCACACGGAGACCACACGTGTATTCAATGGTGCAGGTGGAAGATCACTTGCATCGTCCCAATGAGTTAGGGGATGCACTCCACAGAAATTGGAGGGCTATCTCCGCAGTTGCCGTGTGGACAGAGCCCCCTTCAGGAGCCCGTAGAGGAGTCAAGGCCCCCACAGTTCACAATTATGAAGGTTGGCGAGGTCCAGTTGTGGGCGGTGGAGGAACCCGGGCTCGCGTCGCCCCCGCCAAGAGCCGCAGTCGTCTCCGGGCCTCACTGTGCGCCCACTACGCCCGACATCCGGAGCGCCCCGATCAGGGTGCAGGGCCCACCACCATCTCACGCCGGCGCAGCCCGTCGTGCTGGCTCTCGCTGATCTCCGGGGCCCCCCCGAGGCACCAGGAGGTTCCCAAGCGGTCTGCCGTGGCCAGACGGCGGGCGGGCCAGACGGGGGTGTATCAGCTCTCTCGGGTGCCGCTGGGGAGGCTGTCACTGTGGTGGCTACGAAGGTAGGGGCCTCACCGGCGGTGTATGGAAAGGTCAGGTACCATCCGGGCGGCCATGTCAAGGTCAGGCAGGATCTGAATAGGAGGGTCGGAGGACCTCCAGGCCACGCCGCCCCCGCCGAGATCCAACGCTCTCCCTCAGTCCCCCCAGGAATAGGCTGTGAGGAGTACCCGGAGCGTCCGATGTTAGCGCTGGGGTCCACTCCCGGTGCACGACGGGCACACAGCACCCAAGATGGCGGGCGGACTAGGGGCACCGATAGTCGTCCATGCCGTGGCGCTCCACACTGTCCTTCCCGGGTCTGCTCCCGGTCCACACCGCTCGGATGTCGGAGCGGGCAGAGTGCGATGCGCCGACGTCCTCGGGGTTTCTCCCGGCACCGTCACTTGCATCACCTAGAGGAGTCCCGGCGCCATCTTGAACTCCGGAGTGCGGCGCGAGCGGCTCCGCCTGGGGAAGCTCCGTTCCTGAAGCGGTAGGCGTTCTCAGGCTTCCGCAGGTACCGCACCGCCGTGCAGGCACATTCCGGTGCTCCCAGGTCCGCCGAGCACCCGCAATGACGCTCTGTATTGGTTAGGAGAGGCGCCCGAGCGCGGAGCCTCAGCAATGCATGGCCGCCATCGTGGCTTGCGTAGCCACGCCCCCGTGGAGGATGCAGTTGAGCGGTCAGGTACCCTGTTGGTCGGATGGGGGGCGAGAGGAGCTGGCGTGTTGGCTTGGGTGAAGGTGTGGCTGCAGTTCCGGCAGGCAAAGGGTCCATGGGTCAACTTCGGAGAAGCAAGGTGGCAGATGGTGTGGTGTCTTGAGTTAAGGACAAGGAGGGTGCTTGCGTCATAGCAGTGGAAGGTCTGAGAACCCGGGTCCCGAGCGCTGGGTGCGGTCCAGGCACGGATGGGCGCAGATGTGCTTACCTTTAACGTGGCAGAAGGGCGGCCGCACAACTGCCGACATTAAGTAGTGCTGCAGGGGATGTGGGTGTGGGGGGCTGGACAGCTCGAAGGCGGGAAAATGCGGCCAGGGTCACTGGAGGGAGGCGGGGCATCGCAGCAGCAGGGGCGAAGAAGGAGCAGAACAGGAGAAAAAAGCAAAAAGGCAGGGGAAAAGAAGAGGAAAAGAAAAAAATAGAGAGACAGAATGGCAGAAACATTTTCCCTATTGGTTAGGGCATACCCATGAGTCACTCTCATCCACTATCTCATGCCAGGCATAAATGTGGCAACCTCCAGGAACCCACTTCAGAACCTGAGGACCTAGACCTGAGGAAGTACAGAAGACGACTGGACCTGCTGTCTGTGACCGGAGAGGAACCCTCAAGGACTGGAGACCTGCTCTTAGGACAAAGAACTGGACTCAGGCAGTTGTAACGCTCAGCTGTTCAAGCTACAAGGGATACAACTAGCTACAAAAGGCCTTTCCTGCAACTACCATGCTGACCAGTGGCAAATGGACCCTGACTGGACCCTGCTGCTGACCTCTGCCTGACACCTTGTGAGCCTCTAAAGTGCCTCCCCCTGATATCCTAGCGGGCTTTAGAAGTGTACTCCTCCAGTGAATTGGAACTCAAAGGACTAAAGTTGGAAGGTACAATCTTTTATCAGGACAAACCTGGTTGGTGTATGCGACCCGCGCCACAACGTGGTCGGCCTCAAATTAAGCCTAGATCCTAGTCTACCATGACTATTAACTACCATTAGCACTTTGTGCATATCGGGGCAATTCCTACCTTAAACCTTCACATTTTACTCTATTTCTCTCCTTCGGTTTCGGATATTTATGGTTTTGCATTTGAACGTCATTATGGTTATTGTAGGAAATTGGGTTACTGGCTGGGGGGATTAAACCCTACTAAAGCAGCAACCACAGTTCCAGTCAGGATGAAACACAAGGAAACCCCACAATAACCTGTGCTTAACCCTCTGCACAAAAGCAGTACGGCATAACTTTGAGGCAATGTGTAGAGTATTTTTGCAGCACTTCAAACCGTAATAAAATAAAAACGCAACAAAAAAAAAAATCCAACACCAATTTTTACAAATAGAGTAAAATGTATTACATTATTTGAGACCAAAACAACAAGAATTCAATCAGTAGACCCTAAAATATACAATTTCAAAGATTTAAGTGATAATAGTGCCTAAAAGCACAAACTTCCAACTGCTGTTATTTGGTCGCTCTGGACCGGGATAGTCACATGTTCAGGCCAACCGAGATGATCGCGGGCAGGAACCCAGTTAGACCCGCTAAACAAAACAAAGTAACTTAAACCCCGTTTTGCAGAGAGTTGCAAGAACCCGTGTTGAGGATGCGACATTCACCTGCAGTTATGAAGAAGCTACGGGGTTGCGAAACTAGGTCTAACATCGGGGATGAGTGACGCTGTGGTGGTTCTGCCCACAGGGTTACAGCTGGGCTGGCAGATCACCTTCAGGATCACTTACAAGGATCCAAGACTGGGGGGTAGGACTCGGGACCAACAGAATCCAGGTGCTGGGTTCAAGGTGCTTGGAACCTTTTCGGTCACTGAGGCTCTGATCAGGAGGCCAGACAACTAGCCCTTTCAGCCACTCTGGTGGTCCTGGGTTCAAGATGCAGAACCACTCCTTTTCACTAAGGCAGCAGAACAGAAGTCCTTCTTGCAGAGCTGTCCTTTGAGTCTTCCACACATCCAGAGGTGTACTGAAGAGTTGGGTCGGAGAGTGCATTATTCATAACTGGTGCCCACTTTGGGGGTGAAAGCCTCCAGAAGCTCTTCCTACTTCAGAGGGGCTTGGAATTTCCTGCCTTCCTTCCCTGGCCACCGGGGGTCATAAAAGACTAGATCTATGCCCTTTGTGAGTACAAGTGTTGTAGGTGACAGTTCCACCCCCTCATCAAGTCAGAGATAGCCCATCCTTACAACACCTAGATCCCCTTTCTTCCACTTTCTCGGAGCAATACACAAAGATCAACTGCCTGCTACCCCTGGCCTTGTGACACAGGGAACAGACTGCTGGCACCAAATGGTTAAGGCACGAAAATGGCAACTTTCTACAAGTGGCATTTTGAGAATTGTGACTCAAAAATCGACTTTACAATTAAAAAGGGTTCTAAATTACAATTCTTTAGACAAACAACTTTTAATTGGGAGCAAGTAGTAATGTTATTTATTAAATGTAAAAAGTAAACCCAATGTTATTCAATGGGATTAGTAGGCTTCACAGTAGTGAAAAATACATTTGAGAGCTTTTCGCTACCATGACAAGTAAAACTAAAAATTAAATGTCAAACTTTTTAAATACATTGCACCCTGCCCAATGAGCCGCTTAGGGGCCATCCTTAGAGGTGAATTATATGCATTAAAAAAAAAGAGGATGCAGGCCTGGCAAAAGGTTTATTTTGCCAGGTCGAAGTAGCAGTTTAAAACTGCATAGAGAGGCTGCAATGGCAGGCCTGTGAAAGATTTCAAAGGGTTACTTTGATGGGTGGCACAATCAGTGCTGCAGGCCGACTAATAGCATCTCATTTACAGCCCCATGGTACAAGTAGAACCACTTTACAAAGCACTTAGTAAATTAAATGGGCCATTTGGGTGTAAGCCAATTTCACAAGGTTTAAAGAAGAGAGCACAAGCATTTGATCAGAAGTTAGCAGTGGTAAAGTGTCCAGCGGCATAAAAGCCAAAAAAACAGGAATGTAAAGGCAAATAATTTGGGGAAGACCCTACAGAAAGGGCCAAGCCCAACAGTTTTGTACTGCATAAATACTTTACACAATTCCCCAAGTTGAACCGGTCACATCAGTGCCATAGCTGCCAGGGGGTTGAGCCCAGTTTATTGTAGTGACTTCGAGTGTTCACTCTGAGAAATGTAGCGATTATGCCTAGAGGTGAGCAGTCACCCAATCTAAATAATAAATAATCCAATTTCTTACAAAGATCATGATCTTTAATGAATGACTTAGTTTTAGATCCTCTAATGAAATTATTTTCTTTTTACCTATGACGTATCCAGAACGACTCACTCCATTTCTTCGACAGGAAATGGGACTCTTACAAATCCCAGCGACTGCTGTTTCAGGCATTCTGCTTTCAGTATTAGTGAAATGACTTTTAAAACTGCATGCATGTAACCTCATGACTGGCGTCTAGCACCATCCAGTATTTGAAGCAAGGGCAAACATTTTTGATGACAGCAGAGCCTACACTCACATGAAACACACATGCCCATTAAAATCTAGCCCATAAGTCAAGTATAAAAACACACCTCCAAGCGCCTGTACAGACCAGTGAATTTAGCAATGTTATTCAAGCCAGTGAAATCATTCGAAGTTACAAACTGTGGATGATTTTCTAAACTAGTAAGGAGGGGCCCAAATTATGCACAAGGAGGAATCTTGCTAAGCTAACCTACGTGGTCGCAATTTTATGTTTCAGTATCGAAAGGTGCATGTGTTTTTTTTATTTCAGAAATACAACCGAAATACAGCACCTAACAACAAATTTGCAGGTGGATTTTATCAGTGCATTAAAATACAACAATGAGCAAATACACAGGCTCTCAAAGTGCTGTAGTACGCCACAGGACGTTTGCCACCACTTCAAATGTCACTCACTGACGAGATTGTAGTAATATCACCCAACGACACAGTACACTGGCAGTGCAGCTTTCTGCTCATATGTTGTCCAAAGCTGAGAAAATAACCATTGGCAGCCACCTTGCCAGCATGATTAAAAGCCACTTAAGCCCAAAAGCCTTTGGATAAAAGAATGTATTGTAACCTGTTCCTGGACCCACATTCTCAATCCAAATAACTGACTTACATAGCTACCACTCAAATCACTTTCATATTTCACTAGACTAATTCAGCACTAATCCTTTATGGGTTCCGGAGTAGCGTGCTACTCCCCAAAATGCGCTATGACACTTCATCAGGGGTAGTAAGCGCTATATAAATGCAATTACAATACAGTACATGCAGATATGCTCAGTACTTCGCTGTTCTCAGGCAGGTTCAGAATGGAGGCAAACTACAGCAGGTAATTAATGTCTTTATTACAAGCATACTAACTCACTGATTCCGATGAAGGGCAACCCAAGGGATGCAGCCGTCACCAGGCCTTGAAGTTAACACAAGCAGCCTTGCCATTTTACAATACAGAAGAGGTAAACCAGGGTCACTTTTCGCTTTTCCAATCCTTCAAGGATCAGTCAATGCCAAATCTGTACTAGTGGTTAAACTTTAGTGTACTGATTGTTTGATACAAGGACAAAGATTCCTTGTGTGAAAGAAATGGCCCTGCTGAAAAAGGCAGGGCTCGCCTGGCTCCCTGGCACAGACTAACACTGTGTACTTAACGTGAATGCACTGTTACAGTGATACAGGCCGAACAGAAGGTGAAAAACATTTATACACAAAGCTAGTGTTAGCATTGCCAGAAAGAGAGGTGGGGCCAGAACTAACAATAAAACAAGCATTGGCCACGCGGCCGTAAAAGTAACGGCCGTGAAAGCTAAAGTAATCGTAATCACGATCACGATCACAGCGAAAGTGATCGCGATCGCGAGGACGGGACACGCTGTGTGTCAAGCACGCGAGTGGTGTGCGCAGCAGTGGTTGGCGGCTGCGCGCGTGCACGCTCGCATGAACGCAAGCGCTAGGCCAGCGAGGTCTGGTAGGTAGCACTTTGGAAACCCATATACTAAATGCCGAGCAACAGCGCATGCACTGTTCTAGGCTCGACCTAAAAAGGACGAGTGAGGCAATGTAGAGTAGGTTATGAAAAGAAAATAGCGTGGCAAAGGCACAGATGCCCACCCAAGAGTGGAAGTCTGAGCGGTAATGGCAGTCATAAGAAAAACATGGAGAACCGCTTACTGGCAACCGTACAGCTTCCAAATACCACGTGTGTGACGGGTAACACTGGAGCCACGCCAGTGGACTTGTATTTGAAAGGGTGTCTCAATGGCAAAATGAAGGGCGGACTCTAACTCAAAACTCACTTAGTTAACTCGAATGACCGTCGCCATCTTGGAACGATATCGATTTCCCATAAATGGTGAAAGAACTACAGGTAAGTTACTGGGAAGAAGTCTCAGGTGTAGCCCCAATTGAGCGTGTGTGTCAAAAACTACAATATTAACAAGTGTATACAAAGGCAGCCATATTGGTTGGTGCAAACAGTACAAAAATAAGGAGATTGGTTCGGCAACATTAAGAGAACGTTTGAGAGAACAGGAGAGGAGTCTCCAAACCCCAGAAGGCACATTAAATATTGTGCTGAGTCCATCCTTGCATTATCGGTGACATAAGACAGTTCAATATATGGCACTTATCGGCAACGGGTGTATGGGAGACAAACAAGAATGTACAAGTAAGTGGTGTTTAAAAGTGGTATGCAAGACAGGATCTACAGACACAGTCCTGTCTATGAGAACCGCAGAGCCGTGTATATTAACACATAGTGGCAAATGAACGGTGTACAATTACCAGGTCACATATAAAACGGATTGGTTGTTAAAAACATAAGTACAGGACAGAGGCAAGACTCAAGTGAGTGTGCAGTAGGCACTCATAGGAGTTCCATGTTCGCAAAACTCGGGTAGGTGTATAGTCGGAATACATTGGAGTCCCCATGCAAAAGACAGTTACAAGTGAGCGTTACAGTACAAACAGTTTGGTTGGTGGTGTGGTGGAGTAACACCAATAACCAATACCGCATGTAAGACGCCATAAATAGTTGCTAGCAGAGTGGTGCATGCCAAATACCAGGCATCGTTCGTCATGTATCAGTGTATCTATCCCCAAGGAAGTAGTGTAACTTGTGGTCAGTATTAAGACCCAACTCAACAGACCCAATGCAACACTTCTGAGCTGCATAATCCAGGTTGCTTCCCTTCTCCTGAGTGTTAGCTCTCTGTTACCACCCCTAGGGTCCCTGGGTATGTAGTCGAACCAGTAGAAAGAGATGGGTCTGTGAGTATCTTGCCACCTGGCTGACCAATAGTCTCCAGAGATTGTCAGAATATGTGGACACCATCCTTCAGCTGCTGGTGGTCAACCTACCCTCGTACAATTAGGGACACCAAACACATACTCAGCACACTTGCAGATATCACTTGGGACGATACCATTACATTAGTGACTCTAGAGGTTACTGCACTTTACACCAGCATCCAACATGATCTGGGTCTTCAGGCTCTAAGAGTCACACTTAACTCCCGATCTGCCAGTCTCTGGGAATATACCAAAATGCTTTTGAAAATTACGACATTGATTCTCGATAACAATGTTTTCCTTTTCAGAGACCAATGGTACAGACAAACACAAGCAGCAGCCATGGGTTCTAAATTCACCCCATCATATGCTAATTTGTTCATGAGTAGGAGTGGATTTGGGGCACAAGAGGTAGCGACTGGAATGACTCGATTCTATTTTGGGGCAGGTACATCGACAACTGCCTGATTATCTGGACAGGGACTACTGACAAGCTACTTGACCTCCTTATACATCTCAACAGTAATGAGACTAACATCAAGTTTACTTGCCAATGCAGCAAACAGACTGTCACATTTTTAGATGTGAAACTCTTAACATCAGACAAATAAATCCAGAGCAGACTTTTCCACAAATCAACGGCATGCAATGCCGTACCACACGCGACAAGTGCACACCCAAGGCACCAGACCAAGCAGACAATTGTTTTTTCGATTTGTATGTAACCCTGTATTTACATTGCCAGCGTGTGCAGAGGACTCTTGTGTGATTAAAAAGAAGTAATGGACACCTGAGGCACAAATGCGCGTCCTATCTAGGTGAACATGTTTCCGCCCAACAACGGCCCGCAGATGGGTCTGGGGCTTTCTTCAGGACTAGGATCCTGTATGTCCCTTTTTAGGTCGAGCATACCAGCCGCACGCATGCACTGCTCGCTATGCGAGATTGCTGTAGTAGAGAATGGGAGAGAAGCAGTGCCCACTCTCATCCCATATTTTTCATTTGCTTGTGTCATTGTCTTTCGTAAATGCTGCCTTCGGATTCGTCAATAGGCTTGTTAGTCCCTCCTTAGTACGGCCTTGTCTTCATTTGTACCCTCCCATGGCGACTGGCCCCTTTACTTCGGTTGTTTCACAGGACCTGTTATTTAGTCTGTAAGCTCTATTTACTTTATTGAGTTTCTCTAACTGCAGGCCGGACATGAGCTGCTTCAGCTGAAACTGCTTGTGTTTTGTTAAGCAGTACGTCCGCCCCCGGGCGCCTGCTTTCTTTTTTTTTTTTCTTCCTCCTCATTTGCCTCTTAACACCATTCCACTTGCACCTTAAATGGGGTATCCTGCCCTTTTTTGCTGGAAAGAAAAGAAGAAGATTTTGGAGGGTTTCACACTCTGCCACCCTCGGTTATAACCTCCCTCGTCTTCAATTTCACTCTTTATCCTTCCATTCTATCCCATTTATTTAGAGAGGAGAAGAAGAAGAAACAAAAGTGCCACCTCAGAGGTCCATAACCTTATAAAGGAACTCGGCCTACAGCCACATTCCTCTTAATGGTTATGGAATTCCTCAGTGACTTGGAATATTCTTATAAAGTACAGCAGGAGGTACTTTATCCCTCCAATTTATATAAACAGACTGTTGAGCCAGAACTTTTTGTGCAGGAATACTCACGCAATTATAATAGCTATGAAAATGTCCCGATTCTTTTTTAGGGACATTACTCAATGTGGTTCTTTAAGATAAACCTTTCTTTATAGAGTAAGATTTTATTATGCAAGGCTGAACAATAAAATGAGATGTGGGTGGAATCTGCTTAGAGCTAAGCTCATTAGCCTTTTTCCTGCTTTAGGGAATGAGATAATTGAATAAAGTTCACAGTTAATAAGGATAGATTTGTAATAAACGTAGGACCATTCTGTCAAAGAAAAATATGTGTTTCCAAATCAAATTGTTATCTAAAATGCTTTGCTGAAAGCAAAACTGATTTATTTATACAAGAGTCTGAGAAGTTGTGAGAGCAAACTATATTTGTGTTAACTGCAATGTTACATTAAATGCTCAGTGAGTGGGAAGATTACCATGTTCACTTGGGGAAGGATGACTATAGCTACGTCAGTAAGCCGAGAACTGTGCAACAAAGTAAACAAAAATGTTCAATATTCCCTTGAAAGAATTGTGCTCATGATTATAAGACACTTAACAATGACTCGAAACCAGTAACAAATATCATAACCACGCCGAGGTGGCACTGGCAGATTCCCAAAAAATTGAGAGCATTAACATCAGTAAGTGAATTCTACTGAACATTCTGATGCTCACTACAGATAACCATGCATAGACAAAATGACAGCTTTATGGAGAGAGGGAAAAATAGGTTATGACAAACATTGGCAATGCCAATAGGTCGGGCTTTAGAGAAATGTTGTATGGCAATGCGAAGCATTACCAGTAAATAGCATGGAAACGGATATGCATTTGTGTGGAAGTAAAAAACTGCAGAATAGGGGCGTGGCCAAGATGGCGTCTTGCTAAGATGCCCTTTCCGAGCGCTCCACTCCCGCCGGCCCAACTACAGCATTCCCGGCGGCACCGGGATACCGCCACCGACTGGGAGACTCTCCGGAGCTGCGCTGCTGACCTGAGGAGCATTGAGGAGTCGGCAGTGCCCCAGCGTCAAACCGATCTTTCACAGCGGGAGCACCCGGCGGCGCTGCCGTTTCCCCAGGAGAGCCTGCACCGGAATCAGCGGAGGCAGCGGATGCCGGTGCGGTCCCCTATGAGCCCTGGGGGCAGCCGCACGGCAATCTGAGGGCGATCTCCCTCGACCGGAACACCAGCTGACTTTTGGCAGGAGCTGCGAGCGCTGACACGGGTTGTGCTGCTCACGCGAGGCCCCGGCTCCACTACAGAGCACAGGCCTCTCCCTCGTGGTCTTGAGGGGGGAGTGGCTGCGGCGCCTGTAACTTGAGAGGCTCTCCGGGCCCCCCCCGACTCCTTGGCCTGCTCCCTTCTGCTGATTGGGGAGCTCACGGCGGCCGCTCCAGCTTCCCTGCTGAGGGCTGGTGGGGGCCAGTGGAGGCCCGACTGGTGAAGGTGGCGAGAGTGTACACCGGGCCGTGCCATTCCTGGGAGGCCCGGAGGCCTGGCTTGATCAACTGCCTGGCTCAGCGGTGAGTCCAGAGCGGGGCCCTCTGGTGGGGGACGTGATTCTTCAAACCGGCAACGACAGGCGGTCAGGACCCCATCGCACCACACTTTGCCCCTCCCCTTCCTAAGGAGCCCATACACTGCTTTGAGGCTGGACTAGAGAACTCAGCACCCCTACCTGCGCCCTGCTCTGATTCTGGTGCCCTGCTCTTGGGTGTGTGGCCGCTTCTGGCCTGGACACGCGGTGGGTCACTGCTGCGCCTCGCCCTGGCCACAAGAACTCCACAAGGCTCAGGATGCTGCTACTTGGACCTCACCTCAGTAGCAGAGGCCCTGGCGCAGGCACGCGGCCTTGGAGACCCTAGCTGCAGGTCTGGCGCTACCTCCGCAGCGCAAAGGAGATAAGGCCTAGAAGCAGGCCCTTGAAGGTACCGCGCTACCGCATCCCTATGGACCTGAGGCGCCTGCGAGGAACCGGTGCGCGAAGTTGACCAGCTGCGGCTCTCCAAACCTGGCGCAGCCTTCTGCTGTTTCCTTACAGCCTTCTCTGCGTGCGGCCCACTGTGCTCCCTGCTCTCGCCTGGGCACTGGAGCCCACAAGTGCGGAGGCCATGGCTGACCCCAAGGGCAGAAAGGACAGATCCGTGAAAGAACTATTGCTTAAGTCTACCCAGCAGCCGGAGCGCCAGATGAGCCCGGATGGCGCAGACAAGGCACAGAGGGATGGGGCCTGGAGGCGCCGGTTAGCCGCTCCTTCTTGTAGTCTCCCTTCTCCTCCCTCCGATCCAGGCGGACCTGCAGGATGTACAACGTGACGTGGACTAGCTGGGGGACCGAGTGCAAACGCTAGAAGAGCACGGAACAGGAAGAGACGAGGAGCTGGAGGGCCTCCAACAAGAAGTCATCCGGCTGAAGGAGCAAAACTTAGACCTCCAGGCTCATACTGAGGACTTAGAAAACAACATCCGCATCCAAGGCATGAGACACAACGACAGCGAAGGGGATGTCGAGGCTCTTGTGGCAGGCCTTTTCTGCGCTCTCATAGGGGAACCCCTGGAGTTCACAATCACGCTAGACCGCACGCACACGGTGGGCCTACGCAGGGCGGCCTATGCACCCCCAGCAGATATCCTAACCTGTGTGCATGACTACTAGCTAAAGGAGAGGATCCTCCGTGAGTCTCGACGGAAGCCCACCTTCACATACCAAGGTCAGACTCCCACCTTATTCCAGGACTTAGCTGCCTCCATGCTGCTTAAACGCAAGTCCTTCTGCCCGATCACGCTTCACCTTAGAGATTCTGGCATACGATATTCCTGGGGCCACCCATTCAGGCTGATCTTTTCCTACCAAGGGGAGCTGAGACATATCCGTTCACTCCAAGTGGCCTACAAACTCCCGGGCCTTGAGGAACCTGCGCAGGATCCATCAAGCCAGAACACGACGCGCCCTGACCCGGACACCATGGCCAAGTAGCGACAGGCAGTGCTTAAATCCCTCGAGGGAGCATCTATGGACTGAGGTAGATCCCTGCCACTTGCGTGCTCCTCTGGGTGCGCCCCCTTGCCTTCAGCCAAAGACATTGATAATCTGCACGGGCATTCTGCGGGACTCGGGGACCCCTTTCTCTCTTTTTCTAAGACTTTGTTCATACATATTCTCCATGTTTCTGTTTCCCACAATGTAGGGGTCTCCTCCTCCTTGCCGAATCTCTATTGCACAAACACAGTTTGACTGCCCATGCCTATTGTCACCATCTCATCTAGACTACCTTCTCCCTACGATGTCTACAGGCCGTCGGGCCTTTCGGTCCCTACAGAGCGTGCCCCCCCCCCCCCCCACTTAATGCAGATGAGTATTAAGAATCTTACAGTGAACGTGAAAGGGCTCAACAATCCCATAAAGTGTAGAGCTATATTGTCCTATCTAGAGAACTCTGGGGCCCATATCTGCCTGCTCCAAGAGACCCAATTGAAGTCCAGCGACACCTACAGAATGCACTCCAAGGCTTTCCCACACCAATATTAGTCTTCCCTCCCCACTAAAAAGGCTGGAGTAGACATCCTAGTCGCACGCACATTTCCTGGGAGGGTGGGGTCCAAGGTGACGGAGGTCAAGGGACAACTCCTGGCACACTCAGCAACTATAAGGGGACATGGCGTCACATTGGCCGCTATTTATGCTCCCAAAGATGGCCAGGAAACTTTCTTACATAAAACGATAGGTGACCTGACCTCCATACATGATTGACAAATTCTCCTTGGGGGTGACTTGAATATAGTGTTCGACGGTCAGCTCGATCGCATTGCACAGCGGCAGGGGTTAATGGGGGCTTTTTCAGAAACCCTTTGCCAGTGATTACACGACCTAGGATTAGTGGACACATGGAGGCACCTCCATCCTCATATGCGTGACTACACCTTTTACTCTCATGCCAGGGGGACTTATGCATGGCTCAACTACTTCCTGATATCTCGCTCTCTCCTCCCATTGGTGCAATGATCAATCATTGAACCTCAAACGCTTTCTGATCACGCGGCACTGACCGTGACCATACTATTCCCCCGGGTTCTTAGACCGCCATATTCATGGTGACTTAGAGACGCACTCCTACATCGCCCGAGGTAGTGGCACGCCTCACAAAAACATTAGAAGACTTTTTAGTTATAAATGACACACTCGACACCTCCATCATATCCCTTTGGAAAACACTTAAATTAGTGGCCCGGGGGGGACCTCATAGCCACCTCTGCTGCAGACAATAAGGCCCGTAAAGAAAAAGGGATGAGCTTACTGAGCTAGTGCTGGAATTGGAGGGGATCCATAAAAGGACGGGAGCCCCCCTGAGTTTGGTGGAAACTAAAAGCGGTCAGGGCACAATTGACCAGTCTTGATCTTGACAGGGCGGAATATGCCGCGCTTCAGTTGAAGCATGCATTTTATACTGGAGGGGACAGATGTGGCCGCCTATTAGCCCATAAACTGCGTGCGCAGAGACAAGCCTGGACCATTCCCCTCATCTTGACCACCGATGGTGTGGAACATGCACGTGGCAAGGACATAGCTGACACATTTCGAGACTTCTACGCCACCCTGTATTCCGCACAGCCACTGCCCGACCAAATCCCTTTTAGGTACTGCCAGGACGTAACGCTTACCCAGCTGACGGAACATCAGGCAGCCACCCTGGATAACCCCATGAGGCCTGAAGAGGTTATCTCGGCTATATCCCAAATTAAACTTCTTAAATCCCCTGGACCGGATGGGTTTACCGCTCTTTTCTATAAAACTTTTAGCCCCTTTGTGGCCCCCATATTAAAGTGACTTTTCAATTCCGTTGCCGACTCCGGGGAACTGCCGCCTATCTTGCTCTTAGCGTCGGTAATACCCAAGCCTGGGAAAATTAATCGATACTGCACCTCCTACAGGCCGATATCACTCCTCAACATTGACTTCAAGATTTTCACAGGGATCCTCGCGGCGAGACTAGAACCTATGATGCCGGGCCTGATAGACTAGGACCAGGCGGGCTTTGTCGCAACCAGGCAGTGCAGCAATAACACCCGACGGTTATTACACATCCTGGATAAGTCCCACTTGCAGTCCTAGGAACGTGCTTTCCTCTCAATTAAGGCGTTTGGTAGGGTTCATCGGCCTTTCCTGGAGACTGTCCTGGAGAAATTTGGGGTTGGCCGTCGCTTTAGACGGTAGGTTGTCAGTGGCTATAGTCATCCATCAGCCACTGTTAGAGTGAATGGTTTTACCTCTGCACCTTTTAATATCACCAGGGGTACGCGACAGGGCTGCCCGCTTTCCTCTTTACTATTTGCTCTCTATAGGGAGCCGCTGGCCCAGCGAATATGGGAGAACCGGTTGATTCAGGGAATCCTCTTCAGAGGAGAGCGTCACACAGTTAACCTATATGCAGACGTTGTGGTTGCAGCACTCGAGTCCCCTTGCACCTCCGTCCCAGCATTTCTGGACGAACTGGAGGAATTTTCAGTGGGCTCTGGCTTCAAGGTCAATGTAGCTAATTCCCAGGTGTTGAGCTTCTCACTGAATCAGACTACCGCTCTGGCCCATACATGCCCTATTCAATGGGACCAAAAAGCTATACCGTACCTGGGTATTCTGTTGTCCTTATCCATAGCTTAGACTACCTCCCTCAACTATACTCGGCTACTGTGCCAAATTAAACAGGAGCTCCAGCGGTGGCGACCATCCAACCTTTCATGGCTGGGTAGGATAGCGGCCCTTAAATTGAGCATACTCCCCAAAATCCTATATCTTTTCCAAACTCTCCCGGTGGAGCCCCCTCCGGGTGTTTTAAAGTAACTGCAGTCTGAATTTGTCTCATTTGTTTGGGCTGACAATAGACCACGATTGAACAGGGAGGTGAGCTACAGGCCCCATGTAGAAGGGGGGTTGGGTATCCCTGATCTTGACCGCTATTACAAGGCAACGTAACTGAGGGCCCTCCTAGAGTGGGCCCAACTGGAATCTGAGAAGCACTGGCTCTTCATGGAGTGAGCGCTCGCGAAGATGTCTCCCTGGAAGAATCCCTTCCTCCGCAAGGTCAGTAGACATCCGGGGCTCTATGGCTCTCCAGTGGCCAGCGCCACACTGACGGCCTGGGACGCGACAACCACCCGCAATGGTTTGACGACCTTCCCTTCGCCCCTCACTCCCATTGCAGAAAACCAGGATTTCTCTCCGGACCTTAATCGAGATGCGTTCAGCCATTGGAATACAGAGGGGCACAGGTCTGTAGGGCATTTCTTGGACATTGATGGCCCCCATTCCTTTGCGGATTTCAAGAACGGCTTCCGTGTGCCGGAAACAGAGCTCTACCATTACCTGCAAATACGACACTGGGTCATGCAACCCCAGGTCCGCCTGGGAGCGGGGAGGTTCCTCACCAAGTATGAACGATGGCTGCTCTCCAAAAACTCCACCAAGCGACTTATCACAGAACTCTATCAAATCCTACGGCCCCCGGAACAGTCGGTCAAGTCAGCCGGCCATAGACGTTGGGAGGTGAACTAGGTCGGGCGCTGACTCCCAAAGAATGGACGGATGTTTATTACCGAGCCAGACACTCATCGCGTAATATAAACAGCATTGAGACAGCCACAAAGATTATGACATACTAGTACCTTACACCCTCCCAACTTACTAAGAGCGACCCTGATCGCTCTCCCACTTGCTGGAGAGGGTGTGACTCTGAAGGCACACTCTTACACCTGCTGTGGGAATGCCCTACGCTTACTACTTATTGGTCACAGGTGCTGGACGAGATCGACACCCACTTTGACACTACACTTTTCCGCTTTCCTGCGCATGTAGTCCTGGGGTTATCTGACAGACTTACTTATTCCCTTAAGTCTCGCAAAGGCAAACAAATAGGTATAGCCCTGGGGGCAGCATTACAAAATATTCTATCACATTGGGGCACAGATACTACACCAAACATACAAGGATGGCTGCACTGCCTGTGGTACGTACTGGGCATGGAGCGTATCACCTCCTCGCTCCAGAGGGATGGGTCCTCCTTCACTGATGTGTGGCGCCCCTTTCTTTCCCTGTTGTGTGATCGAAATCCGCGAGCTTTCCTGTCCTAGATACCTGCAGCTGCTTCGCCTTCCTGACCTAGGTTAAAACACAACTTAGACAATACCCCAGATGATGTGGAGGGCTGGGTCTGTTTCTCATCTTATTTCTCGGATGTCAGGGGAGGAGACGGGGGGGGGGGACGGGGAGTGGGGGTTTCTATTTTCCCTATATTTTGTCTTTGTGTTTGTTACCTTGATGCTCTGTGAAGCAAAATGAAAATGATAGCTATTGGCCTACGACTCCGGCCACATATCACACTGCATCCTACTGTTGAAACTCAATAAAAAAGATTTCAAACTAAAACTGTAGAATAGTATTGGTGTAGGTTAAAAGTTGAGGTGACAGTTCCAATGTCAAGCCAGACCTAAACATCCATGTAGGTTAATGGCTGTCCTCCTCCCATCTGTGCTGCTGCCAGAGACAAACACCATAAATTATCATGAGCGCAGAATTGCGGATGGAATGGCAATGCTTTACTTGAAGAATTCTCTATTGGTGTAGAATTTCAGTGGAATTGTCTCCAGTGCAGGAAAAGAATGGCAGAGTTGGCACTAGCACAGATCACATCCTACAGAAATCCGGTAGTGGAAGGTAACTTAAAATGCTCTGATTTCTGTAAGATGTGAGAAGTACTCTATTGGAGGATTCAATGTAGTGGTAAGCTAGTGGTAACTCTACCATATTTTTCCAGGGGTGGAGAAAAATCCACTGGAAAATTCTCCACTAAAAGGGAATGCCTTAAGTAAAGGATTACTACTTTATCCGCAATTCTCACTTTTTCTCTTACCACTCCACTCTAAATGAGATCCTATGTTTAAAAGACAGTAAAAGCGACACACACACACACAGACCCGAGCACTTTAATTAAAGATACGCAAAACTCTCTAGGAAGATATGAATAAGCACTCAGAATAATCTTTCTAGATGACCATCAACGTATTTCTTTGACATATTCTTCATACAAATCACGAAAGAATTCAATATGTATCCTGACAGAATCATCTAAACATGCCCCGTTCACTCACTATTTTAAACAAAAAAAACAAAATGTTACCATCGTCCCTGAAGTATATAAACTATATTTTTTAAGGATTTTTATTAAATAGAACCAACATTTTTAAATGGTTTCTGTAGCATTACTGAACAAATACATAATATAACGACCTAAATCAGTGAAACGCAGGCACTGTGACAGGTATTCAAGGATACTGGGACATGATAAAGGAACTCCCGGAGACACTAGAGCAGGGACACTGACACCGAGATAGGACCATTTACCCTTCACCAAGCACTCCTCCCCTACCACTCAACACCTCAAATGTATTCACTTGGTTCACACCTTTTCAATCCACACCCCTCCTGAGATCCGCTCACACACTCACAACAATCTAAACCTACTATGAAAACGTACACATTTACAGTCCATGCCCCTCAATCACACAAGTGCAGAAGCTCCCGCTCACTTCCATGTGCAAACAAGCATAAACATGCACCAGCATTGAACACCTAGGTTAATGCTAGACAGGCAGTATGTCCCTCAAAGTTATATTTCTACCTACCCATAAGCAACCAACTAACTCTACAGTTCCCCAACACGACCTGATGCCATTGAGCATAACACTTACATACACACCAGATGTTGAGGAATAGTCCTACTACTGAGCACTATGGGTAGAGGATGTAGCCTTACAGCTAGAGCGGTCGACCTCGAAGCTGGGGACCCGGGTTCGAGTCTCGACAGGAACACTCAACATACTGCGATTCAGGGCAAATCACTTAATTTCTCTGTGCCTAACAAAAACGAATGTGTCAGTCTGCGAAACTGGTGCTCATTTAAAGCGCTTTGATACCTGATATCTTCGGGTCGAGTTCTCGCTATATAAAACAAAAAAAAAATGTTTTTAAAGAAACAGCCAACTGACCACATACAGAAATGTTGGGAAAGGTTGCAACACTAACCTATGCTTCAGAGGTCGTTGCATCTGTAGGGGAACCAGAAACAATTAGATGACTCTGCTAAACAAGACAGATACCAGGGCCAAAGGCAATGCAAATTTCAAATACTGAATGCTATATATGACAAATAACATATTAAGAAGGCTTACAATAATGTTTCACAGACTAAACCGCATACAGCATACGGAGCCTGAGTTTTACCATTTAAAAGTGGTCTAAGTGACAGGTGTTACAATTATCTAACAGAATAACATTAATATTATCAAACCCAGTAGAAAGAAAGTTTGATTCACACTGCTGGTATATAAATCTGTGTCCTGAGAGTTAGACACAGATCTCAGCAGCGACGGATTAACTCACCGAACTACCTAACTAACCAGTACGAGTACCAGTACCAGTAACGGTGGTACAGTACCTTTAATGAACATGAGTCTCTTGCTTTTACTCTTCAACGTTTTGTTAATAGTTGGCATTGTATCACTAATTGAATTGAAATTAAAGTTTAATATCTGTTGCCCACACTTCATTACGGTTATTCCTGTAAACTGAGCATCTCCGTTGAACCCATCTTGAGCTTCCTAATAAGAGAAACAAGAGAACGTCAAAGAGCGTTTGGCGACATTAGACAGACAGACAGACAGACAGACAGACAGACAGACAGACAGACAGACAGACAGACAGACAGACAGACAGACAGACAGACAGACAGACAGACAGACAGACAGACAGACACACACACACACACACACACACACACACACACACACACAACCACCACCACCACCACCACCACCACCACCATCACAAACATTTGACCAGAGTGCATTAAACCTCTCGCTTCTCTTTCTCCTTGACTCAACCACTCTCTTGCTCACACCTACCAACGGAGACGTCTGGTCTATGATAATGAGTGATTTCTGCCTCTTTTGCCTGATAGAAAAGTAGCAAACTCCCCAATACTTCTCACAGACAGACCCCAATATGTCTCACAGTAAAATGATTTCTAGCACCCGAACGCAACACCTCCCTCAACACTCCTCAGAGTGTCACTACATAAAATACCTAACAGTTATTCCTCTACATAAGATCTGCAGTTACATCTGAATTGAAAAACGATTGTTTCTGCATCCTAAGTGTGGAATTCAGGCCTGGCTGAATTCGCGCTGCAGTAAGGCTAGGCCTTCGGCGTACGTTGTATAGTGCGGGCCGGGTGGTACCGTCACTACACCTACCTCTCATGATTATGGCCGCCACGTGCTTCAGTCCGTACCTGGGGTACCTACTGACTCTTCATGAGTTATCTCCATCCCGGCAGAACTTACTTTCATTGTAACCTTTCCTTAACTTTTTCCATTATTTGTGCAACTATGCCCTGTACTTCTCATCTCTTATCCCGAAGAACAAGTCACTTACCTTCGGTAACGATGTATCTGTAAGAAACATTAGTTAGTTAGATTCCTCACCTTAGAATATCCCCAGGCGTCAGGCTGGATCCGGAAAGATTTTTGTAGCAATACCCCTTGCACGTCGCTAGGCGTCGTCTGCGGCTCCTCGTCCGTCGTCGGCGTCGTGCGCCGGAATGACGTCGGAGTACTTAGACGCCGCCCTCGCGCGCTGACGTCAGTTCTTATACATAGCTTTCCGCGCCAGGGACGCTGAGCCATGCAAGAGACCGACACTGGTGCCAAAAAATCTAGGGCCCTGAAAGGGAGAACCTTAACCCTAGATGTCGGTTCGCAGAACGGGGAGGCTGGGTGGGTCGGTGAGGAATCTAACTAACTAATGTTTCTTACAGATATATCGTTACCGAAGGTAAGTTACTTGTTCATCTGAAAGAAACACGTTAGTTAGATTCCTCACCTTAGAATAGATACCCCAGCAATACCAACCCCAGAGGTGGGCCTGCGAACCAAGATCACACCAGAAAGTCCTGGAGAACAGAACGGCCAAAGTGGCCATCTCTCCGGACTTGGCTGTCCAGGCAATAGTGCTTGGCGAACTTGTGCAGTGAAGCCCACGTCGCCGCCTGACAGATGTCCTGCAAGGGGACTCCCCGTCCCAGGGCAGTTGTCGCCGCTGTGGCCCGGGTGGAATGGGCTCTCAGCCCAACAGGAGGGACCTTTTTCGCCAAGGAATAGCAGAGTTTAATACACAACACGACCCATCGCGAGATGGTCCGCTTGTGCACAGCTTTACCCTTCTTCGCACCTACATATCCAAAAACAGTTGGTCGTCCACCCGGAACTGGTTTGTGCGGGCCAAATAAAATGACAGCGCACGTTTTGGGTCCAGACAGTGGAGCCTCTCTTCATCTTTTGAAGGATGCGGAGGCGGAAAGAAGGTGGGCAGCGTGACAGATTGCCCGATGTGAAAGGGAGTCACGACTTTAGGAAGGAAAGAAGGACGGGTCCGGAGGACAACCTTATCCGGATGAACCGAAAGGAAGGGAGGCTTAGCTGACAGAGCCTGGAGCTCACTCACCCGCCTAGCGGAGGTGATAGCCACCAGGAAGGCAGTCTTCAGAGTCAGTAGACGAAGTGGACAGTTGTGAAGGGGCTCAAAGGGAGCGCACATCAGAAAAGTAAGAACAAGGTTCAAGTCCCACTGAGGCATTACGAATGGAACAGGATGGAGCATATGAGTAATGCCCTTGAGAAAACGGGAGACAACAGGGGACTTGAAAAGTGAAGGCTGATCAGGAAGCCTGAAGAAAGCAGAGATTGCAGCAAGATAACCCTTCAAGGTGCCCAGAGCAGAGCCCTGCTGGGCCAAAGAAAGAAGTAAGAGGAGAACCTCAGAAAGGGGGGCAGAAAGGGGATCCACAGCCTTTGCTTTGCACCATGCCACAAATTTGTTCCACCGGCAGGCGTATACCGTCTTTGTGGAGAGACGCCTGGCTGCCAGAATAACATCACAGACTTTAGGAGGCAAGTCAAATGGTATCAACTGCCGCCGCCGCTCAATCTCCAATCATGGAGGTGGAGGCTGGACAGGTTTGGGTGGAGGACCGTCCCCTGCTGCTGCGACAGAAGGTCCTCCTGAAGAGGCAGTCGTATCAGAGGATCGATGGACATACTGAGTAGCTCGGGATGCCAGTACCTTCGTGCTCAATCCGGAGCCACCAAGATGACTTGGGCCTGATCTTCTTCAGCACTCTGGGCAGAAGTGGTATAGGCAAAAAGGCGTACAACAGACCGCAACTCCACTCGCGTCGAAAAGCGTCTCCGAGCGAGTGCCGCCTTGGAAATTCCAACGCGCAGAACTGCTGACATTGCGCGTTCTCTTCGGTGGCAAATAGATCTAACCAAGGCTCTCCTCACTGCAGAAAGAGACATTGCGCCACGTCCGAGTTCAGACGCCATTCGAGATCCATCATGCACCGGCGGCTGAGTTCGTCTGCTCTGGCGTTCAGAGAGCCCGCCAGATGTTGAACCACCAGGGTGATGCCCTAATGTTCCAGCCATGTCCAGAGGCGCAGAGCTGGTGAGGCGGAAGAGGAGCACAGTGAACTTAAAGTGCTCCTGACCCACCGTGAACCGCAGGTTACGCCGGTGGGCCGGCAGGACGGGGATGTGGAAATAAGCGTCCTGCAAGTCCAACGCTACCATCCAGTCTCCAGGGTCTAGGGCAGCCAGAACCTGAGTTAAAGTGAGCATCTTGAGCCGGTCCTTCCGGAGGAAGGCGTTGACACTCCTGAGGTCCAAGATCGGGCGTAGGCCCCCTTTGCCCTTCTTGGGAACCAGAAAGTAGTGGGAATAACAACCACGACCTACTTCTGGACCAGGAACGCGCTCGACGGCCTCTTTGGCCAAGAGGGCCGAAACTTCCTCTCGTAGAAGATGCAAATGATCCCCCGACTTACGGTGGTTCAGCGGTGGCATGGCTGGAGGGGTCGTCTCGAAGGGGAGTGTAGGAGAGTAGGGTCTGCTTTCTATGTTCACCCCCACTTTTTGCTTTTGCTTTACTGGTTTTCGACTTAGATGTGGCTGTGGGCCTGCTAATCAGACCCACAGCCCTGCTGTTCTCTCTCTAAATTGATACTATGTACTTTAGGTGCATAACCCATTTGGATAGGATCACCTTATTGGCCCCTGTACAGTGTACCTTAGGTACCCAGGGCATAGGTGTATCCTAGGCCTACCAGGGGCTGCAGCATGTATTATGCCACCCCTGGCCTGGCCTTCCATTATGACACAACTGGCTGATCACTCAGCTGGGGCAAGGTCGTGTAATCACCCCTTGCTTAGGTGTAGTATTCCTATACCTATCTTATATATAGACACATGTGTACCTATCAGCCACTCCTATGGCAGGCCTTAACAATCCTGGAGGCAGAGTGCTTGGTAACATGTGAGATGGTGCTCTAGCATGAGCTGAGCCTGTCTGCAGCTTTCGGAACCATGTCCTTGTAGCTGTTCTATGATATAGCCTACCATATACTCTTAAAGTGCCTTATAATCTTAAACGGTTATGGTAACTATGGTTTGGCTTTATCAAAACATGTCGTGTAAGGTGTCTAACACTTTGGAATAATACCCCCATCCCATTTCTGGTGATGAGGATATTATCCCTCCCTTCTAGAGGGAGAAGACATGTTGTAACCTACTTACCCGGTTAAAGTTAACCAGAGCCCAGCATCACAAAATGGATGCTGCTGCCACGACACAAGTCTGACCTCCTGCTGCTGGGAGTGATCCCGGCAAGGGAGGCTTGGACAATAGGTTTCCTGCCTTGGGAGGTGCGAGCACCACCCCAGACAGGCCTTAGTGTATTGGGGCAGGGAGGGATGAAAAAAACGAGACACTGCCTGGGGCACACAAGGTGTCCCATACATAGTCCAGTTCAAACCGGTGCTGGGGCACACCAGCCCCAGTCCTGGCGTGAAACTGGACAAAGGGAAGGGGGTGTAACAACCCCCCTCCCAGGTCCCACCCATAAGGCGTGACCTAGCAGGCAACCCAGCCCCCCAGATTAGTATAAGAGTGGTAGCTGGGCCCCAGGAGATTAGATTATCCTGAACCTGCAACTTGAACAGAAACTCTGGACCTTCGACATTCGACGAAAGAAGAAGACTGAAGAATCTCCCTTGTGGCCAAGGAGTGGCTACCCTGTGCAAACAGGCACCATCAAGAGACTTACCCTTTGCTTTGCTGAAGTTCTACGAGGGACCGACTGCAGAGCCCGACCAGAGCCTTGACTTCCAGACTTCTCCGACCCTGATCCACATCCGAGCTGAGATCCGTGGAGGGGACGAGAGACGTGGGACCGGCTACCTGGGAAAAGTGGCGAGTATCTTCCAGCGCAGCTTCTGAGGTACCCTCGAAGTTGTGCACCGGGGATTGAGAAGCCCCAAACCCAAGCACCATCTGCACCGAAGAGCAGCCCCCCACACTCCACGAGTCCTGCGTGGGGCCCTTCTGCATTTTCCTGCTTGCCGCGTCTGTCCGGTTGCTTGCCCGTTGGCTAGCGGCCTTTGCGACGACACACCTGTGAACTTCCACTGCTGGTTTGGCTCCTCCAGACTGGCTCCTGCTCCTCTGCAAAAGAGAAGCACCCCGACCTTCCTGGTCTGCACCAGAAGCAAGTCCTCCATTCTTCGTGGGTTCCGCTTGCCAAGGCTTGGTGAGTCCTAGTTCGACTTCGACGCCGCCGACAGCAAGAGCCTTCGTGGGACAGCTCACCTCCTGGTCCTGGTCGTCCTCGACGTCTCCTGGTACCCGTGGCTGCTGCGACAAGCTTCACCTCTTCGCCTGCAATCTTCACGACATCGCCTGATTCCTTCCTGCTTCCACATGGTCACTGGCTAGTGACCTTGACTCTGTCCCTTCTGCTTGCAGGTACCCTTCCTTCTTGATCCCGGCCTTGGGATCCACCGGACACTCTTCACTGACTGCCTGTCAGCAACTTTCCTTCAGGCATCCACTCTTCACTGACTGCCTGTCAGCAACTTTCCTTCAGGCATCCATAGAAGTCCACGACGAAACCCGACGCAAGTTCACACCTATGCACCCGCAGCCTGTGGGCTAGGTAACTTGGGTACTTCGGTGCTCACAAGGGTATTGACTATCCTAGGGTCTAGATTCCGAGTCTCGACTTTCTAGCTATACCAGAAGTGTCCTAAAACTGCTTATTTCTAACTGCTAGTGATTATATCGACTTTTACGCATTACGCGTGAGTGTTTCCACTCTGCACCTGAATCCCGTGGGCCTCCCATTTCCTAACTGTTGGTACTGCAGTGTAGCCCCAGCGATTCCCTAGGCCTAGGCCTATTCTATTTCCGTGACAGTGGTCCTTATACCACTTCTTTAGTATATGGTTTGCGTGGCCCCTAGGGCCTAACTGTATTACTTACCTGTGTGACTTAATGTATGCTTGAATAGGACTGTGTTGTACTTACCTCGAATCTCATAAAGAGTGCTGAGGGTTTGACTAGAATAAATACACTTTATTTTATATATATATCTGTTGTGGTGTCCTTTCATTTGGTATTCAAGGGATTATATATGGTATCACAGCTGGCTTCACATGCCATTCAGAGTTTAGCCTAAGACTGCTCTTGTCCATGCTACCACTAGGATAGCTGGTCTATAAGGTTGACTTAACAACCAATCACCATAAGGGTTGTTTGGACAGATATAAGGTGTACACTAGAACTAGTGACATCATACATCAGGCCAACTTCTCACAGGGAGGGAGTAGCCGCTTCGGACGATTTGCAGCAGCCACCTTTCCGACGTGATGGAGCGCCAGTGGAGCAGGTGATGGCGAGCTCTGCCGCCCACTGGCGTTGAATGGGCCTGAAAGCTCGGACTAGGAGGGCTTTGAGGCGGATGCTGCCGGGGTGGATGTGGACTGACCGGCACGTTGACCTCCAGTACCGCCTCGGCGGAATCCACATCCGCGTGCAGGTTGGTTCTGCGGCCGGAGGCTGGGCGGACGTGAGGAGGCGCCCCTTCCTTGGCCACGCAAGTGCTTGTGTGAGTCGTGTCCGGGCCTCCACCGGGCACAAGGGCAGCACGTCCTCCACCGTATCCCACAGAGAGTGGGAATAACGGTCCAAAAGGCAAGCAGTATTTAAAGACCGCAGTCCCAAACTCAGGGACGAGAACAGTTTCTTGCCAAACTGTTCCAACCTCTTGGATTCCCGAACCGGAGGAGCGGACGGGAAGAAGGGTTGGGAGGTCGAGGCCTGGATAACCAGACTCTCGGGGTGGGGTGTTGGGAGAGGAAACTGGGGTCGCCCGGAGCAGGGCGGTGGCGCCGGGCAACGTTCCGGTCCACAGGAGGGACTGTGGAGGGCTTGGACCAAGTGCCCTGCAGAACGTCAATGAGGGCCTCATTAAACTGCAGCAGAGGCTCAGTGGAGCTTGCTGTCGGTTGAAGGACCTCTGTGAGGACGTTAGTCCTCACAGCCACAGCAGGCAACTCGAGCCCTAGGGCTTCGGCCGCCTTGCGCAGCACCACTGAGAAGGCTGCACCCTCCTCCGAGGCCACAGTCGGACAGATGAAACCAGCGTCCGGGGAGGTATCCAGACCGCTGGCATCCCCCAATTCCTCTGCCCAGTCCTGAGAAAGTTGGGCCTGAGCGGCCATAGGGTCATCAGACCCCTCCCAGTCGCCCGTCATCCGATTCCCGATAAACAGGAGGAACGATCAGAGCCGGGCAGTAGATGAAGCGTTTACCAATCGGCGCCGCGCCGGCGTCGGGCCCAGACCGGGGCTAAACTGGGGAACGACGTCGTCCGGGGACGGCGTCGGGGGTGGAACCGGTGTCGGCGCCGGCGAAGGAGGCGTCGCGAGGTCGACCGGCACCGACCGAGATCCAGGCCTGGATCCCTCGGGGACCGGCGGCGTCGGGGCCGGTGCCGTCGACGGGGCCGGAGCCGCCGGCACGCGAGGTCGCCCAGTCGAACCTGCGCGGCCCGAAGGCGCGCCTACAGGCATCGTCGGCAAAGCCAGGCCCCTCATGGCCGAGAGGAAGGCACTGACTTCCGCCGGAGTCGCGTCAGTCCCAGGGACCGGCGGGTATGGGGACGGACGCAGCTCCTGCGGCTCCGATGGAGCCGCGGGGGTGGGACCACCCTGACCCACAGCCGAGTCGCGCGACCGGCGAGGGAAGTCCGAAGAGCGATGTCGTCTCTTGGACTTCCTGGAGTGCTTCGACTTACCCGAAGACCCCGACGAGCGATGACGATGGCTGCGGCTCCGCGATCGGTCCTTGGTCCTCCTCCTGAACCGAGAGCGACGCGGAACCGAGTGCCGAAGCTCGAGAAGCTTACGAGACCGCTCCCGCCTAGCTTTCGATGTCAAGGCCTGACAATCGAGGCACAACTCCGCGTCATGGTCGGCCCCCAGGCAATAAAGGCACCGGCGATGGTGATCCGTCACCGACATCAGGCAATGACAGGCGTCACAGGCTTTGAAACCAGGCATTCTAGCGGCACCAGAGTCGAGTCGATAGACCAAAAAGAGTCGAAAAAGTTAGCCGAAAAATGACTAGGGGTATGCTCTTCCCGGATCGGCACGGAAAAAGGAAGAACTGACGTCAGCGCGCGAGGGCGGCGTCTAAGTACTCCGACGACTGTGAGAAGTTGGCCTGATATATGATGTCACTAGTTCTAGTGTACACCTTGTATCAGTCCAAACAACCCTTATGGTGATTGGTTGTAAAGTCAACCTTATAGACCAGCTATCCTAGTGGTAGCATGGACAAGAGCAGTCTTAGGCTAAACTCTGTATGGCATGTGAAGCCAGCTGTTATACCATTTGCAATCCCTTGAATACCAAATGAAAGGACACCAAAACAGATATATTATAAAAATAGAATGTTATTTATTATTTATTCTAGTCAAAATACCCTCAGCACTCTTTATGAGATTCGAGGTAAGTACAACACAGTCTTATTTAAGCATACATAAGTCACACAGGTAAGTAATACAGTTAGGCCCTAGGGGCCACGCAAACCATATACTAAGTAAGTGGTATAAGAACCACTGTCACGAACACAGGTTAGGCCTAGGCCTAGGGAATCGCTGGGGCTACACTATCCTACCAGTTGTTAGGCAGTGGGAGGCCCACGAGATTTAGGTGCAGAGTGGAAACACTCACGCGTAATGTGTTAAAGTCGATAGAAATAGTAATGTTTAGAAATTAAGAGTTTTAGGACACTTTGGAAGGAAATAGGAGTTAGAGACTTGGAAACTAGACACTAGGATAGTCAATACCCTTGTGAGCACCGGAGTACTCAAGTTACCTAGCCCACGGGCTTCGGGTGCATAGGTGTGAACTTGCGACGGGTTTCGTCGCCGACTCCTATGGATGCCTGAAGAAAGATGCTGACAGGCAGTCAGTGAAGAATGTCCGGTGGATTCAAAGGATGGAATCAAGAAGGAGGATACCTGCAAGCTGAGGGGACAGAGTCTAGGTCACCAGCCAGGAGCCGGGAAGGAACCAGGCGATGTCGTGAAGATGCAGGTGAAGAAGTGAAGCTTGTCGCAGCAGCCACGGGTACCAGGAGGCGTCGAGGACGACCAGAACCAGGAGGCGAGCTGTCCCACGAAGGCTCTTGCTGTCGGCGGCGTCGATGTCAAGTTTGGACACAAAAAGCCTTGGCAAGCGCAACCCACGCAGAATGAAGCATTCGCTTCTGTTGCAGACCAGGAAGGCCTGAGGTGCTTCTCTTTCACAGGGAAGCAAGGGCCAGTCAGGAGGAGCCAAACCAGCGGTGGAAAGTCAAAGGTTCGTCGTCACAAAGGCTACTAGCCAACGGGCAAGCAACCGGACAGACGCGTCGAGCAGGAAAATGCAGAAGGGCCCCACGCAGAACTCGTGGAGTGTGGAGGGCTGATCTTCGGTGCAGATGGTGCTCGGGGTTGGGGCTTCTCAATCCCCAGAGCACAACTTCGAGGATGCCTCAGAAGCTGCGCTGGAAGCAAGTAGCCAATTTTCCCAGGTAGCCGGTCCCACGTCTCTCGTCGCCTCCACGGATCTCAGCTTTGCTGTGGATGTGGATTAGGGTCGGAGAAGTCTGGAAGTCAAGGCACTGGTCGGGCTCTGCAGTCGGTTCCTCGTAGAACGTTGGGCAAAGCAAACGGCAGGTCGCTTGATGGTGCCTGTTTGCACAGGGTGGCCACTCCTTGGCCACAAGGGAGATTCTTCAGTCTTCTTCCGTAGTCGAATGTCGAAGGTCCAGAGTTTCTGTTCAAGTTTCAGTTATCAGGATAATCCAAAGTCCTAGGGACTCAGCTCCCACTCTTATACTAATCTGGAGGGCTGGGTTACCTGCTAGGTCCCTCCTATGGGTGGGACCAGGGAGGGGGGTGGTTACACCCCCTTCCCTTTGTCCAGTTTCGCGCCAGGACTGGGGCTGGAGTGCCCCAGCACCGGTTTGAACCGGACTATGCATGGGACACCTTGTGTGCCCCAGGCAGTGTCTCGTTTCATTCATCCCTCCCTGCCCCAATACACTAAGTCCTGTCTAGGGTGGTGCTAGCACCTCCCAAGGCAGGAAACCTATTGTCCAAGCCTCCCTCGCTGGAACGACTCCCAGCAGCAGGAGGTCAGACTTGTGTCTGTGGCAGTAGCATCCATTTTGTGATGCTGGGGCTCTGGTTAACTTTAACCGGGTAGTAGGTCTTCAACATGTCTTCTCCCTCTAGAAGGGAGGAATACTATCCTCATCGCCAGAAATGGTGTGGGGGTAGTATTCCAAAGTGTTAGACACCTTACACAACATGTTTTGATAAAGCCAAACCATAGTTACCATAACCGCGAGGATTATAAGGCACTTTAGGAGTATATGGTAGACGATATCATAGAACAGCTATAAGGACATGGTTCCGAAAGCTGCAGAGAGGCTCAGCTCATGCTAGAGCACCATCTCACATGTTACCCAGCACTCTGCCTTCAGGATTGTTAAGGCCTGCCATAGAAGTGACTGATAGGTTACCCATGTGTCTATATAGAAGGTAGGTATAGGAATACTACACCTAAGCAAGGGGTGATTACACGACCTTGCCCCAGCTGAGTGATCAGCCAGTTGTGTCATAATAGAAGGCCAGCCAGGGGTGGCATAATACATGCTGCAGCCCCTGGTAGGCCTAGGGTACACCCATGCCCTGGGTACCTAAGGTACACTGTACAGGGCCCTAGAGGGTGATCCTTACCAATTGGGTTATGTACCTAAAGTACATAGTATGAATTTAGAGAGAGAACAGCTGGGCTGTGGGTCTGATTAGCAGGCCCACAGCCACATACAAGTCGAAAACCAGTGAAGCAAAAGCAAAAAGTGTGGGTGAACATAGAAAGCAGACCCTACTCTCCTACAACGACGTCATTCCGGCGCACGACGCCGACGACGGACGCGGAGCCGCAGACGACGCCTAGCGACGCGCAAGGGGTATTGCTACAAAAATCTTTCCGGATCCAGCCTGACGCCTGGGGATATTCTAAGGTGAGGAATCTATCAACTAACGTGTTTCTTTCAGATTCCTCTCATCTCTTCTTCCTCGCCTCTCCTCTTACTGCACTCCCTCCCCACCTTTCCTTTTCGCTCTGCCCTCTCTGTGGCCACTCCAGCAGCTCTCCTCGTCTCTTCTCCTGAGGGACCTCCTTTATCCCACCTCTCATCCTGCAGGTCTTTTCATCTCTCTCCTTTCCAACTGCATCTCTCTGCCTCCTCTTCTCTGCAGCTGCCTCTTTTACCCTATCACATTTGCTCTGCTGCTCCCCCGTGCAGCTCTCCATTCACCACCACCTCACCTCCTGAAGCTCTTACTTCTCCCTGTGACTTCACCCCTTCAAGCTTTGCTGAAATGTCTCACCTTTGCACTTTTAACTCATGTTCCTCTTCATTGTACTCGTACAGCGATCTCTCCTACTGCTTTGCCCGCAACATCTTTCTTTCTCTGACCTTCCAAGTGGCACTCACTCCCTCTACTGTTCTCAACCTGCCCCTCCTTTTCCTCCACCACCTTTCGTTTTATTCCCCCTCTCAACTCTCGCTAACCAGCTTCATTGCTTCTCTCCAGTGCTTTCTGGGCTATAGTTTCCATTCTCTCTATCCCTCACCACTCTCTCATCCCTCCACCTGCAGCACCCTTTCGCATCCACTCCAACAGCCTCCCCCCCCACCCACCACCACCACTCACTTCTCACCCTGAAGCTTCCCTCTCCAATGTAAATCTCCACTAACTCTTCCTCAACAATTTAACTGGAACATTAGCACTGCCTAGGGAAAGGTGTAGGAAGTCTTCGAAAATTAACTGTCGTGAGTAACAAACCGTCGAGGCAACGAGCAAAAGCAGGACAAGTACTGACCTCCATCACTTTTCGTTTCCCACCTGACGCCAAAAATAAAAACATGGAATAAATGAATTAAAACCCTATTTTCTCCATTTCAAAGAATGCACTTTCTGGGTGACATATTTATTAATTTTGATTCGCACGGATCTTTCTCCCTCTCCATCAATGTGTCACCCTTTATTCGTGTGCTGGAAGACTCTACCCTGCTGTTTATAAATCAATACTCAGACACAAGTGACTTAACACGTTCTGAGAAAGGCTTATCAAACGTAAGCACAAAGCAAGAAGTGATTAAAATGAAATACTGTCCCACAAACAAACAACCTGGCAGACAGGAATCCAATCATGAGATAATATGTTATCTAATTGTACTATGGATCTGAAAGCCAAGCCAGGGTCTACACAACGTGAAAAAAAACCTCATTATCATGCACTTAGTCTAGGCTAAGTATGGTAAAGAAATAAAATGTTTGCAAGAAAAAAGAAAGTTTAAAACAGCAAGTGAAAATGATTTTTTTTAAAACGTTTAATGGTGAGATAAGATACGCGATGTAAATAAACAATTTATCGTCATTGGCGTCTGAGCTGCAGAGTGGAATGTTAATCTAAAGAGGGAGAACCGAAAACCTGACACTCAGTTTGATTCAAAGTATGCTTTGCACTTTGCAAACGGAAAATCCAAAATCCTGGTTGAAAGAATCCGCACTGGCGGATCTTTAGATTCATGTGGTGCAATTAAAATGGGGAAAACCAGGCGGTACTTAATGTCAAAAAGCTACATTTCCCAGTGTTGGGTTAGGGATGATACGGTGGATGCTGCTGGATAGGAAACTCTGTAGGAGTAGGCTGAACACCTACAAACTCATTCATTTGTGGTTATATGCATGCCTCTTGAAGACAGGGAACACAAGTAAATGTACTCCAACCAAAAGCAAGAGAAAGCCCTTTCCAAGATGAGAAAGTCATATGTACCAATGTATGCATGTGTAGGATTTGTACTGGCCGCCTGCCAACAAAGCACCTGAGTGCTGGGCTGCAGGAGGGGAGGTCATAAAGGGGAATGGGTGCTCAGAGGGGGGGAGGTGGAGGAGAGGAGTTGGCCTAACAGCTAGCGCGGTCAACCTCAATTCTGGGGAACCTGCTTCGAGTCTCGGCAAGGACGTGCAACATCCTGTGATTCTGGGCAAATCACTTAATCTCCCAGTGCCTAACAACAATGAATGTGTCCTCATGTAACGCAACTGGTGCTCCTGTAAAGTGCTCTGATACCCAATACCTTCGGGTAAGGTTTGCGCTATATAAAGAAACTCAATTAGAGAAGGGAGGAAGGAGAGGATGGCACAGGGGAGTGCCATATCACCAGGGCACCTATAATAAAGGGCTGTGGCAGTAGAGGTTGTCTCAGCAGTAGAGGTTGGATGGTTGATCGGGGATAAGCAAGAATTGTGATTGGGGGTGTAGGAACTGCCCATGAGAAGCGGTGGTTAGTGCTTCAAACCTCCTGACATAAATCATGGCATAATTTGGTTTAGTTTTATCAATGGACATGTTGATTTTTACATTAAAAGTATTTCCATTGTGCCATTGTTTCAACGTTCTTTCTGCTTTGAAAACAGAATATACTTTTTGCACACAGACACTAATGTTATATTTTGCAGGTAACTCTCTGCAAGCTAGTGTCACTGCACACAAAAATCCCGTGAGCCCCCGTTGGATTTGGCCCTTTTTGCAGGGTCCATCCCCAAACATTTTGTCTTCACCCTGCTGTTTTCTGAACCCGTTTTTGTTGTCTTTTAGGATCTGCGCCCTTTACGACTGCTAACCAGTGCTAAAGTGATTGTGCTCTCTCCTTTAAATATGCCAGAACTGGCTTATACTCAATAGGCATACTCAATACAGTGACCCTACCTATGACCAGGGCCTCAGAATTAAATGCTACTAGTGAACCTCCAGTACTGATTGTGCCACCCACTTAAGTATCACTTAAAATATGTCTTAGGTTGCAGCCTGTGTGTGAAGTTTTCAAACTGCCATGTTGACCTGGCAAAATAAACCTTTTTGGCAGGCCAACACCTTCCTTTTAAAAAAACGTAAGTCACTCCTTGGGTAGGCCCTGGATAGCCCTGAGGGCAGGGTGGAGTGTATTTAAAAAGTTTGACAGTTACTTTTAAGTTTTAGATGTCCTGGTAGTGACAAACTCATAAATACATTTTTCACAACTTCAAGGCACCTCTCCCATAGGACAGCATTGGGGTTACCTTATTACACTGAATACGCTGCAACTTCCAAATAGTAACAGGTGACTCGGATTTTAAATTACATTTTGAAAATGCCTCTTTCAGAAAGTTGTACAATATCACAGGGTTAGGCCTATAATCAGTAGGGCTAGGCCTTATTTAAACTTCAAAAACAACACAAGCGCCAATACTGATTCCACTCAACATTATCATTCAAAACCGTGATCACTCACCTTAATTGTCATGATCATCAATTGTTTATTCATTTGATTATTTTTTTTCTTTTAAAAAAAGGATCTCTATATCTTGGAAAAACAGACATTTATACACTTTTCATTTTTCAACACACAGGGACATTGATACCACAATATTTACAACACAATACAAATCACATAACAATTTATCAACACTTACACAAACCAAAACGAACATTACATACAGATAATTGTAAGGCTCAGGGTCCGTATTTTCTTTTGTTTGAAACAAATGCCCTTGGAGCTTATATTATTGTCCAGTAATTTTAGCTCACTAATGAAAGGGCCAAAACAGTGTCCATACTGAGCTCAAAGAGAAATCACATTTACTTGAAGATTTGATTCATTATGAGCTTCAGTAGTATCAAATTTGTAATGCACTTGTTTGGTTGATGAAAAACAGTTGACGCGTTTCAAACACTTCTGTATGTATTTTGAGGGTTATCCGCAGGACTCAGAACACTAGAGCACTCTTTTCTCTAATAATTTTGATGTGCAATTCAACTTTAATCTATGTTCTAGAAAGTTGGATTTTCATGCCTTCACCATTGGGTGCCTGCACCCTGTCTCTGGGTCACATGACTGGGTGCCGTTGACAGGTGGGCTGTGTGTATTCCTCCTAGACAGCCACACACAATAGAGAGCTTAGGTGTGTCTGGATGGGCTATCACTGGAAGGATGGGAGGGAGGAGCTGGGGACTGCTCCACTTACATGTAAATAAGCGGTGTCCTGCGTCCACACAAAGGACTGCTACCCCTTGTAGTTAGCCTGGAGCAAGGGCGAGGAAGGCAGGACACCTGTGCACTTCAAAAGCATGCCTCTAGAAGCTTCTGCCCACTTCAAAAGGTACAACTGGGTATATGTACTGGACATCAGTCACCAACTCTTCAGTACACTTCTGGAACGGTGGATACTGTACTAGGAAAAAGGACTGCTGTGCTGCTAAAAGGACTGCCTCTCTGCTGGACTGCTGTTCTGAAGGACTGCTGCCATGCTGTGCTGACCTGCAGCTTGTTACCCTCTTGCCTGAGTAAGAAGGACTATACCGGCATCTGTTGAGCCCAGGACCACCAGAGTGATTCCAAGTGCGAGTTGGCTGTCCTCATGACTTCAGCCTCAGGGCAGAAGGCTCCAAAAACCTCAACTCCAGCACCTGGTCTCTGCTATCTGTGAGTCTACCCTGCCAATTGGTGCCGCCCCAGTCCTGGACCTTTGGCAGTGGGCGTAAGGTGCTCTGCCAATCTTTAAGGATTTAGTGGAACCGACGCATCTCTTCTTTTTTTTTTTGTGTTAACAATTTTATTAAAATAAAAAACACAGAGCCGGTCAGGCAACATCACGTTGCATTGCAAGTATGGTAAGCAACAACACAGTACATCAATATGCATATAATATAGGGTCCAAGCACATGGAAGTTTAGAGTTCAGTCCGAGTGCGCATTGCCATGTCTTCCGTTGGTGACGTACAGATTCCTCCTCTAAAAATGTTCCATCCCCCCCCCCCCCCCATTTCTTATCCCACTTCTTGGGGCAACCCCGTAATTTGTAGACCTTCCTCTCTGCTATCATGCAGCGGTCCATTTCCGCCACCCACCCAATTGTAGACGGTCTTTTATTAGAGCCCCAGAGCATAGCTATGGCCCTTTTTACCAATAGGTACCCCAGTGCCACCCATTGTTGCTCTGTTTCTGTAAGGTCCGTCGGGTCCCATATATTCAATTTCCCTGTTTTCGGCGACAATTGGATCTGTTTACCCAGGGTGTCTTTCATTTCGCGGATCGCATTTTCCCATAGTGGGTGAAACTCGGGGCAGTCCCATAGTATATGATAAAAGGTGCCTTCCTGCCCACAACGTCTAAGGCACCACGGGTCTGTTCGACTACCTATCTTAGCCAGGAGTACCCCCGATAGATAGGCCCTGTGCAGGATTTTCAACTGGATAAGGCGGAAGCGGTGGTTAATCTCAGTTTCCCTGGGAGACATTAACGCGGTTTGCCAGTCCTCTTGGTCTATTGGTCCCACATCTCCTTGCCACTGGTCTGGAAAGGGTCGGGCATGTTGTTACAAAGTTTGCGATACGTACATGAGACTGCCTTAGTCGGGAGTGGTTCAGCCAACAATCTATCTTCTAGAGGGGACGAGTCCGGTAGTGAGGATAGGTCCGGGATATTGGTGAGGAGTGCATGCCTGATTTGTAAATATCTAAAAATTTCACTCGGTGCAAGTGCATGTTTGGTTTGAAGTTCTCTAAAAGTGAGGAGTTTGCCCTTGCGTAGTAGGTCTCCTATATTAGTTATCCCAATAGTGTCCCATTTGTCGAACCCCTTATGGTGGCAAAGCAGGCCCAGTCTTTGGGAGGACCAGAGCAGTGTGGCGTTAGTAAATTTGTTCACCCATCCCAACCGTCTAATGGCCTGATCCCAGACATGCACTGTTTGCGCCATAGGTCCCAGGTATCGGCCCTTTCGGGTCGTAGTGTAGAGCGCACCTAGGTATCCCTCACGCCCTGTTTGGTATCTTTCTAGGTGGAATGCAGGGTTAAAAGGGGATCCGTGTATCCATTGGTTCGTGGCCACTAATTGCGTAGCCCAGCAGTAGAGGCGCAAGTCCGGGAGGGCTATTCCAGCATCATACCACCCCTTGGATAGTTTACGGAGGGCTATACGGGGTGCACCTCCATCCCACAGCAGGGCACGGACCTCCCCCTCAACAGCCGCAAAGTAAGTATCTGCAATTGGGAACGGGCAGTTCTGGAGCACATATAGGAATCTGGGGAGTGCAAACATTTTAAACAGGGCCGCTCGCCCCAGGAGTTACAAAGGGAGTGTCCGCCAGTATTTAACGTCACTTTTTAACCGTCGGAGGGGGCCCATGAGATTGTTGTCGTAAAATAGCTGTGGGTCATTTGTAACAAATGTACCCAAGTATTTGAATCCCCCCACGGCCACTGTAAGCCTGTACCCCCGGGGTAATGTCGGTGGTTGGCCATGCAGGACGTAGAGTACAGATTTGGACCAATTTATGGTATACCCCGAATATTTACCAAAATTGATGATGACCTGAAGCAGACTATTAAGTGATGACCGCGGGGAGGCCAAATAAGTCAAGATATCGTCGGCATACAGCAAGATTTTGTCCTCCGTGTCTTCTCCCCATCTCATGCCGTGTATTGAGGAATCCCGTCTTACCCAGTTGGCTAGGGGTTCGAGCGTTAATGCGAATAATAGGATAGAGAGGGGGTCCCCTCTGCAGGATGAATGTGCGTGAATTATGATTATTAACCCGAAATTGTCCCATCAGTCCCGTGTACAGCAATTTCACCCATTTTTGAAACCGAGGTCCAAAACCAAACCTCTCCAAGACTTCAAACAGATAAGGCCATTCTATTGAATCAAACGCCATAGCGGCATCCAGTGACAGTATAGCCGCATCTTCTAGTATGAAGGGTTGTCTCCCGAGTACACTCGGCGGATATTTGGAGCGGTGTTTCGGCCCGGTATAAACCCAGATTGGTCCTTATGGACCAACGAGGGGAGGACTGCGATTAAACGGGAGGCTAGGAGTTTGGCCAACACTTTGGCTTCCGAGCTGATCAGTGAGATAGGCCTGTAGGAACTACAGGTCGACGCTGGTTTGTCGGGTTTACGTATGACCACTATGGAGGCCAGTCTCTGGTTCAGGGGAAGAGCACCCTGTTCTAAACTCTCCTCGTACATGCTTTTGAGATGGGGGGCCACTCTAGTGGCCATCCGTTTGAGAAATTTGATTGGGACCCCGTTTGGTCCCATTGCTTTCCCTGAATTATTAGCATATATGGCTTTACATAATTCCTCCACGGTTATCTCGGCATCCAGGGCTTCCCTGTCACTATCCGAGAGTATGGGCAGATTCATTTCACCGAGGCGTTGACGCGAGTCTTCAGGGGAGGCTACTGACCTGGACGTATACACTTTCTCCAGGTGGTCTGCGAATGTATCAGCTATCTCTTGAGGGTATGTTATCCTTAAACCATCATCCGAAAGGAGCTCCGTGACCCATCTATCTGCCTGATCTCGACGTTTGAGCCAAGCCAGCATCTTCCCAGCTCTCTCACCTAGTTCATAAACTCTATGACGGGTGCGGAGGAGGCGTGCCTGCGTTTTTTCACGGGCTAGAGCTTTATATTCCAGTTGTTTGTTTAGAAGGGAGCGGGCCGTAGCATCTGAAGGGGATGCAGTATGTTCAGTTTCTAATTGAAGCAGGTCACTTTCTAGTTGTGTCAACTGCTTGTTCTGATTTTGGAGATATCCGCACTTTAGTGCTAGTGCGTGGCCCTTAATGACTGCCTTATACGCCTCCCAAATGGTTATTGCTGAGTCAACCGATCCAAGATTTTCCTGGAAGTAGTGGTCCGTTTGGTCCGCTAGGGTCTCCCTGATGTCAGGGATTGCGAGAAGCCAGGGATCAATAACAATTGGGCCCCGGGTACTGCCTCTATAAAAAGTTAGCTCTACTGTGACAGGGGAGTGATCCGAAATACCCCTCGGGAGTCCCCGGGGTGTTGAAAGTGGCTAATGTCTGTGAGGGAAGTGAGGAAATAGTCAATGCGGAACATGCTTTTGTGTGCATTAGAGTAGTGCATGAAATATATGGTGGTGGGATTTAGAGTGCGCCAGATGTCCGTAAGACCCATTGCTTGGGTAAATTCGGCCATATGAGTGTTGTGTCTGGGAGTAGTTGGTTGGGGATGTCTGTTGAACCTGTCGTCCATTACCATATTAAAATCCCCGCCGATTACTAGCGTACCCGGGGGGAGGTCTATGAGAATTTTACCTAGGTCCTGCAGCGCTGGCTTACCCAGGGAGGGTGGAATGTAAGCCGATATTACGTTTATTGGCTTGCCCTCCCACATCGCCTCAACAACTGCAAACCTGCCCTGCGGGTCAGTCCAAACTCGGGTGGGTGTGAGTGCAAGGTTTTTACGTGCGAGTACCCCAGTTCCCCTGGAGCCGGATGTGAATCCTGCATGGGTCAGAAGTGTGTATCCCAGGGAGGAGCCAAGATGGCGACCGGGATGGCAGCGTAGGCTCCCGGCTCCGTGAACCTCCGCACCCCGCACAGATATCCTGCACGAGATCCTTAGCCTGCGCTATCTACCCTTGTTGGTGAACGCGAGCAGCAACCGGCCGTGTGACCCCGAAGTTTCTGGCAGCGGTACCGCCGGAGAAATGTCCGTCTGAAGTTTGCGGCCTGTGCAGCCCCGGAGCCGGGACCTCGAGTGAACGCCGTGGCCGGGCGGTAGTGCAACAACAACGGCCTTTGGTGACTGGGTGGGGTCGGACTGCCGGAGTGGTGCGAATGTCGGACTGCGCTTTGCCGTGGTCGCTCCTACTACTAAGCGTAGCTGAACGAATGCGTGCCTGAGGCGGCAACTCCAAGGCTCTCCGGTGATTGCTTCAGCCTTCGCCGGTGAGCTGCCCGGACGACGCCCGTACCTTGTCCCGATTCTTGCGGGCTGCTCCCGGATTTTCGCGGGCGCTGGTCCGTGGTGGGGACGACTGTGGCCCGTGACCACACACCGGACACATTGTTTACCTGCCCTCGGAACCCAGTTACCAGTGCCATGGAACCCGAGGCGCTTGTGTCTGAGCCCCGGTCCCTATCTGGGATGGACCTACCCAGCGGCCATTTTGGTATGCCAGAGTCCACCATCCTGCACACCGGGTTGCAGCGGGATTGGGAGGGAGCGACTCTGAGGAGCGTAGCGGAGCGAGCGCCGGGAGCTGTGCTGGGGTACGGTGACCTTCTCGAGGCTCTCGGTGCTCTTCACTCCACCCTGATTCACGGAGCCTGGGTGTTGGGGAGCAAGCTCGATGGAGTGACATCAGCGTCGGAACAGTTGCCGCCTGCCTATCCCCAGGTGCACTGGGACTTCTCACGCCGCGCACGGGGGGACAGTGTCGTGGCCGCCCCTGTGAATAGTGCACGCCTGGACTCTCCGGACAGTATATTAAAGTGCGATCAGCTGGCTGTGGATTTGGTCTGTTCCGGAGGTTTCGGACCTGAGTGGGGGGTGGTGGCCTTGTCCCGTGCGCGGTCTCCGACGACCCAGGCAACGTCCAAGCAACGGTCGCCCGCCCTGGCTGATTCCCCCTTCCTGGGCCTGGTGTGCAGGGTAAATCCTGGCTCGGCATCGGGAAAGACGATCCTCCCTAGAGCTGACTGTGTCGATCTTCAGAGCCCTCTACCCTACCTGTGTGTGTCGCTTCCTGAGTTTTATTGGACACTTCTCTTCCTGGTAACATTGGACATGGCACTGGGACGAGGGGTATGCGTGGGTGGGTTTGCAAAGAGTGGCCAAGGATGATGCTGACCCTTCCGAGGTGGTCACCTACTAGGCGGGCGGGCTCGGGAGTTGTGTGCTCTCACGGCATAACTGTTAGTGTACCAAGTGTGTAATGCTCCTTACTTCACTTTGACAGGGTCGATTTCGTGTTCTGTATTGTATGCTTTGCGGGAAAACGTATGGTGCGGGAGGGAAAAGCCGGGGGCGTGTTTTACAGGCCCTCCTCCAGTTTATTAATACTCTCTCTACCCCCCCCCCGTCTGGTGGGGGCTCTTTTCCTACTCTTTTCTCTGTTTCTTCTATATTTGGGGTCTGGTTCCGGGGCGACAGGCACACTGCTGGGGGGAGGGGCCGTACTCATCTGCAGAGGTGCAGGGTGGGGGGTTGGGGGGGGGGATCCTTTAGTCTTTCACCTTCTTTTTCTATGGCCTCCTTTTCTTCTCTTATTCTTCTTTGTCTTTTTCTGGGATCAGCATGGTAGTACTCCTTTGATGTTAATCACTGCTGTTTCCGGAGTGCCATAATTTCCGTGGAGTTTCCTGGGTCTTGGGGCAGGGGGTTGCAGGCGCAAATGGCCGTGTCATTCCTCCACATCCTGAACTTCCTGTTTCAGCGCCATTGCTTAGATAGACTGCTGTGTATTGTTTATGTTCATCGTTCTGCCTGCCATTTTTCGCTGCTGGGAAACTGTTTGGCACCTGATCCTTCCATCCTTTTCTATCATAAAATGTAAACCTTTATTATCCTGGTCTCCTACTTGGGCTGTTCAGAGACTGAGATTATGCTAGCGTCGAGATTTTGCTCCCCGAGGTACTGACTGTGATAGACTTGCTTTCTGTTATTCTGATTGTTTAGCGGCCGGCCCCGGGGGTTGTAGGCCCATACGTGTAATTGATTGAAATGTCAATAAAGGTTTTCAAAAAAAAAAAAAAAAAAAAAGAAGTGTGTATCCCCATCTATTAAGAGCTCTGCAACTGTTTCCCACCAGATGTGTTTCCTGCAATAATATCAGGTCAGGAGAATATCTTTTAAGATATTGAAGGACCACCCCTCTTTTGATCTTGTTCCCCAGACCATTGACGTTCCATGTCATCACTGACAGGTTAGTTTTTGTCGTAGCTGTCATAATGGGTAAAGGTATATGTCATAGAGGAAATGCAGTTTTGGAGTGATTAAAGCGCCTGTCTCCTCTGATGCGGGAGACCGGGACACCTGGATCCCGCTGGGCAGGCCCTCCCTTCCCCCCGCGTGAAGACCGAGTGTATTGTGCCGTGCTGGAACTAAGTGTGTAGACGCTCTGTGTAAACATAACTATACCAAAATAACCCCCAACTACCCCCCTCTTCCCTCTCTGTACTTCCCTCCCTAACTTGTACATCTGAATGCACTGCAGGAAGATTACAGTGACAGCGAACAACCCAATTGTCCCTCCACCCCTGTCCTCCCTCCCTGCCCCCCTGCCCGTGGAATTACAACTTTCCACTCCCCAACATGGCAGAGTGCCTGTCGCCCACCCCGTTTGTGGAAGGGTGCTTGGCCAACCGCCATCACCCCTTGCCTAATATAAAATTATATGAATCACAGCATATTGTAACATTACATACTCAACCGAACAGTAGCCAGGTTAAACTGTAGTAAGAAAGAGAAGAAAAAAAAGGGGGGCAAGGTACAAACTATTAAGACCTCATGTCCCCAAGACACGCCCCCACCACGGAACATGATTCTTCAGCGTTTGGTAGTGGTAGAGTCCTATATGGTCCCCACATTGGGATCGCAGGGGATCACGCTATGGGCCCAAGAGGCCCCTCCATAGAGTCAGCGCGAGTGAAAAGGAGGAAAACGTGGTAGTCCAACGTCACTCCGTGGGTACCTCTTCCATACGACGGTCTTGTGATAGCGGCGGAACGCGCTGGCTGTTGCGGTGATCTTTAGCGCCGCTGCCATCCGGTGATTTCCTAACTCAGCGCCATCCTTCAACCCATTCCCACACTTCTTCTGGGGAGAGAAAAAACCATGACTCCCCTCGGCTTCAACTCGGAGTTTGGCGGGGAAGAGCATGGAGTCCTTGATCTCTTTCTCTTGTAAGGCTTTTTTGACTGCAGCGAAGCTGCGCCTCTGGGCCTGACCTTTGACTGTAAAGTCAGGGAAGAAGGTGATATGTGCGTTGTCGATCTTGACCGGTGGGCCCGCTCTTGCCATCTGCAGGATGACATCCCTATCACGGAAGTTGAAGACCCTCGCTATTATAGGTCTAGGAGGGGCACCAGGTTTGGGGCGACCACCACGTACTCTGTGGGCTCGTTCAATTGAGAAGTACCCAGAGAGGCGCTTCGGTTGGAGTTTATTGAGCACCAGGTCCTCCACGAAGAGATCCACGGCTGGTCCCTCTGATTTTTCCGGAACCCCTAAGATACGGATGTTGTTTCGCCTTGCCCTTCCTTCATAATCATCCAGGAGCTCTTCCATTTTTTTCTGGCGGTATTGGAGCTGAGCTACTTGTCGCTGAAGCACCGAGGTGTCAGACACTAAAGCTTTCGAGGTGATTTCAACATCCTTCACCCTGGAGTCCATTTTCTTTAGATCAGCCCGGATTAGGGTGACTTCTATGTTAACTGTGTCGATCTGGGTTTCCAGCGGCGTTCGCACCCCAGCGATAGCGTCCATAACATCTTCGAGAGTGGGAGTTTTTGGGGTGCTGGACTGTGAAATCTTGGGGTCCTCGCCCTGCGTTGTCTCAGTATCTTCTCCCTGTCGAGCAAGTTGCTTTTGTGTTTGGGACTTAAGCCCCCTGTTTGTGGCCATGGTAGTAAAGATGGAGCGTGGAAGCCCAGGAATCCACAAGGATACGCAGTATGATCAGTGGGACCCACCCGTAGTATCCGCCGCCTGCACGGAGGAGATGCGAGCCTAGGTCGGCCTGTCGGAGTTTCAGGTGAGTCAGCTGGAGAGAGGTGGTGTTTGTCGACCCCCCCAGGTGTGCAGAGGGAAGATCAACTCCTACCGGGTGGCCCTTTGGTCCTTGTGAGAGTGCGTTATCCTCGCTAGTGTGGCCGGGGATACAGCCCGAGTCAGTCCTGCAGTTGCGCTCCGCGCTGGATGGGGGCTGCAAGACCAAGTCGACACACCTCCCCCGGCCCGCCGCCAGGCAGAGTGAGAAACCGGGGGTAGTGGGGGAGACCAAGCAGGGCTCGAAACAGTATGGCGCCCAGTCGGGGGGAGGCCAGCGGGTCGGATCACCAATGCCCGTTCCATCCGCTTGGGTCACGCTTAGACGGCAATGTACGCAAGGCTGCAGTCTATGTTGTAGGTACTCACAGTGGGCGTAGTAGTCTCGGACCCTGCTTCCACCTGCGGTTGTGATGCCAGGATTTCTAGGCCGTGCGGGCCTTCTCCAGTCAGCCCTGCTTTCGGGGTGCCAACCCAGCCAGTAGGCCCAGTAGCCCCGGTCTCGATTTTCAAATTAGACCATGTCCGCTTCCTTCGCCCACTCACAAGCCCCTCGGGGAATAGTCCTCGCCACCCTGCAGAAAACGGACCATCAGCAGCGCTGGAACCTCCATGACACTCCCGGGGGCCCAGTCCCAGCACTCAGACGAGCAGGCCCGAAGCTGGGGCCTCAATTTAGCACCGTTCAGCCCCAGCAGCATCCGACGGTCAGAGCCCTCCACTGATAAAGTAAGCCACCTCCGGGGTTCCAAGTGTGCCGTGTCTTGATCGCGCTCACACCCGCATGTCCTGGGGCCCTCTCTCAGGGGCGAATTGGCGCTCCAACAAAAAAGGGCCGCAAAGCCGGAGCACTCGCCTAGTCGCATCCAGCCATCTATCAGCCCCGCATCAGTGCTGCTGGGCCGATCTCGCTTACTTCGGCTTCCGGCAACAGTCAGGCCGCGCCGTCCCACAGGCAGTGCTTCAGAGTCGCCGCTCGCACTTCAGCAGCGCAACCTCGCCGCGCCGGCCGCCGGTGATGGTCTATGGCTCTACTCCGCTCCCCAGGATCCAGTCGCCATTTTTTCTTTGACTCCGGGCCGCTCACTCCAGGTCAGGCACCGCGCCCCAGCGGTCACCCAGCCCAATTTTATGTAGCGCCTGGCCGTCGGTTTAATCGAAGGAGCGATTCCCATGAGACAGGGGAACCACCCGTGCTGGAACCGGATTTTTGGGCGGATATTCAGGCGAGGGCTGCGGTGCCGCTTTAGGGAGCGACCATCCCGTCAGCCACTAGCCACGCCCCACCGACGCATCTCTTCTACTGAGTGGAGCAACCCCCAGCAGAACTGGCGCTTCGCGGCTGCTACGTGGATCGGTATACCGCCACAAAGATCATCACTGCCCATTGCCCCATCAGAACTGCTGCTGCGCTAAACATCTTCGGTGCAGGCCCTCACAGCCTTTGTCAATGACAGCCTTGATGATGATGCCAAATTCTGCATCACAGCTCCTCGGAACCGACACATCACCCTGACTGCACAACACATCATCGACGCCGGACTTCACATCGCAAGCACTCAATAACAGCATCATTGACGACAATGCAGGAACTCGCACAGCAGTATCACCACAAATCGGAACCAATGCATCGTTCCGGCGGCGTGACACATCTTCAACGTGGATCCTCGCAACGCTCCAAAAACCAGGATTTAAGTTACTTTGTTCAGCCTGTCTCACTGAGTCCCTGTATCAGGCCTGCGCTCCATCGCAGTTAATCTGAACTCGGGAATTTGTACCAGTCCAGCACGACCAGATATCCACAGATGGCGCTTTGTGCCCTTTGGCACTATTTTCCCTGAAAGCTTAAAACACGCATATCTCTGTTTTGGTCTTTGTTGCAATTGGGTTCCGCCCATTCAGTACATCCTCATATATTATTTTGGGGGGGATCATCCGGTTTTGGAATTTTAAAAGTGGGTATTACTACATGTGACTTACCTATGGTAATTACATGGCAAACGGACTGGGTGTGTTTTCCGCAAGTGTCCACCTTTTAAGACAAGGCGGCTGAGAAGCAGCAAGGGTAAGTGGCACTTGTCTAGTTACAACCCATGGGTGAACATGGATGCACACGCAAGTGCACATATGTGGGGGCTGCGCATGGGAGACTATTGCTGAGTGGGGTGCTTGGTTCCCAGTAAGGGGATTGTGGACTTATTACTTGTGCATGCCACACAACTAATAACCCAATTTCCTACAGTCTTATTTTATTTATGAGAATAACTCTATTTTTCTAACTTGGTGTGAGATCATTTTTGTGTGGTGTTTTCACTTTATTACTGTTTGAAGTATTGCACAAATACTTTACACATTGCTTCTAAGTTAAGCCTTGTCTGCACTGTGTCAAGCTACCAGAGGGCTGAGCACAGTGTAATTTAGGGGTGGCTTGAGCCTCACCCTGACAAGAATTATGGCAGCTTGACCAGGGCGCACACTCCAGTCAACCAAAGGCCCAATTTCTCACAGTCCCCTAACTATGAAGTACAGTCGGAATTCAACAGTGAAACAACAAAACAGTATCCAAATATGGGTGGATATATAATTGATTGAAAATTTAATTATACACATGGTAGATGGAACAAAAACAATTACCACAAGACAGTTTTGTTATGCTCCAAGTATTTGTCAAAAGGGCATGCAGCAAAAAATGAAGTAGGTAAATACCGATTTGATTCGAAGCTTTTCTCCCAATACCTCCAGCACGCCATGATTTCGGGATACTCGCTTGTCTGCAATCTGAAAGAAGAGGAGAGTGGTAAATTACAGCAAAGCAATACCTTATAAGCATTTACAGGACAATGAAACATTAACGTCTCCTAAGAAAAGTAAGAGGATGATGACCAATGTAGTGGGGTGCCATCTTTCAGCAAGTTTGTCGCATACAGCTGTAAAGATGGTCGGTGACAGGAATGTAGATTAGGAGTGTTTATTCATGAAACACTGGAACAGCAGAGAAACGCCTCTGCACTCTTCTCAACTCAGCATCCACATCTCCACACTCTAGAACATACATTGACGTGGAGGAGTGGAGCGAGAACAAAATGAGAAGCGCGAGACAGAACAAAGTAATAAGCGCGAGGCATACAAAATATACGAAACATACAATAAAACATAACACATCTTCCTCCTAACAAAATAAAACAACACAAAAAAAAACATTAAGATACATCATTACAAAAATAATCTGACATCCATTTAGGATTAGAACGAATACGTTTGTTGTCACAACGTGGAAGGTCAACATCAGCGTTGACTTGGTCTCCTCCTTGATCTCCTCCAGATGGTAATTCCATGTTGCTTTGCTCTCCACTAGATGGTAAATCCACATTACAACCTCCACCAAAAACGACAATACTATTGTTCACATTTGAAGAATCAGAATCAATATTAACACAATTAGAAGTGCTATAAAAATTTCCATCACAATTGGTAGGAACATCATCCTTTGTGGTAATGTCCCACTCAGAGTGAGTATCATGCGAGCGGGTAATCTTCAAAGGAGGACATTTGTTAGACAGACTTGAAGGAGGGCGAAAAATGGCTATCCTTTTAAGGTTCCAAACTTTACCATCCAACAATTGTACAGCATTTTGTTAAGACTTTCTTAACTCTTAAAGGTTTAAAGTATTGACTTTCACCCGTACTAGTTTTCCAGGGTTTCTTGACTCTTACCCAGGAACCAACCTTGATATAAACATCCTTAGTATGATGTTTTTGATTATATGCTTCTTGGTACTTGTTACATTTATCAACACTCCTAGATCTAATGACTTCAACACGGACAGGAGTGGAAGTAGTTTCAAAGAACCACTCAGGATTGCACTTGGTTCTGGCACCACGACCTCTAATGACTTCAAAACGGGATACTTCCAAAGATTCATGAGGAGTAGTTCTGTACATCCACACTGTTTTAAAAATTTGCACTTCCCAATCACAGCTGTTCTGAACGGGCATTTGAATAGAACTCTTTAAAACTCTATTAAATCTTTCAATCATGCCATTACCAGAAGGGTTGTAAAGAGAGGTTGTCCTGTGTTTAATGCCAGCTCTTTTAAAATACTCTTGGGTCAAGTTAGACATAAATTGGACTCCATTGTCAGAAATAACTTGGACAGGTAAACCTTCTTCAATGAAGTTTCTGTCAAGAAACTTCAAGATTTCGTCAGAATTAATTTTGTAAAGAACTTTGATGACAGGCCACCTAGAAAAGGTGTCAATGAGTGCTATAACATATTTCTTCTCCAAGCCAACTGGACCCATAATGTCAATAGCAATAGTGTGCCAAGGTTTGTTGGGAACAAAAGACTCACCTAATTTTGGTCGCAGAGTGACTAAGGATTTATCAGAATTACAGCAAAGTAAACAATCACGAACAACTCTCTCAATTAAAACATCAATGCCCGGCCACCAAAACCACTCTGCGTGGTTTTAACAATGCCACTGTGCTCCTCATGACAAAGTTTAACAATTTTCATTCTCATTGAAAGAGGAGGAATAACTTTGTCACCCCTGAAAATAGAACCATTGGTAACAGAAAGTTCATGTCTGATTTCCCAAAAGGCTTTAAAATTCTTAGGAAGTTTGTTTTTGCAAGGCCAACCATTATTTATAAAAGCGGTACATTTTTGTAAAATAGAATCAAGTTTATAACCATTTGACCATTCCTTCTCATCAAGGTTAGATAAGCCTTGATTGTGAATCAAAGCAACTTGTTCAATGTCCAAGTCAGGTGGGTCACACGTATGCATCTCAAATCTAGATAGGAATCTGCAGTAACATTCTTTTTGCCAGGAACATACACAATCTGGTAAATGTAATCTTGTAACCGCAAAGACAATCTAGCGATTCTAGCTGAAGCATTTAAAATTCCTTCTGTAGTAAGTAACTTGACTAATGGTTTGTGATCAGTACGTATCACACAGGATTTTCCCCAAATCAAAGATCGAAAATGGTCCATAGCCCAAGCACATGCAAGGGTCTCTTTTTCAATGACAGAAACATTTTCTTCAGAAGGAGATAGGGCACGGGAAGCATAACCAACAATATTCTCTTTGCCATCAGCTCTTATTTGAGATAACACACCACCCAAACCCTTGTTGCTGGCATCCACAGTAACGATATTATCTAAATCAGGATCGAATCCCTTTAGAGCAGGGGCTTCTACAATGGCATATTTGATGTTGTCAAATTCAGATTGACACTCTGTGCTCCACAAGAACTTGACTTTATTCTTGAGAAGTTGCCTGATGTGGAACATTTTTTAGGAAAATGTTTTCACAAATCTGGAATAAAATTCAACAAGTCCCAGAAAGGACCGGATTTCCTCCTTGCTCTTGGGGTTGGGTGCAGTACGAATTGCATCAATTAAAGAGGGTTTGGGGGAAATACCTTCTTTACTGATAGTGTGACCTAAGTATGCGATAGATTTGACAGCAAACTTACACTTGGAATGCTCAACAGTTAACCCTTTGGACTCCAGGATGGTAAGGACTTCATTCAGAATTTTGCCATGTTCATTCCTGTCGGCATCAAAAACAAGAATATCGTCTTGGAAACATCTGACGTTTTTGATTTGGCCAAATAAATGGTACATTAACCTCTGAAAAATAGCAGCCGCAGAGGCTAAGCCAAAAGGAAGTCTCTTATATTGGAAACAACCGAAAGGGGTAATAAAGGCTGTCAACTGTTTGCTCTCATCTGCAAGAGAAATCTGATGATAAGCAGCAGAAAGATCTCTTGAAGAAAACCACTCTGCATTTTTCACCAAGGACAACATTTCAGAAATTTTTGGAAGAGGAAATTTATCTACTACAATATTATTGTTTAGATGCCTAAGATCAATACACAATCTCAATTTGCCGTTACTACGTCTAGCTACTACAATCGGAGAAATCCATTCGGCGGATTCAATGGGTTCAATGATGTCAGCTTTAACCAATTTATCCAGCTCTTTTTCAACATCATCCCTGAGGAGAACAGGAATTTGTCTGACTTTGTGTATTTTTGGGCAAGCATTAGACTTCAATACAATGCGATGCCCTATGCTTCCATTAAAGACTTTGGGAAACTTCTCTAACATTTCCTTGCAAAGCAAATCATCCTCATTAAGCACCATGACAGGATCTGGACTGTTAGGGTTGATAATTCTATCTAATTTACCCTGGTCCTTCCAGCATAAAACTGAAGGGCCTTTCTTGGCAACATATAGTTTGCTGGTGGTCTGTCTATTCTTGAATTTAAAGACCAAGGACCTGTACCCAACCATATCTATCTTCTCTCCAGAGAACCCTACTGGTTGAATATCAGGTTCGAGAAGTTTATCACCCAAACGTGCAACAAAAAGAGATTTCCACGTTTCTTCATCGACAATAGTATATGGCGATCCAGAATCAGCATATATTTGTACTGAAATCCCTCCAATAAACATGGTACACAAAGGTTTCTTTAAGGTTCTATTATTACTGTCATAGATATTCCAAATAAATAACCCTTTCGGATTTAAATTTTGACAATTACTGGAATCATTGATGGTAAGTTTCTTAATACTACCTTCACAATCACTCGAATCACAATCACCCTCATCCAGACACTTGACTTTCTTTTTGCTTTTCCTCTTACAAGCTTTGGTAAAGTGACCCACAATACCGCTATTTGAACATCGTTGCCTTAAAGCATGACATGTTTTACTGGATGCTAGATGCGAAGGACTATCGCAACGGTATCATCTAAAATTGGTACTGTGATTTTACTCTTTTTTTTTCGTGGTGTCATTTTTATATTTTACCGGATTATTTGTTTTGGAAGTAGACATTTTGGCTTTGATCTTCCTGACTACCTCTGCAGAGCTTTCCGCAATAGCGGCATCTTGTTTAAGCAACTTTGCACTGCGACTTGACATTTCAGCCTTTCTTACAATGCTCAAAATATCTTTTATCTCAGCATCTCCATTTAGCCACAACCTATCTTGTACAGCTGGATCATTACTGTGCATTACTACTTGAGCTCTGATAAATTGATCAACTAAATGATCAAACTTACAATCATCAGCAAGTTTTCTCAAAGCTGATACGTATTCGTCTATGGTTTCATTAGCTTCTTGTTTCCTGTGAAAGAATCTAAACCTCACAATTCCAATACAAACTTTAGGTGCAAAGTAAGTATCAAAATCATTCATTCATTATAGCTTCAAATGCATTGGAATCACCACCTCGTAAAGCTTTGGTCATTGTTTCATAAGCCTTTAACCCTCCTGGACAAACAGAATGTAATAGCAGTTTCTTTTTTCTCTCAGGCGTCATTTTCCCATCTTCATCGATAGTGTCTATAAAGTTGAGAAAATAGGCTTTCCATTCTGACCACTTCATGCATGGATCAGATCCAGCAGGCCAGAACGCTTGTGGAGGCTGGATAGAATAATTTTGACTTGTCATCTTGAAAATCAAATAAGGTAAAAATAAAAAAAAATAACTCAAACTATCCAAATACAGAATAGTAGTAAAGGAGGTGTGCGCGTCACCGCACTGAATTAAAATGAAATCTTGTAAAATGCAACTAAATAAGTGTACGCATCACTGTAGGATTGAAGGTAAGATGGTGCACAGGAAAATAGCAGACGCAAACACAAGGTGTGCGTATCACCGTAGAGAATTATATTATTAGATGCGCAATAAACAATTAAAAGGGTGTGCGCATCATCGTGTACATCTATTAGCAATAGAACGATGTTTATGGTAGAATACTTGTAGGCAGGATGCGCAAGTAATTAGGTGTGCGCATCACCGCATATGCTAAATAGAATTATAACCAGCTTCTTGTGGTAAAATGCTTGTAGACGGGATGCGCGAGTAAATTGGTGTGCGCATCACCGCGTATGCAAAATACGCTGTGTAACAAGGAAATGCGGTGAGCGTTGGTGCATGACAAGATGGCGGCACGTTGAGGTTACAGAATGTGACCTCAGGCGTCACTGCGTGAAGGTGAAGGCATACCAATTTTTGGCAGCAAAGAAGGCGAACTCTGCTGAGTGTTCTGAAGAACGAGACGCGAAAGGTAAGAGCGCTCGTGGACAGATGGTTGAATGTTTTGAATTTCAACAAAGGTAGAGAAATACGACCTGTAGGATAATGTTCAGCACATCACAGAGGGCAGAAAATCCAATGAAGTAAACTGCCGCTTCACGATCGCTGAAGTCCACTTTCCGATCGCTGGGTTCTGCAGTCTTATCTTGGTACAGCAGAAGGCACGGAAAAGCAAATTTTAATGCGTAGGTTCTTCCTGTGTTCCGCTTGTCGCCAATTGTAAAGATGGTCGGAGACAGGAATGTAGATTAGGCGTGTTTATTCATGAAACACTGGAACAGCAGAGAACCGCCTCCGCACTCTTCTCAACTCAGCATCCACCTCTCCACACTCTAGAACATACATTGACGTGGAGGAGTGGAGTGAGAACAAAATGAGAAGCACGAGACAGAACAAAGTAATAAGCGAGAGGCATACAAAATATTCGAAACATACAATAAAACATAACAGCAGCCTCTCCGTGTTAAACATCCCCCTTTCCACCACCGATGATTGTAAAAGACGTTTCTGAACCCTGAATTGTTTTGTATAGTGACTCCTCCACTGCGCTTTTTTTTGCAGCAGTTTCCCTTGGGACTCTTCGAGATGATTATTTTGAGTGTAAGGGAAAACAAAAGAAAATTAATTTGAAGTAATATTATGATAAGTTGTTGCTCGTCCCGTATGACAATTAGAGCATTGCAGTAGGCTGCCAGCATGGAGGATTCAGACAGAACACTCGGCCCTGATTACAAGTGTAGGCGCTATTTAGCGCACCAGATAAATAACAATACCACGGGGTAAGTTATTTATCAGGGGCATTAAATAGCACCTATCACGAGTTTATGGGGAATAACTAACATGCAGATTTTGGTTTTTAATGCACCAAAAACCGCATGATACGGAAAAAAGCTGTGTGCTTTTCCCCTGTAAAATGTCAACAGGTTGGACCTGCCGAAATTGAACAAGCCTTGAGGTATTTAAGGCAACCGATAATTATCGGACACGTTAAATACCTTACTTGCAATTCAAACCGGTGCGTTAACAGGAGTTTGAGCCTGGACAGAAATACACTGACCACATCATTCATATTCAGTCGCCAAGAATACTTTCAGAGAGTGGCTAGGGGTATCTTCCTGTAAGGGACTGTACATATGTTCATGGGCTGCACATATAGGGCCTCATGTGGGTAGCTAAATACCGGTCGGAAACGCCCGAAATTCGGTAAATATCCCGTTACCGACCGGTATTTAGGCATTTGCGATGTAGGAGGCATGATTTCAGGATTCGGTAATTTACCGATTCGGTAATGGATCGGTAAAATACCGATTCGGTAAAATACAGATTCGGTAAATTACCGAATCCTGAAATCATATGTAGGGAGCACTCAAAAGAGTGAATATTAGTCTTAAGAATTTGGTATTTACCACCAAATACAGGTTGGTGATAAATAACGAATACCTTGCAAACAGCTATAGTTTGCTGATTTAAAAGTGCCATGTGGCAGACATACATGCCCTTAGGGCATGTTTGTGCGCCACATGTGCACACATGCACGAATCAGGAGTGCAACAGGGTGTCAATGTGACAAGCTGCCACCCATGAATATGCTCCCCCTATTACCGATTCGGTATTTACCGAATCGGTAATAGTAACTGGCTTCCCATTCATTCTATGGGCCTCCAGGCCCATAGGAATGAATGGGAAGGGATGCATTATTACCGATTCGGTAAATACCGATTAATAAATACCGATATTTACCGAATCAGTAATAATTACCGATTATTTACCTACATACTATTTACCGATTCATAAATACCGAATCGGTAAAATTTGGTATTTATGAATCGGTAAATAGTATGTTACCTACATATGGCCCATAGTGTGGTGATGCCATTACATACTATAGGTGCTGTCTATTAGGAGTGTTTCCACTTTAAAAAATAATGGATTTGAGACTGAAAGAGGGTGAAGGATGAGCATGGACAAAAGAGAGCTGGGAGCAATACAGTGACAATCTATCAGCATATTCGCTACAATAAACCATCTCAGACCCAGCAAAGAAAAATGTATTTAAAGCTTAGTAGAGAATATCACCACAACTTGGTGTACGCATGTCACTTCCCAAACAGAAGACCTTAGGAGCATGTTCAGAATTAATTGTTTTTCTTACAGTTAAGGGATTGCAGAATTGCAACTCTCTGGAGGGACTCCATCCAGGAGGCGCCTTCCACGAGAGGCAGGGGGGAGGAGTAATAGTGCTGAAAAGCGCAGACATCGCACCCGCAGTGCGGGTTTGAAGAACGTTTGCCAGCTTCTCTGGGGGGCTTCATACCCTACATACCTGCCAACTTGAAGAACAATCTGACATTATGAGAAGGGGTGGGACCTCATGCCTAGAAGTACCTATGAGGCACTTTTGACCCCCACCCTGTCCCCAAGCCCACTACCCCCCCAAAAAAGCTTGTTGAGGCTTGTGCTGATGTCATGGGGTGTTTTCACACCCCTTAATAGACGTCGGCAGCTCAAAGCCACAGAAAACGAACTGGAAAAACACTATGTACAGTTCAAGTTATTTTCAAGTGTTCTTGACATACTAACAAGTGTTTCTAATATACAGTATTACTCTCCATGGCCAATCAGTCTCGTTCAATGTTATCGAGTAATAGCTCGAGATTCAGTTTTTAGAGCTTGCTCGTGTGCCGTGAGGAACTTTATTAGTTGTCAGTTCAGTATGGCATCAGTTGGATCCAAGCCAGCTATGATTGCAGATCTGCACGTCCTTATTCTTCTGGTGTTCATAGCGTTTTTTTAATAAAGTGACTCGTGCTTTTAACAATGTAGGACATGTGCAGACTAGATGACTAAAATCCTCTTTGCTGCTTTCACATAATCTACATTCTTTCGGCCCTTTGTCCTTTGTGGATCCATGATGGCTGGTCCGCGATGGATGGCAATTTGCCTAAGCGCAGGGCCATTAGTTGTAACTTTCGGTAGGCCGAGAATGTGATAGCTAAATATGGCGCTGAGGTGAGTGTTTTATACTTGGTGATTGTCATCCAGGCATTTTCTCTCCTACTGAAGATGTTTTTATCTACAAGCAAAGAGTGGAATTTTGCTGATTTATATATAGCTTGTTTGAAGGATGAGTAGGCCAGGCTAGTTTTCCAAAGCTCACCTGTGCATGTTACTGATAAAGCTTTTTTTAGGTATTGGTTATAGAGAGACTTTTCATCCTTCTCTAGTTCCTCCCACAAAGCCTTGTTCGGTTCCGATTCCACATTTTGCTTCAATCTGTACGATTGTTTAATGGTTGCACACATTCTCCCCATCATTTTGTTGTTTAACCCAAATGCTAATCTCACCTGCGCTGGGGACGCAGACTGATGGATTTGAAAGACCCTTTTGTATGTTGAAACTTGTAATTTATTTAACAGGTCGGCGTCTTTCCAATGCAATGCCGTACTGCCATATGATAACGTCTGTATCATTTTAGCTGATATTACTGCTAATAAGGGTTTGAATGATGGCCCTTTCAGTTTTTTTGCCACGGACCTGAAGGCAAATGATAGAGCATTTGTCCTCTGCACCATGTGTTCATTTTGTGCCCGATGATTGTGCTTGCTGTCGATGTAAAAACCCAGGTACTTGCACTTAGAGACTGCCTCTAGGTTTTTGCCCTCTAGTTGGAAATGCTGTTGAGCCTCGTACAGTGCTTTCCAGCTCGTTTTCCCTGCCACTGTGTGATATCAGCTCCTCATTGGGAGACATTGTGATGGGAGCCGATGTCATGTGTCACACGGTGGCACTGTGTGAGTTGTCAGGTATGCCCCATAACCCAGCAGCGCCAGGAGGCACCTTCCATGAGAGGCAGGGTGAGGAAGCATAGCAATACAAGGGCCGGCATCGCTATTACAGCACAGGATTTCAGAACTGTAGCCAGCTCCTCTAGGGGGCTTCACAGCCTATAAGCCAGGAGGCACCTTCCAAGAGATGCAGGATGTGTAGTCATAGCACCAACATCGCTCCTGCAGTGTGGAACATGCACGGGCCATACCCAGGCAAAGCCTGGCCAAGGACAGCCCGTCCTCCACCCGTGAGCGACAGGAAGAGCCAGGCCAGGGCCATTCCCCTTGGTTTTGTGCCTGGGCGTTGCAGATCTTTCCGGCAAGTCTATCTTTTTCATCCAGGTATGCCACTGTGTTCTTTTACTTTGCTTGCCTCACTTATTGGTTCTTCATTGGGATGGGACCCTCTAACCCAGTTCACATGGATTTGGGTCTGGACTTTTGCATCTGAGCCAGCTTGGACATCCCTGTGACTTATACCTCCAGAGAGGGCCCTGGGGAGTGTGCTGTGATTACTGAGGCAGCAGGGGGAAAAGGAATGTGGACTTACAGAATACCATTGACAGACGCCCAAGGACAAGTTAAACGATCCTATTGTTGTGCGTTTCCTACGTGGCCCATTGTAGTTTTCCCCATGTTAGCCTAATTGTGCAGGTTGTAGGCTGCACTTTCTTTTGCACACAATACTATTTAACACTCTTGCTTTTGTGCCACATTGTATTTTCACATAGAATCTCCATATGTTTTTGGGTTCTGTTCTTTTCCTGGGATTTAGTCTGAACACCACAGACAAGGTAAAACAACAATGCCGCTTGTTATTCTCTATGGTCAGGCAGTAGGACCTAGACACAACATGAGAACGCAGCTGCTGTTTATGAGCACACATGTCTTGTCGTATAACTGAGCACGAGAGACATTGATCACAGGTTCTAAGGCAAGACTGCTACGTCAGCTGAGATGTAGAATGTCCATCTAGGAATGCTAAGGTACGGGATCTGCCACTAATCCAAGAGATCTTTAATAAATAATCATTAGCTTCAGTAGAAGGAAAGGGGGTTTAGGAAATTCTGTCTTATAAAAAGACAGAGCTTTTTATGATATATGGTACATTGACCTTGCTAATGGTATTTTTAGTATGCATTTGTTTTCTAATTATGGCACAAATACTGCATTTTAGGTCACAATAGTTGAATAAATATTCTAAACTTCCTTTGTGTCTCATGTTTATTTTATTGTGGATGACTACGAGTGAGAGAGTGAGCGGGTACGTCCTGTTACCGCAAGCCATGAGAGGATTGAGAGTGTTATGTTCTGGGGTGTCAATCCACTTGTTTCTCTGGTAAGATTAGGAGTGCAAGTGAGGCACTATAGCTAGTCAGACTCCGGCTCATAGATACTGAGGAGGTATGATGACTCAGTCTCTACATGCCGATGGTCTAAGATCCCAAGCATAGTTCGGTTTCTGAGCAGAATCCCTGCAACATGGTGCCACCAAAGTTTTAGTCAGGTACTTACTCGCGAGAACCCCGAGTAGTGCTTGTGCTTGTCCACATTACCCTCGCACCTTTGTATTGGAGACGTCCATAGTGTTGAAGATCCGCCACATTTTTCTGTTGGTTTTTCAAGCTTGAATATTAAAAGGTTTACATCCTGTTTGTGCTATGCTTTGAATCTGTTTCAAGTTAGTTATGGTGCAACCCATTGCTTTTGCTGTTAATTGCTGCCCAGCGGTAACTCAACATTTGACACAAAATGGAATTCCCGTAGCAGGAGTTCCTCTGATTTTTGTTGTAGAAGCGGACGCAGCGTTCTGCTTTGAAGTTTTTTATTCCTGGGTCACATTTCTGGCTGTTGGTGCTAATATTAATACTTTTCACGAATACACAACATCCAAGGCACCTGCTGCATATCACCCATATGCAATTGTTGAAATTCCTCTGATCTTCTGGAAACACAAGACTTGGCTTAATGGCGCCCTTCACCATGTGCTTGGGATTGTTTGAATGGGCCCCCTTAGTAACAAAGGGACCACGTGGCCGGCAGTATCGGGTTATACCCCGTATGTAGATTTAGGAAATTAGAATTTGGTACAAACTTGTGCTTTGTATAATGTTCTTGTCGTCCTATATAGACATCTTACTCAGTATATTTTATGTACTTTTCTGGCTGGTCCAGCAAAACTTGGCCTGCAAGCGCAAGCTCAGTTGCTTGCAGTCCCTGTCATTAGTCCTGTAATTCTTTATTTTTATTTTTTAATAAATCGATCAACCTAAAGCTGTGTTTCCCCTTACAGGACCACAGGACAAGCACATATTTTTAACTATGTCCTTACCCACTGCACTGGTTCTCTTGTTTTGCCACCGTCTACACTCTTTGTCATGGCACTCCCCTGATGACCGTTCTAGGGAACGTCCTCAAACAAATACAGAATGAACATGGAGCAGGTCCTGCCCTAGATCTGGGGATGAAACTTGTGGGTAATTTTCCTGTTGTCTCCGAAATTATTATTACTAATGTTAAAGATGAAGCCATTTCTTTGGCTATACAACAGCAATGTGCTGTGGTGGCAGGAGCCGAAAGAGAGTTGCCAGTCACAACTACTAATGTATGTACGTCTTTAGGGCATACTCATTTAGGAACCAGACCTTCAATACCGCCGCATGGCAAGCCTGGCTCTGACAAAGATGCAAGACCAACCTGTGGGTTTACTAAAAAACCATGGGATAAATCTAAAACAAAAACAACAGAAGGGTAAACAACATGGAAGAACTCGGCCCCCAGAGTCCTCTGAAAGACGATACGATTTTCGTGAGTGCCCTAAAACAAGGACTCCAGACAGGTATCAGGCTCCTGATACACGTTCTCCTTGTTCCTATCAGGAATCAGCAGTACGACAGAGGAAGAATATCTGACCGCAGACAAGAAGAGTATGTGAAACCGAAAGGGAGACGCAATGCACGTCTGACTTGAAGATAAGAGAGGCAAGTAGACCTCCTCCATATAAAATGCTTTTTCAGAAAAAGAAGGTTGCAGCCTTAATAGCTGAATATGCGACAAACGGTGAGAACCCTCCTCCTGAACAGAAGTTGGGTGGTGACTCTCCTTGATAGCGCAGCAGAAGTCACCATAGTATGCCAGAATCTCCACCAATTTCTGGCAGCGAAAGCAACTGAAACATTTATTAAGGTTGAAACCGTGGACACCCGCATAGCCCCTCCAAACAGATAATATCTTTTAGATATTCAAATTTAAGGGGATGTTTAAGCTATATTCTGTGATAATTTGATCACATCTTAAGACATTCTCTTGGGGAAAGCTGATTGGCTTCCATCTTTTGTTCTTGCATCCCCCTCAAGATGAGAGTGTAATTCTCCCTTCTTTCTCACATCTCGCCCCAGACGAAGTCAAAAAAGCTTATGCATATGAATGAGCCCTTGCATTGGCCCCTGCGCTTTATCATAAACATACTCTTTGGGATAAAGAATCACCATATCATGTCATTCCTTAGGGTCCACACCTCAAGTACAACCACAGTATCCTATTAAACGGGATGCCAAAGTACCAGTTAAGGAAATTCTTTCCCAACTGTAATACCAGGGAGTAATTGAACCCTGTGTATCTTAAATGAATAACCCTCTTTTACCAGTTGTGAAACCTGATCATTCCTATCGTATAGTCTTGGACCACAGACATACAGTTATACATGCACATTTGAACTGCAAAATACACATAGTACGGCTCTCATTAATAACAGTCAGTAAAAAATACAAAACCACTTTGGATATTTCCAATGGTGTTTTTCAGTCACAATTTGGCTCCTGAGAGCCATGACTGGTCCGCCTTCAGCACCTTAGGCTTTCAAATGTGCTATGCTTGACTTCCTATGGGCTATAAGAACAGCCCAGTAGTTTTTGCAGCACGAATTGTGACGATTCTTCATGAAATTGACCCTGATGCTCTGGCTTATGTAGATTATATCTACTCCATGGACGACGAATTGAACCCACATTTAGCAAGAGTGGATCGTATAATATTTCGATTTGCTGAACTTGGTTACAAGTTTAATTTCAAGAAATCAAACATAACATTTCTCAGTGTCCTTTTCTTAAGTCATGAACTTACAAATGAAGGAAAAAGCCTTGCCCCTCACTTTCTGGAGAAGCGTGGACAGTTGCAACCTCCGAGTACACTTCAGAAGTTGCAGTCTCTGCTAGGATTTTTGTATTTCAGAAGAACATATATACCTGATAATGCACAACATAATAAATAACTTGATGGCTTACTACGTCCCTGATTTTTCTGCTTCCTGCTGGACATTGGAACACACTGAAACCCTCAGATCTTTACAATCTGATTTACTTGAAACACTCCACTTACATACACGCATCAATACCATAAACTTGGTTTTCTGTGTTTTGCCGGGTGCAATTGGATTTACATATGACACCTTTACTGAAAGTGAAATGGTTCCCATAGCATATAAAATCGCATATTTAAATTGCCTGCAGGAATGCGTTTTGCTACCACTGAAAAAATACTGACTGCTGCACAAATGGCCATCCTTAAAGAGAGGCCACTCGCTCAAGGAAAACAAATTATTGTTGTTTCTCCAGTGTCAGCCTTAGAGCCTGTCACCAAAGCTAGCGTCCCTAAGGCTAAAGCCACCCATCCTCATGGGAAACAATGGGCTCTGTCCTTAACAGCCGTGGATGTGGACTTTGGCTATGAATCTACTTCCTCGGAAACACAATTTTTGCAATATATACAGACTTTTCCTTTCTTCAGTTCTGCCTCTTGATCTATACAAATATATCTTTTACACTGATAAGTCCACACAACCTGCCATAAATTCTAAGCAGCAGTACTCTACCGCATGCGCCATCGTTATTGGTGTTAACAACATGCTCACAGTCTCTAGGAGACTGCACTGCGTAGGTGGCTGAACTGAAGGCTTTACCTCTTGCACTTGAAAATGTGCACCCTAAATTCCCCACATTTATTGTGTGTGATTCGTATTATTGTGTACAATCTTTTAATGGTAATTTACATTGTTGGCAACAAAATGAGTTCCAAGATTCTAGGGGTGGCACAATCAAGCAGAAACTGCTTTGGGTTAAAGTGGCGTAGCCTAAGAATAGCTTACCACAAACTCATGTTATTTTATTTAAGCAATTTGTAGAGTGCGCAAATACCCTTGGGTGTCTCGGCGCTGAGGACGGGACAGGTGGTAGTGAGGCGGAGAGCTGCTCATTGGGTGAAAAAACAGGTCTTTAGTCGCTTCCTGAAAGTCAGTAGCAATGGACATGATTTAATTTGCAGAGGGAGAGTATTCCACAATCTCGCCGCGGCGACAGTGAATCTTTTGTCTCCCCAGGAGACCTTGTTTGTACGAGGGATAGTGAGGAGATTGGCGGATGAGGATCGTAGGTTTCTGCTAGGTACGTGGGCGCGTAGGGCTTTATTTTTTAGAAAGTTTGGACCCGTGTTGTGAATGGCCTTGTAGGCTATGCATAAAGCCTTGAATTTGATACGATTGGTGATTGGAAGCCAGTGTAGCTTACGCACCATCAAGGAGATGGATTTGTGTTTGGGGGTACCTGTAATTATCCTGGCAGCAGCGTTTTGTATCAACTGTAATTTGTTAATGATCTTTCCTTTTTCTGTGCGTTCAGGAGCAGGCCGTTGCAATAGTCAACTTTTGACATAACAAGGGTGCTTATCAGGGTTTTTCCTGCGCTGGAGGGAAGGAATGGTAGTAGTTTTTAGGTCTCGGCTAGCGAAGGCTGCGCTTGCGCAGTCTCGCTCGCGAGATTTAATGACTTGGAGAAGAGGGGCTTGAACCCGCCTCTCTTCTCTCCTCTTCTCCATTGGCTGGCCTCTTAAATGCTGGTCAGCCACTGGAGAAGAGGTTTGTCTCTCCAAACAAGCCCCGTCTCTTTGCGATTCGGGGGCGTGTTTTTTTTAATACACGCCCACAAGACAGCATGTCGTGCTCACGCTGCCTACACGCGCCAGTTGGCTCTCTGATTGGTTGGCAACTACCAAATAAGCACTGTGATTGGTGGACCTTGTCAACCAATCAGAGAGCCTACTGGTGCGTGCAGGCAGCATGGGGTCCCGTTCGAAGCATCTTGTAACAAGACATACCAGAGAACATCCGAAAAACATCGGTGCAGTTATTTGAAATCTGAAAAACACTATTCAGAAGAAATATCTATTTTATTGTTTTTAAACGCACGTAAACGTTTGCTGCTAGCCTTTCACAACAGTCATAGTTCTTCACACACTAAATATTTTCACAATTAATCACTAATTTTCTGTGGCTACGTCGGAAAAAGGATTCCAAAGCAGCGTTTGTATGTAGCGTCCTAAATATTCTAAATACACACACTGAACTGAAGTTTTTAACATTAACGAGCCTCGACCACTTAGCCGCTCCTCGCTGTGAATGCCAACTCTATGACCAAACAGGTTGGACACTCTGGCTCAGCTCTGGGCTCGATCGACTGTGACCCAGAACTGCTTTCCGTGCACGTGTTTTCCTGCGCATTCTGTGGGCGCTGCTGGCGCTGCTGGTCTTCTTCTCGGACGGGGCCTCGGACCTGTGGCTGGCGGCGCACTACCTGCTGCGGGGCAGCGCTGGTGGTTCAGGCTCACGCTGCTCTTCGTGCTGCTGCCCTCCCTGGTGGTGCAGATGCTCAGCCTCAGGTGGTTCGTCTACGACCACTCGAGGCCGGGCCTGGCCAGCGCCGCCGTGCGGGGCCCCAGCCTGAAGGAGGGCGGCACCAAGGACAGCGCCCAGCCCGCTACCATCTCGGCGGTGCCTTAGGCCTCGGCCGGCGCCAGCTGCTGCCGCCTCTGCGGCTGGATCCTGCAGAGCATCATCCACCTGCTGAAGCTGGGCCAGGTCTGGAGGTGAGAGGGGCCGGGGCAGGGCGAGGGGTGCACCGGACACCCGTGGGGCAGGGAGGTCTGAGGGTGATGAGTGGGCCATGCACTGGGGTTGTGGGGACTCCCAATGAGTAGGAAAGTCACAGGGTCTGGTGGGGGACATTCAAGGGGCAGGGAGGTCACAGGGTTTGGGTTGATGGAAGAACGATGCACTGAGGGTGTGGTGGACACCCGTGGGGCAGGGAGGTCTGAGGGTGATGAGTGGACCCTGCACTGGGGAACGGGTGTGGGGGCACCCAAGGGGCAGGGAGGGCACAGGGTCCGGGGTGGTGGGTGGACCATGCACTGGGAGTGTGGTTCACACCCAAGGGGCAGGGAGGGGTCTGGGGTGATGGAAGAACAATGCACTGAGGGTGTGGTGGATACCCAGGAGGCCTGGAGGTCACAGGGTCTGGTGGGGTACACCCAGGGGGCAGGTAGGCCACAGGGTCTGGAGTGAGGAGTGGACCATGCACTGGGGGTGTGGTGGACACCCAAGAGACATGAGGTCCCAGGGCCTGGTGAGGAACACCCAAGGGGCAGGGAGGTGTGGTAGTAATGAGGGACCATGCACTGATGCACTGGGTGAAGGGTGTTGGGGAGTTCCAAGGCGCAGGGCGACCACATGGTCTGGGGGCAATGGGTGCACCATGCACCGGTGAATGGGGCACAGGGATGCCACCGGGTGTAGGATACTGGTTGACCACTTAGCGCCCTAGCTGCCGGCTGTGAGTGGCAGCTATGAGTTGTCTCTCACCATATAGTAGTGCAGACAACAAAGAACGTGTGCCTTCACATTACAACATCGCAAACTGTATTTTATGTAGACAGCTCAGAGGGTTTTTGCTTTAGCCACAGCAATCCTTTTCTTACTTGTGGTCCAGCCGCACCTGCGGTGAGCTGGGAGATGGGATGATGGACTCAACATGGGTGTAAAAGCCCCTGCTCGATAGATACTTGTCCAGTAGCAGTTTTGACCCTCCATAAAATAGCACACAGGGTTAACATGCATGCTGCAAAAATCGATTGCTTTGCACCTGTTTCAAGATCTTCTTCTTAGAGTTTCCCCATAATCAAATGGGTGTATTTTCTGATATTTATATGTTTCCTTCGTCTTTAATGTGTGATTTTGCTCACGAGAAAGTGTCAGTCCTGGACATTGAAATGTCACTCATAATTGGACTGAAATTATGAAAGCGTCCCACATAGCAATCTGAAACTTTGCCAGCTATGCTCGGGTGTTATATTTCTGATTTGATCGAGAGATTTCCAGCTTTTGAATGACACCAGGGGCCCTTGCTGGAGTTTTCTGGGGCACCTCAGAGCCGAGCGCCTGTTTTATGCGCCTGCAGGATGTAAGGTGAATTCAAACCACTCTCAGAGTTAGTACTTTATTTTCAGACAGCACATCTCAGGAAGAGGCAATTATTGTTCACTGCTTTCCAAGTTGAACTGTCTGAAAATAAAGCACTGACTGAGAGAGAAATTTGGTTCGATAAATCCCTTAACGCCCTGTAGGCGCATAAAACGTGCTGGGCTCTGTGCTGATTCAGCAAAACCCACCCTGATAGTAGCCTAGGAGTCTGGGACAGCTGTGAGCTGCCCCCTCTACCTCCACCTCCACAAACCGCATGGGAAGGATGGGTCAGACCCAGGGTGACGTTGCAGGGATGTAAATAAAAAACAGTAAACACATGTTGTGTCAACAAGCACTATGCATCATTGAGGACTTGGAAGATAGTTCAAGTTCGCGTGCATCATATTTGTATTTTATACAATTCAACAAAAAAAAAAACATTTGGAGCGCTGCCAAGATGTCTGTGCAGCTAAAGGAGTTTAGGACTTGTTCATTCTAGCGCAGGAGTAATGTAATGGCCTGCACATGGGTTCTGCTTTGATTTTTAAGCGTGCCGTGATATTTTGATGGCATGACGTAAATACGCTATAATTGATGATCTGTTGGCAATTAGCGCACAGAGTTTCCTGATTGCACCGATTACATATAAATCCAATTTCTTTACCTGCAACAGACGCGCTGTAAACAAAGCACACGTGATATATTACGTTAAGCTGTTCTTTAGGTCTCGGCAAACAGCTCAGATTGGCCTGATGTCTTACATACAATGAACAATTACCGCAAAGCTGTCATTAACGCGCGCAGCAAACCAAACAACGGGGACTAGCTTATCCTAGTGACGCAAGCACATGGGACGTTACACTCACAAGCCGCCTGAGAAAGCGCAGATGGCTGTGTGTTTGTGTGTGTGGGTGGCTCTGTGTGTGTGTGGGTGGCTCTGTGTGCGTGTGGGAGGCTCTGTGTGTGTGGCTCTGTGTGGGTGGCTTTATTTGTAGGTGGCTCTATGCGTTGTGGCTTTGTCTGTGTGTGGGTAACTGTGTGTGTGTAGGTGGCTATGTGAGTGGCTCTGTGTGTGTGGCTCTGTGTGTGGGTGCAAATGCAATATGTCTCGCATTTGAGAGTGATTAAGCTATTGACATTGTAAATAACAATGCAGTTTCTTTAAATGTTTTAAAAACAAAAACAATGTCAGGAGCAATGCCAATAGCTCTAACTTTACCAATGCCGAGACCATTGCATTGTAAATGCTTGTTTAATCATTCTTAACGTGTAGAAAGAGGAAGAGGTGAGGGCATTGGAATGGGCTGTGAAAGTAAGTTTATCGTCAAACATGACGTCCAGGTTTCTTACTTTCTGTACTGGGGGTGGGGGAGGGCCCAAGGTGGTGGGCCACCAGGTAGGGGACCATGTTGGATGTAGATTGCCGAAAATCATAACCTCCGTTTTTTCGGAGTTTAGTTTTAGACAATTTTTGGCCATCCAAGAGCTGATGGCAAGCATGCCTGCTTGAAAACCGGCCGCAATTGCTCCTCCATCGTTGTTAATTGCTAACACCAGTTGTGTGTCATCTGCATAGGATGTCAGCCCCATCCCATGGGTTTTAAGGATCTTAGCCAGGTCCGACACATAGATATTAAATAGTGTCAGACTCAGGGATGATCCCTGTGGCACCCCACATGGGAGCGTAAAAGAAGGGGAATTATATTCGCCAAGGCTCACAAGCTGGGAGCAGTTGGCCAGGAATGAAGCCAGTAAGTCTTTGGCTTTAAGTTTATTGCCCATGTTTGAGACACGGTCGATCAAAGTGGCATGATCGACCGTGTCAAAAGCTGCTGACAGGTCCAGCAGTATAAGGACTGCTGTTCCACCTTGGTCTCGGGTGGCTCTAATCTCGTCTATGGCTTTAATAAGGGCAGTTTCTGTGCCGTGGCCCTTCCTGAAGCCAAACTGTGATTCATCGAGAAGATTAATTTTCTTCAATGAAGTGAGATAGTTGTATATTCATTATTTTTTTGCTTATTTTTGCTGGGAAGCGGAGGCTCGTGATGGTTCTATAGTTTTTGTTGCCTAGTGGGTCTAGGTGCTGTTTTTTGAGACGAGGTTTAATGGTTGCCTTTTTCCAGGTTGCTGGGTAGACACCCATATTGAACATGGCATTACATATATCTGTGAGGTTGGGGGCTAAAAGATCTGGGATGAGTCTAGATACCGAGGTGGGGCATGGATCCGTAGGGGAGCCTGATTTGATAGTGAGGATGAGGTCATGGACTTGTGAGACTGAAATGTGTTTGAATTGTGGAAAAGAAGGAGCCATGTTGTAATAGTCAGTAGGGGCAGGCAAATCGTTTTTTGGTTGTGAAGCAAAGTTATCATATATTATACTAACCTCATCTTGAAATGCCCTGGCTAAAGAGTTGCACAGGTCTTGAGAGGGAGCCGGCGGAGGATTTACTTTTGATCCTGACAGTTTAGTGACTACCTGGAAGAGTGACTTGGTGGAGTCTTGGGCCATTTCTATTTGGTTAGTGTAGTATTTGCTTTTTTCTGATATGATAAGCTGTTTGTATTGTGACAATGCCGATTTGTAGCTGGCTTTATCAGAGGCGTTGTAGTTTCTGCGCCAGCGTCTCTCGAGGTTCCTCCAGCGTTGTTTTTCTAATCTGAGAGTGTCGGAGAACCAAGGGGCTGATGCAGTGGTTCTGTTTTTGGAGAGATTTTTTATGGGCACAATGGTATCAAATGCATTGTGTAACCAATCTAGGTAGTTAGTGGAGGCTAGTGTTGGGTCAGGAGTGGGCACGTAGTTGGATGCCGCTAGCTGAGATTTAAGGAGCTACTGCTCTATGCAGCTCCAGGCTCTGAATTGGGTGGAACGTTTGCTGTGGAGTGGTGGGTGAGTGGTGTTGGCTTGAAGGTTAAAGAGAACTGCCCAATGATCTGCCCAAGTGAGGGGTAAGGTTTTGCTTAGTGCTAACTTTGAGTTGTTAGTAAAAAGCCCGTCGAGGGTGTGACCGGCTTTGTGTGTCGGACCGATAACCATTTGGTGGAGGTTGATGGCTTCTAGTTCTGTAAGCAGGGTGGTAGTGTACTTATCTTCCAGGTTTTCAAGATGGAAATTGAAATTACCTGAAAAGGTGAAGTCCGCCTCCTCTGCTACTGGTTCGAGTAGGCTGCCTAGGGAGGAGAGGCAGTCCGATCGTGGGCCTGGGGGGTGGTATAAGAGGGTTCCTTTAAAGGATTGCGAGTGGCTGATCTTTATTGTGAATGTTAAAGCTTCACAGGTAGGAGTAGGGATGGATTCTGTCCTTACCAGATATTTGTCACGATATATGATATCCAGTTCGCCCCATTTTTTGTTGATTCTATCTTGTCTGATTACACAATACCCTTCAGGGGTTGCAGCACAAAAATCTGGGCCAGAGGCCTGGTCACCCAATGTTTCGGTTATGAATAATATGTCTAGGCTGTTATTGGTAAGGAAATCAGCTAGATCATATTTATGTTTGGGGAGGGATCGCGAGTTTATGAGTGCTGAATGTATATTGGCGTGGATGATATGAGGTGATCGGTGTTGGGGCGGTCTAGTCTTGGAGTTGGTGCTCAATTTGAAGGGGCAGGAAGGGCATCTATAGGTAGTGTTGTTCTCTAATGAGCATGAGTGTGGATGACTGCAGAAGGGCGAGATGGGGTTGAGGCGGATGTTTTTTAATTGATTGCTGGAGTAGGATAAAGTGTGTATGTGCTTGTCCGAGTTAGTTGGGCCAAGGGTCATGGCCCCAGGCCCGGTCCAGGCGCGGACTGGCACAGACGGGCTTTCCTTTGGCGCGCCTTTGACACGCCCGTTGCGCGCGTCCGCTGTGCGTCTGGGCAAGCATCCCCTTATATAATGGCAGGCTAAAGACTAGACTGCTAACCGCAGTACTGGTGCCTGCAACCACTTCCGGTCTGCGTTTAACTCCCTCCACACAATCGGAAGCATCAGTGGTGGACCGGGGAGAGCGCGTTAGGACCTGTTGGTTGCAGTGAGTAAGTGAGAATATCAATTTTAAAAGTGTCAGGATACTCGGCGCAAGTGTAGTTAAAAGCAAAGTGGTGGCAAGATAAAATACTCAATTCTGCGCTTAGTGCGCTGCAGCAAGAAAAATGAGCGAAGCCCTTTACCAGGCGCTTCGGGAGAAGAGCTTAATACCTCTGGTTTGTCGGCACTTGTGCCTCTAAGCACGTATGTTATACGTACATTGAGTCATCAACATGTGGAAGCACACATGGTAGGGATTCTGCTCCGGAACAGAGCTACGCTAGGGATCATAGACCATCGGCATGTAGGGACTGAGTCATCATACCACCTCAGTATCTATGAGCCTGAGTACAAATAGCTATAGTGCCTCACTTGCTCTCCCCACCTTATCAGAGAAACAAGTGAATTGCCACTCCAGAACATAACACTCTCGATCCTCTCAGGGATCGTAGTTACGGGACACACCCTTTAGCTCTCTCACTCGTACTCAATAAAATTAACAAGAGACACAAAGGAAGTTTAGAATATTTATTCAAACTATTGTGTCCTAAAATGCAGTATTCGTGCCACAATTAGAAAACAAATGCATACTAAAAATACTATTAACATGATAAATAAGCCATATATCATAAAAGGCCCTGTCATGTTATAAGAAAGGGTTTCCTAACCCCTCTCCCTTCTACTGAAGCAAAATTATTATTTATCAAAGATCTCTGGGATTAGTGGCAGACCCCGTACCTTTCATTCATAGATGGACGTTCTACATCTCAGCTGACGTAAGAGTCTTGCCTCAGAACCTTTGCTCAATGTGTCTGCTTAAACTTTTGTGCTCCATTATATGGCAAGACGGGTTCTCACAAACAGCAGCTGCAATCTCATTTCATGTCTGGGTGCTAGTTACTAACCAGAGAGAATAACAAGGGCCATTGTTGTTTGACCTGGTCTGTGGTGTTCACAGTAAATCTCAGGAAAAGAACAAAACACGAAAACATATGCAGGTTCTGTGTGAAAATAGAATATAGCACAAAAGCATGCGTGTTTATATAGTAACGTGTGAAGAAGAACGTGTGGCCTAGAACATGGACAATTAGGCTAACATGGGGAAAACTACAGTGGGCCATGTAGGAATCACACAACACTAATTTTCCTCAACAATGCAGTGGATATCTCCTGTGTGGAAGGGTAGCTGGCTTCTATACAGGGTGAGCCTAATACTATACAGATGCAAGGAGTCTCCCACTGGGCCCTCTGTTGGTACATCCACCCAGTTTCACTCCCTGACAACCCCCCCCCCCCCACACCCACTCCTCACCGCCGCAGCTAAGGTCTTTTCCAGGGACCTTCACCGACTCTTCCTCAAGATTCCACCTCAGTTACACAAATTCAATCAGAGAGAGTACAGCGGGCCAGGACCAAAAATAAAAGTTTGGGAGTAGCTAGCAAATCCAAAGTTGGCACCAAATCGCTAAGGAGTGTTAAAAAGACCACGTCCCATGAATCAGCCCAAGATGTAGCGCATTGCTCTCATCTTGACTCTTTTCAGAAATTAGAGTGGCTTATTTAATTGTGCTTTGATGAATTGGGGTTCTGTATTTCCAAGGTGGAACAGTTTGAGTAAACTTGGAGATTCGGTGCTGGCAACTCAGTCCTTTCTGGCCCCTCTTAATAAACCTGGGGTGCGCCCTGATCTTGCTATCTCCAACTCTGGCACCTCTGCTAACATGCATCCATCTAGGTTGTGCCCTTTTCAACCGGGGAGGGGAGGCCAGGGGCCAAGGCAGACTGATTCTGTGATCGACCTTACTTCTAGTTCCCTTCCATCAACACCTCTTCTCTACATTTGCCCCCAATCACTAGCCCCCCCTAACACCAATGGTTGGTATATTTCCTTGTTCATGGGAAATTAGCATATGGTATTACTACCCAGGTTTTACTCTTGGTGTGACCGCTCAGCCCCTCACAGGGCTTGGTCGCCCCACTCACTGCTGCCGCTCCTGCCTGCCTTTGCCGCCTCCTGCCTGCAGATTCCTTCGCTCGCTGCTCGCTGCCCGCTGCTCCTGGGAATTTCCCACTGCTCCTGGGAATTTCCCGCTGCTTCTTGGAATTTCCCGCCGCTGCCTCCCTGCGGCCCCGCCCCCCTGTGATTCCATTCGCCGCCCCGCTCCCGCCACCCAGCTGCTCCTCCCTCCCGGCTCCTTACTTATGACGCCCCCAGAACGACCGCGCAGCGGACGCGCGCAGCGGGAGCGCCGATTGAGCGCCGAAGGTGTGCCAAAGGTAAGCCCGTCTGCGCCTGGACCGCGCCCAGCGCCAGACCCCCTGGTCCTCGCCCTCGCCAGCACAACCTGCACATCTCCGACGCCAAAACCCTCCACGCACTCAACGCCGGCCGAGACACCGCCTGCTAACGAGCCACCCCGAGACGCACCCACGGACCCTTCACTTGCCTGACCTGCCGCTTCACCGGCCTCCGAACCAACACCGCACCTGCTAAACCGAGCCCCAGCAACAAACACATGATGTGCATCCTGCTCAACACCCGCTCCGTTCACAGGCATGCCGTCGAACTCTGGAACCTCCTCGACTCGACAGCACCAGACATCGCCTTCCTGACGGAAACCTGGATGAACGCCTCCTCAGCGCCCGCCGTCGCCATCGCCGTCCCAGAAGGCTACAAAATCACCAGGAAGGACCACGTCAACCAGACAGGAGGAGGCATCGCCATCATCCACAAGAACACCATCCGCATCACGACCAACTCCGATGACACCTTCACCTCCGCCGAACACCTCCACTTCCAGATACACACCGACCCCAAGACCACGCTCAGAGGCACCCTCGTCTACAGACCACCGGGACCACGCACACAGTTCAGCGAAGACATCACAGACTTCGTCAGCCCGCACGCCATCAATTCCACCGACTACATCCTCCTGGGGGACCTCAACACCACTGCTCTGCTGGACAACCTGGCTAACCTCGGACTCAAGCAACTGGTAACCACCCCACCCACTACGCCAGCCACACGCTTGACCCAGTCTTCTCATCCAGCAGATACGTTACCTTCAGCCACTCCACCAATCTCCAGTGGACTGACCACAGCTGCGTCCACTTCAGCTTCAGTAAAACGACGACCCACCACCACCCTCAACAAGCCCCCCGCAGGAGCTGGAACAAGATCACCGGCGACCAGCTCACCACCTTCCTCAGTCAGAACCCCCCCCACCAGCTCAACGGACCCCAACGAAGCCGCCAACAACCTCACACAGTGGATCACCAACTGCGCAGACGCCCTCGCGCAGAAGCCCTCGCACCACTGAAGAAGAACCCCCCCAGCAGACGCGGCAGCAAGAAAGCCTCCTGGTTCACCGACGAGCTCATCACCTCCAAGAAGAACTGCTGCTCCCTGGAGAACACCTGGCGCACCAACCAGACCACAGACAACATGACGGCCCTCAAACACGCCACCCGCAAACACCACCAACTGATCCGCGCCACAAAGAAGACAGCCTTCAAGGAACGACTGGACAACAACACCCACAACAGCAAGGAACTCTTCAGCATCGTCAAAGAGCTCTCCAACCCCGACGCCGGAAACAATGACATCACTCCCTCGCAAGACCTCTGCGACTCCCTCGCAGCCTTCTTCCATGACAAGATTGCCAACATTCACAACAGCTTCGGCCCACCAACCACGAACCCCACCACCGAACCGATGCCCCCCACTGCCACCCTCCGCACCTGGACCCCAGTCAGCACCGAAGACACAACACGCACAATGAACACCATCCACTCCGGATCCCCTACGGACCCCTGCCCACACCACATCTTCAACACGGCCGACCACATCATCGCACCCCACCTCCGCGACATCATCAACGCCTCCTTCAACACCGCCACCTTCCCGGAGTGCTGGAAAAACGCCGAGATCAGTGCCCTGCTGAAGAAACCAACTGCAGACCCCTCCGACCTCAAGAACTACCGCCCCATCTCGCTCCTCCTGTTTCCTGCCAAAGTCATCGAGAAGACCGTCAACAGACAGCTAGCCGCCTTCCTCGAGAACAACGGATCCCTCGACCACTCGCAATCCGGCTTCCGAGCCAACCACAGCACGGAGACCACCCTCATCGCAGCCACAGACGACATCAGATCCCTAATGGACAACGGGGAAACTGCGGCCCTCATCCTCCTGGACCTCTCCGCAGCGTTCGACACTGTCTGCCACCGCACCCTGGTACAGCGCCTGAACAACACCGGCATCCAGGAGAAGGCCCTGGAGTGGATCACCTCATTCCCCGCCGGAAGAACCCAGAGTCCGCCTCCCCCCGTTCCGGTCAGCGGCCGCCGAAGTCATCTGCGGCGTTCCACAAGGGTCATCGCTCAGCCCCACCCTCTTCAACGTCTACATGAGCCCCCTCGCAACCATCGCACGTCAACACAACCTCAAGATCATCACCTACGCCGACGACACCCAGCTGATCCTCTCCCTCACCAGCGACCCGGACGCCGCCAGAGCCAGCCTACACGAAGGGATGAAAGACGTCGCCGAATGGATGAAGAACAGCCGCCTGAAACTGAACTCAGACAAGACGGAGGTCCTCATCCTGGGATCATCACCCTCCGCCTGGGACGACTCCTGGTGGCCCCCCGCCCTGGGAGCCACCCCCAAGCCAACGGACCACGCACGCAACCTAGGCTTCATCCTGGACTCCTCCCTCTCGATGACCAGACAAGTCAACGCCGTCTCGTCTTCATGCTTCAACACCCTGCGCATGCTTCGAAAGATCTTCCGGTGGATCCCCACCGAGACCAGGAAGACGGTCACCCAGGCCCTCGTCACCAGTCGGCTGGACTACGGGAACGCCCTCTACGCCGGCACCGCCGTCAAACTCCAGAAGAAACTCCAACGGATCCAGAACGCCTCAGCACGACTCATCCTGGACATCCCCCGACACAGCCACATCTCCGGACACCCGAGAGACCTGCACTGGCTCCCAGTCAACAAAAGAATCACGTTCCGACTCCTCACCCACGCACACAAGGCCCTCCACGACCTGGGCCCCAAGTTCCTCAACAGCCGCCTGACCTTCCACAAGCCCACCCGCCAGCTCCGCTCCGCCAGCCTCGCTCTCGCCACCGTCCCCCGCATCCGCAGAGCCACCGCCGGAGGAAGATCCTTCTCCTACCTGGCAGCCAAGACATGGAACTCCCTCCTCATCCACCTCCGGACAACGCAAGACCATCTCGCCTTCAGGAAGCAACTCAAGACCTGGCTGTTCGAGCAGTAGCGTTCCCCCCCTCCTCCCCCCCCAGCGCCTTGAGACCCTCCGGGTGTACAAATGCCTATGATTGATTGATTGATTGTTTCTTCTGTGGATTACTCGTGCTTGAAAGCATTTTTCAATAAACAAAATTAAAAGCAATTGGTATTGACAATACTTGATTACATTGGCCTTCATTACAAGTCAGATATACATTTGTGCCGTGCCTGTGCACTTACACTTGGCAAGACCACAGGGTATAGTAATTAGAAGGTGCTTAATTACATACCATTTCAGACCTCATATTATAAGAGTAAACATGTTGCTTTTTTTCCAGTCCTGAGGTGCGCAAACCTGAAATTTGGGCTATTTGCCTGCAAGATCTGCACCACCAGGTATAATATAGCCAAAATGCTAACACACACGAGTTGCAATCCTAATCCTGGAACAAATTGGAGATTTTGCCAGAATGGAGGCTGAATTAAACGGAGATATTATAAAGTGTGCAACTACCAAAACAAGAGGGTGCCCTGGCACTAAGTAAGGAGTGCTTGTTAGAAATTGGGTTACTGGATGACTGGGGGTTCGCCCTGGTCAAACAGTAACCACAATCCTAGTCAGGGTAAGTTACAAGTAAATACCAAATTAACCTGTGCTCAATCCCCTGGAAGCTTGGCACAGAGCAGTCAGACTTAACTTAGAGGCAATGTGTAAGGTATTTGTGCAACACTATAAACAGTAAAAAAGTGAAAAGACCACACAAAAAGCTCCCACTTAAAGATAGAAAAATAGAGCTTAATTTTTTAAATGAAATAAGACAAAAACAACCAAAATCTAATTAGTAGAACACGAGAGATGATTTTTTAAAGAATAAACTGCAATATAGCACCTAGAAGCATAAAGTGCCAACCGCGGCGAATTGGTCTGGGGCAAAGTCAAAAGTTCAAGCCAACCGCAATGGAGCGTGGGTCGGATACAGTTCAAAATTAATCTCTGCTGATGTTTTACCTCCTCTAGTTTTATGCCATAGTTCCGTTTGCGGTAGAGTGGGTCACCAGGAGCAAGAAGATCATCGTGGCTGGTGTTCGGGATGGTGCGAAGAGTAGGCCGGGCGTCACGGATGCGTAGGCTCGAGCTTTGCATTGGGCTGACCCGTGGGCTGACAACGCTGCTGTGGGAAGAGACAGGCTGGCAGTGGCTTTTGCTGATTTTTAGTGCGAGCTGCAAAGTTCCAGCGCAAACAGGCCCGTTTGCGGTCGCAAAAAGCCCAAAAGTTTGATTTAAAAAACTCGAGAGAGACACCAAGGGTCCAGGACCTGAGAGGCACTACTTGAGGGTCAGGAAATCGCTGAAGATGGGTCCAGGAGCTGTTGGGGAGTTTTTTATGTCCCTGAGGCTCAGATCAGGAGGTTAGCAGACTAGCCCTTTGAGTAACTCCTAGGTTCAAGATAAAGTTTCAGTTCCAGTTCTTCCTCCCCAGGCAAGAGGAAAGCAGGTCAGCAGTTCCTGTAAAGCAGCAGGGTAGCAGAGTGTCGCTCCTTGTGGCAGCACAGCAGTCCTTCTTCCTGGCAGAGTATCCACAGGTCCAGAAGTGTACTCAGGCCTTGAAAAATCTACTTGCTATGGCGGGCCATATTTTATCAGGTTGAACTATTTTTAGCAACTACTCATCTGTTCTGGGGAGTGAAATGAAGCTAGAAGGTGCAGCTGTTCTGTTATTCAGAAAGTGAATGAGCAATGAAGACACCTTTACATTTTGTTTTTTTCTTGACACATTTGCTGTCTGTTCAAGAACAGAGGTCAAATGTCAGTTTTCCTTTTTTACTAATTGTTTCTTATCTTATCCTGGAAAATGGTCTCTACTTTCCTTTCTCTTATTACAGTTAGAGGTTTTTGTCAATGTAGCAGTCTGAAAAAACTGTAAGATATCAGTTTTTTTTAACACACAACATTCAAACAGCTTGTAAATGAATAGTATAAGTATTTCAAAATATATCACACATTATAAAATACATTATTTTTTGTAATTCAGAAGTGTGATACAGACATATTTATATAGGAGCAAAACAGATCAGAACACTTTAAGTGGTGAAGTGCAAACAACAAATATTTACAGAAACTAGATTATACACTATATATTTTTAGCACTAATACCACTGCAGGTGGAAATGTTGTGGTCATTTCCATGACAAATCTGCTAATTGCAACTAAGTGTGCTACCACTTCATGCTTCAGGTATATATTTATTACAAGTGACAGTTTTTAAACATGATTTGAGAAACATTCCTGCCCCCGCCCTGCTGACAATTTGGTTTAATGAACTAAGAGACAAGTCAGAGGTTTTGTGTATCCTATATGTGGCTATATTTGCATTGTATATGGAGCAAACATTTAGTCTATTAAATTAAACAAAAGTGTTTCTTGTACATCACACATGCTGAACTCATATTTGAAGGTGCTCTCATACGTGATAAAGAAGAAAATGGCTGCTCAGTGAATTAAAATATTTGGCCAGGATCACATAATTTGAAACCAGTTTAGGTGTAAAGAGCATTATAATTACGTTGAGTAGAATATTTAAGTCACTAGACCTGCAGGTCGTGTAACATTTTTATGATTTTTCAAGGTCTGTTATTGAAGAGTTGGTGCTTGAGATCCTACTTTTATACCCTGGTGTCCTCGTTCTGGAAAATTGGAGAAGCTTTTAGACAGTGACTTTATAGTGCATGCAATCCCCTACCTTCCCTGCCCTGGTTCAAAGCTGGTTGCAGTAAAATGTGGGGCCGTTAGGCCCTTTGTGTGAAGGCAGGGCATAGGCTATTAAGTTGCAAGTGGGGCTGTGCTAAGCTCCGACCACGAATCCTGCCTGGCACATTCAGGCACACCTAATCTCACTGCTGTATGACTGTCTATGAGGAATCCACAAAGTATAACTGTCATTATACCCACTCGTGTAACCCAAGACAGGCTACAGGCACCAAATGGCTACGGTACAAAATTGTCAACTTTCTAAAAGAGCCATTTTCAGAATTGCTATTTAAAATCAAAATCCACCAGAAGTTAGGATTTTAAATTGTGATTCCAGGGACACCAAACAAGAGCAAATCCTCTCTTCACTTTGGAAATTACACTTATAAAATGTAATAAGGCAACTTCAATGTTATCCTATGGGAGAGATAGGCTTTGCAGTAGTGAAAATTAATTTAGGAGATTTTCACTACCAGGACATGTAAAAAAGTGCATGTCCAACTTTTTAAATACTTTGCACCCTGTCCTGTGCGCTGTCCACGGCCTACCCAAGGGGGGACATGTAATAACAAGCATTGGCATAGCCAATAGGTATCGCTTTTGGGACCTTATAAGTGTTTAGACATGCAACAGTTGATGTTGTTGCACCAAGGATATTGTACTGCCTAACTGAATACTTATAAGGTTCCAAAGGCAAGACCTATTGGCTATGCCAATGCTTGTTAGAGTGTGCAGTCGTTATGTCTAGTCGGTGTATTTTATGCACCTGCGTTAGTTCACTTGAGGGTTGTAGTTGTCTGGTCTGGGGGTCGTCATTTTTCTGAGAAATAATGCAGCTTTTACGTGGTTCATGGCATCAATTTATACACATTTTACATGCAAAAGTACGAAACTAATTACCGAGGTATGGTTTAGCGGAACTCGTGGTTGGGATGTGCAGGACTTGGTTGGGTGGCCGACTTTCCAGCATACATTTTGGAAGACCGTTTATACAGGCCGACAAATTAATTTGAGCTATTGTTGTACCATGATGCTCGATTCAAAATAAAGTTTAAACATCGTGACCGACGGAAGCTTTGAGAGGAAAAGAAATAAATGGTTCAGGGTTGCAGTGTTCATGTGTTTTTTTTAAATGTACTACTTCCTGATGTTCCCTAAAAAAACAGTTTTGGGAAGTTTGAGGGGACGACGGAGGACCAAAAATCGAATTATGTAGCGCATTGTATTAATCAGCAATGTCGACATTTTAACTCAATGATGCAAAATTCAAACGTTAGAGAAAAGTTTAATGAAAGGATTTACGCTTTGCAGAAGGCTTTCACTAGTCAACATTGACCTTGTGGCATTGGGCAGATACCCATCAGTAGTATTCTGTGATTTCCCGTTTCCTGGATGTCAAAGTTGGTGTCAGAAATGCTGAGAGTGAATGATGTATTAGTATGTTATGTGAGGGTATAGATAGCAGACAGACAGTTACATGAAGGATGAAGCTCTGAGGGGACATATCTTCTGTGTCTGTAACCTAAGGGCTTAACATGAAATAAAGATCTTAATTGAGTGGCTCTTGTATGAAGATCCTGCCCTCTGACTTAAACGTTTTTGCAACACGTCTGAACTATAAAATGCAGCAAAAATCAGTATCCATTGGGCCCCGGTGTCACTGCACCTGCTGCGCCAAGCCACGCCTCTGGGTAACACTAGGATGGCAGAGACGGGTCGAGCACCATGCGCCATAGTATTCTAATTCACGCGCACAAAGACACAAGCGCTCAAACGCATCCGCCTTCTACGTGGTTGTTAAGGATCAGCCGAGGCGTCAGTTCTGGATGCTCAAACCGCGCATCTGCTTCCAGCTACTGCCAGAACTTCAAGTGGCTGTTTATTTGGCTATAAATAAAAGCGTAATTTCCAGTTAACACGTGGCTCCTGCGTTGCACGCGACAGCAAATGCCCTGCAGTCCCGTCTGTCAGAACAGAATGCGCAGCAGATACAGGGTACCAGGATAGGACCGCGAGCACGTGCACTTTGCACAAGTACATTAACACATTGAACGAACGCTTCTCAGGACTAACTAGTGCAAAATCGATATTTGCGCGTAGTGAGCAATGCAAAATGTTTACCATACGCCAGCAGTGAAAACCTATTCATTCCTAGGTCAGCAAACCTGTGCACATGCTTTGCACCGGTTTGGCGATGCAAGCCTGCAGTGCACTAGTGTTAAATTGGGGGAGGGGGGGGGGGAGGGAGGAAGGGGGGGAAGAGGTGTCATGGGCTGCTAACAAGATCTAATCTGCCAGATTCCCCGAATACGCGGAGAATGCAGTGTTGTAGGAGCAGGAAACAGTGTTTACTTTGTGCAAGAAAACACTGGTTTAATTTTGGGAATCGGGCTTAATTTCTCACCAGACTTTGATTCCGAGTAAGCGATAGAAAGGCAGAAAAGAGGAAGAAAGATTAAGAGAAACCCAACATAACAGAAAGTGGGAGATAGTGATGAACGTGAACATGAATTGGATATAAAAAGGGAGTTTAGAGAGGTGTACGACAAAGGCATGAGGTGAAATAAAAGAATAATAACAAGTGTGTACTTATTGTCAGTGGTGTGCAAATCGAGTCATGTGATTGGTTGAGTGTTTCAAAGAAGCGTTTGATTTGAACGCTCAGGCACACAGTTTTATTTATTTTGCTTAATATAACAGCTGTTGTTTAGCGCCCTGAATACTCGTGCGACTCTGCTGGCGCTGAATACTGGTGGCGCTGGTGGCTGCGGAGTGACACGACAGTGACAGCTCAGCATACCCACCTGTTAGGCGCACAAGGAAGGCCGGGGCCAGGTGCGGTGAGCCAGGGCTGTCTGCTGTCCTACATTATTGAAAAGTTAATATGCGATGTCTCACTATTGCCTGTCGCCTAGCCTACCTCTGGAGGCATCCCACTGACCCTCACCTCCACAGCATCCGCATGCTCTGTGACTCCGAAGACGAGCCTCAGCCGCCTGCTCGATTTAAGGCAGGCAGTGTCGTCGTCAGGCGCAGCTCTTCACAGAACGCTTCCCCGCTAAACACTCACTTCAACCACCCAAGGAGCGACACTGAGGCTGCGGGCCTCATTAATAATGGATCCATGCCTAGCAATAGATTTAGACAACTGGTATTTAGAACCCTCTTCAGAAGAGAGGCTGAATTCTTTTCTGGCACGCTAGCTTTGTTTTGTCAGGGCCTTGATGTAGACATTACTTCCCGCTGTCTTGAGGAAGCCAGAGGAGGTGAAGTGATATCAGAGCACCCCTGTCCCCCCCGCCTCGCCCGTCCCCGCTCTGGAGTGTTGCTTGACTGATATGGTTCTTTGCCTCTTAACATCATCTCAGGTTGCATGTTTTGTAGTTCACAACAAAAAGGCGTCTGCCAGCGACTCGGAGCTGATGGCGGCAGTAACTTCACAGCCCTCATGCAACAGGTGCTTTCATCGCCGCCGCCTTCGTGGCCTCAGATTCAGCTAGCACGGCTGCTTGAAGTCAGCGCACAAAGGAACCGAAGCACTGTAAGAGAACGATGGCATTTCCAAGGAAACAAACGATGTATAATTTCACAACTGATCCAAGCTGACACAAAAGAAGAAGAATCCCGGAACACCTGGCGAATGCGAAAGCACGCCGCCATGCACGCGTAGGGACAAAAAAAGCATGCGTGAGTGCACATCCCTACGCTAATTAAAGTAAACAAAGATGGCGTCAGGCTGTCCACATGTGCGTGCATTTTTTTTGTCTGTACGCATGCATGTTTAGCTTTTGTGGATGGCGAGAGTAGCCATCTTTGTCCATCTGTACACACGTGCATTCAGCTTTGGCTGAATCGATTGCAAAAGGTCCTCGCATGGCGAGAGCAGCGCATGCGCTGCTTTCGCCAGGCAAGACCTAAAAAGGAACGATCGAGACTGCAGTTTAAAACTGGACTCACAGGCTCTTCAATGGAAGGCTTGAGACATGCTTAAAGGGCTAAATAAGTGGCTGGGACAACCACTGCTGAAGGCCAACTAGTATCATTTAATTTACAGGCGTTAGGCACATGTAATGCACCTTACAAGGGACTTATAAGTAAATTAAATATGCCAATTGGGTATAAGCCAATGTTACAATGTTTTAAACAGAGAGCACAAGCACTTTAGCACTAGTTAGCAGTGGTAAAGTCCTGAGGCCAAGAACAACTAATTAAGCAAAACGTAGGAGGAAGAAGGCAACACATTTGGGGATGACACTGCAGAAAGGTTTAGGTCCAATAGTGCTTAAAACAGGTAAAAACTATAAGGAATAGAAAATAATTTTAAGCAATGTACAGTATTTTGTGGGACATTTTTCACCACTTTTATCCAATGGGAGGGCATTCCTTGCTTGGGGAGTCACCACAGCGAAGGCACTGCCTCCTAAATCAGCTTTTCTAAATTTAGGGACACACATAATAGAGAGAGCAGGAACAGGCGGTTCTAGATGAAATATATGGAGTTAAGAGAAAAGTCATATAATTCCCAGTAGGGAGACTACAGAAAATATTATGACAAACGTAAAGCCTTACATATGCAGGGCTCGTGCATGCGAGGCTAGTGTAGTTGTAAAGGTGGAACAAAACACTGTTTTGGCATTGGCATTCTGAATCAGTTGCAATTTATGTAGAAGACAGCCAGGCAATCCTACAAACATTGAATTACAATAGTTCAACCTAGAAGTAATAAGAGCTTGAATAAGATTGTTCCTAGACAAATTACAACAAAGGAATGAATTTCCTAAAAACTTTCAACATGAAAAAAGAAATCGAAGTGAGCTTGTCAATATGCGCCTCGAATATTAGCCTATGGTCAAAAATTATGCTAAGGTTCTGTGCCCTAGGGGCAGGCACAGGAAGAGGTCTACAATAATTGGGCACCAATCTGATGTCTAAATATAAGGCTTGCCAAAGACAATGGCCTGCATTTTATTTGAATTGAAGTCAGATGGAACTGAAGTTTATCCAGGAGACCACAGAGCATACACATCTTTTAAACTGGAGCTGTAGGTAACCCAGATCTCGATAAAGTATGAGGATGATCAAGTCTGAAGACAAGCAAACATTCTTAAACCTAAGGATGTGATAGGCACAATTAGTGGGCCATATAGATATGGAAAAGAACCTTGTGGAACTCCTCACATGATGATCTTAAATGGCAAGTGGAAAGGGGCCAAAATCATGACTTAGGAACGGTCGTTAAGAAAAGAAGAGAAAAATTAATGGAGTGAACCTTGACACAGATGTCATCAATCCAATCTAGATGGATGTCATAGAAGTCGATGTCAAAGGCTCCTGAGGGTGTAATAAAATTAGAGAAGTTTGCTTCTAGTATCCTCATATCATTGATTACCATTAGCACATTTGGACAGTTGTTGGCACAAAAAACTTTTCAACTATTTTTGCAATTAATGGCAGAAAAGAGATTGGATGAGAGTTAGACATAATAGCAGGATCAGTAGAATTTTTCAATAGTGGAATGACAATAGCCATTTTCCAGGAGTCATGCACAATAGAAGAAACCCAGTGAGATGCAAATGCATTGACTACTTTAGCAGAGCAAGAGTCTAAAGGAGGGACGGGTGAGATTGTATTGAACTTGCAGATACATCAGCTGGATTAACCGGGATAAAATCGGTCTAAACCGGATAGTTTGGCAACGAAGGTTTTGATATATGGCTGCATTAGAAGGATGCAATTTATGCCAGAGTGGAAAGGGCTTAAAAACTGTTTAATCTTATCCTGAAATAAATCGGAAAGTTAAGAGCAGAACTACCAAGTGGGAGCCACAGACATGGCATCTGCATCAGGATGCGCTAAATGTTAAAAATAGAAATACCATCTCTCTGGGCAAATTGTTTTGCCAATGATATTCACTCGTCATAATGTTTAGATCCGGTACTTTGTAAAAGTTATTTTTATATGCATGCAACTCATCTTTCTAGTTTCCTACATGGCCCCCTAACTAAGTAGAAATCTTCTGAATAACAGTTTGGGGGTGGAGGGGTGAGGAGAGAGGTATCCCTTCCTGGTAGACCTTCCTAGGCTTTAATGAAATGGTGATATCTACTGATTCTCTAAGCAGTTGATAACAAGTATTGGCAAAGCCTATAGGTCTCTACTATGCGAGAGTTATTAGCTTTGGAATTGTGTTTCAGCCATTATGTACACCAGTGTGGGTGCTGTTCAGCTGGCTAAACGTTAGTGGTGTGGAGTAGATTGGATTGGGGTAGAGTGAAATAGGGTAGACTGGGATACAGTGGATTGGGGCAGATTGGCGTACAATGGAGTTGGGTAGAGTAGGGTGGATTGGGGTAGATTGGAGTGGTTAGATTAGAGTGGCGGAGTTGAGTAGATTAGCGTGGTAGACTGGAATGGGATAGATTGAATTGAGGTAGAGTGGGGGAGATTGAGTGGGGTAGATTAGAGTGGGTAGATAGGAGTAGGACAGATCGAGGTTGATTGGAGTATAGTGAAATGGACTATATATTGGGGTAGACTGGAGTGCAGTAAGGAAGATTGGAGTGGAGTACGGTAGATTGGGGAAGAGGGGGGTGGATTGGGGTAGATTTGAATTGAGTGGGATAGACAGTAGTGGGGTAGATTGGGTGGATTATAGTGGGGTACAATGGAATGGGGTGGATTGGGTGGAGTGGAAAGGGGTAGATTGGGGAGTGGGGTAGATCAGAGTGGTGTGGAGTAGATTGGGATGGAGTGGGGTAGAGTGGAGAAGATTGGGGTAGATTGGAGTGGGGTAGATTGAATTGGGGTAGGGTAAACAAAAGTGGAGAGGAGTAGACTGGAGTAGAGAGGAGTAGATTAGGGTGGAGTGGAGTAGATTGGAGTGGATTAGATTGGGGTACATTGAGTGGAGTAGGATAGAGTGATGTGAGGTAAATTAGGATGGGGTGGGGTAAATTGGGATGGGATAGATTAGGTTAGGATGGATTGGAGTGAAGTGGGGTACATTGGAGTGGGGAGGATTGGATGGGGTAGAGACAAGTAGGGTAGTTTAGGGTGGAGTGGTGTAGGGTAGATTGGAGTGGGTTAGACTACACTGGGTATATTTGGGTGGCATTTAGTAGACTAGGTTGAAGTGGAGTGGGGTAGACTGGAGTGTAATAGGGTGTAGTGGAATTGGGTAGACGGGAGTGGGGTCGAGATTGGAGTGGAGTGAGATAGATTCGGAAGGAGTGGAGTGGGGTAGATTAGGGTGAAGTGGGGTGGGGTAGATTGAGTGGATTATAATAGGGCCGATTGGAATGGAATTGGGTAGGCTGGAGTGGGGTAGATTAAAGAGAGATGATTGAAGTGGGGTAGTTTGGAGTGGATTGGGGTCAATAGGAGTGGGATCAATAGGAGTGGGTTGGATTGGAGTGTGATTCAGTGCGGTGGGGTAGATCGCAGTGGGGTAGAGTGGAGTAGATTGGCGAGGAGTAGATAGGTTGGACTGAAGAGGGGTAGATTGGAATGAAGTGGGGTGGCGCAGATTTGAGTGGGATGGATTAGGGTGGAGTGGGACAGAGTGGGGTAGATTTGAGTGGAGTGTGGGAGATTATAGTGGGATAGAATGGAGTGAAGTGGAATGGGGTTGATTTGGGTAGAGTAGAGTGTGGTACAGTTGAGTAGTGGGGTAGATTACAGTGGAGTGGGGTAGAGCAGCGTGGGGTTAATTGTGGTAGATTTGGAGTGTGGTAGATTATGGTGAAGTGGGGTAGATTGGAGTGGAATTAGAGATTATAGTGGAGAGGAGTTGGACAGATTGTAGTGGAGTTTGGAGTGAAGTGGAGCAAATTGGGATGGAGTGGGGTAAATTGGACTGGGGTGCATTTGAGTGAAGTAGAGTGGAGTCAATTAGATTAGAGCGAGTGGATTGGATTGGGGTAGAGTAGAGTAGATTGGAGTGGGGGACATTGGTATGTACTGGGGTAGATTGGAGAAGAGGGAGGTAGATTTGAGTGGATTGGGGCAGACTAGTGTGAACTGCACTAGTCTGGGCTGGGGTTTATTAGGTGGAGTGGATTGTATTGGAGTGGACTAGAGTAGAGTGGAGTGGGGTAGATTGAAGTGTGGTAGTTTGGAGTGGGGTAGACTGGGTGGAGAGGGGTAGGATGGCGTGTAATAGATTGGGATAGATTGTAATGAAGTGTTTGGGGCGGGGTAGATTGGGGTCCATTGGAGTGGAGAAGGATCGATTGGAGTGGCTTGGGCTGGAGTAGAGTAGAGAGGGGTGAGTGGTGTGGATAGAGGGGCGTAAAGCACAGTGGCATGTTGTAGAGTAGAGCGTCGCAGTATGGAGTGCTGTTGCATAGAGTGGAAGGGGGTGGAGTGGAGTGACATAGTGTGGGTATGCATGGAGTGGTAGCACTCTGCCATTACAGACAACACATTTTCAATTTCAATGACCAATACTTTTGCACCAAAATACGTTTTTTCTACACACAAAAGAGAATGTATGCAAATATCATCAATTAGTGTATTGATGTGTTCTGATTGTATTTAAATATTTGTTTCCGCCACATTTCAGAATTACAAAACAAAAGTGCTTCATTTGTACTAGTTCGGATATATTCTGAAACATCAGCACATTTCATTTTTTTGTTGTGTGCTACAAAAAGAAAAATCACACCCTCTGCTATTACATGGATCCTCAGCAAGATCCTCACATAAATTCTCTCACTTTGAAGTCAGAGAAATAAAAGTAAACAGCTAGCTCCCAAAGAGCTTGCCATTTGAACTCTGTCTTTGAATGCACAGCAAATGTGACAAGTTGAGAACACAATTTGAAGGCATGTTTACAGAAAGTGAGTTCTTGGAAGAATACAGTAAACACGTTTTGGGCAATGGGAGGGACGAACTCAAGCTGGACAGTCTAAAGCAAATAAAGACAACAAATAGAAGGCCAGAGAATGTGAGTTACAAACCACAAAACCAATGGTAAGCATTGGGCGGAATGCATTCCTAGGTCAGCTTTCTGAATGTCCCCATGATGTCTTTAGCAAACAAGACACGTACTCTGCAACATAATTAGTCTCATCATCCGAATTGGGAGTAGGCATAGAGTAGAAGCTAAATTTTAAACATCTTATTTAGACCAGTGACTGTAAAACTGTTTTGTTTGAGTCGAGTAATACCCGCAAAACACAATCCTCTAAAAGCCACAACCTTCATGCTGACCTATCACATTGTACATTTGTAGCTTGTGCAAATGCAATTAAACATTAGATTAATAAACAAGGTTTGAATATCTTCATTGTGCCGTTCCAAATATAGATGTCTCCGCTAATGCAAAATAAGATTGCATGTGCCTGTTAGTTAAATTAAAGTCTACAAAACCATTCATTACAAAATGTATAATGGATAAGAGAAGATGAAAGCAATTACTGTAAAGAGAATGCCTTTCGTAATTATGTCACCTGGCAAAACGAGTTTAAAATCAACATGTCAGTCTCCTAAAGAAATATATTAGTGTATTTCGTATTTTTACTATAAATGTGTCAGTTCACTGGGGACTTTTTAGTACATTATATTGCTAGGGCTCAGTACACACAAAGGTGCTGTGCAGAGAACATGAGCTTAGGTGCACAAACACAACTCATTCTCAACATAAATTTCACATCTTCAAATAATGACTCAGAAATGGTAGAGTTCTACATAGAAAAAGAAGTGCACCTATAATTGGGGAAATGCCACCAGTATGGCGGGACTTGCCCATTTGCACGTTATTGGATTAACGTTGAATTGTATACGTTTCTGAGCGAGGCAACCCTTCGAAGTATGTCACAATACAAAAACTCAGAGGGTTAGAGGTGTTCCCTACCACTTACGGGTGGTTTGCCACCCATGGCATGCACTTATATTTGCTCGTGTCAAAGGCAAGAGTGAGTGAGTTCCCACTTTACTGCATTATATGCATTGGAATACTCAAGGACACCCATGACGGTCATACATTTTCTGGAGTATTGCAGGCATTCCTTATGAATCCCTAAAAGGTGGTATATTGGATCCAAATGCGAGAGCACATTTCTGACCTTTAGTTCCAAGATGTTGGATCGGGAGTCGTCTGCCTAGCTTGAAAAAGCTGGGCAATGCTTCCCTCTTTATTCAATCTGGCCAGCCATATGTTTTTCCTACAGTGAACTTAAAAATCTGTAGGACAACTGAACGTGCTCAGGATTTACTGTTCAGTTAATCAGCAGAGCTCAACTCTGCTGATATCAATGAACTCAAAACGTTCACCTCCACCTGACTGAGGACAGGCCCTGCCTCCTCTTCGTAGGCTAAGAGGTGAATGACAGGAGCCATTCAAATCACTGTCATTTTGCAATGTCAGTGTTGGGTTGTATTGTCATGCCAATGCTAATGTTGTCACTTTGTTAAAATTAAACAAGATCATATACAAAAAAAAGGAGGTGAATGACGGGAGTGGTAGCCATTATAGTGTATATAGGTTCAGGCCTTTTTACCTACACCTATGGTTGGGGAATTGCCTAAAAGGACCTTTCCTGAACATGCCCATCGAGTCCAACAGAAATCACTCATCTATACTTGTGCGGAAAATGTGTAGGTATGATTTGTGGTGCATGTTTTTGTACTTTACTGTATGGAGTAAATCAATAGTATCTATTCTATTTGGGGCACAATATGCATGGTTGCACAACACTGTTGCCTTTCGGAAACATGCACCGGTCTCCAGGCTAGCTTTAAGGTTGCTTTTTTTCCCAAGATACAGCGTACAACAGGCAGGGCACAGGCACAACTGCAATTGCCTCAATTCAAAGACTGCTGTCACATTCTGTTCCTTCACATTCTATCCCCTTATTACCTCACACCACCACCACAAGACCCAACCTACCTTTCCCATTACAAAACAATAAAGAAAACAAAACAGAAATCAAAAACAAAACAAAATTAACCATTTATATTAACTTATGACTTAAAACGGTTTATCCGACAGTCTCTTTTCCATAGGTTCCCACCCAAATCATGACAACATTTGGAAAACACTACTAACCTCATAATCCACAAGAACCCTATATCCACTGGAAATTAAATTATACACACACAGGTTACACAGTCACTCAGGGGAACTGGCAGTTTAATTTCCATAGAAGTTCTCAAATTCATACAGTCTAGTGGGGCCAACAAGAACTTCCGGAAAGATTTATCATCCCCAGAAACTATGCTAAACCTCTGTTACGATAATTTCTTCTTGTTCCACCACTTTCTATTCTCGAGCATAAACACTTGATTCTTAACTTGTAACACTCTTGGCATCTGACTGCCCCTTGGATACAATGCCAGGTAATTTGACCCTGACCCAATCTCCTTCTTTGAATGCAACTTGACTTCTTCCTTTGTCACCCACATCTCACGCACACTTCTTGTGAGCACTCTCATATTTCCTTTTCACCTGCACATGTTTCTTTTTAGACACCATTAAATTACTCATCCAAGTAGCGGCCGTCAGGAAAGGTCGCTTTCTGAAGCGGCTCCGTGGCCCTCGCTGGAACATCCGCTAAAAATCTCCGTTTTCCGCTTCGGAGACTTCCCCACGACATCGGGGATCTCTCCCTAATCTAGTACAGCACTACAGTGCGGCCCATGAAGGTTGATTGTCCCTCTTTGATCCGGTGACAGCGCCCGTACTGAAGCACCCCGAGAGACTCAAAATGGTGGCCGGGAAGAAGCAGAGTGACTAGCTCCGATCGAGACCCGCAGACCGCAACTACGGACCGGGCGAAGAGACGAATACTGCAGGGTGCCGTTGCACCCCCTGGGGGCCTCCAAGAAGCGACATTGACGCAGCAGCGACCGGGTGCAGCCGCGTGTGAGAGGAGTGAGGCGGCGCAGCTGCAACCCGTCTGAGACGGAGATCGGATTGAGGAGACAGCCTACTCAAGATTCCCGGCTCTGGGGCCTGCCCACGGGACCTCCGAGTCCTACACGATTCTACATGACTGCATTCCCCGGAGGCCGTCGGCGAACAGAGGTGAGGAGGAGCTGCTTGGGAGCCGCGAGGGGTGGCTGAGGGCTTAAGGACCCACCGCCGATCACGCAAAGCGGAGGGCGAGAGAGGCAGCTACCGTTAAATTGAGCCCCCGGACGAGCGGCCTACCCCTTGAGGCAGCTAGCTGGCGACCACTCCCTCGGAATCTGGCTCCACTGGAAGCCATCAGAGGCACTTCATCATAACCGTGAGGGCTGCGGAGACCAACACCCATGTTTTCCCACGGAACCCCTGAAAGAGATGTACGCTGTGTCGGGCCTAGTTGAGAGCTGAATAACCCGGCCCATACGAAGCCTAACTGGAGAGGCCTATTACAGCTGTTCAAACCACGTTAGAGCGAAGGGCACCCTAACCCGCTGCAGAGGGCGCTTGGGCCCTCAACTTTTGCTTGCGGTAGCACTGAGGAGGGCTGCTAAGAGAGGCAATCCTTGATATCCTGTGGCCTCGTCTGGACCCCTACAGCAACAAACACTGGGGTGCTTTGGTGGTGGGAAAGTCAGGGTCCCCATCCACAGTTCTTGCATTGTTGATCAAGGGCTTCGGGGGTCCTGACCCGCCGGAGAAGCAGACACACCTTCTCTGGCACAGCGAAACCACCTGGAACACCGACAGGCCAGCAGGGGTCAGACCTTTTCCCCGTGCAGGTGGCGGCAACTACAGGTGCCTTTCTCCACACAAAACTGTCTCTGATTTCTTATTGATGGCTACCAACAAAGGACTCAAATCTAAAACCAGAAACAGTTGGCAAAGTTTGCCTGGAATAAGCAGGGAGAAGATATTGAGATGGCGTCAGGCGGAGATTCCAAATCCTCACAACCTCGCCCCGACTAAAACTCTCACCCTGGAGGATGTTATGGAGGCCATAGCTGGTGTAAGGACATCTTTAGAAACACGTATAGATTCAGTGAATATTGAAGTAACCCTCCTACGAGCAGACCTGAGTAAGATGGACTCTAGGGTCAAAGAAGTTGAATCCACGACGACGGCACTCATGTCTGACACCTCTACTCTTCAACAACAAGTTGCTTAGATCCAGAACCAGCAGAAGAGAATGGGAGAGCTCCTGGATGATTATGAGGGGAGGGCGAGATGGAACAAGATCCGTATTCTTGGGGTGCCTGAACGAATGGAAAGACCGGCAGTTGATCTCTTTGTGGAGGACCTAGTACTCAATAAACTCCAGCCCAAACGTCTTTCCAGCTACTTCTCCATCGAACGCGCCCACAGAGTCCCCGGGGGACGCCCAAAATCTGGGGCTCCTCCGAGGCCCATAATCGCGAGGGTTTTTAATTTGAGACAGAGACGTTATCTTACAGACTGCACGGGCTGGATCCCCGCTAAAAATCGACAACGCAAACATCACATTTTTTCCGGACTTCATTGTCAAAGTTCAAGCACAGCGACGCAGTTTTACTGAGGTTAAGAAAGCCCTCCAGGATAAAAATGTTAAATATCAGATGGTAAGACTTGGTTTTTCCTGTCCCCAGAGGAAGCTTGGGACTGGATAGAAGGGTGGCGCCGAGTGGGGAAGCAATCAGATAGCCGCAAGAATGGAGGTCCACACAACAGCCAGCGGGCCCCTCCTGCACCAAAAGAGCAACGACCAGAGGGAGACTCAGATGGGGCACATTGACTTTTGCTATCGGTTCCTGGGGCTCAATTCCACATGTCTTAGTGTAAGGTGACTCTGGCTTCGAAACTACTGTCCTCCATGCAACGACTCTCAGGACGGTTGCAATCAACGTATCTGATGTGCGCCTGACTGTCCGAGCATGCACACCGATGCCTCAAATCTACCATGAAGCCTACAAGAGGACTGGACTACAATGAACAGTGTTTAACTATGTTATGAAAAATAATACGTTAGTAAGACGAGGGAAGGAGGTAGTTAGCCAGGCACCCCGCAAATGGATGGGTGGGCGACAGGCACTCTGCCTTGTTGGGGAGTGGATAGTTCAGATTCCACTGGCAGGGGGCAGGGAGGGGGATTTTGAGGGGGGAACGGAGGGTAGTTGGGGTTTCGAAAGTTAGTTTTTTTTTCTTTGCACAAAACATCACTGTGAGCAGAATTCCGCAAATCCCAAGGGCTACAACATGGTGTTCGCCACCTACGAGGGGGGATGGGTCGGGAGAGATCCCACTAGCATTGTGGACAAACATCACTCTTCAACAAGGGACCCCCACATATGTGCCACCAATACTGGCACAGCTATCCACAATTGCTTCTTTTAATTTCCATCTATGACTGACTCCACAGAGAGGAACCTGTCAATAATGATGTGGAATGTAAATGGTTTAGGTAGCAAAATAAAGAGAGGAGTGGTCCTACAGTATCTTAAAAGACACTCGCCAGACCTGATCCTATTGCAAGAAACTCACCTGGTGGGTAACAGTTGTAAAGCTCTCCACCGGTGGGGATATAAACTTGTGGTCCATGCTGGGTTCACATCGGGATCTAGAGGTAGGGTATTCTCATTCGTAGAATCTAGCACTTACACCCACTCATACTTGGGCCGACCCCCAGGGAATATTTGCTGTTTTGGAGGCGACCTGGGAGGGCAAGCCGTTGAATATAATTTCGGCCTATCTCCCACCAGCGTTGGGAAAGTCACCATTACAAGACCTGGGCAAGATACTAATTGGTCTCCCCCCGGGCACTCTTATATTGGGTGGTGACTTCAACATGACGATGGACGACACGCTGGACAGACACCCTCAAAGACTGTCTCCCCACCATAATACCTGTATGGCTGAATTCGCTCAAACGATGGGACTTGTTGACATATGGCGCAGGTTGAATCCTGACACAACTCATTTCACCCACAATTCCAATGCACATAACAGTATGTCCTGCATTGATTATTTCCTCACATCCCTCACAGACATAGGTTACTTTCAACGTCTCCATGGACTCCCAAGAGGTATCTCTGACCATTCTCCACTCCGGCTTGAGCTCACTTTTCACCGACGATTCACCCGAGGCCCCATAATCATCAACCTCTGGCTTCTTACAATTCCTGAAATCAAAGAAGACCTGGCAGAACACACAGACTATTACTTCACCGAAAATGTTGGATCCGTTGACTCGGCCACTACTATATGGGAGGCTTATAAGGCGGTAATCAAGGGTAGAGCCCTGGCCTCAAAGGTTGGATACCTCCGAAATCACAATGAACAGCTGACTCAGGCGGAGAGTGATTTGCTCCTCCTTGAGTCGGAACATAACACCGCTCCCACTGACGCCACAGCCCATAAAGTCCGAAATAAACAATTAGAATACATAGTCCTGGCCCGAGAAAAGGCCCAAACGAGATTGCTTCAGACACGCCATAGAGTTTACGAGCTTGGTGAACGGGCCGGCAAGATGCTGGCATGGCTGGAAAAACGGGATCAGGAGGCTAGATGGGTCCCTGAACTCTCACTTGCAGATGGTGGGCGGGTAACAGACCTCCGGAAGGTAGTGGAAACATTTGCAGATCACTTGGAGGCCGTATATATGTCTAGGACTAAATCCACCCCTGAAGACTCACGCCAGCTCCTGGAGGAAATGACTCTGTCCACACTCTCAGATTCCAACAGAGCCGCCCTAGATGCAGATATAACGGCAGAAGAAATCTGTAAAGCTATATTTGCCATTAACCCTGGGAAAGCCATGGGACCGAATGGGATCCACATTGAATTCCTTAAGGGGATATCCCTTAAATTAGCTCCTCACCTGAAAAATATGTTTGATGAGAGTCAGGAGTGCGGTATTCTTCCCTTGGACCAAAGACTGGCCTCGATAGTAGTCATCCGCAAACCGAGAAAATCAGCAACTGACTGTGGCTCATATAGACCTATCTCTTTAAACAGTGCGTAGGCCAAGGTATTGGCCAAACTTCTTGCAACCCGGTTAATTGCAGTCCTCCAATCTTTGGTCAATGAAGATCAATCGAGTTTTGTACCGGGTCAAAATACCGCCCTGAATATTCGTGTCCACAATGTCCTGGGCAGACAGCCCTATCTGCGGGAAGATGCGTTTGTATTGTCCCTAGAAGCCACCATGGCATTCGACTCGATAGAGTGGCCCTATATTTTCGAAGTGTTGGCGAGATTTGGATTTGGCCCACGATTTCGACAATGGGTGGGTGGTGTTGCTCTACACTGATTTGCTGGGACAGGTTAGAGTGAACAATCACACATCACGCACGTTCGCTCTACAGAGAGGGACCAGGCAAGGCTGTCCTCTGTCCCCCTTACTGTTTGCGTTGACCCTCGAACCGCTGGCCCACTGGATACGGCGCGATGTCTCTATAAGGGGACTGAGGTGAAGCGAAGACATATAGGACAAAATATCACTATATGCAGACGACATTCTTATATATTTAGCGTCCCCCCGAGCCTCCATCAACAATTTGCTTAACGTTATTACTAACTTTGGTAAATATGCAGGATACTCTATTAATTGGTCCAAATCTGTACTATACGTAATGCACAGCCCCCAACCTCGCCTACCCCGTGGCTACGCAATAGAATTGGCATCTGACGGCTTTAAATATCTAGGCATTTTCATCACACCGACCCCAAATTGTTCTGTGAGCGCAATCTTATGGGCCCCCTTAAGCAGCTACAGGAAGATTTTAGGCACTGGAGATCGCTGCCCCTATCCCTCCTGGGTAGGGCGGCCTTGTTTAAAATGCTTGCACTCCCCAGATTTTTATATGTACTTCAAAATTGCCCATTCCTTGTAGCTGACACTAATTTCAACACAATAGAGGGGGAGCTTTGTATCTTACTATGGGATGGAGGGCGCCTCGCATCGCTCTTCAGAAGCTTACTAGGGGGTGGTACGACGGGATAATTGCTCTTCTAGGTCTACGCCTCTACTACTGGGCCTCACAGCTGGTGGCCATTAATCAGTGGATCTATGGATCCCCTACGAACCCGTCCTTCCACATAGAACACTACCAGACAGGACGAGAGGGGTATTTGGGTGCTCTTTACAGCAAAGCCCGAAAGGGACGCTACTTAGGACCTATGGCACAAACTGTGGCCATTTGGCACAAAGCCAACAAACGCCTGGGGTGGATGGATAAATTCACGAAAGCCACACCGTTGTGGTCATCTCATGCGGTTAGGATCACTTTGCTTCCACACAGGGTTCGATAAATGGGACACCATAGGCATTACCAATATCGGTGATTTGGCCAGCAAGGGAAAACTTCTCACCTTTAAAGAATTACAAAATAAATGTGCACTCGCACAGTGAGAGGTCTTCCGATACCTACAGATCCAACACGCTCTTCTCACACAAGTTCCGGACCTTCCCTACTTGCCAGACACTTCCCCCCTAGAGGACCGCCTACTTACTGAACCACTCTTGACAAAAGCCATCTCATGCACCTATCGTAAACTTTGCAATAACTTACCCGATTCTTTTCAGACTCTACGAGACAATTGGCAAACCGACATAGGACCATTGGAAGCGAAGACTGGCAGACCGCACTGATGTCCCCCAGGGAAACAGCGATAAATCATTGCTTCAGCCTGATACAATACTCCACAGCTCCTATTTCTCCGGAGTGCTCCTGGCCAAAATCGGTAGACGCACAGATGCGTTGTGCCCAAGAAGCTGCGGCCAAAACAGTACTTTTTACCACGTCTTGTGTGACTGTCCCCATATACGGCCCCTATGGGACAGGGCAACCAAAACAATGACAGACACACTGGGTAAACACATTAAATTATCGCCACGTTGGGGATCCTGAACATATTGGAGGCCACAGATCTGACAGAAATAGAGCAGCAATGGGTGGCATTGGGATATTTGCTAGTGATGCGGGCTATTGCGATGCATTGGGGATCCAGCACGCGGCCACTAACGATTGGGTAGGTGGCTGAGATGGACAAATGCATGATTGCAGAGAAAGAGGTCTATAAACAAAGAGACTGCCCCAAGAAGTGAGACAAGAAATGGGGAGGGTGGCATGCCTATAGAGGCGAAATCTGTACTTCTCCAACAGAGGATATGGCAATGAAGAGTTCTCGGCTCATTGACCCTTTAACTCATTAATACTTACAATATGCCAACACCAATGTACTGTATTATATGGACCTTGAATTTCACTGTGGTACTGTAACGATGATTTTGTGCTTTGTTTTCATAAAAATTGTTAAAAAAAACAAAAAACAATTACTCATCCAAGGGCAAACCAACTTGTGGGCCACTGTTCGATCATTTAATCGCGATAAAGGAGAAAACCCTGTGATAGAATTAGCAGTGGTCTGAATACACCACAGAAAATCCTTAAGCTCCTTCGTCCAATCCTACCCACTTGTCACAGACAACTTTACAATATCCTTGATGACCCCATTACACCTTTAAACTAGACCATTGCTCCTAGGATGATATAAGGACGTAGTCAGATGCTTAACACCCCCAATGAACCAAATATTTCTCAAATTCCTTGGAGGTAAACTGCACTCCAATGTCCCTTACCACTAGTGGCACCTTCCCTTATAAACAGAGATTGCAGGAAATGTAGATTCTCCTAGTATGTGAAGAGAGAATCTGGATTTCATTAAAGACACGGAGGCTAGCATTATGCATAAATACTTTTATTGCACTACTCCTTGCAACACTTCAAAGTAATACATCACAAAACCCATAAACACTAGAACTTAGAACGTCCAACATTATATATTCCAACACACAGCAGCCATCTTCCTCTTTTTCAAGCTGCTCCTGAAGCAAAACCCAAAACAGACTCCTGTTGCAGAACTCCAATTTTCTCCGATCTACTGAATCTCTGAAACAAAATCATGCATCAAATCATTAAAAAACCAATCCTTAACATGTTATAAAATCCAAAACAATTCTCAATACTCCCAAACCCTCCTTAAACAGGGAGGGAGGGAGGGAGGGATAATGCTAGCCTCCGTGTCTTTAATGAAATCCAGATTCTCTCTTCACATACTAGGAGAATCTACATTTCATGGCAAGACCGGAGGCTAGCATTATGCATGTTCAAAGCGGTGATAAAACCACAGACGAAACATGACTCATAGGCTTTAAATAAAACTTTGCAAAAACATCCGCACTTGACCAATCTGCAGCACGCAAAATCTCCTCTAAACGTCCACCAGACATAAAAACCTTGCTCGCCATTGCACCCCTCACAGAATGCGCACCAAATTCTTTCAAATCAACACCAGCTTCAGACATACAAAACCTCACCCACCTCGCAATAGAGGCTGAAGTAACCGGCCTAAATGGACGAACAAAAGAAATCAAAAGCTGATCATCACCATGCATCCTGAATTCACTCATTCTACCGTCATACTCCTTCAAGCACCCTACCACACATAATTTTGGATGCTCATCAAATCTTGGATAAAAAAAATCGACCTTGACATACATTTCGTCCTTTTTTACTCCATCTGGAGAAAAACATTGTCCGCTAATGTCTAAAGCCCTCACGTCTGATACTCTTCTAAACGAAATCAGACATAAAAGACTCGCCAACTTGCCAGACAACTGCTTCAAACTTAGAAATGTATTACCTGGCCACCCTTCAAATAACTTTAGAATCTTACTAACATCCCATAATCCATTATACCTAGGTTTTGGAGGTCTCCTCAACTTGATTCCTTTCAAAACTTTTCAAATCAACGGCTCCCTACCTACTGAACAACCTCCAACTAAACTATGCCCTGCAGCAACAGCAGATCTATAACAATTAATAGTCCTATAACTCAAACCTTTCTCATACAAATCAGACAAAAAAATTGCCAACTCTATGGTAGATGCCTCCACGGGATCCAAACTCCTTTCCATGCACCAACAAAACCACTTCTTCCAGGCCGCCAAGTATCTCTTTCTTGTACCTGGTGCCCAAGACTCCCTGAGCAACTCCTGAGCCTGGTCCGAAAGTTCTTTGAACTGCTCTCCTCCCCTGAAATCCCCCATACAAGAAGGCTCAAAGCCCCCTCTTGAACTAAAGGATGAAAGACTCCTCCCTCTCCTAGAAGGACGTCTTCTGAATCTGGAATCAATAAAGACTCCTCCATGGCTAATTCCAACAGACCTGAGAACCAAGCCTGAGATGCCCAAAAAGGTGTCACTAACACCACCTGACACTTCTGACGTCTGACCATCAACAGCACTCTCTGAATCAATGCAAATGGGGGAAACGCATAACCCCGTATCATTCTCCAATCCTGCTGAAATGCATCCACCTCCTCCGCTAAAGGATCCGGTCTCCAACTGAAAGAACGATCCAGCTGATACGTCAACCTCGACGCAAACAGATCCACTTCTAAAGGACCTCACATTTGATCTATTCTCTTGAAAAACCCTACATTCAACTTCCAATCGCTGTAATCCCTCAGATACCTTGAATTCCAATCTGCTACCACATTGCACTGACCTGGAAAATACTCTGCCTGCAAACCAATTTTTTCCTCCATACAAAAATTCCAAATCTGCGACAGATTCCTCGACCTGCTTCCACCTAAACGATTTATGTACCTCACGGCAGACACTGTCCATCTTCAACAAAACATTGAAACTCCTTAACCTCTTTCCAAAACTCTTCAACCCATAAAGGCCTGCCATCATCTCCAATCCGTTTATGTGTACTGCACTCTCCTCTATGGACCATCTTCCACCTGTCTCCTGACCCTCTAGATATGCTCCCCAACCATAAAGGCTTGCATCCGTCTCTAACACAAAATCCGGACAAATCCCAAAAAAGCACGACCATTCCATGCTTCCAGATTTTCTAACCACCAAACCAATTCCTCCCGAGCCTCTTTCGAAATTAATACCTGGTCTCCATACCATAAACCTTCCCTGAGAGCATCTGCTTTCAATCTTTGCAAAACTCTGTAATGTAAAGGCCCTGGAAAAACAGCCTGTATTGAAGAAGAAAACAAACCAATCACCCTTGCCAAAGATCTCAAAGTCACTCTCTCCTTTTTTAACAAACCTTTGACTTCCAACTTTATCTTCTTCACCTTCCTTGTTGGTAAGCTTAAGGACTTCTCCACAGTATCCACTTCGAAACCCAAAAACTCCACTCTTTGTTTTGGTTCCATAACAGACTTCTCCCTGTTCACTATGAATCCCAAACCTTCCAAAAGATCCACTGTCAAAACTAACTGATCTTTCACTTGATCCTGTCCCTGAGACATTATAAGAAAATCGTCTAGATACATTACCAGACGCACTCCTCTCTCCCTGAGAAATTTCGCCACTGGCCTCAGCACCTTGGTGAAACATCATGGAGCCGACGCCAGACCAAATGGAAGAGAAGTAAATTGGAACAACTGATCCATCCATCTGAATTGCAAATACTGCCGACTTACTTCCTCTATCGGAATTGTAAAATAAGCGTCCTTCAAATCCGGCTTTACCATCCAGTCTTTCTCCTGCAAAATATCCCTCAACAGATGGATACCTTCCAACTTGAAATGCCTGTAAACCACATAACGGTTTAATCCCCTCAAATTTATAACTGGCCTCCAACCCTTTCCTTTCTTCTCCACCCTAAAAATTGTACTCACAAAACCCTTCTGATCCTCTGAAACCTTTTCTATCGCTCCTTTTTTTAACATTTCTAAAACCTCTGATTCCACTAACTTTTGAAATTCTTTTTTTGAATACCAACTGATTTGGCTCCTTCTTCTAACCCGGAAAATCCACTAGCCCCAATGCAAAACCCTTTACAGTATTTAAAACCCATCTGTCTCCTGTTATCTTTCTCCAGTTTTCCTCAAAAAACCTCAACCTTCCCCCTACCCTTTCTGGGGAAGAACCAGTAAAAGTCCTCATACTTACAATTTGATCCTTGAGCAAACTGAGCTCGGCCTCTTGGTTGGCGGCCTCTGCCAGTTGATCTGCCTCTTTGGGAAAAAAATCCCGTTGTGGATTGAAATCCCCTGAATGCGTCTCTTCCGCTTGACTGGTATTGTGCCCTAAATGTAGCTCGGCCAGGGAAACGGGCTCTTGCCCCAGCCCTTTCAAAAACACCTCTCCCAAAGACTCGTCTAAGGGACGATTGTGCTTTATCTAAACTTGTGAAGGTATTAACATACTTGCCAAATCCCTTCACCATGCTTTCTCCAAACAGATACCCTTTCGGATCCTCAGTAGGCTCTTTCTTAGCGAAATCCCCTAACTTAGGACTAATCCTCATTAGAATTGATTTACGCCTTTCAGATGATATGGCCGCGTTGGCATTACCCAACATACAAATCGCTCTCTGCGACCATCCTCTCAATAAGTCAACATCCACATTAACTTTATTCATCTTGGCTTCTTCCGCCATGTCGACTATTCTTGCCACAGGCCCCAAAATATCAAGTAACCTATCTTGGCACTGTTTCAAAGCCTTTTCAATGCCCTTTCGAGGGTCCCTACCCATCTTAAACAAAAAACTTATTAAGTCTGGATCCAATTCCGGTGTTAAACAACACTTCCCCTCAATCACTGGGCGAGAACACTCAGCCTTCAGCACTGCTCTCGATTCTTTTTCTAGGGGTTTCCTAATCCAACATTTTATGAATTCAGCAACGTGTGGCAAAGGCCACCAATCTGCGCTTCTCAGATGCCTTATAAGGTCGGGACTAAACATATCCTCTCCCTGAGGATCTTTCACCAAACCTTTCTCTCTCCTCTCTTTCTCTAACTTGTCTCTATCCATGTCCCAACCATCGTCAAAATAATTATCCACGACAAACTCGTCCCCCTCATCTTCACTACCTTTGTCCGTGCTCTCATCAAATGATAAATTTATATCTTTTGTGCCGCTGTGGACACCCTCATTTGTGCCGCGGTGGACACCTTCATCCTTTGTGGCGCTTGGCTCACCATTTCCTCTTTTTAACATTCTAATACCCACTTCTACATTTTTTACCTTCCTAGCTCTCTTTCTTCCTTTTTTACTCTTACCTTCCTCTTCCTCCTCCATACTCCAAAATTCTTCCTCAGAGTATTCCTCTGTTCTTCTCTTCCTTTTCAATACATCTTTTAAAACACCCTTCATAGTGTTCTTTATCTCCTCTTGCACCATCCTTCTCAAATCCACTTCACCGGACACATTTTTATCCACCACTTCTTCTGAATCCATCCCAATTCTTTCCTTTACATTTATTTCATTTTCTTACTAAAATTAAATATTCTCCTTAAAATCTTCCTAAGAATTAACTCTTCCCAACTCCTCTCTAAAATAAAACAAACTGCCGTCAGCGCGAGCGCTATCTTAAAAGTCAGACAGCGTTCGCTAGCGCTAATAAAAACGCAGTCAGCGCTCTAGTCTTCCCTCAAAATGGCCGCTCTGCGTCCCAACGCTCCTAGCGTTATGACGCAACGCGGCCACTTGACTCCTCTTCCCTACCGGAGCTTCGATTCTCTTTCCTCGCGAGCTGCGTATGCCGCGCTCGAGACACCCTGATTCAAATAATAATAACGGTAAAAAATGTACTATCTTACCGACAAAGCATCTTTTTCGTTTCTTTTTTTTTTTATGTTATCTCGCCAAAATCCTGAAAATAATCATCTAAACTTCTATTCCCTTACTACTAAACCCATAAATTGGGTTACCAGAAAAAACGTAAATATCTCTCATACAACACACACACTCTAATTCATAAACCATTACTTATATAACTATTCCTTCAATTAAACCTTCTTTAAATCGAATTCTATACTCTAAAATTCACCGTCACTCTGCTCATACACAGTATACTTATCTGCAAGGAGCAGCGAACAAAAGAGGAAGATAGCTGCTGTGTGTTGGAATATATAATGTTGGACGTTCTAAGTTCTAGAGTTTATGGGTTTTGTGATGTATTACTTTGAAGTGCTGCAAGGAGTAGTGCAATAAAAGTATTTATGCATAATGCTAGCCTCCGGTCTTGTCATGAAATCAGTGACTATTGTATTTCCGGCCACCATGTGGCATAAGCCACCACCACTAGCCTGTACCTTTAACAATCTTCAAGAACATACATCGAGTCAATCATGTCCATACCTAGTTTAAACCAAGGTTTCTCTGGTTCAGGGACCTTGTCACCTGGACTGGGAACTGTAACCTGGGACTTGTCCCTAACAGCACAGGTCACACTTTCCCTCATAAAAGGTTCCACGTACTAATCCATGCCTCGTCACCAAAATATCTCCCCGATTCTTCTTTTCATGGCTCTCAGGTTCACATGACTTTCTTGTCCAGCTTTAACACATTTCAATCCATGTTTTGGGGAACAACCAACAAATCTACCCTTTTCAGAACACCATCCTTAATACGCGAGTCTGGAAAAATATGCTTTAAAGAGTTAAGAGACTTACTTGCCTCAACTTTTGCCCAGCCATTACTTATCCAGCTCACAGCCTCCTGCAGCACCTCATCACCTATCACAGCTTTTACTCCCCTGTAATATTTCATTTATTTATTTATTTAAAGAGCTTATAAGGCGCACAGCTACCGTGAAGGGTCTCCCAGTGCTATTGGGGGGCAGTAGTAAAGGACAGGGTCTGAGAAAGGCAAACATTTAGTCAGGGCTGCTTTTTTCAAGTTTTTACAAAATTGAAGCAGTGAGTCACAGGATCTGAGAGAGAGCGGCAGGGTATTCCAAAGTTTCGGGCCCACCAGAGAAAAGGAGCGGGCCATAAAACGAGCTCTGCGGAACCTTGGCACTGAAAACAAAGCGAGGTTGGCAGATCTCAGCTCACAGGTGGGAACATATGAGACACCAGAGCTTGGATGTAGGAGGGGGTGATATGCTGACGGCGAATCACAGCTTTGTCAGCACCCAGACAAAGGACATTACCATAATCCAGTCTGGATGTGACCAAGGTTTGTAGCACGGTTCTCTAAGCATTAGGTGGAATCAGCCAGAGTATTTTCTTCAGCCATTTCAGCATGGAGAAACAAGAGGCAGTAAGCTTAGAGACCTGAGGTGTCAGGGAGAGATTTTTGTCAATAATAAAACCAAGATTCCTCACTTTATCCACCGGCATGGACAGAGGCTCCAAATTAGCAGGCCCATGACTGACAACCAAAAAGATCAGGGTTATTTCCCAGAATGAGAACCTCAGTTTTGTCACCATAAAGTTTAAGGGTGTTTTAAATCATCCAGTGAGCGTCATTAGCCAAACCCTGCCTGGAGGGGTTCTTTACTACGAGCCTCGGATAGAGAGAAGATAATCTGAGAATCATCCGCATATGAGAAGACGGTGAGACCAGACTCTTCGATCACATCCATCAAGGGCCGTACATAAATGTTAAACAGCAGAGGGCTCAAAATGGACCCCTGCTGCACCCCCGAAGGTTGTGTTAGAGTAGTGGAAAGACCTGAAAAGTTACCTCGATTATGAAGGATAGCCAGTTCTGAGCAGTGTCAGTGATGCCTAGAGCCTTCATCCTATTCAGGAGAATATAGTGTGAGATCGTGTCAAAGGCTGCACTTGGGTCTAAGAGAATGAGGGTGCTGTCCCCCCCCCACCAAATCAAATTCTTTCTTCAAAAGTTCAGTGACTCCAGATAGAGCAGATTTCGTGCTGAAACACGGCCTGAAGCCAGACTGGGAAGGGTACAACACATTGGCGGTGGTCACAAATGAAGAAAGGTAAGTGTTGACATGTTTTTCAAAGATTTTGGAGAAGACCGAAAGAAGTGACATTGACCTGAAGTTGGACCAGCACGGAGGGTCGAGGTCCTTCTTCTTAAGCAGAGGGAGTACCAAGGTGTGCTTCCAATTCTGGGGAACCTCCCCGGAGACAGCATCCTCAAGTAGGCTGAATTTAGATGGGGGAAAAGGGTCGAGCGGAGAGCCAGATTTAATAGTAGCCAATAAGGCTCGTAGCTGTTGAAGGTCAAGAGGCGGCCATACATTAATCCTCAAGGATGTGTACGACTTCGCTATATGCGGGCCAACCGCAAGGAGAAAAGCTGATGGGTTGGATGGTTGAGCTTCTGAAGAAGGGATCGCAAGCTTGGATGCTCCATCTTCTAGTTGTTGGTGAATAGTCTCAACTTTATTTAGGTGGAACAAGGCCAGTTCATCACACTGTTGACGAGAAAGGGAGGGGGACGTTGTGAAAGAGCAAGCTGCAGACAAGACTTTTACTATTTTGAATAAGATTTTTGGGCGCTTGTGGTCATTAGAAATTGCTTCAGTATAGAAAGCTGCCTATGCAGCTTTACAGGAGGCATGGTATTTTTTCAAGGTCAACACACAGGCGGCCTTAGCCGTGGATGCATAGTGTTTCCTCCAGGTCCTTTCCAAGGTTTTACATGCCTTTTTTTCTAAGCGGACACTGTTGTTAAACCAGGGGGCCGGAAATCGCACTCGGTTCCATTTTTTTTTTATTGCGGCAGAATTGAGGGTGTGGCACTTTCGAGCCACTGATGAACTGCTATTTGGTCAGAATCTGGTCTAGACAATAAAACCGGAAGGGTATGGAGGAGAACTTTGTTTAATTCCCTCATATCCATTTTGGCCCAGTGTCTGTTAGAAGTTTGTCGGGGCGACCAATTTGCCGGCGGTGGAGGAACTGTAATATAGAAAGGAACTGCAAAATGATCGGTCCAGCTAAGTTGGCATGGAAGGTCAACAGAGATAAGTGAAAGATTGGAAAAGACAGGGTCCATAAGGTGGCCTGCAATGTGGGTGGCTGAGGAGTTTAAGGGAGGGAATCTCATGTCCTCTATAAAGGCTCACAATAACTTACCTTCTGGATCCTCAAGATGTAAATTAAGATTTCAGAGCAAAGTGAAATTTGCTGCCTGTAAATTGAAAGGCCCCAAATAGTCAGCTAGGCTAGTACACCAAGCACTAGACAGTCCTGGAAGGCAGTAAATGAGGACTCCAGAAAGTGCACATTTGTAACCAAGATAATCCACACATTCCACTGCAAACTTGCATTTATTGGCGTTGAAAGTGACACCGCTTTACCTCAAGATGTATCACACAGATGCCAGTGTTTTGCCATGAGAAACATTATCATTTCCAAACACCAAAATATCTTCTTGGAAACATCTGATATTTGGCACTTCCTTGAGCATGGCTTTCACCACCCTGTGAAAGACAGATGAAGCCGAACAAAGTCACATGGAGAAAGTCACCTGTTCAGTCCAACCGCGAAGGAGGATGGGTGGCTAAACAGACTCTCTGAACACAGTACCTTAATCCTGGTTGTGAAAAGATCCTGAGTTCTGCGTTGAGGATGCTTTGTGCAGCAGATGTGATGCAAGATCCGGGTGAGGAGATGCGTCCTACAGCTGCAGTTCTAGGGAATTGCAAAGTGAGATGCGATGTCCTTATGTGGAGATGTATCACGCAGCAGCAGTTCTGGCGAGCTGCGTTGGGCGACGCGATGTCCTTGCATGGAGATAGATTGCGCAGCAGTGGTTCCAATAGCTGCAATGCAAAATCCTTGCTTTGGGGGAGTCAGCATAGCAGAGTCGATACATCGGATCAGAGGGCGATGGATTAAGCAGCAGATGCGATGTGCTGGTTTCGCAGGAGATGCGCCGTGCCGCAGAGGAAATTGGTCGGTTCTGCAGAAGGGCTGGCAGAGCACATTCAGGCCCACTTCCAAGGGTCCAGGACTGGGGTGGCACCACTTGGGAGGGCAGGACTCAGATTGCAGAGTCAAGGTGCTGGGATCAAGGTGGTTGGAAGCCTGTACTGACCCTGAGGCTTCTGATCAGGAGGCCAGCCAACTAGCTCTCTCTGAGGCCTGGGTTTAGAGTTGCAGGCAAGACAGCAGCCGGGCATTACATTAGGACAGCAGTCCTTCCAGGCAGCATTCCATCACTGTAGCAGTCCTTCCAGGCAGCACAGCAGTCCTTCTTCCTGGCACAATCCACAGATCCAGGCGTGTACTGAAGAGTTGGGTCCAAGGGGCCGATATTTATATCTGGTGCCCGCTTTGAAGTAGAGGCATCCCCTTCCTCCATGTCCTGGCCCCAGCTTATCTGTGGTCACAAAAGCCTAGAGTCAAATCCTTTGTGGGAGTGCGCAGGCAGAGCCATTGTGATATGCAAATGTGGTAGGTGACAAATCCTCACCCTCATCAACTCAGAGTGGCCCATCCTGCCAACACTAAGCTTCCCTTTGCCTCACTGCCTGGAAGCAATACACAAAGACCAACTGCCAGCTAAAGCTAGTCATGTGACCCAGGAACAGTCTGCAGGGAACAAATGGTTAGGAGAAGAAAATGCCAGCTTTCTTAAAGTGGCATTTTCAGCACTGTGACAAATATGTGACTTTACAATTAAAGAGGGTGTCTTATCACAATTCTTTAGGCATAAAACTTGAAATATCTACCTGCTGCCAATTGAAGTTATCCCCTATTAAATGTAAAAAGGCACCCCAATGTTATCCTATGCAAGCAGTAGGCCTTGGAGCAGTGAAAAACTAATAAAAGAGTTTTTCACTACCTGGACAGGTACAACTTAAACTTACATGTCTAGCAGTTTAAATACAATGCATCCTGCCCTCTCGATTGTTCAGGGCCTATCCTTGTGTCAATCAATCAATGTGTGACATACACATTAAAAAAGAAGGTTTGGGCCTGGCAAAAGGTTTAGTTTGTACAACTGCACAAATAGGCTGCAATGGCAGACTAGAGACATGTTTGAAGTACTACTTAAGTGGTTGGCCAAATCAGTGCTACAGGCCCACCAGTAGCATTTAATTTACCACTTTACTAGAAACTTACAAGTAAATTAAATGTGCCATTTGGGTGTAAGCCAATTTCGTCATGCTTTACGGAGAGAGCACATGCACCGCAGCCCTAGTTAGCAGTGGTCAAGTGCATAGAGTCCTAGAGGCCAACAAAAACGGGTTCAGAAAACAGGAGAGTGAAAGCAGAACGTTCGTGGATGACCCTGCAGAAAAGGCCAAGTCCAACTGATTTCAAAATGTAATGCATTCCTATGATATACATTATTATTTGCATGATATAAAGAACATGAGATGAATTGGAGGATGGACATACAATAGTTGTGTCTAGGTATTTTAGGATTCAGTTTTCATACAACAGACTTAGGTATGATAGCTGTACCAAGACAAGTGAAGTCTGAGCCCTAGTAATAATATGTCAATACCCTAGACAAAATATAGTGGTACCTAAAATACAAACATGTGAATTAGTAACTGTTGAGTTACTAAGCTAGTTGTGCACTTTTTGTTGTGTTCTTGACAATGATGTCAATTCGTCTGATGGCATCAGTGTCAAAGGTTTTGTGACATCACTTCCTCTGATGTCATTAAATTCAAAGAGCATGTGCTGTAACTTCCACTACCTCTAACATTTTGGTAAATCACCGTCCATGCTGACCTGAGAAAAATAGAATTTTAGGAGAGGTTCAATACCTAAATGAAAGCAAATAAAATAATTAGCAAAAATGACAGGGTCTTGGTGCCTCCCCATAGTTTGCTCCTTAGGTTACAGCTCTTTGAGGAGACATGGGCAAAGTGCAACAATTTTAGACAGACGTGGGCTGTCACTGTTTGTTCATCAGCATCCAAACAAAAAAAGAACACCTTTAAATCTCATGACTAATATATCAAGTCACAGTCGTTCTCAGTAAAGAATTGAATTGGCACTCCAGGATTGCAGTAGACCAGAGGGTCTTTAAACTGAGGGGGCGGGCCCCTTAGGGAGGGCTTATCTAATGCCGGGGGGGGGGGGGTGTCAGGTTCTCGCCAACAGAAGCATCATGCTTTGTTTTAAGTGGTAAAAAATGAGCGGCAATAAGCCACTTTGTAATGGGCCATCACTAACACCTTTTGTCATATATGTCCTGACTGGGAGTATGTGTAAAAGTGGTAACAGAACGTAAAAGCAATATTTAAATATGTTTAGACATATTTATTTAAACATTGTCATTTAACAGAATATTTGTGAAAAATTGAAGTAGGGTGGCTAATTCTTTTTTTTTACATGGAGGCATGGGATTAAGAAGTTTGAAGACCACTACAGTAGACATTGTTTAATCCAGATGGTGTTGTGTTTCAGCGTTACATCCTTTGTCAAACTAAAAGCATGGCCCACCACCTCACAATAATAATAATGATGATTTAAAGGAGCACACCTATTTTTTGAAAAAGTAACGTTTTAAAGAGTATTTAAGGGTGGCGTGCTACAGGGTTGTACACGCTGTCTGGACGTGTCTTGAAACATAAACTACACAACTTATAACTTGAATTGTGTAGCCACCACCTCACAAAACACATACCCACAGTGACTAGACATACAAAACATACCTAGTGTACATGGATTGCAATATTCAACTAAGATATAATTCTATGTCAGGACCGGAGGCGAGGATTATGCATTATTTTCTTCACTTTGTTAAATCAGCAGTCTTTAAAGAACATATTAAAGAAACAGCAACACAGATTACATATCCCATGAACCATAGGGGGATGAGTCTCCATAGTAATCATAGTCCAATCATAGTTGAATCCGGTGTATATAATGTATGACGTTCCTTCCTGTTCCTTTTTCTTCACTACTTGTCAGTTAAGTCACTGCCTTTCATAATGGCCTTATTTTCTTTGCTATATATTGTATAGCGTTAGCGATTTACTGTGTTTAACGTTTATTGCCTTGGATATGCTGATTGCGTTTGTGATTATTGGTTATTTGCGCTGTAGGCAAATTAGCCAGACCACGCTTCCCACACCTTCATAGGTCCTGAAGGAGCGCTGGTGTGTTCCATCTTTATTCCTCTCAGGTGCAGTATTACAGAGTGAGGTGGCTTTATCCAAGCGATGTCACCAGCAGCACACACACGTTTGGGGAGAAACCCAATGAGGATCTGTGAAGCTCTAAGGTCTTTTCCCCCCAACCGACCCTTGCACCGGACACCACTGCTTACGGTTAAATTCCCAAATGTGGCCGGAGGGCTACAACGCTGCCTGGTGGTGATATAAAGGTACTGCAGCTGTTCACACAGCAATTTGAGCACTGGCGAGGGGGCTGCCCAGAGGAGATTTTAAAGCGAAATAAACTACTGTGGTGTTCTCCCCCTCACAAAAAATATGATTTCTGAAAGGGATCGCAAATATTCCTCCTTTCAAGAGGTTGAGGAAGAATGGTCTCACTGCAGCTGTGAACCAAGCACTGTCCCAGGCTACATCCAGAGCGCTGGCCCACCTTAGGGATCAAGTGGATAAACTAGCCCAATGTATTCCGGGGGTATTCAGTGACCCTTCATCTCTGGGAGCAGGACCTAGTGGTACTGCAACAGGGTGAAAAAAAGGCCTCCAAGCGTGATGCGGGGCACCTGGAAGGTTTCAACAGGCTTAGAGAAACCTTCTGTAAAAATGGGTGCACACTTAAACATGAATCCTACTAGAAGGAAGATATCCCCGGATAAAACTGTTGCCCCAAATCTCGTCCTCGATAGTCGTGTTCCCTATAGAGGGGAGGGTGAATCGGATAAGGCCATCTCCTCAGGTGAGGATAAGAATTCGGGCAGGCCCTTGGCCCCCAGGATCCAATTCCTCTGAGTTCCCACACGGGGACAGCGGGCATTTGGACATGTTTGACCCATCTGACATATATCGTCCTAGGTCAGCCAAGTAAACCAAATACCAAAAAGATGCTGAGTAAGTTGCCAGCAAAATCTGCCAACCTCTGGAGAAGGCATTCGGGCCGAGACTCAAGGGAGATTGTCCAAGACCATCACTGAGAAGGACGGCAGCGGCCACCCTTGACAGACGATAAACTTTGGACCTTCTATAGTAAATATATGAGAGACCTAAGAGGGTTATCGATCGATCCTGGAGGGCCTGCCAGGATAAACTCTTAGATGTAGTTGGACCTATCACCCAAATCATTCAAATGGCACATCTTTCTAACAATCAGGGGTTCCTATGCCCACACAGATAGTGTCTAGCTGGGGACAGAGGGCTATCTGCCTGCTCTGTAATTCAAACTGCGCACTGGCAGCAGAAAGGAGATCTCTCCTCATTAAGATGGACCGTAAGCTGGGGGCTACGTCCGAGGCAGGGGCCACAGCACAAGATAATCTATTCGGGGAACCTTTCGGCAAGGAACTGAATACATTTGTAACAACCTTCTCCGCCCTCGACAAGGTGCAAGCCTCCATAAAAAATATTTTTCCCAGGAAGGTTTTTGCAAGAGCCGGAAGAGGCAGGGGCCGCTCCTCCGGCCAACCATACCACCAAGGTCCATCTACAGATCAGTTCAAGAGGAACAACAGCTGGAATGACGGTCGAATGGGGACTTTCAACCCCAGCAGTGGCCCTGGCAGAGGAATTGGCAACCAAGCCGGAAGAAGAGTCAACAACGCCTCAGAAGGAAACTCTGGTAAGCATTACCCCTTCTTCACCTCAAGATACAGGGGGGAGACTCCTGCAGTATGCACACAATTGGGGGAAGATTACAATGAACACTTGGGTCCTACTCACAAAGAGAGGATTCCACACACGATTCTACGGATCACCTGATCAGGAGAGAAGTCTAAAACCCCTAGTTTCTCAACCGAGGATATGCACCTAATAGACTCAGAGGAAGCAAGAATTCGGCAAAATGGTGTCATTTGCAGGTCACTACTTCACCCAAACGGGGGTCTGAGCAACGTATTCCTCGTGGAGAAAAATGTTAAGGGCTTCAGGCCCGTCATAAACCTGAAAGAGTTCAAAGAGTGGCTGGTGTATTGCCACTTCAAAATGGAGGGGATCCATGTGCTCAGGGATATTCTCTTTACAGGGGAGTAGATGGTCAGGCTGGATCTCAAGGATGCCTACCTTTCTGTTCCCATTTACCCACCACACTGGAGATTCCTCCACTTCGCATTGAGGGGACAAGTTAATGAGTTTCGAGCTCTCCCCTTTGGCCTCTCATCGGCCTCTTGGTGCTTCACCAAGTTACTGCAGCCAGTGGTGGAGACACTCTGAAGGAGAAGATTACGAATGATTATCTACCTTGACAACATCCTCCTCATGGACCAATCTCCGATGCAACTCAGACGCAATCTGACCATGACTATTGCGCTACTCCATGATCTAGGCTTCGTCATCAACGAGCGGAAGTCCGCACTGATACCCGCACAACAGATGACCTTCCTGGGGTTCCTCATAGAATCACCTCGGATTCACTGAGCCTACCGTTCTTGAAGGTCTCCAAAATCAGGAAGGAATTCAGAAGAGGCTTAAGACGGAACGGAATCTCCCTGCGGCAACTGGCCCAGATAGTAGGACTACTCTCATCATCCATACAAACCATCTTTTGGGGCCCGCTGCACTACCGGGCCCTGACAGAGACTGAAGGCAACAAACCTACGAAGAGGATTAACCTACCCAGAACTAATACCCCTGACACATGAAGCCAGAACAGAACTCCAGTGGTGGATCGACCAGATGGACACTTGGAAAGGGAAAGCGATCCTTGAGATGACACCGGACATAGTCATAGAATTAGATGCCAGCAGGTTGGGCTGGGGAGCCAGATGTGAAGATGTGTCGCTGGGGGGGACGATGGTCAGAGGGGGAGCTGCAGTCACACATCAACTGCTTGGAACTCCTTGATGGATCCTTTGCGGTCAAATCCCTCACCAGAGAGAATCCGGTTGCATTCTGTTACGGATGGACATCTCCTCGGCGGTCCAGTAGATCAGTCGGCTGGGGGGCACCCGCTCGAAAACATTCGAATAAGGCAAAGGATTTCTGGCACTACTGCCTACTGAAACAGATTTTGGTGATGGCAGAGTACCTCCCTGAATACAGTGGCGGACTGGTGTAGGATCCGAATTTCAGATTATGATTAGCACAGTGTAGCTAAAACTAATTAGTTTGACTCGGCCTTGTAAGAAGGCCTCTATTTGCATCCATTGGTTAAGTACGGCGAAAAGGGCCGAAAACAGAACCGAGGCCATCTTGGCCCTCGGCTCTCTTAACATTCAAAGGAGCTACAGTCACGTGATTCCCTGAACCCGTATTCCCCTTGTTCAGCAGACACTAGTTATAGAAGACAGGCTGAATTGTATTTACGACCGAGAAGCAAGGTCACATCTGCTAAAAGGGAGTACCAGGCAAATTCCTTCTGAACCTGGGACGAGAAGGGAGTCACCCGGTCGACCTTCTATTCTTAAAGATAGTAGCCTTTTTCTGTATCATTGAAACTAGATATAGGATGAGCTCATTAGGAGCGCCTAGGCTGGCTGGTACTTTTCCACTTATAAGGCTTTGTATATTGCACTGTAATGTATAAAAGTGTGGTTTTGACAAGGAGTCTTCAGTCTTCCTCGGCGCACCCCTTGGGTGAGGATCGACGAGGCTCCTCTATGTAGAGTTTCCTGTTTGGCCAATAAACGCTTGAACCTTCTACGTTGCCAACTGCTCGTTATTTGACTACATTGCGGGCCACCAGTAAGTGTGGCCCTTGAGACGAAAACTTGGATACAACAGTTGGCGACCACGAAGGGACCCCGTGATAGGGTCCGGCCTTCCCCGTAATCGGGCGGTAGGTCCGAGGGCGTTTCGGTCGGGTGAGCGGGGAACGAGCTCAAGGGTTCTGCTCCGCGCGCCCGGGCGGGAAGCCCAGCCCTCTGCTGCTAGTCACCCTTCACCGGGGTCCTACGGGCTCAACTCAGGAAACGGACCGGGTTGGTCGAGAGGAGTTGGCAGCGAAGAACGGACATTCGTACCAGGGTGCACCCGGTGAGTAGAATTTTGATTTGGAGCACTGGCTACATGCAGTGCCCGTTTTGATTTTGAAACACGCGAGCTGGAGCGTGTAGTGGTGTTTTGAAGCACAGGCTCTAGGGCGGTGCATTGATTTTGAGGTAGGCACTAAGAAGCGGTGCCACTGTTGGTTTGAAGCCCGATTGATACGGCTGGGCATTTGATTTGAGAGTACATGTACATATGGTATGGTTTGAAGGGCCCTTTCTCCTGACTTGATGAACCGCGCGCGGAATATAGCCTGATTGCACCTGAGAGACTCACGACCCAAGCTGGGTAGCCGCGAGACATATCCTCGGTGAGGCCCAGACCTCCCCGGGACAGGTCTCAGTGGTGAACCAGAAAGGCAGTGAGAGGACCCATGGTGTAGTCAGAGATGTCTATTGTTGGAGATGCTACTGATTAATGTGGGACTGGCTCACTGATTAGGTGGAAAACGTTGTAACCTCTTGGTTGTGGTTTATGTCATTTGTGTTTGTATTGAACTAAGTTACCATGCCCTCTTTTAGTAAGTTGAATTGTTTCAGTTGTTGCTGTCGGACGGGTGCCTCTCGACTAGCTGAGAGTCAGCCCGCCCCGCCGGAAGGCAGTCCCAGCCACTATATGTATGTGAAGCATGGAATTACCCCTTTGTTGTTTTGTACTCTGTGGCATAAATATACTAAAAGTAACGAAGAATTACAATGGCCAAAAACTGGTTCGTTTGACGAAAAAAAGATTGCTTTCTTGCAGGAACAACTGTTCTCCAGGCGCAGCCGCCAGGCTATGTTCGATGCCCTGGGTTCGTGGTTGAAAGAATCCAAGCAGCGCCGGATAAGGGAGGAGAAGCGATCTAGGGCTAAAGCAGGACAGAATGTAACTCAGAAGGCCATAGCATATGATAGGTCTCGAGCGGAGAGGGGAATAGACTGTATGAACCGTGAATTTCGATTGAAGGTAGACAAGAGCTATGTGACTCGGCCAAATGCTGAAGATGAGATAGAGGACTTATTGGATATACGGCCACCGCCTCCTTATGTGCCGCAACGGCTGTATCCGGAGGTGGCTGGAACCTCGGCTCCAACCACGGCCGCACCCTTAGGAACCTCTGGAGCCTCAGCCCCTCCGGCTCCCCCCAGCCCCCCTCCTTCGACGGAGCTCTCCCGACTGTCTACATCTATGTCAGAGGTGATTACTATGTTACCAGCCCTGTTAACTGCTGCGGCAGCTGGGACAACACAGCTGCCACCCGAGTCAATGACATCCCCTTCTGCCTTGCCCTCCTCCTCCGCGAGTACTACGCCAGTAGCAGCTGTCACCACTCCTACACGTCCAGTTCCTCTGACTGAGGGTAAAAGGTTGTTTACTCGTTCAGCCTTGGGAACTGAAGAAAAAGACGTTATTGCGGTGCAGGCATCCCAGTGGATGCGGCAACCCATTTATCTATTGGAAGATATTTGGAGCACCATGAGGGATTACGAGCCGGTAATGCAGCAGCATGCATTAGAACATATGGCAAACCACCTCATATCCTTGTGGGAGCAAACACACACGGACGGAAAGGCCCCGGCCATACTATACGATATTGTCACACAAGCCCATAAATCCCGCCTTACCCCCCAAGACGTGTATGGGAAAGTGCAGACGCTGGTGGCGTATAGAACCCGCCTGCAGTCCACTAATCCTACGGGGCTGTCCCAGTACCCTATGCGGGAAGTACACCCCATCTACCATCCCGAGATCACGGAAGTAGTGGATGCCCAGGGGGTAGTTACTCGTCCCAGAGTGGAGGCGCGTTTCCAGGAACATTGGGTGTATACACCCTGGAAACGTAGTGAGGTGTTGTCACTGAAAAGTCAGTTACCTGATCCTAGGAAGAATCCCACCGCGTATTACAAAGAGCTTACTGAGGCAGCTTCCTCCGCAGTAATGACGTTGGCAGACATTGAGCTATTCTTCGCTCTACTAGTACCGGTGGACATTTGGCGCCAGGTGCATGATCAAGACCATGTAACCGAGTTTGGGGGGACCTGGGAACAACTACGGGGATGGGATAGAGACCGTAAACCAGGGAACAAGCCCCGGGCGGAAATATTGGCCCTTCCGGATAGGATAATAACTTATATGCATTCGCTGATCCCTCCCCGGAAAGTGGACTGGGATAAGTTAACGGCCTGCAAGCAGAAGAAAGATGAGAGTGTATCCGATTTCTTTACGAGATTTGAGGGGGTTTTCATTGATTTCAGTGGACAGGACATAGCCACTGAAGGGGGGGTACGGTTGTTCGTGAATCGATTCGTGACCAATCTATTGCCCGAGGTGTCGGCTCGATTACAGGCCGCTGAAAGCACCTGGACGACCACCACCCCGTCGACAATCTTGAGCATGGCTCAATATTATGAACATCGGGAGAATGAAAGTAGGGACAAGACAGAAAAGAAATCGAAGGACTTGAAGACTCGGGTATTGTTACAACAAGTGGAGAGAGGACGGGGAAGAGGTAGAGGGTCACAGAATTTTGCTTCGAGAGGGGCGGGTCCACCGCAGACGATGGGATGGACAGATTTGGGCATAAATCAATGCGCTTTCTGTAAACAGGAGGGACATTGGCGAGCTCAGTGTCCGTTGCTATATGAACAGAACAGTGCTCCGAGAGGACGGGGAAGGGGACGTTTCTCTGGGCAGCGAGGGGGATCCACGAGAGCAGAGCATTCGGCGACAGGTGAGGTAGGTCAGAACTGTTTCGACCACGGTCAGGGAAGACAGTATTATAATGACGATTATGTGGCAGGCGAAGGATCAGGTTATTCTCAAGCATAGGACAGCCAAAGACAGAGTCAGGGGCAGGTGTCGATTCCAATTGATCAAGCTGGACCTTACGTTCATGCACGACTACTGAATGCATCAGGTAAGTTTCTAGTTGACACTGGGGCCATGAACAGTTCCGTTTCACGTGCCCTAGTCCCGGGGGCTGCTCTGTCTGGCCAGAATAATGTGTCTGTGGGGTTTTCTGGAACTCCGGTGGTAAGCCCCATCTCAGAACCGCTTCCCCTTACCCTGGGGCCGGTATCGATAGACTCACCTTTCCTTTTGACCTCCCAGTGTGGAGAGAACCTTTTAGGCATGGATCTATTAAAAAGATTACATGCTCTCATCTATTGTTCCCCAGAAGGGGTCTACCTGACCATAAAAGACCCTTCTCCCCTTTCTGCACAATGCTTCTCTAAGACAGAACCTTTACCACCAGAACTGGCGAACATTCCGGAGACCCTCTGGGCGACCGGAGACACTGATGTGGGCCATTTACGAATAACCCCAGTATCGATTACCTTAAAACAGGACGTCCAGTTGCCAAAGATTCCCCAGTATAAAATTGGCCCTGCTGGGGAACGGGCCCTGCTGGCTATCATTCATGATTTGATAAAGACTGGAGTAGTGGAAGAAACGGCCTCTAATACCTGTAATAGCCCTATTCTTCCGATTCTTAAACGAGCCCCGACACAACCGACTCCTGATTATGCTGATACCTATCGATTCGTGATTGACCTTCGAGAAATCAATAAGATCGTGGTACCCCAGTACCCTGTGGTACCTGATATTAACTCCGTCCTGACAATGATTCCTCCAACGGCACAATTTTTCTCAGTTATTGATTTGAAAAACGCTTTCTTTAGCATCCCTATACATCCAGACAGCCGCTATCTTTTCGGTTTCACATTGGGGGGCCGTAGCTTCAGATTCTGTCTCGCCCCCCAGGGGTTCACTGAAAGCCCCAGTATCTATAGTCAGGCATTGAAGAGGATACTGGACACCTTGAGTTTTCCGCCAGGTAATGTATTACTCCAGTATGTCGATAATCTCCTGGTAGCCTCTGACACTGAGGAGGGCTGCCGAACGGCAACAGTGGAATTGCTGCAACATTTGGCAAAACATGGTAATAAAGTATCATTGTCGAAATTCCAATATTGTCGACCGGAGGTGACCTATCTCGGTCATCTCCTGTCGAAGGAGGGAAGGCGATTGACCCCGGAACGTATTGCATCCATTACTAACATGTCTGTTCCTTGCACGCAACGTGATGTCTGTGCTTTGCTTGGCATAACCTCTTACTGTCGCCAATGGATTCCTAACTACTCTCTTATCACTAAACCTTTCTTGTATTTGATCACCAAAGATGTGCATGAACCCCTACCTTGGACTGATGAGTGTCAAACAGCTTTTCTTTCTCTGAAGGCTGCTTTATGTTCTGCTCCTGTGCTTGGCACCCCGGACTACCGGAAGCCTTTTGTGCTCTATGTGCATGAGGCGGACGGTTGTTCGCTTTCAATGTTAACACAGGACTTTGGAGGTAAGCAAAGACCCTGTGCCTATTTCTCAGCGGTTTTGGATAATGTCGCCAGAGCACTTCCCAGCTGCCTGAGAGCCACGGCCGCAGTAGCGTTGGCGATCAGGCAATCGGAAGGGCTAATCTTAAATACGGATCTCACAGTAATGGTACCACACGCTGTGGATGTATTGTTAAACAGAACTCAGACGCAGCACTTAACTAGTGCGCGTCTTACGGGGTACGAATTGACCCTGTTTGCACCTCACATAACCATTAAAAGATGCATGACTTTGAATCCTGCCACGTTGCTACCCCTCCCCAAAGGAGAAAGTGGGCAGGATGTACATGATTGCATATTCCGGACTGAAGAAGAGACAAAGGGCCGGATAGATCTAACAGACACCCCCTTATCGGAACCCCAAGGAGAATTGTATGTTGATGGCTCTTGCTTCAAATTGCCCAACGGTAATACGGTTGCGGCCTATGCAATCACCACCTTGCGGACCGTGGTAGAGGCGGTCAAGGTACCATATCTTTCCGCCCAAGCAGCGGAATTAATCGCACTACTTAGAGCATGCGAGTTGGGAAAGGGACTGAGGTTGAACGTCTACACCGATAGCCAATACGCTTTCGGTGTAGCCCATAGTTTCGGGAGACTATGGGCAGAACGAGGGTTTCTTACGTCCCATGGTGAAAAGATAAAGAATGGACATTTGGTCGAACGATTACTGGCCGCATTACCTTTGCCAGAGGCTCTCGCCATTGTGAAATGTAGTGCCCATAAGGCTGTAACTAATGATGTTGGGAGGGGTAACGCCTTTGCGGACAAGATTGCTAAGGAAACTGCCCAGTCAGATACCCCCTCCATGTTCGTAGTTATCCAATGCAGACGGATGGTAGAAGCAGACATTTTTCGAAACACTGTAGAGTGTTAGAGAGTTGCAGAAACAAGCCACCCCAGAGGAGCTACAGTATTGGCAGGAACAGGTGGGGCGGTTAGACGAGAATGGGTGTTGGACGGATTTATCAGTAAAATGCAGATGGCTACTACCGAACGCATTCGTGAATGCGGTAGTGGCCATGGCACATGGTCCCGCTCACGTCGGGGTTCGAGGTATGTGTGCAATGTTGGACCCTGTATGGTACAATGTTAATATTCAGAAAACAGCTAGAAATCTGGTCCAGCATTGTATGATTTGCCTCCAGCATAACCCGGGGGGTAGTACCCCTGTGTTGACAGGGAGCTTTGCCCCACCTACCTTGCCTTTCGAGGTACTCCAAATGGACTATATACAACTGGAACGGGTTAACAACCTTAAATATGTTCTGGTGGTAATCTGTACCTTCAGTAAATGGGTGGAAGCGTACCCCACTAGAGAGAACACAGCTATAGCAACCGCTAGAGCCCTAATAAAAGAGTTCTTTCCCCGATACGGGTTACCACGAGTAATCTGAAGTGACAATGGGACACATTTTAATGCCAACCTAGTTCAACATGTATGTAAAGGTTTGGCAATTCGACAGAAGTTTCACGCCGCAAGACATCCCCAATCAGCAGGCCTAGTTGAGAAGTATAATGGGATCCTGAAGTTAAAATTAGCTAAACTACAGGACACGACTGGCCTGAAATGGCCCGATCTTCTGCCTTTGGCCCTACTGTCTGTAAGAACCACCCCTCATTCTCGGAGTGGGATTTCCCCGTACGAGGTGATTTTTGGGAGACCAGCCAATGTATGGGGGGGTGCCCCGGCCTAAATCATTTAGGGATATTGAGTATCCTATGCTGGCCGACTACCTTTATGCTTTAACTAAAGATCTCCGTTCTATCCACCAACAGATTTCAGCAGTACTGCAGCCTCTGCCGGAGGGTCCCGGACACAGCATCGAACCAGGTCAGTGGGTCCTAATTCGGAACTTCCAGCGAAAGTCGAGCTTGGAACCCCGCTGGACCCAGCCACATCAAGTGCTTCTGGCCACGAGGACGGCGGTAAAGGTCGAAGGGAGGCAACATTGGATTCATGTTTCCCATCTAGAGCGTGTCCCGCTTCCTTTGCCCGAGGATTGCCAGGACCAAGAGGAGAACGAACGGCACAGAGGTGAGCACGACGCCGGAGAGCCGCCCTCCCCCGAAGCCCACGGAGGAACAGAAGGGCAGGGGGAGAGGGCCACAAGTTCGAGGTCAGCTGTGTCAGATAAGGCCCTGCCTGGGGATCAAACGCGTGACCAGGAGGGCCACACATCTTGTTCTTTCTCTGATCCCACTGTGCCCGTTTTGTTCATAAACCCTGAAACCCCTGGTCACACTCGATACCACCTGCGGCCCCGCAAACGGAATGAGATTCCCCGGTCCGGCTTACCATAAAAGGTGAAGTCCGAGTTAAAGGACCTAGGGGATCACATGAACACTGGACTGAACTCGTTGAGGGCGAGGAACTGTAAGTGATAGCCCTGTTCAGAAAGAAGCTAGAGACATTGGTAGTAAAAGGGGCCCAGGTAATCCTCCCTTTCGACCAGAGTTGCGTCAAGTGCAGCTCCTACGCGAGAAGTTTTTTGATTCTTTTTCCTTTTTTTACTTCTACTGTTTTGGAATGCTAGGAGCCTGCCTGTGAGGCTCTAACTTGGACACAGGAAAGAAGCACCCTCCGGCAGAATGGACTGCGTATAGTTTCTTTTCTTATTGTCATTGTTTCGCGAGTTTAGAATCGGACTTTTAGTGAGAATGTATCCCTTTGCTCGCTTTGCCCTTGAAGAGGAACGGCCCATAGTTCCTCGCCCTAGATATGCACATTTACCAATGTTTTCCACATGGAGTTTGCGTGCTAAGATTGTGTTCATTTCTATAATAGCTGTGTCATTTCTATTATGTTTAGGGTTGTTCATTTATTTAGAATTTCGCCACCCAGTCCATACCTTGGTGTTAACTACCCCCACTCCTCAGGAACACCATTTTCAGACTTTGGCCCCCCACAAAGAAAGGCATCGTCAGACTTATGTACATAATGTCTTCATCGAAATGCTGCATCAGACTCATAGTTCCACGAATGTCACCGATTGCTGGGTATGTGGGCTCCTCCCTTCAGTAATGCATAAACATGATTTGTTTATATCAATGCCGTTGTCACATCTAGGGAGCTGTGAGGCCTGGTTTAGATTGCTGTCTATGATATATGAACATTATACTGTAGATGCACGTAGATTCTCGGAGAAAGATTATGAATTAATCTTGGCCTACATAGAGAGGCATCAGGGATTCACTCCCAATGCAGAAGGCACTGATGGCACGTTAGATCCAACAGCTTGCATGAATGTGTACATGGACCATGAGAATGATACTTGGTTAAGGGATGAGGTATTAGATTTTGTATCTTTTAAACTTCACCGAGTATTTTAGATATTTCCAGGAACGCAATGTCTCCGAAGACAAGATTATACCTGTCCCGGTATTAAATACGTCATCCTCTTTCTGTGTCCAGGGCTCCGGCCACTTGTTCGTAGGATCTAGCAGATGTAATTACACTTATCGATTGCGGACTTTTAGTAGTCCTCCCATTCTAACTCCCCCAAACATATATTTTGTATGTGGAGAGAATGCTTACACCTGGCTTCCCAGGGGATGGTCAGGCAGGTGTTATCTGTCCTTCCTCTATCCTCCTGTTTATATTGCTCCCTCAGATTACCATAAATCTCATTCACTAAATAAAAGAAGCCTGCTATCCCTATCCATGGATAATGATGTCACTGATCAAACAGATACCCCGGCCCAACATTTTGTAGATATTATGAAAGGGGTCCTACCTATATGGGGCCCTATCCTCACTAGTAAGGAAATCAGAAGGTTGTCCAGGGTGGTGGCGGGAGTAGTCAATACCACAGCCGGAATATTGACTAATATCACTGTTGAGCTTCAGGCGACCCGGCTTGTGACCCTTCAAAATCGCCTTGTCTTGGACGTCATACTGGCTGACCGCGGAGGAGCATGCCGGGTGATCGGGAGCTCCTGTTGTGTATATATACCTGACTCCGCCCCTTCCGTTCATTTAGCCATCCAGAAGCTCCACCGACTGGCATCAGAAATTCATACCGAGACTGGTACCTGGTCCCTGTCGACTTGGTTCTGGGACCTTCTGACCACCTGGGGGTGGAAATTATTCATGGTTTTATTGGGTATTTTGGGTTTCCTCTTTACCTGCTGCATTTGTATTCAGTGCGGCCCTGTCTGTTGTTCCTATTGTGCCACCCAATTCCGCTCTGCACTACCTAAACCCCCACCTACCCCAGCTCATGCCCAAATGACCCAGAAGGAAATTCATGACCTGATGCAGATAGATGAGGGTATCTTCGAGGATTAGTCGTGCTTGTTTGTATCTTATTTTAGCTACACTATGCTAAAAGGGCCGTTCTGTAGGATCCGAATTTCAGATTATGATTAGCACAGTGTAGCTAAAACTAATTAGTTTGACTCGGCCTTGTAAGAAGGCCTCTATGTGCATCCATTGGTTAAGTACGACGAAAAGGGCCGAAAACAGAACCGCAGCCATCTTGGCCCTCGGCTCTCTTAACATTCAAAGGAGCTACAGTCACGTGATTCCCTGAACCCGTATTCCCCTTGTTCAGCAGACACTAGTTATAGAAGACAGGCTGAATTGTATTTACGACCGAGAAGCAAGGTCACATCTGCTAAAAGGGAGTACCAGGCAAATTCCTTCTGAACCTGGGACGAGAAAGGAGTCACCCGGTCGACTTTCTATTCTTAAAGATAGTAGCCTTTTTCTGTATCATTGAAACTAGATATAGGATGAGCTCATTAGGAGCGCCTAGGCTGGCTGGTACTTTTCCACTTATAAGGCTTTGTATATTGCACTGTAATGTATAAAAGTGTGGTTTTGACAAGGAGTCTTCAGTCTTCCTCGGCGCACCCCTTGGGTGAGGATCGACGAGGCTCCTCTATGTAGAGTTTCCTGTTTGGCCAATAAACGCTTGAACCTTCTACGTTGCCAACTGCTCGTTATTTGACTACATTGCGGGCCACCGGTAAGTGTGGCCCTTGAGACGAAAACTTGGATACAACACTGGAATCCCAGGAACTTCACGGACAGCAGCGACTGGCAGCTGGATCACACGATCTTCCTGGCACTAAAGGACAGATGGTGTCCTTAAGATTTGGACCTTTTAGCATCACGGTTGAACCATCAACTACCATGATATGCGAACAGGAGTCCGTATCTGGTAGCCAGCATGGTGGATGCCTTCCTCCAAATGGTGGCGAATTGCAAATTGAGTAACCATTATTTGCATTTCGGAAAAACAAGAGTATCAAGGATCACTTAATAAGAGCAAGCCTTCTCTCAATGAAATCATCACAAACATTACCTGAAATCTGGGGCCTACCACCCCGATTGGGGCATTTTCAATGTGGCAACTGCCGTGTTCGTCCATATACCTGGGATACTAAAAACTTCACTTACAAGCATATTAACATTGTGTTGAGCGAATTTTCAAATTGTAACACTATGAATGTAATATAGGATGTTGTATGCCCGTGTCAATTGCTCTACATCGGACAAACAACGCAAAAGGTACACGTACGCATCTGCCAACATAGAGTCGTATTCATTGTAAAGTGAACGGCGCTCCATTGGTGGATCGCTTTCAAGAAAAAGGACACACAGAGGATGACTTGCAATGGAAGGTCATCACGTGATTAAGCCCCCACCCAGAGGTACTGATATCCACCTGCTTCTAAACAAAAAGCTGAAATGGATCCTATGTACCAACAGCATTCAGAACGGGTTAAACAGGTCAGAGGATTGGACTCATTTGCTATAATCCTCCGAGGAGATATTATTACACTCTGTGTTACATTGATGGTAACCTGGGCTTTTTATGCCATCTTACAATTCCGAATTTGACACTTGCCACAATTGCCAAAACTGGGTATTTGTAAACTTGAATTTGATACACATGATGGAATAACAAAAAGCTGTATCCCCCATTTTGACATGTTCTGATAATAATCTGTTGGCTTTTAATTCCAATGTATTGGATTCTCTGTACTGTCTGCATTGCCAACTGTCTAGTAATTTGTAGTCTGTATCGTCTTCGACCTCCTAATTTTCTTCCCTTTTCCTATATTCTCTTCCTCTTTCTAAAAAACCTTCTCTAAGATCGCCGCGACGTTTTCACGCTCCGCACGGTCACATTAAGGCCATGCCCACTTCCGGGTCTTCAATTACCGGAACTTGCTGCCTTTTGGTTCCTACTGTGAGACGCACAATTAATGCTGCTCGTGCACTGCACACCTTCACCTCGCTGCCTGGAGCAGCGTACCCCTGCCACTCACCGCTTGGGAGCTTTTCGATATTGAACCATTCGGTTCACGGGCCGCAGTGCCCTATGCCAGTGGACACATCCAGCAATTTCCATCTTTTCAGGTACAGCAATATAGTTATGCTGACTATTTTTCCTGAGTAACAAACTTATTCCCATTATCCCCTCTAGTTCCCTCTATTGCCAAATTTAGCAGCTGCACCATACCAACTGACTGACCAGGTTTATCCAGCTTCTGTCGTGTCTCCACATTATCGAGCTGGTAAGGGGGCTCCTGTGTATTTGTCGCTGGCATCCTTAGAGCCCGCACTCGGTTGCCTTACCAATTTCCCTTTAATTCTCACAGAGTGCGTGGTTTATATGACCGTCGCGGACACCATGAAGGCCCTCCATTAGCAATTGCTCCACTGGCCTCTTCTTCACAGGTCAGCACCTATTATAATATTAGGAGTGCGAACGTGGTTAAATTAAACCACGGTCAGGCCAATGCATGATTCCATCATTACGTTTTTTAGACCACGGCCAGACCATACACAGATCCACTTTTGAATAATATTCACGGGTGCAATGGTTGCAATCTCACCGTCTAAACAATTAATTGCACATTCCACTCACATATGGGCATGATATGAGAGGCTGTCACGGTAATTCTTCATTTGGGACTCATTCTTGGTTTTTCCCTTCCTCCTCCCCCCCACCTTTTTTTCCTCATTCCCTCCTTTTCTCGACCCGCCTGACAGGCATTCTTCTTCCCTCAGGCATATTTTAAGTCCTGATGATGGTCCCCATATTCTAATGAAGGACCAAAACGTTGTCGACCAAAATGTACCATGACTATTCTACATGTAAACAATTGAAGAAATGAATAACATGGGTACTACAAAAATGTGGTGCTAATTCAATATATATATATATATATATATATTCACTGAAAAAACCATAGGTTTCACACATGTTATAGTTAGCGGAAATTTTACTGATAAAAAACCAATGAAATTGCCCCGTTATAGTTAGTGCTGGCAACTATAACTCACGCGACCGCAATCCTCTGCTGATGCTAATACTGTATTTAGACACTTATTTGCCCATGTCTTCTTCCATACATTTTTAGCTATACATATATTACAAATATTTTTTTTTATAAAGACACATATGTCATCAGCAGAAGATTGCGGTCGCGTGAGTTATAGTTGCCAGCACTAACTATAACGGGGCAATTTCATTGGTTTTTTATCAGTAAAATTTCCGCTAACTATAACATGTGTGAAACCTATGGTTTTTTCAGTGAATTTGCAAGGTTTTTTAAATGCTAATTCCTAACTATAACGTGTGTGAAACCTATGATTTTTTCAGTGAATTTGTACGGTTTTTTAAATGCTAAGTTACTTTACGCCATTCGAGGCGTGCGCGCCCACTTAACGCAGTGCGTTCCGTGCACGGTTTTTATCAACTTTAATAAGCCCTGTACATTTGGTGGACTTCGGCCACCAAAAGCACAGGGGGTGGGGTCAATGTGGATAGTGTTTTTTTTATTTCGATTTTATAATTTCATGTTGCCAAAATATAGTTTTTTTACTGATGTAATAAGCCCTGTACATTTGGTGGCCTACGGCCACCAAAAGCACAGGGGGTGGAGTAAGTGTGGATAGTGTTTTTTTTATTTCTATTTTTTACCGTACGCTTACGGTAAGCGTACTCGGCAAAATTGCCGGAAAAAAAATAAAACCGTTTTTGCTCTTGGGGGATGTTTGGGGACTCCCTCAACATGACTATGTGGGAGGGAGTTGTCAAAACAGCCCCGTAACATGTTTTTGGGCATCATGTTTGATAAATAACACTCAGTGCGAGAGACAAAATGGCGGACGCCGCTTCCTGGTTTCGGCCGATTCGAATGTTTACTAAGATCTAAGAGCCAATCAGAATCGCGCTCGCGCACGCCACCGTACGCGTACGGTAAGCGTACCGTAAGCGGGCTCAGATATATATATTGATTTAAAGGCTATTTTCTCAGAATCTACTGAACAGATTTACACCAAACCTACAAAAGGCACTTCCTTGACCTACGGACTACCTCTCTGCCAAATTTCTAGTAATTCTGTTCAGCCGTTCGGGCTGTAGCTCGTTCTAAAGGTCCTATGGAAAAATGCATGGGAAAAACGCGTTTTGGGACCCCCCTTTTATCTCAGCCCCCGCTTGACGAATCCCCCCGAGACTTTCAGGGTAGGAGCGGAGCGGAGCGTAGCGCCCCACCTATTTTGAGAAATTCGCGAGGATTCATCGACCGGCGCCAAAGTTATTCAAAATAGAATGTTGCGGATTTCCTATGGAAAAGGGGTCCTAACTATAACTACCTACTGGCGACCGCCAGTAGGTAATATATATATATATATATATATATATATATTAACCACAGAGCAAATGTCTGAGCTTTTGTTTATATAAAATTGTTCCGTTTTGCCTGTTTTCTTTCCAAGCCGTAAATGACTTTGTGGATTGTTTTGAATATTTATTAAAATACATAATATATGATCCACTAAAGAAATCATTTACTTTCTAGAAGTACTAGTTAAACGTTTTTCTGGAAGGGACCTCTTGTTCCTTTATAAAAAAATTTAAAAAATCCTCCTAGACTGGGCGAAGGATCTTCCGTATTCTTTCCCACCAATCATGATGATTCTTAGGGTAGCGGCTCAAGTTAGCCGACAGACAGCATCCCTGGTGTTGGTCACGCCGATCTGGAAGTCACAGGAATGGTTCCAGATTCTGATGGAGCAGTCATGGGACCCACCTGTAGAACTGCCTTCATTCTATTCAGTACTCTGGGACCCACATGATTGCCTGCACCCTCTGGTCCTACAGGGATCCCTCTACCTCATGGCATGGAATATTTCCGGTAATTCTGGAAAGACGACCAACTATTAGCGGACGCTGCAACCTTTACCCAGAAGGCGTGGGCTTCAGGCACCATCAAAAGATATTGCTCTGCTTGAAGACTATGGAATAGTTGGTGTTTGGAGAGACATCTGGAGCCTTTGGAGGCAGAAGTTACTCACATTCAAAAATTTGGGGCAAAATTAGCACAGTCGGGCTGGCATACCGTAAAGTCAATTCCTTTAGGTCAGCCGTATCAGCTGAACATAACATTATTGATAACAAAACGGCTGGAGAACCGCCTTGAATCTGTAAACAAATGAAGAGTATCAGACTTTTTAAGGCCGCGGAGCTCAGATACTCTGGCCTATGGGATGTTAATGAGGTCTTATGACTAATCCTTAGTTGGCAGGATAACCAGTACTTGTTACATAAGAAACTGGCAGCAAAACTGGCAATATTACTATGCCTCATTTCATGTAAAAAGGCGTCCAATGTGAGGTCTTTTGACATCTAGACTAGGCTTTTAACACCAGAAGGAGTCACATTTACCATATCTAGGAGAACTAAGACTAATACCAGGTCAGTATCTTATCCTACCTTTTCAGAACATCCTAAACTAAGAGAGGTCAGATGCATTAAGGTATATGAAGAAAGGACAGCGTATATCAGACCAGCAGGTGAGGGGCAACTACTAATTGCCAAGTCAAAGACATTCAAGGCAGTATAATCACCTATTGCCAAGTGGTGTTGTGTTGTCACACAGAGAACATGCAGAGACAGGTAGGCATGCTAATGTACTTTATTGTTCTCCTTCTTCTTGGTGCACACATGCACGTCCGCTTCCTTGCCCTGGCAGTGCTAGAATGCCCTCCCCACTCCCTGACATGATGAGGTGTCCGGTTCCAGTCCCCTACCCATATTAGGGTGCAGGGTCCTAGTACCCTCTGCCCCAGGTCACGACATGTGGGTAAGGTGGATCATGGCCAAGGCCGGTGCGGATGTGCATAAGTTTGGGGCCCTGTAGTGATACCTCTTTAATAGATCGTGAGGTACAGAGTGTTCTTCATTCTACATTCTATGTGTCAGGGTTGGAACTTGGGGGAATGGAATGGAGAGTAGCCGGAGGAAGAGTCAAGATCATCTTACCTGTGCTGTCCTGAGGTTGTCAATAAATCAATCTGAATATTATCCAATTTGTGTATATTCATTCACTACAGGCCCACTCCACGAGAGGGGCCATGGCGTCTAAAGCCATACTGGTAGGTGGTAGGCAAGGATATCAGGAGTACGGTGGACTGGTCATCCGCATCGATCTTTAAGAAGTTTTGCTCCAAACCCATTTCGGAGGCCACTGCTCTGGTAGACAGTAAGCTTCGAACATGCATAATCCTCGCCTCCGGTCCTGGCATAGAATTAAACATTTCCTAGATAACAAGAAGGAAAGTTTCAGTTCTAATAAGGACAACGAGGTGAGGATTATCCCACCCAAGGACATCATGAAATGATTTTTGGGCCCACCCAAAAGGTACTTTGTTATCAGTAAGGAAAGTTAATATCATATGTCTAAGTGAATGTTAAAGGAATTTATGTAAGTGTCTTCTCAAAAATGTAAAGAAATTGGAGGTGTTAAAACCATGGTTGTGAATAAAGAATCTTATAATTACAAAGAATTGGATAGTGTGTGTTACCTCTCTGTTGTAGGAAATGATCAGAAATTTTGACAGGATAAGCGTTCAAGTTTAACTTCCTCCAGTGAAGAAGAGGAACAAGAAAGAACATCATACAGTTACATACACCAGATTGGACAATGATTGGACTATGGTTACTATGGAGACTCACCCCCCTATGGTTCATGGGATATGTAGTCTGTGTTGTTTTTTCTTTAATATGTTCTTTAAAGGCTGCTAACTTAATAAAGTGAATAAAGTAATGCATATTCCACGCCTACTTGTCCTTATAGAACTGAAACAATCCGTATCGTTAACTAGGAAATTTCTCATTCTTCACAAATTGTTAAAAATCCATGATAAAAAAAAAATCCCACCACTGCATTTCATATTGTATGCAAATAATAGAACAAAATAATAAACCATGAATCCACAAGTCACATAGAAATCATGGATTCTTAGCAAAATTTCTTTACAAAATATATGTAGCCATGAATCAATGCAATCCTAAGAAAAGTGCAGAATACTGCAAAAGAAAAGTGAGGCAGTGCAAAGTCATCATGTACCAAAAAATGTACAGCGGCATGTATGGAAGTAATATCTAATAATCAGATATGTAACTTATCAAATATATAACACAAGTGGAAACCATTCACGGCGTATTCTGGTAGAAGCGAATCCTACCCTCAAAAGTATAAATATTGAACTTGTCTTGATGATTATCAACATCGCCCGAGTAGACGTAGCGCAAAATTACGAGCTGCAAAGTCTTTCTAACGGTTATACGCGTGTATATATAGTGGTTATTCGTAAGTTAATTGAGCACGATTATAGGGTGAAATACAATAGGTTTGTCACTACCTAGTTTGCATCAAAGTGCAGTACTTACACCCAGAAAAGGCCCTCTGCCTATCACCGTCTCCCCAGCGGGCAGAGAGATACGGCCACAGCCGTCTGCCGCCTCCAGCTCCAGGCCAGGCATCTGTCTACCGGAGGTCTCAGCTTTTTGGATCTACAAGATAGCAGTGCAAAGGTGTCCGTCAGCGCAGCTATCGCCTGCAGCGCGCGGCTTCCGCGTTTCGATTTGAAAGATTCCCATACCGACCGGAAACAAACCCTAGCGGCAAAGGTTCCGGGGCTGCTGCGCCAGGCGTGTGATCTCACCCCGGCATGAGGCAGGGTAATGCGACCGGCCTGCAGAAGGGGGCAGTGGCCGTGCTTAAACAGCGCGAGGAACACACGTGGGCCCTGCTTGGATAGGTACAAAAGTCTGAGAGCCCATCTATACTGCATGAACGTATTTATCCCACACACACTCCACTTTCCTATACTGACTGTGCAGCAGAGCTAGATAAGTAAACACCGCGTGGGTAAGTGAGGCGTGTTCAGTTAATCGCTCACGGACATGTTGCAGCAGTAAACAAGACACGCCTACATCCCCGCCCCCCAACTTCTTCACTGACAGCTGCCGCTCCCCTCACAGTGCAGCCATGGTGATCCTAGCAATGTTCTTTAAATACCCGTAGTTTTCCACCCATAGACATATGGGATTTGTAGTTCTTTTTGTGTGTTTCTAGCTAAGTACTTCAATGGAGGGGACTACAAATCCCGGCAGCTATTGTAACATTCTTAAAATGACTGTCGGAGACGTGTATTGTTCCGTCATAAACATATACAGTCAGTGATTCCGAAGCTTCAAGGTTTTAAACCAGTTCCTCTGCCGTTGAAATTTTGACCCTAACGACAGCATTCAGGGGTCGGTGCCGGAGCAGCACAGGTGACTGGCCTCCTCTTACAAAGGTGAGTTTTTTAAAAAGGAGACACAGAAACATTCGATCCATAGTGTGATGAAAAGAAGAATCCAAGCAATTGTAGCGTGAGCGATCAGCTAGCTTTAATTCTCGTGAAGCATAAAGTAGGGTGACCAGATTTTCAGAACGAAAAACCGGGACGGGCACAGACGGGCTGTGCAGCCCTGATTCACCTTGCATAATAAAGATCCTGAATCCGATTCAAAATTGTAGATTTATTCCATAAACCCAGCAGAAGCGAGGAGAACAGCCTGGACACTGCTCTTCCAGCGTTGGTCAGTCTGCAAGTGATCTCACTGGATTCCATAGTTACAGAATGTACTAGTTGGAACCCAATGAGATCACATTGCTACAAGAACATAAACACAACAATTCACACCTCATTACATGAAATTCTGCTGTGCTGCTTGAATGAGAGGAGGCAGCAAAGCAGGAACGTGGAAACAAATCAACTTCTGTCTTGAGAGGGCCGGTTGAAATGTGAGCCTGCACGACACTGTAATTAATGTACAGGTTCACCCGACCCTCCCTTAAAAACCGGGGCATATTTGTGTTTTAGAAGAAAGTGTCGGGACTCCCGGACAGTCCTTCAAAAACTGGGACTGCCAGGTCTATCCGGGACGAATGTTCACCCTAGCATTAAGGCACACGAGACATCTGCAAACTGCCATACTGTCGATCACCCTGCTGTTGAATGATCAACTGTGTTCCACTTCCACCAGAGCAACTCTTAGCGCTTTACATTGTTCTAGTTTTGGAGGCCACAGAGCGCTACCTGGTGATTCAAAATTCACTACAGAGGCTGTTAAACAAAACAATACATTTAAATAACGTGAAGCACATTAGGCTCCACAGTGAAGACCAAGAATGTTACGTTTTCAAACCATAAAGGTCTATTAAAGGTTAAAAATTACAGAAGGCAAAATCACCCAGTAGGACTTTTTTGCTAAAGTTCCCTAAACTTTTTGCTTTCCCCCTAGACCGTTTTCCTGACATAGAGTTTTAGATGCTTTGGGTACTTTGCCACTGCTAATCAGTGTCAAAGTACAAGGGTTCCCTGTGTAAACTGTAGTGATAATTGGTTGGCCATGATGGGTATGCTTGCCTTACTTGTAAAGTCCCTAGTGATGTGCACTATGTGTGCTAGGGCTAGTAATGCAAAGGCGCACAGAGAAGGGAACCTTCAGTGTAGGGCCTGCGTGCAGTGTGCTAAGTTAGCATGTTGTCCAACCACTTGTGAGATCTGACTTTCCCTTTTGCGTACACAAGGGGCACCCCTGTGGTAGGTCCTAGGTAACCCATGGGCAGGGTGCAGTGTAAGTAAAAGGCAGAACATGTACTGAGGTGTGTGCTGTGTAATGACAGTGAAAAACACTCCATTTCGTTTTTCGCTGCTGAAAGGCCATTCTGCCCATAGAATAGAATGGGGAAGGCTGGGTGTTGTGTTTGTTAGCCTAGTTTCCTGTCAGTTTAAAATGGAGAGGTGAAGTTTGGTACGTATGAACTCACAGTGTCATAACACATCTTTCTTTGAAAGTGGTTTTGTCACTGTGTGTTCAGAAGCCACTCTTTTAGAAAGTCGCTGAGTTTTGTGCTTTAAGCATTTCTGTGTGTCTCTGTTGAATGTGGATTGACCGTCTGGATCTGTGACGTGTGAGGAACTGGGAGAGGTCTTGACCCAGGGAGGGGTTGAGATAGCAGCAGGATGCCCTGTATCTGGAGAGTTTGGGGGAGAAGAAGCAGCCCGGGAGGTGAAAAGGCCTGGGCTGGTGCTATAAACCATCTACAGCTGAGTGATTAAGGATCCAGGCCCCCAGTATCAAAGGGAACAAGCATTTGCAATACAATAGGTCTCGCATTTACGCGAGTTTAAGCTATTGGCATTGTAAATGACACTGCCTTTTATTTAAGTTTTAAAAAAGAAAACAAAAATAAAAGGCATTGTTATTTGTAATGTGAATAGCTCAAACTTGCGTAAATGCGAGACCTATTGCATTGCAAATGCTTGTTCTGCAAATGTAGAGGGGAGTAAAATTACGTGGTGTCAAGTAGAGTGGAAATATGCAGAGTGAAATTATGATGTGTGGGGTAAACTTATGTGGCATGAAAGTATGTTGAGTGGCTTGGAACTGTGTGGCATGGAGCTGAATTGTGAGATGTGGAATTGATTGGCGTGGTGTGGCATAGACTGCAATTGTATGGAAATGAATTATGTTACCTGGAGTTAAATTATGTGGCATGGTGTGGAATTAAGGGATGTGGTGTGGAATTAGTTGGCATGGCGTGGAGTAGGATTATATGGTGTGGTGTGGAATTGTGTGGAGTGGAATTGTGTGGCATGGAATTGTGTGGCATGGAATTGTGTTGAGAGGAATGGAAGTATGTGTCATGGAATGGAGTGGAAATATGTGGCATGGAATTAAATTATGTGGTGGACTTGAATTATGTGCCGCTAAGTGGAATTATGTTATTGAGTGGATTCATTAATAGTGGTGTGGAATTATGTGGCATGGAATTACGTTCCATGGAGTGTAATTATGTGGTATGGCATGGAATTAATTGGTGTGGATTTGTGTGGTGTTGCCTAGAATTGTGGGGTGTTGAGGGAAATTGTGAGACATGGCATTGTGTGGCGTGGTATGCAATTGTGTGACATGGAGTGCAATTCTGCGGAGAGGAAGTATGGGGGTGGAGTGGAATTATGTGATGTGGTGTGGAAATATGGGGTGTGGTATGGAATTATGTGGCATGGAATTGTGTGCCATGGAATTATGTGGTGTGGATTTATGAGAAGTGGAGAGCACTTTATGTGGCATTAAATTATGTGGAGTGGAATTATTTTGCATTCACTGAGATAGACATGTTACTGTGTGGCGTGAACTACAATTATGTTACGTGGTGTGCAATTGTGTGGAGAGGAATTCAGTGCCGTGAAGTGGAATTATGTGACATGGTGTGAAATCAAGTGGTGCGGCATAGAATTAGGTGGCAAGGAGTGGAATTATGCTCCGTGGAGTAGAATTATGAGATGTGACATGGAATGGTCTGGCATGGAATTGTGTGGTGTGGAATTGTGTGGTGTGAAATTATGTTGGTTTGGGGAGATTAAACTTAGGTGGTACAGTGTGGTACAATGTGGAATTATGTGGTATGGATTGGAATTATGTCTCATGGAGTGGAATTATGTAGCATGATGTGGAGTCATGTGATGTTGCATGGAGTGAAATTATGTGGGATGGAGTTGAATTGTGTGGCATGGAATTGTGGGGTGTTGACTAGTGGAATTATGTGGTGTAGAGTAGAATTAGGTGGCGTGAAATTATATGGAGAAGAATTGTGTTGCATGGAATTGTTTGGCATGGTATTGTGCGGCATTGAGACGATTGGAATTATGCGACATGGAGTGGAATTATGTGGCTCGGATTGGAAATATGAGGGTGGAGTGCACTTAGGTGGCATGGAGTTGAATTGTGTGGTGCAGAATTGTGTTGCATAGAGTGTAATTGTGTTGACTGGAGTGGAATTGTGCAACGTGGAATTGTGTGGCGTGAAATGCAATTGTGTGATGTGGAGTGCAATTGGGTGACATGGAGTGTCACTGAGTGGAGTGGAAATCATATAGCATGGAGTGGAATTATGTGACATGGTAATGAATTGTGTGGTGTTGAGTGGAATTACGTGCCGTGGAATTATGTGGCATGGAGCCGAATTATGTTGATTTGAATTGTGTGGCATGGCATTACATGCCATGGATTGGATGTAAGTGGCACAGAATTATTTGGCATGGAATGGTGTGGTGTGAAATTGTATGGCGTGCAATTGTGTGCCATGGAGTGAAATTTTGAGACATGGAATTGTGAGGAGTGCCACTATGTGACATGGAGTGCAATTGTGTGGAGTGGGATTAAGTGATGTGGAGTGGAATTATGTGACGTGGTGTGGAATTATGTGGTGTGTCGCATGGCAAGGAATTGAGTTGAGTGGAAATATGATGAGCTGAATTATGTTGCACGAAAGGGAAGAGGCATTATGTGACACAGAGTAGAATTATGTTGTAGGGAGTGGAATTATGTGGCATAGTATGTGGCATGATGTGGAATTATATGTTGTGCACTGAAGTGGAATTATGTGGTATGGAGTAGAATTATGTGGCATGGAATTGTGTGAGTGGAAATTTGTGGCATGAGTGGAATTATGAGATGTGGAATTGTGTTGCATGGAACTGCGAGGCCTTGAGTGGTGTGGAATTATGTGGCATGGGGTGAAATGATGTGGTATGGAGTGGATTGAAAATAGGTGGAGTGGAATTATGTGACTTGGAGGGGTAATATATGGCATGAAATTATGTGGTGTGGAGTTGAATTACGTTGCGTGGAACTTGGTTGCGTGGGATTATGTGGCGTGGAGTCGAATTGTGAGACATGGAATTGTGCAGCATGGAGAGCAATTGTGTGGCATGAACGGCAGATGTGTAACTTGGAGTGAAATTGTGTGATGTGGAATGCCATTGTGTGGAGTGGAGTCATGTAGGGAGGAGTGGAATTATGTTACACTTTGTTGAATTATGTGGTGTTCTGTCAAATTATGTGGCATGATGTGGAGTGGCATTATGTGATGTGGAGTAGAATTATGTGACATAGAATTGTGTAGCATGGCGTGGAATTGTGTTGCATTGAGTGGTGTAAAATGATGTGGCATATAATAAAGCATAATTATGTATAGAGGATTTGGGCTCACTGATGGATTGTTATTCAGCTGCTCACTGCATACATCTATTGTAATCAATTGCTCTTAAATGCACATCGGAGGTCAGCGAAATTAATTTAAACCGCCTTCATTTTCTTAAGTCATGGAAACAGCTGTATTTGTGTTCATATTTTTAAAAAATGTCTGTAATTCATTTCAAACAAACGACGTTTTCGGACAAACTCACACACGCTGGCGACTGTTTTTTCAGGAACATATATTTCCCGAGAGATATTTACCCACGCGTGTAAAAGCGTGAAAGTGAGGGTTTCAGAATATTGCTGGTACGGATTACTCGAAACATGCATTTCAAACTCAAACTACAGCAGCAATTTGTCAGAATTACTCTCTTCGCCGTTCCTCCAGACAAGATGCGTCATCGTGATCTTACGTCTCAATGTGCATGGGGCAGTTCTCTGGTTCACACGCCACCAGTTTATCAACTGAAGCAGCAACCAGTGCCTGTGCGCTTATCCCCAATGCCATTTCAGGAACAAGGCACTTGCGGGATCCGTAGATGTGCTTAATGAAAGAAACGCTAACAAGCAAACATTGGCATAGGTACTAAAGATAGCTCCAACCCCCCCCCCCCACCTAGTTTAAAATAGCCCCCCCTTAAAGTGTGTATGTAATAGCGCCCCTGACAGCAGATGCAGTGTTTCAAACTTTGATTGGAGAGCTCTGGGGCCAGCATGCATTGGCACGGTGTGATGGTCACTCGTAAAGAAGAACCCACGCGTGCCGGCAGGAACGCCAGTGTAATTAGTGTTGTCAGAGGGAGAACACGTGGAAAGTATGCGGCCAGGAAAGTGTGAGAATGAGCCGGTTAAAGCAGGGCGAGAGGCAGAGAGGAGTAGGTGTTTTTAGCGAGATGGAGAGGGAGGGAACACGGAGAGCTGTGAATGCAAAGAAAGATGTAGCGGTAAGAAAAGGAAGGGTGTAAAAGAGGAAGGTATTTCACGGGTTGCTGATAGCAGGGAGAACGGATAAAGGCAGAGGAGGAGTGAAAGAGGTGAAGCTGGCGAAAGATGAGGAGGGAGCGGGGTGTATGCTCAGAGCTTTGTCATAATGTGTGCTATTAAACGCTGCAGGGTGGCACGACTTGATGGGCAGTGCTCACGAGAACACACCGACACCCAAACACATGGCATGTGACTCGTGTCGGTTTGTACAGATTTCTATCTGATTTTCGTAGTGTTTAGCATTATTGGGGCCCCATAGGTCATTTAAGAGCCTGCTGCTTGTTTCCTCTGACAGACGGTCACTTGAGAGCAATGTATCGGAGTTCGGAGCTGATCAATAACGTGTCCACAGGACCCGATGTGTTCTCGGCTCAGAGGGGAAACAGCAATTAAGGAGGATGTCTCTGTCTCCCTTCACGCCCAGGGAGGAGGGAGATGCGAGCAGAGCATCAAAGGGCTGGGTGAGAAGGGAGGGGGGAATGCAAGGGTCAAATCGGCGAAAGTGAAAGTAATCGAGCAGAGCATCAAAGGACTGGGTGAGAAGGGAGGGGGGAATGCAATTAGCAGAGGAGCAGCTGTGCACGTGCATGTGATCTCGTGCACTCAAGGTTTAGGCCAGCCAAAAGACTGTGGGTAGCACTTTGAAAATCCCACATATAAAATGTCTCTTCGAGCCTTTGGCTCGCGAGACCTAAAAAGGTGACACTGGGAGGTAGACACCCAGAACTGATTTAGGGAGGGGTCAGGGACCCCTTAGCACATACGAACTTCAAAGACATGAAGGGGTATAACTAAGAGAACTGAAATCCCTAGAATTTGGTGTCGTTTTGAATGGCGAGATGGACTGGTCGAGTGCTGCAGAGACTCTGACCTGTGCCATGGTCAAGAAGAACCTCTGCCAAGGAAGAAGTTGCTGAAGAGACTGCTGGATAGGACTGACCCTTGCTTCGTGATCTGGGGCTGGTGTTGTGTCTTTCTTTTATTATTATTATTCTCATTTGCATGTAGGTATTCCACAGACTACATCATTGATGACACATGGAATTCCCAGGTGTCATCAATGATCAGTTGGAGACTTCGAGCTGAGAGCATCTGTTCCTGTTTGTATGCTGTGTTGGCCTTTTATCTTGATTACTCAATAAATTCATACTCAACTACAACGTTCCTGACGATCATTTACTTAACAAAATTGGCGACGATTTGAGGAGAATATCTACGCTCTCACCCACGTCGAGTCAACACGGAATCGACAGAAAATGAATTCACGCAAGTAAATCCATTACAAAATCGTAAAGAAATCTGAGAAACCAAGGAATGTGAGTACAAGATTTTTTTTTTCTTTTTGGGCCAACACAGCGAGCTAATTTAAATACCAGGAGTTGTGTTATTAGGCTGTATTATTTGAAACAGCCGAACATTCTTTCAACTTACCTGGTTATCCGCATGAGCTTGAACGCGGTAGCTGCTCAGTGTTCCATACGCGAGACGTCTTCATTACAGTGATGACGTAAACACGCATCCTACGCGAACCTTCAACTCGCGCTTTTGCGTGACGACGCTGTACGTGCCGCCATATTGGATTGGATCGGATTAATTATCAGGCGCATTTGTAGGAACAGCAGCATACGGAAGGTACTGTTCAACATAGTTTTTTTTGTATTTTTATTCTTGTTCTTCAAAACGCTTGCTTGTCGTTCACGGTGACAGGCACACCTGTGAGTCAAGAATATTTATTCTTCAGCCTATCTTCGCGTAGACATTGTCAAACATAAATCTTTATTCTTGTTCTTCAAAATGTTTTGCTTGTCATTTACGGTGACAGGCACACCTGTGGGTCAAGAATAATTATTCATCAGCATATCTTCGGTGACAAGCACACCGTACACGTTATTACTGGTTAATTTATTCATTTAATTAGCCTGTCGTCACGGTGATAGGCACACCATCTATAATATTGCTACAAATGTTATAAAGGGTTACACGCACATAAGCCTTCTATTTATGTAACAGTCATAAACATTTCTTTGCGTAATTCTAGTATTCTTTAGTGAAAGACTATAGTCTAATAAGCCATATTAACTTTATATTTAATCTGCACAATGTGTGCCGCGCAGACATTTTCTTTAACTCCTCCACAAGCCTTCCTGTCTTCTAAAGGAGATCCTCCAATTAAATGGAAAGAGTGGAAAGAGTATTTTTTAAATTATATAGACGCACTTGAAGATGGTGAAGATGAATTGACACAAACAAGGAAGAAAACGATTTTACTTCACTCTCTTGGTCCTCAAGGTTTCATAGTATACAACTCGATGAAAACACACGCTCCAGATGATTTGAATGTATTCACTCATGCCTTAGAAGACCTTGATATTTATTATTCTACTTCAGTGTGCATAGCCATTGACAGGCACAAATTGTTTGGAAGGAAACAAGAAAAACAAGAATCTGTTGAGGATTTTGTGTCAGATTTAAAGAAATTGGCTTTGATATGTAGATTTGGCCTACTTGAAGAAGAACTGATTCGTGACCAAATCATAATGTTTGTGAACAATGAACACGTTCAAGAACGTCTTTGGGTACATGGTGAGTCAGCATTAGCAGATGTAGTTGCTTTAGTCAAAAAGGCAGAAATTACAAACAAATGTGCCAAAGCCATTTCAGAACTTCCTAAATAGAATGAAAAATCTACAGTGAACAAAATCTCATCTAAAACAAAAGGAAAATTCCAGAGATCAGCTTCCTCCACTAAAGAAACTGATAACAGTCAAACAAAATCTACGGTTTTAAGATGTTATAGGTGTGGAAGCAAAAATCATTTAGTCAATTTCAAAAATTGTCCGGCTAGGAAACAGCAGTGTTTACAATGTGGAGTTATTGGTCATTTTACGAAGGCATGCCGACGCAACATGAACAAAAAGAAAAAGGTTAATTTATTGAAGGAGGATTACAATGGGTCTTCATCCTCATCTTCTTGTGATGACGCACCTAATAAGAATGTTGACTGTGTATTAGGAGTGTCTGATAGTGTCAACTCGTTAAGCATTGATTGTAAATCTAAACCTGTATGTAAAATGTCTATTGGTGGGGTAGCAACACTCATTGTAGCAGATTCTGGATCTCCATATACAATTATTGACAAAATACAGTGGAAAAAGGATTTTGTCCCTAATATAGGACCCACTTTAGCTCCTCCACACATTTCTTCTGAAAGTTTCACTGGAGAAAAAATTGATTTAGTGGGTTTTAGGGAACTCATTGTTGAATTCAAAGGGAGGTCTTCGGTGGGGAAACTTTATGTAGCATTAGAGGGTCCTCCTGTACTAGGATGGATTGATCAGAGGAATCTCAATATTATTTTGAACCCCAATGGAGTGGAACAAGTCATGATTTTATACCACAGTACAAACTATCAACTTGATCTTAAAGATAAATTTCCAGAAGTTTTCAATGATAAAGTAGGTCAGTTAAATGGATATGTCCATAAAATTGTACTGAAGGAAAATGCACAACCTACGGTACAAAAATCTAGACACATCCCTTGGGCTGCTCGTGAAGAGGTAGATAGGGAGTTAAAACGTCTTTTGGATGATTAGATAATTGAAGAGGTAGAAGCTTCAAATTGGGTTGCACCATTGGTCGTTGCTCGCAAGGCTAATGGCAAAGTCCGCCTATGCATTGACTTGAGGTCTTTGAACAAAAATATAGTAGTGGAGAGGTTCCCGTTGCCCAAAATTAATGAGTTAATAGCACTTACCAAAGGCATGCAATGGTTTTCAGTTACTGACTTAACGTCAGCGTATCATCAAATTCCATTGCATGATGATAGTAAAAATTTGACAACATTCATGACCCCTCACGGTTGCTATCGGTTTTTACGCATGCCGTTTGGCCTTGCGTCAGCGGCTGCGGTGTTTCAGAAACTTATGTTTAAATTATTCCATGATTTACCAGGCATTCTTTTCTTTCAGGATGACATCCTTATAATGGGTGAGAACAAGTCCATACATGATGAAAGAATTCATTCTGTCCTTAGGATTCTAAAAGAGAGAGGTCTTACAGCTGAATTGTCTAAATGTAAATTTGGTGTTGATTCCTTAGATTATTTAGGCCATGAAATCTCTGCAAAGGGCATTAAGCCTAAATCTAAATTAATGAATGCCATTAGAGATGCTCCTCCTCCAACTAACAAGGATGAAGTAAGATCTTTTTTAGGGCTCATAGAAATTTACAGTAAGTTTGTAAAGAAATTCTCAGAAAATACTTTTAATTTGCGCCAACTGTTAAAGGGTAAATCTGTTTTTGAATGGTCTCATACAGTGCAACATGATTTTACAGTTCTTAAAAATGAGTTGTGTAATGCAAAAGAACTAGTAGGTTTTGATCCCCTTCTACCTTGTATTGCTACTACTGACGCGAGTCAAAAAGGACTTGGTGCGGTTCTTTCGCAAAAAGAGGGGGATGGTAAAGAAGTAGCGATAGCATATGCATCTAGAGCCTTGTTACCGGCTGAAGAGAGATATTCAGTCATTGAAAGGGAGGCGTTGGCTGTAGTATGGGCACTTGAACATTTTAGAAGTTTTATTTGGGGTTACCATGTAGAAGTTAGGTGTGATCACAAACCTCTGGTGAAAGTACTTTCATCTGATGGACTTTTGGCTGCTACGCCCAGAATAGCGAGAATGTCTGTTCGCCTTTTAGATTACATGTACTCAGTAAATTATATTCCAGGAGTAAAAAATCAAGTAGCTGATTGCTTAAGCAGACTGCCCTTGCCATTGGAAGTCTCTATCGAGAATCTAAATGACTTTCAAGTAGCTGGTATAGACTTAAAAAAGGAAAATGTGATCCTGAGTCCGCAAGAATGGGAAGAGTGTATGAGTAAGGATGAACTTCTTAGCAAGGTGAAAAATTGTGTTGTAAATGGATGGCCTGTTAAAAAATTGCTTATTGAGGAACTGAAACAGTTTTGGGAGATAAGGGATAAACTATCTCTTAAGGATTGTAACATTTTAAGAGGTGAAAGAATTATTCCTCCAAGAAATTTGAGGTCTAAAGTCATTCAACTTTGTCATGAGGGGCATCTTGGTATTGTTAAAACAAAAAAAATGTATCAGAGAATTGTATTGGTGGCAAGGGGTAGATGCTGAGGTGGAGAGAATTGTAAGGAATTGTCCTTTGTGTAATAACTCTGACAAATCTCTAAGAACGCACTGCCCTCCTTTGTGTCCTGTTGAATGTCCAGAGATGCCTTGGTAAATACTAGGAATAGATATTACTGGGCCCATTACAAAAGATGATTCCACTAGGTACATTTTAGTTGCAGTAGACTACTTTTCAAAGTGGCCAGAAATTAAAGTTGTCGAGAAAGCTGATACATTCTCAGTACTTGAATTCTTAGATGATTTATTTCAGAGAGAAGGACTTCCCAAAGTTATTATAACAGATAATGGGGTCCAATTTAAAAGTCACATCTTAGAGGATTTCTTAAAACGTAATGGCATAACTCATAGGGTCACGTCGATTTATCATCCTAGTGGTAATGGTGAAGTAGAAAGGTTTAACCGTGTGATTAAAGATTCAATTCAATTAGCAAATCTTAAGAACCAGGACTGGGTAGTAGGAATAAAGAAAATGGTCTGGATGTATCGTATAACGCCGACTGTCACTGGTTATAGTCCTTTTACCATCATGAAGGGACGCGTTCCTTTCACTAAAGATAACCAATGTTGGATGAAACTTTCCCGGTTATTAGAATGGTCACCTGAGCATGTTAAGGGAAATGTTAAACAGCATCAGAAGAAATACAAGAGTTATTATGACAGCAAAAATAATACTAAACTAATTAATTTTGAAGTAGGTGATCAGGTACGAGTTAGATTACCTTTCAAAGTGAGGAAGGGGCAAAGTAAATTTTCAAAGCCTTTCTCTATAGTTAAAATTCTTAAAAATTCTGTACAATTATCAGATGGTAAGTTTTGGCATGATGGCAGAATTGTAAAGTGTAATAGTAAACTCAATGAGTGGAGTGAAGAAGGAACTAGCCGTATAACGAGCTTTCACTGGCTAGATGAGGAGAATGTAGGGGTTGAATGTAGCTCGAAGTCTGTACATGACGAAATGAGTTTACTTGGTACTGATATGTTCAATGTTACAAATCAATTAGATGGTCCATCTGTTTCTTCACAAATTGAGAATGACGATTTTATTGATGATGCACATTCTGAATGTATTTCTGATGATGTTACTCTTGATTCTGGTCCTTCAGAGTCAACCGGACAGGAGAAATCTTCTGTTTCTGAATCTCAACCTCAAGGTAAGGATGTTCTTGTCAATAGTTTTGGTAGAGTGGTTAAACCACCGGAATATCTCAAGGATTTAGTCATTAATTAGTCAATTCATTAATTGCTATTGTATGTGCATACGTGCAATTTTATTGTTGTTGAGAATTAGTCACTGTTAGAGGGGAGATGCGTTGTTATTTAATTTCAGATGTTAATTATTCATTATTTTAAGTTAAAGGGAGAAGATGTGTTGTGTCTTTCTTTTATTATTATTATTCTCATTTGCATGTAGTTATTCCACAGACTACATCATTGATGACACATGGAATTCCCAGGTGTCATCAATGATCAGTTGGAGACTTCGAGCTGAGAGCAGCTGTTCCTGTTTGTATGCTGTGTTGGCCTTTTTTCTTGATTACTCAAAAAATTCATACTCAACTACAACGTTCCTGACGATCATTTACTTAACAGCTGGCCTGCAGTTCGTAGCTTTTACCAAGGAAGAGACTGAAGGGACATTGCAGAGGGTGGTGTCCCACCTTCTTGAACAGGACTGTGCTTTGTGCTGTGTCCTGAACCCCAAGGGCCCGTGGTGAGCTGGCTCCCTGTTTGGAAATACAGGAACATAAAAGTTCGTGGGCACGCAGGAGTAAGCTACGTCTCGGACGTGCTGGGTGCGTGTCGTGGTGCTGGCCAAGGCGTTGGTGAGGAGCGCCTGGTCGTGGTGTGCACGGGGAGACGAAGTGAGACTTGGACGTGCGGAGTGCGTGTCGTGGTGCAGCCAGGGCGTTGGTGAAGAGCGCCTGGGCATCGTGTGCACCAAAAGAAGAAATGAGACTCAGACGCGCAGGGTGCGTGTCGTGGTGCAGCCAGGGCATTGGTGAAGAGCGCCTGGACATCATGTGCACCGGGAGAAGAGTTGAGACTCGGACGCGCGGAGTGCGTGTCGTGGTGCAGCCCGGGTGTTGGTGAAGAGTGCCTGGACATCGTGAGCACCGGGAGAAGAGGAGAGACTCGGACACGCAGGGTGAGTGTCGAGGTGCAAGCAGGGCGTTTGTGAAGTGCACCGGGTTGTCGTGAGCACCAGAGAAGAGGCGAGTCTCGGACGTGTGGTGTGCGTGTCGAAGTGCAACCCGAGGCGCTGGTGAGGAGTGCCTGGGTAGGGTTTGCACCGAATTTGAAGTAAAGTCTCCACAGTGCTGAGGGCAGATCTCGGTGTGGACTGAGACCGCCGGAAGGAGGGCCAAGTCATTTGGCCCTCGGAGTAAACCAGCAGCGGCCCGGACCAGCAGTACCGGAAGAGCTGAGCCGCCGGCCCAAGTCCGCCGGAACCCGTGACGGAGTTCTGGATCAAGGCCCAAGTCGCTGACGGCGGAGAGGAGAGTGTGATCGCGCCCCCCACCCCCCCAGGTAACGTGGATCAACACCTGGGGTGGGGTGCGGGCCCGGAAGGGACACTCTCTCGGCCTCCCGCTTCTGTCAGCTGCGCGAGCCGTTGCTTCGGCTTGGATCCCGGCCCGTGCTCACCCAAGCAGGGGCAGTACTGGGGCCAAAGTGGGAAGCAGCACTTTTGTGTCATCATTTGATCCATAGAGGGGGCGGAGCACCTAAAACTGTCATATTACACTTTCCGTTATTGCTGCTAACGAACTATTGAACTGTCGTATGACGCCTCACCTCATTTGTGCCTGACTGTGAGAAGTTGGCCTGGCATATGCTGGTCACTAGTTATAGTGGCCACCTTGCACCAGTCCAATTCGACTCTTATGGTAGATAGGTTTAAGACAACCTTTTAAAGAAAGCTATCCAAGTGGTAGCTGTGGAGAGCAGCCTTCAGGCTAAGTCTCTGAGGAATGTAAAGCAGCTTGTTTTACCTTATAATCTCTTGAATTACCAAATGAAAAGGACACCACACAGGTATATATATCAAATATATATGTATTTATTCTTAGATACACTCTACTAATCTCTTTATGAGATTAGAACCCAGATACACATTTATGTGTCAACACTTCTCAATAAATTAAGCACAAATATGGCTGGAGCCCTAGGGGCGTACCAGACCATATACTAAGAAAATGGTTTAACAAACTCGACTTGCAAAATGAAAAGGCCTAGGGCCTTGGGAATCGCTGGGGCTTCACTTCTGCAGTGTTAGCAGGTAAGTAATCAGCCCACGGGAGACGCGTGCAGTGTCTAAACACAGCCGCGGGTTTCCTATTGGTTTCAAAGGCGTAAGTCGCGGTTTGTATTTTAAAGTTTTAGGGCACTTCGGAGAAGTCAACAAGCAAGCCACTTACAGGGTAAGTATTTCGAGGGCCAACACACACTTGGGCACCGGAGTGCATGAGTTACCTCACCCAGGGAAGCCGGGTGCATAGGTGTCTTTTGGTGTCGGGTCCCGATGCAGTTTTCAATGGAGATCACTGAAGACTTGCTGCTTGTGACGACTGGAGAGGTGTCCGCTGGAATCCGAAGGTGGATTGAAGTTGTAGAAGACCTGAAAATTGAGGGGACAGTGTTCAAGGTCACTTGCCAGTGACCGGTGGCCAGCAAGATGGATGACCACCGATGTCGCGTCGATTCAGGCTGTTGATGGAGTTTTGTCTCTTTGCTCACGAGGTCCAGGGGTGATCGACGATGACCAGCAGCTGGATTCGGAGGGTCCCACGATGTCTGCAGCTGATGACGGTGTCGGCAACCGGATTGGAGCCAACAAACCTTGGCAACTGCAAGTCTCGTGTGGAATGAAGATTGACGATGATACAGACCAGCAAGGTCTGATGGACTTACCCAGCGAGGGTAAGTGAGGGCAGGCCTGGAGCAACCAGGAGAGCCCTGGAAGTCGATGAGAAAGTCTTCGGGTGAGTCACTAGCCAATGGGCAAGCAACCGCGAAGACGCCTTTGCAGGAAAAGTTCCACAGGAGCCCACGGTCACTCGGGACGGGGTAGGCCGCTGATTTTCAGTACCAGACCTGCTAGGGACTTGGACTACAGATGGTCCAAAGCACAACTTCGTAGAACGTTGTTTAGGGTTTGCACTCGAAATCAGTGCCCGGTTCCCTGGTATTGCTGTTCCTCGTCACTCGTGGGGTCCAGATGCCACAGCTTCGCTTGGGACTCAAAATGGCCGTCGAGAGGTCAGAAAATCCGCTTCAGGGGACGCAGGGACTTCGGACTCCGGTGGGAGCGGTGAAGTTTGCAACCGTTGATCAAAGTTACTGGTGCCTGCCAAGCAGGGGAGTCACTCCTTGACTCCAAGGGAGATTCTTCAGTCTTCCAGAGATAGTGGAACGTCGAAGGGCCAGGATTCTTCTTTGTAGAGCGTCGTCCAGGGTAATCTGAATTGCATTGGCAATGCTTGGTATCTTATAGTGAAGATAGGGGAGGAACTAGCTCTATGACCACTCCTCTAGGAGGGTCAGAGTAGTGGGTGGTTACACCCACTTCCCTTTGTCCAGTTTCGCGCCAGAGCAGGGGCAGGTAGCCCCTGAACCGGTTTAAGCTGGCATATGCACTGAGGAGCCTACTGCTCCCCCAGTGCAGGACTTCAAAGCACTCTAAGAGTGCACCCACCCAGCTCCAATACACTAAATCCTGTCTGGGAGGTGGTGACACCTCCCTGTGACAGGATACCCTTTGTTGGGCTTCCTCCACTGCGAGGTTTGGTCAGCAGCAGGAGGGCAGCCCAGTGTCTGTGCTGGTGGCATCCATTTTGTGATGCCAGTGCTCTAGAAGATTTCTACCGTTTAGCACAGTGGGTACATGTCGTCCCCTCTAGAAGGGTGGGATCATACTCCCACACCAGTTACTGGTGTGGGGGTATGATTCCAAGTTGTTTGACACCAAACACGACATGTTTTGATGCAGTCATTCCAAAGTTAGCATTTACCGCGAGGTTATAATGCACTTAAGAGTATATGGTTTAACCGCATCCACAAACAGCAGCAGAGAATAGACTCTGCCAGCTGCAGAGGGGTCCTGCTCATGCAGAAGCACCCCCTCACAAAGTAAACCAAGCACCCTGCCCTCAGGATTGTTAGGGCCTGCAAGAGGGGTGACTGATAGGTTTATATGTGTGTGTATGGTGAGATATAGGAACCTATACCTCAGTGAGGAGTGCTAACACTACCTCACACAGGCTGCAGTAGCAGGCCTGTGGTGTCAGATTGTGAATGCTTCCCAGGGGTGGCCTAATACATGCTGCAGCCCCTGGTAGGCCTGTGAAGTACCAATGCCCTAGGTACCTAAGGTACCATATACTAGGGGCTCATAAGGTACCACAGTATCCAATCACTAGTGCATCTAATATGCACACCAAGTTGTTTAGAGAGATCAGTGAGACTGGGGCCCTGATTAGCAGGGGCCCAGCCAGACTATAGTCAGAAACCAGTGTTTACATCAGACAAAAAGTGGGGGCAACATAAGTGCAGATCCTACTCTCCTACACAACCCCCCCCCCCCAAACGCAGGGACACTAAACTAACCTTGACCAGTTGAGTCTTCATGTTCTAAGTGGAAATACCTCGAGAGTCCATCTGCATTGGCATGTTGGGTCCCAGGTCTATATTCCACTGTATAGTCCATCCCCTGTAGGGAAATGGACCACCTGAGCAGTTTAGGATTTTCACCTTTCATCTGTTTGAGCCATAGGAGGGGCTTATGGTCAGTCTGAACTATGAAGTGAGTGCCAAACAACTATGGCCTCAGCTTCTTCAGGGCCCACACCACAGCAAAGGCCTCCCTCTCAATAGCTGACCAACGTTTCTCTCTAGGGGTCAGCCTTCTGCTTATGAAAGCTACTGGCTGGTCTTGACCTTCATCATTAAGTTGAGACAGTACAGCTCCCACACCCAGCTCTGAAGCATCTGTTTGAACAATGAACTTCTTTTTGTAATCTGGACTCTGTAAGATGGGGGCAGTGCACATTGCCTGCTTGAGGTCATCAAATGCTCCATATCCCTTAACAAACCTCCTGTAATACCCAGTCAGGCCCAAGAAGGCTCTCACCTGTGTCTGGGTGGTTGGAACTACCCATTCCATTATGGTCTGGATCTTGCTCAGCAATGGTTGAACCTGGCCTCCACCTACAAGGTGGCCCAGGTACACAACCTTACTCTGCCCTATCTGGCACTTAGTGGCCTTGATAGTGAGGCCTGTTTTCTGCAGGGCCTCCAGTACATTCCTGAGGTGGACCAGGTGATCCTGCCAGGTGGAACTAAAGACAGCAATATCATCAAGATAAGCCGAGCAATAGGTTTCCATTCCAGTCAGAACTTTATTCACCAACCTCTGAAATGTGGCAGGTGCATTCTTCAAACCAAAGGGCATTACCACAAAGTGATAGTGCCCACCAGGGGTCGAAAATGCTGTTTTAGCCTTGGCATCATCAGCTAACTTGATTGGCCAATAGCCTGCTGTAAGGTCAAATGTACTGAGATACTTGGCTGAGGCCAAAGTGTCTATTAGTTCATCTGCCCTTGGTATTGGGTAGTCCTGGTCACTGCATTGAGGCCCCTGTAGTCAACACAAAACCTCATCTCTTTCTTACCACCCTGGGTGTGAGGTTTTGGGACAAGGACTACCGGGCTAGCCCAAGGGCTATCTGAGGGCTCAATAACACCTAGCTCCAACATTTTCTGGACTTCAGTCCTGATACAATCCCTGACATGGTCAGGTTGCCTGTAGATTTTACTCTTTACAGGCAGACTGTCTCCAGTGTCCACCTCATGGGTGCACCAGGAAGTCTGACTTGGGATCAGACTAAACATATGTCTAAACTGCTGTAGCACTTGTCTACATTCAGTTTGTTGATGTTCAGCGAGGCTGCTTGCCAAAGCAACACCATCAACTGATCCATCATCAGGGTTCTGTGAGAGCAGGTCAGGGAGAGGGTCGCTCTCCTCCTCCTGGTCCTCATCAGTTGCCATGAGCAAGCTCATGTCAGCCCTGTCCACATATGCCTTAAGTTTGTTGACATGGAGCACCCTAAGGGGGCTCCTGGGAGTGCCAAGATCTACCAAGTAGGTGACCTCTCCCTTCTTTTCAACAATTGTATGGGGGCCACTCCATTTGTCCTGGAGAGCTGCTGGGGCCACAGGCTCCAACACCCACACTTTCTGGCCTGGCTGGTAAACAGTCAGGACAGCCTTTTGGTCATGCCAAGCTTTTTGGAACTCTTGGCTTGCCTCAGGGTTTTTATTGGCCTTCTTCATATACTCTGCCATCCTGGAGCGGAGACCAAGTTCATAGTCCATCACATCCTGTTTGGGAGGTTTGAGATGTAACTCCCATCCCTCCTTCACCAAACATAATGGTCCTCTAACAGGGTGCCCAAACAGAAGTTCACAAGGGCTGTAGCCAACCCCCTTCTGTGGAACCTCCCTGTATGCAAACAGAAGGCAGGGAAGTAAAAGGTCCCATTTTCGCCTAAGCTTTTCTGGGAGTCCTTTAATCATTCCCTTTAGGGTTTTGTTGAATCTCTCAACTAACCCATTGCATTGTGGGTGATAGGGAGTAGTGAATTTGTAGTTTACACCAAACTCCTTCCACATTGCAGTTAGATATACTGACATAAAGTTAGAACCTCTGTCAGAGATGACCTCCTTAGGGAAACCCACTCTGGAGAAAACTCCAATGAGGGCTCTTGCTACCACAGGAGCTGTGGTAGTCCTTAGGGGTATAGCTTCTGGATATCTGGTGGCATGATCCCCTACCACCAGTATAAATCTGTGCCCAGATGCAGTTGGTGGGTCAAGGGGACCAACAATGTCAATCCCTACCCTTTCAAAGGGAACCCCCACCACAGGTAGTGGTATCAAGGGGGCCTTTGTGGTGCCACCTGTCTTGCCACTGGCTTGACAAGTGACACAGGAGCGACAAAACTCCTTGGTGTCCTCAGACATGTGTGGCCAATGAAAATGTGGTACAAGCCTGTCCCAGGTCTTGTTTTGGCCCAAGTGTCCTGCCAATGGGATGTTATGTGCTAGGGTCAAGAGGAACCCCCTAAACTTCTGAGGAATTACCAACCTCCTGGTGGCTCCAGGGGTAGGATCTCTAGCCTCAGAATATAGGAGCCCCTCATCCCAATAAACCTTATGGGACCCACTAGCACTCCCAGCAGCCTCAGCAGCAGCCAGCTGTCTGAGGGGTTCAAGAGTGGGTCAGCACTGTTGCTCTTTGCTCAGATCTTCCCTGGAAGGTCCCCCTGCCCCCAAGAACTCAACCTGACCAGGCTCAAGTTCCTCTGGGGCAGTTCCTTCCTCAGGCTCTGCTTCTCCTCCCTCAGGAGGGGAATCTGAGATCTGAGACAGAGGGGAAGGCCCAGCCTTAACCCTGCTGCTCCTCCTCTTGGGTAGCATCTGGTCCATAGTTTCAGGATCCAGAGCTGGTTCAGCTTTATGCAGTTTGGCTTGTGACCTGGTCACAGCAAATACCTCTGCAGGTATGCCCAACATCTCAGCATGAGTCCATAATTCTAGTTCAGACCAGGCTGAAGTCTCCAGATCATTGCCCAACAAACATTCAACAGGGAGGTCTGCACTGACTACTACCTTTTTGAGGCCAGTTACCCCTCCCCAGGAGAAATTCACAACTGCCTGGCTATGGTTGGTCCTGGTGTTGCTTGCATTGGTTACCTGGTACATTTCACCCAGGATGATCTGTGTAGGGTCCACTAGGTCCTCTGCCACCATGGTGACACTAGCGCCTGTGTCCCTAAATGCCAAAGCCTGTTTGCCATTTATGATAGGCTGCTGTTTGTACTTGCCCAGATTACTGGGGCTCACTAGGAAGGACATATCAAGGTCTCCCTCACAAACTAGCAATGCCTGTGTTGGTACTCTGACTAGGCCAGAGTCCACATCAGAACCCAGGGTCAACCCTACTACACCCTTATTCTGAGTATTACCTCCACCAATGACTGCACTAGGGGGAACAGTTGCCTTAGGGGCTGGAGTGGTGGTGGTTTGGTCTTTGGACTTTGTACAGTCAGAAGTCCAGTGCCCTTTCTGTTTACAGAATTTGCACCAGGGCTTCTTTTGGCCTTTTCCCTTTGCAGATTGTGACTCCCCACCAGTTGCAGATTTTTGGGGCCCTTGTGAAGACTTCTGGTCTTTAGGTTTATCCCCACCTTTATCTGAGCCTTTAGGATCTTGCTTCTTAGTGTCACCACCTTGGTTCTGGTTTTTCTGCCTCACCCTGGTTCTGACCCATTTGTCTGCCTTCTTTCCCAATTCTTGGGGAGAGGTCAGATCAGAGTCCACCAGGTACTGATGCAACAACTGGTTCTGGCAATTATTAAGGATCTGTTCTTTCATTATAAGATTATACAATCCCTTAAAGTCAGTTACTCTACTACCAACCAGCCAACCTTCTAGAGCCTTGGTTGCACAATCAACAAAGTCAGTCCATTCCTGAGTCTGTGCTTTCTGGGTGTCTCTGAACTTCAACCTGTACTGTTCAGTGGTGAAGCCAAACCCATCTATCAAAGCACTCTTCAGGGCTTCATAATCATTAGCATCCTCTTCTCTAACAGTGAGGAGCTTGTCTCTACCTTTATTTGAAAAGGAGAGCCACAAGATTGCTGCCCACTGTGTCTGGGGGACCTGTTGAACTTTACAGGCCCTCTTCATAGCAGTTATCCATTTGTGGATATCATCCCCACTCTGGTAGGGAGGAACAACCTTGGACAGGTGCCTATGGTCTGGAATGTAATCTCTGCCTCTAGGGACACTGTTGCTGCCACCAGGGGTATCTAACCCCTCCTTCTTAGAAGCTCTTTGGAGTTCGAAAGCTTCCCTATCTAAGGCCAATTGCTTGGTTCTGAGGGCAAGCCTAGCTTCCTCATACTGGAGCATCTTGAGCCTTCTGTCAGAGGAGGACTCCCTGGGATAGGTGGAGTTCCTCTGTTAAACAGATTCTCTTCCAGAGTGGTATGAATGGTCAGAGTCCCTTGAGAGGGACCTAGGCCTTTCTCCCACTTTGTCAGTTCTCTTAAGGAGAATTCCTCTGTTCTTTTCAGACCCTTCTGGGCCTGGCCCTTCAATCACAGACTCCAGGTCATCTTGATTTTCATCATCAGACCCAGAGCCTATGGCTGACCCACTCCCTGATGCAGACCCACTAGCTCCTAGAGCTTGTCTCAGGTCATCTGCTACTAACAGATCTATCAGGTGTTGTGATGAGGGACTCCTGCCCACCCTCAGTTGTCTTTCAAAGCATAAGGCCTTCAGTTCAGTGTAGGCTATGTCTTTGTACTTAGATGGGGTGGACCCACTGGCTCCACCTTGGTGAGACATACTAGTGTTGTGCAGTGTTGTACCACCTACACTAGTTGAGGCCTACTGGACCTAGCTTGAGCTGTAGCAAGGGTGTGCTTATCCCTTCACCAACAGCTCTAAGTTCAGTAGAACTTATTGATACTAGCTTGACTTTATATGTACCTTGAGTACCTTTAGTGGTTTTCAGTTAGTAATTTAAATAGAGATTTTCTGGTAAATCAATGACAAGCTGGAATCCCACACGCTGCCCACCAATGTGAGAAGTTGGCCTGGCATATGCTGGTCACTAGTTATAGTGGCCACCTTGCACCAGTCCAATTCGACTCTTATGGTAGATAGGTTTAAGACAACCTTTTAAAGAAAGCTATCCTAGTGGTAGCTGTGGAGAGCAGCCTTCAGGCTAAGTCTCTGAGGAATGTAAAGCAGCTTGTTTTACCTTATAATCTCTTGAATTACCAAATGAAAAGGACACCACACAGGTATATATATCAAATATATATGTATTTATTCTTAGATACACTCTACTAATCTCTTTATGAGATTAGAACCCAGATACACATTCAAATGTCAACACTTCTCAATAAATTAAGCACAAATATGACTGGAGCCCAAGGGGCGTACCAGACCATATACTAAGAAAATGGTTTAACAAACTCGACTTGCAAAATGAAAAGGCCTAGGGCCTTGGGAATCGCTGGGGCTTCACTTCTGCAGTGTTAGCAGGTAAGTAATCAGCCCACGGGAGACGCGTGCAATGTCTAAACACAGCCGCGGGTTTCCTATTGGTTTCAATGGCGTAAGTCGCGATTTGTATTTTAAAGTTTTAGGGCACTTCGGAGAAGTCAACAAGCAAGCCACTTACAGGGTAAGTATTTCGAGGGCCAACATACACTTGGGCACCGGAGTGCACGAGTTACCTCACCCAGGGAAGCCGGGTGCATAGGTGTCTTTTGGTGTCGGGTCGCGATGCGGTTTTCAATGGAGATCACTGAAGACTTGCTGCTTGTGACGACTGGAGAGGTGTCCGCTGGAATCCGAAGGTGGATTGAAGTTGTAGAAGACCGGAAAATTGAGGGGACAGTGTTCAAGGTCACTTGCCAGTGACCGGTGGCCAGCAAGATGGATGACCACCGATGTCGGGTCGATTCAGGCTGTTGATGGAGTTTTGTCTCTTCGCTCACGAGGTCCAGGGGTGATCGACGATGACCAGCAGCTGGATTCGGAGGGTCCCACAACCTCTGCAGCTGATGAAGGTGTCGGCAACCGGATTGGAGCCAACAAACCTTGGCAACTGCAAGTCTCGTGTGGAATGAAGATTGACGATGATACAGACCAGCAAGGTCTGATGGACTTACCCAGCAAGGGTAAGTGAGGGCAGGGCCGGAGCAACCAGGAGAGCCCTTGAAGTCGATGAGAGAGTCTTCGGGTGAGTCACTAGCCAACGGGCAAGCAACCGCGAAGACGCCTTTGCAGGAAAAGTTCCACAGGAGCCCACGGTCACTCGGGACGGGGTAGGCCGCTGATTTTCGGTACCAGACCTGCTAGGGACTTGGACTAGAGATGGTCCAAAGCACAAGTTCGTAGAACGTTGTTTAGGGTTTGCACTCGAAATCAGTGCACGGTTCCCTGCTATTGCTGTTCCTCGTCACTCGTGGGGTCCAGATGCCACAGCTTCGCTGGGGACTCAAAATGGCCATCGAGAGGTCAGGAAATCCACTTCAGGGGACACAGGGACTTCGGACTCCGGCGGGAGCGGTGAAGTTTGCAACCGTTGATCAAAGTTACTGGTGCCTGCAAAGCAGGGGAGTCACTCCTTGACTCCAAGGGAGATTCTTCAGTCTTCCAGAGATAGTGGAACGTCGAAGGGCCAGGATTCTTCTTTGTAGAGCGTCGTCGTCCAGGGTAATCTGAATTGCATTGGCAATGCTTGGTATCTTATAGTGAAGATAGGGGAGGAACTAGCTCTATGACCACTCCTCTAGGAGGGTCAGGGTAGTGGGTGGTTACACCCACTTCCCTTTGTCCAGTTTCGCGCCAGAGCAGGGGCAGGTAGCCCCTGAACCGGTTTGAGCTGGCATATGCACAGAGGAGCCTACTTCTCCCCCAGTGCAGGACTTCAAAGCACTCTAAGAGTGCATCCACCCAGCTCCAATACACTAAATCCTGTCTGGGACAGGATACCCTTTGTTGGGCTTCCTCCACTGCGAGTTTCGGTCAGCAGCAGTGGCTGTGCTGGTGGCATCCATTTTGTGATGCCAGGGCTCTAGAAGATTTCTACCGTTTAGTACAGTGGCTACATGTCGTCCCCTCTAGAAGGGTGGGATCATACTCCCACACCAGTTACTGAGGTGGGGGTATGATTCCAAGTTGTTTGACACCAAACACGACATGTTTTGATGCAGTCATTCCAAAGTTAGCATTTACCGCGAGGTTATAATGCACTTAAGAGTATATGATCTAACCGCATCCACAAACAGCAGCAGAGAATAGACTCTGCCAGCTGCAGAGGGGTCCTGCTCATGCAGAAGCACCCCCTCACATAGTAAACCAAGCACCCTGCCCACAGGATTGTTAGGGCCTGCAAGAGGGGTGACTGATAGGTTTATATGTGTGTGTATGGTGAGATATAGGAACCTATACCTCAGTGAGGAGTGCTAACACTACCTCACACAGGCTGCAGTAGCAGGCCTGTGGTGTCAGATTGTGAATGCTTCCCAGTGGTGGCATAATACATGCTGCAGCCCCTGGTAGGCCTGTGAAGTACCAATGCCCTAGGTACCTAAGGTACCATATACTAGGGGCTCATAAGGTACCACAGTATCCAATCACTAGTGCATCTAATATGCACACCAAGTTGTTTAGAGAGATCAGTGAGACTGGGGCCCTGATTAGCAGGGACCCAGCCAGACTATAGTCAGAAACCAGTGTATACATCAGAAAAAAAGTGGGGGCAACATAAGAGCAGATCCTACTCTCCTACACTGACTAACTACATGCTTGGTGCGCTTCGCACTGTGTTATTTTTCCCTTGAAGATTACCGGATTGTAACGTGGCGCATTGCATTATTTCTTCAGTGCACAGTATCTGATTATAACGTGGCGCAGTGTATTATTTCTTCATTGCACCGTACAGGATTGTAGCCTGGCGCATTGATTGGTTTCTTCCTGGTACAGGGCATTCTGGTGGTGATACGCATTACATTATTCCTTCAATTGCAAAGGACATGACTGAGGCGCTACGTAAGGCATTGTTTCTCTGTTGCACAGTATAAGAGAATATCGTTACACATTGCAGTATTTGTTTCCTTTTGCAACGTGTGTGATTCTAGCAATACGACTGGCCTAACCTTTTGAATACGTTTATAAGTGAGCTTAACGGTTGGTTAGAAGCGGTGGTTGGGATTAGAACCTACCAACCCTCCGGAAAGAATACTACCCATTCTTATATGTTGATTTTGTATCGCATGGTCGTATCTTATAATTGCTTATATGAAGATTATACTCATTTTATCAAAACTTGTGTGGAGTCTATTTGTGGTGACATCATGGGATTACTGTGAGCGTAGTTGCACATACTGTACACTCGTGCCTTGGAGATAAGCCTGGCTGCTCGTGTCAAGCTACTAAGGGGATGAGCAGGGCTATCTCAGACGGTGTCCTTACTTATCCTAACGTTGAAGCGAGGAGTCGGGGACTCCCGCCTCCAGCATTTGGTGGCGGCGGGAAGCGATAAGGACCCCCAATTGGAACACACCCAATATCAATCAATAATCAATATGTATACGTCAATTAATATGAAATTGAAATCAAATCAAACTCATAAAAGAAAGAGGATGAACTAGCATAGAGTCACCTCAAAAGGAAATGTTAAGGAAGTCAGTTTGAGCATAAAAAGGGCATGTTATGTTACACAGAATTGTGGAGCGCACCATCGCGAAGAGGGTACCCTGGCACTTAGCACGTGCGAGCCTAGCTAAACCTAGGTCCCAGTGAGACTTTTCTATAAGTCAGGTTTTCAAGCAGAATTCATGAAGTGAGGAGGAATCTCTTATGTGTAGTCACAGGTTTTTCCACACTTTAAGAGCGATGTAGGAGAAGGCATGACTGCCGGATCTCTTTTCCCATAGGTGTGGGATGTGTGCAAGTGGTAGTCCCAATGAGCAGAGGTGCCTGGAAGGTTTGTGAAAGCAGATGCGATTGTCGAGGTTTGCTGGACCAGTGTTACGTAGTGCCTTGAAAATGAGGAGTTTAAATTGTGCTCGTTTGTGTATGGGGAGCCAGTGGAGCTCCGTCAGGAGTGCTGTGATGTGAGTGCAGCTTGGTAGTTCGAGAGTGATTCTGACTGCCAAGTTCTGAATTGCCTGCAGCCTTCTGGTGAGTTTTTGTTGATCCCGGCATAGAGGGTGTTGCCGTCGTCCAGGTTGCTTGTAACTAGGCATGTGTGACTGTTTTCCAAGTGCCTATTGAGAGCCATTTGAAAATCTTCCTCAGCATCTTCAGGGCATGGAAGCATGAGGCGGTGACGGTGTTTACTTGGCCGGTCAAGTCTGGTTTTCTGTCGGTGACGATCCTGAAGTTCTTGGCATGGGTTGTGGGGTGAGTGTTGGTTCAATCTCTGCTGGCCACCAGATGGAGTCCCAAGGTGAAGTGCTCTTCCCAGAGATATCAATTTCAGTCTTGATGGTTTTCAGCTTGAGACAGGTAGGTGGTCTTTGTCCAGTGGGCATTTTCAGTCAGATCTGTACCCTAAATATCCTACTCTGCATTAAGTTACATCGGAAAATGCCCACAGCATTTTCTGAATAGTAATCTACCCTGCACCAGCTTAACTCACACAATTCCAACATTTGCTACACGTATACGCAGTTCTCATGAAACAATCCTGTGAGAAATTGGGTCGATGGTTGACTAGGGTGTGAGCCCTGGTCAAGCAACAACCACAATCCCTTGCAGGGTGAACCACAAAAAGTCACTAAATTAGCTTGTTCTTACCCCAGGGTAGCTTGACACAAAAAACTGTTAGGCTTAACCTAGTCACAATGTGTAAAGTATTTATGCAGCACACAAACCGTAATAAACTGAAGAAACAACACAAGAAAAATGCAAAACCAATTTTGAAAAATAGCGTACATTTTAATACATTATTTGGTACCAAAATGACAAAAATCCAATCTGTAGAACCAGTCTTATGAATTTTTAGAGAATAAACTGCAATATAGTGCCTAAAAGCATAAAGCACAACCGCAACTATCTAGTCGCGCTGGACCAAGTCAAAGTCAAAAGTTCAAGCTGACCGTGATGACACTCGGGTCAGATACAATCCCAGATTAGACCTGCTGAAGGTTTATCTACACAAGTTTTGTGCCAAGAGTCCTGTTCATGTTGGAGAGGGTTGCAAGGAGAGTATCGCAAATGGAAGTCGGCATGGTGCGAAAAGCAGGCAGAGCGTCACAGACAGGTGGGTTGGAGCTTTACAATGGTGGACCCCCGTGGGCTGTTGATGCTGCTGTGCGAAGAGACAGGTTCAGGGCAACTTGCGCTGATTTTCAGTGCGAGCAACGCATCTCCGGTATGATCTGGTTTGTTCGTGGTCGTGAAGAGCCCAAAAACTTGAATTTAAGAGCTACACCAAGGGGCCAAGACCTGAGTTTTTAATGGCAAGTGGACATGGCAGTTCAAAACAGCATTCAAGCTGCTGTGGCAGGCCGAGGATACACTTTTAAGGGGCTACTTAAGTGGGTGGCACAATAAGTGCTGCAGGCTCACTACTAGCATTTAATTTACAGGCCCTGGGTCTATGGTATACCACTCCACATGGGACTTACAAGTATATTTTATTATGCCAATTGGGTATAAACCAATTTAGCCATGTTTTGGGAAAAGAGCACAAGCACTTATCATTATTATTATTATTTTAATTTTGTAAGGCGCACAGCTACTCAAGGGTTTCCCGGCGCCGCCTGAAGGTACCAAAAGAGAGGTAAAAAGACCTATTGATTGAATAGCCAGGTTTTCAAAGTTCTGCGAAAATGAGCAAGGCTGGTTAGCAGTGGTAAAGTGCACAGAGTCCTAGGGCCAACAAAATCGAATTCAGCAAAAAGAGGAGGGTAAGAGGCAAAAAGTTTGGGGGTGACCCTGCAGAGAGGGCCAGGTCCAACAGATCTAATCACGATAGCGTGCAAGCTCATTAGCTTCTCAGGATCATCCACAATACAGCTTTTCTCAATGTCCTTTAAACTTACATTATCTACAACAAAAGGAAATACAAGGGTCAGCCTGCACTCTGCAGATGTCTTCTCTAATTCAATACCCATTATAATATCCCGTATTGATTACAACAGAAAGGAAACATTTCTTCTCACAAGAAAATAAGAAGCACACAGTGTTTGAGAGCATTTAAAATTCAGCTTGCCTAGAAATAAAATTTTACGAGTCATGAAACAAGATGGCAAACAATGATAACCATTTTAAAATAAATACAGACCTACGTTATCCAAACGTTAAAAAAACACAGTTGTTATTATTAACATTTCCGTATTTCTGTGCTAATGTCAAATTAAAGCAAAACATTTAATATGAAAAAAAACTTCAAATCAGAATGGAAAAGGTACATTCAACCATGGTGCATAGCAATGATTTGTTCCCTCTGAGTTGTAGGGTTTCAGATTCCTAATCCCCTGGCACAAGGATTTAGTTAATGAACCAACAGGAATTGGTGCATACTAAATCCAGTTTGACGACAAGCCATTCATAACCCATGAGCAAAGCTGTGTAGGAAGTGTTTCCAAACCCTATTTCGGCAATGAAGAACACGCCTAACGATCGCACTAAGAAACAGGACATGTAGTTTAAAAAATCTATTTTGAAATCCTAATATAGTGCATAACATATGAATGGTATCCACACAAAATTTGAAAAGTAATGCAGGTTAACGTGATAGAAAATGAAAACAGCAAGAAAAACTCTAACCTTGTTATCGCGTTCTTATTGTCCTAACACCCTCCAGCTATTTTCAAGTGCTATGCTAACTTTTAGCTAAAGCAATAAATAGCAAGTCTGTTCTACAGCTTTTGAGACAGTTTGCACACTATACCTTTGCTTTCGTTTTGTAATAGCAAGCTAGCTATTTTGTGTGCAACTTGCTGAAGGCTGGAACATAAACAGCGACTTGGCTGAAGGTTACTTCTCCCGGCTGTCACCTCTGACTGAGGCTGGTGCTGCAAACCTGCGTGACCTGTCCCTCGATAGCCCTGGCGCAAAGTCCCTCTCTCCATTTTGTCCTGTACACTTTGTGTTTTTATAGAATCTGATTATTGGTCCTATCTTGTATTTTTAAAATAATTATGTGACTAACAGGCACTAAACCAGCCATAAGACAAAGCAATCATTGAGGCAAATGCATCAACTCCTAGTGGTATGATCTATTCAGATTTTATAAACAGTTCTGAAGGGTTGTTGCATAGGGTGCAGACATTTCTAGTATTTCTATGTATGTTTAAATATACACAGTTTTTATGAAAGAAATGGAAGAGGCCGAATACGGCAGACAATTAAAATAGTAGAATCTAAGTGGGCAAAGTGATGGAAATAGAAACGTCTGAATGGGAGCTGCCACAGTGTTCACGACATCGGGACAAAGAAATACAAGCAGCAGTAAATAATATTATATACCACCCTTCCTTGGAGGATCGTTGTCAAATGGCTTCTGTGTTGCTAGCAATGCATTACAGGACCTTTTTTAACTCTCATGGTCTATCCCGCAACAGCATTACTTAAAGGGGCTATAGTGTTAGCTTGCAAATAAAGACATTAGCAGCTATTTTATTCAGCCAATGCTAACGACCTAGTGCAACCAAATTCGCCCCTACTCCAGCTGCCATCTCCTTTACCAGTTACAGATAGAACCTAAAACTCCCACCAAGAAGACAATTCTCAGTAGATGATAGGGAAGCACGGAGAATTACCTGCATTGTAATAATACAGCATACTACATAAGTTTTACATAAATTATATACATCCGTTATACAATAACCCTTAATAATTAAACAAAAACAATGCTAAGAAATGATGGAAAGGAAATACTAGAAATAGAAAAAAATCAACTAGTTGAGAAGAAATGCCACCTACAAAAAAAGTATATTCGCAAAATGTACCCATCCTAATAGTAGTCCTCTATCCGCTTGGGTGGTCTCACTTTCATCTTCCTTCTAACATTCCATTCTCCAACCAAACCTTCACTGAATACATGAACATCATTCTGCTGTGCGCCAGTAATGCACTCTGCATCACTTACAGGGTCTCAGTGACGATCGTCAACTACACTTGATGCAACGTGTTCAGATTCCCAACCCCACATTCAGTTAAGAGTTTGCTCTCAGCCTCCCTGTAGTATTGGAGTTGCAATGAAGAACGGAGTTGGAGCAGGATGATGGCTGCAAACAGGAGTCTTTAATTATTGTTTATGTTAGAGAGAATAACAGGCCCCACGGCACAGTAAGCACTGCACTTGGAGAAGGTCAGGCTAACAATGACTGCCTTCTAGTAACAAAGTTCTATAAGGGAATGGAAGCATAGGGAAAGGAACATAGGACTTAAAGGGGAACAGACTAATAAATAGGTTCAACATCGAAAGGAAAACAAAGTCAGAATGCTACACTCCCCTTTTGATTTTTAAACCCCTCATCATCATTCTTTGCTACCCATCCTTCCTCGACATTCTCACCGTTTCACACCACACTTCTGCTCAAATATCACACTTTCACATCAAATACATGGACTGAGATGCGCATGTTTTTCAGTCCTACGTGGTTCATAATAGTCTCACCTTTAGCAACCTTACCCATTTTCTTGACATTGTCTAATGGGCCCACCTTTAACACAACCTTGTGCCCGATCTCTTTTTATCAAAATATTTTTATACCTTTCTTGGTTTTTCCTTATTCTCTCCCTACTCTCTTCTATGGGCCACAGTTTCTTGTCTTATCTAAACAACCTATTAGTGCACAACCTAACCTTGGGAAATCTTTCCTTCATTAATTCAAATGATTTGACTCTGGTGTCTTTACGCACAGGCTTCCTGTTAGCCCATGCTGTTTTTTTACTCCCTGCCTCCCTATCAGTACAACAATTCAACTCTAACTGGGTGGGACTCATGAGGACACAATTGAAACACTTTGCCTTGCCATTACGACGTGGATTATACAATGACGTGGCCATGTGCAAAACACCAGTCTTAGGATGAGAATGTAGAATGGTTCACTTAGGATAACGACTACTGAAGTATACCCGGCAATTTAATTTCTCATGCAGTGAAAGGGCCAATGTGGACTGGAATTAATGACTGCGCCTTGTAGCTTAGGTTTTCAGCTCCTAAACCGTCGCTTCTTGGCCCACCAACCTCAATTATGTGTGCTCTTTTCTCGACAGAGACAAGTAGTGTTGGATTATTCCTTGGTACCAATTGACTATTTTACATCAATAATAGAATTTAAAATAGAATCCTTGTTGGGTTGCACCCTCTGTCCACAGCCCATAATATATCATTGTAATCGCCCCTATTCAAGAATTTAAAATTTGTAGATGCCCCCCATGAGTACAGAATCTTTTAAAAGAGTGAAATGGTCAATAGGGAAAATGAGTTCCCTTTCAGGGTGCTTTTAGGAATGTAGGATCTGCTTTTATGGTTACCCCCACTTTTTGCCTGGTGCTACACTGTTATTGACTAGTCTGACTGGGCTCCTGCTAATCAGGTCTCCAGTCTATCTGCTTTCTCCATTAAATTGGTATGTTCAGTACTTAGGTTCATCCCAGATTGGATACTGGGGTACCCTTATCAGCCCCTAGTATATGGTACTAAGGTACCCAGGGCATAGGTATCCCAAAGTTCCCCATGGGCTGAAGCATGCATTATGCCACCCATGGGAGACCATTCAAAATGGAACTACAGGCCTGCCATTGTAGCCTATGTAAGCTGGTGCTAACACCACTTACTAAAGATATAGGTTTCCTATATTCAGGGTCACTGCACTTAAAACCTATAAGTCACCCCTATAGCAGGCCTTTGCAATCCTCAAGGCAGGGTGTTTGGTTCTAAGTGTGAGGGTGCCCCTTCATGAGCAGGACACCCCTACAGCCTTATGGAGTACATTCTCCTGGGTTGTAAGTGAAGCAGCCATATACTATATAGAGAGACACCGCATAATTACGCGATCACCATCTGGAAATCGGCTGTAACGAATCCTATCATGTTTGGTATCAAACATGATGGAATCATACCCCCACCCCATAAACGGTGTGGGAGGTATGAATCCAAGCACTTGAAAAGCCCTCCGTTAGGCTCTCAGTGTTCCCTGTACCAATCTTCTTGACCCGTACAGCAATAAATGGTTGCTGATGACCAGAGATGGGATTTTGCCCTCCTGCTGCTGAGCCAAGCTCAAGCAGGGGAAGGAGGAACAATAGGCATCCTGTCACAGCGAGGTGTGAACACCACCCAGAAAGGATTTAGTGTATTGGGGCAGGGTGGGTGTGCTTGCCAACGCCACTCAGTCTGCATGAGGGGCACATTTGTTGTTCCCATGCATAGTCAAGTTCAAATCAGCTCTGGCGCGAAACTGGACCAGGGATATGGGAGTAACCTCCCCACTGTCCAGACCCTCCCCTGGGAGGGTCCCCTGAATCGTCCCAACCCTTTCCTTAGGGTACTAAAGGGCTTACCTGTGGGTGTGTCCCTAGATTCGTGGTGGGACAAGATTCAATTCAGACACCACTTCTTCTTCTACCGTCTGGGCACTCTGGACTTTGCTGGACTTCGTTTGGGCTCGACTTCGTCCCCCTCTCAGTCTGCTGCATCGTCTGTGCCTGTGCACCTAACAGGAACCTTCCAAGGCCTGTGGGCTTCCAAGACACTTGAAGGAATCTCCCTTGAAGTGATTCACTTCCCTGCATCTGCAGGCTCCGCAACCAAGCTGAACGGTCTGCTGATCCTGAGCTCCTACGGACTCCAAAAGGTTCTGCAACAAAGGTGGTAGTTCTCCACACCTCTTGAGGCCTGCCCTGCCCTCTCACCAAGATTGAGGTCAGTATCCCTCGTGGGAGCCGCAGGAACCAAACCCCTGTGAACCGCGTCAACTTGCAGTTGCAAAGACTTGTTGGCTGCCTTCCACCAAGATCTTCCGGCACCAAGTAGCCCCAATCTCAAGCATCTCTAGTGGCCAAAGTCGTTGTCCACATCGCATCGCATTCACCGTGGCCTGCATCTTTTGGTGAACTGCTCGAGGTCCTCTTGGGACTCCAGTGCCTCCGACCTGTGGGTCCTGCTGAGAGTCATCTTTGCTTCTTTTGAGCTCCCCTGATTGTTTGGGGCCTGCCCTGACTCCCCTGCTACCACTTAAAGAGCTTTCTAAGGTTGTCTAAGACCTCTTAACCATAAGGGTTTTCTGGACTGGTGCAGGGTGCGCACTTACATTAGTGGAATCCTAACAGAGGTTCAGATTAAATGTCTAATGTGAAGTGCAAAATAACAACACTGGAAAATAAAGAAGAGAAAAAATAATATGAATATAGAAAATAATTTTTTTTAAAATTACAAATAATATTTTCTAACAAGTGATCACTTGTTAGAAAATATTATTTGTAATTTTGTTTTGTCTCTTCTCTTGATTCACGTTGGCAGACGGTGTACATGGACCCTTGGTGCTCCGGGTGTAAACCTTTAGGATGCAGGGTACCTCAAGGACCTTCATTAAGCCCCACCCTGTTTTAACATCTATGTCCAACCATTCCCTGCTTTGAATTTATCTCATTAAGCCCCACCCTGTTTGAACATCTATGTCCAACCATTCCCTGCTTTGAATTTATCTCATTAAGCCCCACCCTGTTTGAACATCTATGTCCAACCATTCCCTGTTTTTAATTTATCTGTTATGTAGACAACACTCAAATTGTTATTGGTGTCGGGACGGATGCGGGCTGTCGGCTGAGCGCGCCGTAGCAGTGAGCTAGGATCTTCATTAAACAGGAAGCAATCTTTCATAAGTATGACTTTAAGATATTGTCAATGATTTGTTTCAGGTTACTGAATGACGATTTATTTGAACTATGCAGAAGATATCCAAGAAAAATAAACAAAGCAGAGCCACATGTAATGATCTTCACTCTGATAAGAAAAAGAAGGAACTTTCCCAAAACTTCGTTGATCTCCTACCGCCTGAAATCTGTTACAAGATTTTCAGTGAACTTGACATTAAGAGTTTATGTGCTGCTGCAGCGACATGTACAAGATGGAATGAAGTTATTGAAGCTGGTGACCATTTGTGGAGGAACCATTGTTTAATGGTCAGAACTGTCTGTCAGCGAGAGATTGATGGTGATCGAGGAAATGGATATTCTTGGAAGGTAATTGGCCTCAACTCCCTTTAGTTCCCGCCTACTTTGACCTCTTTCTGTTGTTTCTCAACCCATATAAAAGGACCAGTAGTAGAAGTGCACATAGCTCTGTCCCTTGCCTCTTTCTTAGTATTTACATCCTCCTGTTACTGTGTCATACCTTCTACTTACCCAGGATCCTTGAAATAGTTTTCTAGTCTGGACCCACGATGCTTCCGACTGCCTATCTCTCTCTTTTTGTTGTTGTTGTTTTATATAGCACAAACTTGACCCGAAGGTATCAAAGCACTTTACATGAGCACCAGTTGCATTACAGATGAGCTCGTTCATTTTTTTTAGGTACTGGGAGATTAAGTGCTTTCCCAGATTCACAGGATGTTTGCGCCTCTCGCCAAGACTCAAATCTGGTTCCCCAGCTTCAAGGTCAGCCGCCCTAGCCATTAAGCCACACCCTCTCCCTTCTCCTACTACCATGTTTCTCATACCTACCAGCACTCATCTAGACCACATAGCTATATTTTATAATTGTATTACTAACCCTCCTTGTAGATCTTTAGGCCCATGCCTTGCAACTAGCTCCCTGACAATTGTGTTCAATGCTCAATACTTTTTTACCAAATCTGTTGGCTCTTTTGTCAAATAAATATGCTCCTCTTTGAAGAACACCAAATAGCACAGTTTTCTTTTCCTTACGGGTGTGCTCTGCCCCTTGAAGGCTTTTTACTTTATTATGGTGCGCTCTAACTTAGCCTTCATGATTTTTGTTAGGTTTGTGTTCTCTCAGGCAACCTAGTCATATTTTTAAATTGTCATACAGCTGTTACTGATGCAACTAAAGTAGTAGTGATTAAATAGGTCAGATCTGACAGAGCCAGGGGTTCAGCAGGGCGAGCAGCACATTATGTCTGCAAAGTGAGTTTCCGCCTCAAATAAGAAATCTATCCAAGCGAGTCACATCACCATGTTTTTATGTACTTGAGTTAACATCAATAAAGTTTCATTACAATATAACCCCTTCATTTTAATGAGCCCCAAGCGAGTTTGTTGAAAACATGCTTTTGGGCTCTATTGTTGCCTGCAACCACGGGTCGTCTGGGAAGGGGGTCACTGGTGAATAAAGAAGTTCACCTCCAGAGCATATGGTTTGCTTGGACCAGGCCCACATTGTACAGGTCACTGTGTATGTTTGCCCAGTAGGTCGTAACTCTTTACTTTTTAGAACTATGGTAAGTGGACAGGTTGCAGCGATCTCAGTCTTTACAGTATGTAGCAACTTAGGCGTGGTCTTTTACCAGTATAGAGCAAAGAATGCCTGTGCTATGTATGAGTATAGTTTTATATCTGGCAATATCATCCCTTCAGTAGTGTAAGGGAGCCTCTGCACTTCCCTAGCCGCTCGCAGAGGCCTACCTGTTCAGAAGAGCCTGGTCAGAAGATAGACGATATTACAAAAGAGGGAATTGGATTATTGATGAATATATACAGTATTTTGGGCAATATGACTAAATTTATTAGAGCTCTCCTACCTGCCATTGACAGAGGAAGACTGACCAAGCCATCAACTCCATTCCACAATTATGCAATTACTTTCACACAGTTATACCTAACCACAGTATTGGTATAATTTTCCCTAAGTATCTGAATTGACCAAACAGTGTATGCAATCCTTCCTCCACTGTAATGAGAATTCCATCTCTTAGCAGGACGTATTCGGACTAAGTAGGAAAATCTCAAATATACCCCAATTTACACGAAGCTCAGAGGGTCCCTCGAATGATATGATCTCACAAACTATTAAGGAAACCAGAGGCTCTTTATGTGAAGAAGAATATCTTCCACGCTGCAAGACCATCAGTTGACCTTCCTTTCCCTAAATGTTGCTGCCCGGGTGCGCAGGTGAGGCGCTACACTCAAAGTGCAAAAAACAGTGTCGATACAGGGAAATCCTTGTCTGGTGCTTCTGCCAACAGCAAAACTTTCCGGAACACATTCATTCATCCTTACTCGAGCTGTTGGAGCGTCACACAGTACAGCCACCTAATAAAATCGTCCCCTAGACCTAGGCACCAAAGAACTGTGAACATAATATTCCATAACAGAATCAAATGCTTTTTTGGCATCTAAAAACCCTTAGGGCCTCATTATGACTATGGCGGTTCTATCAGCGTTGGCGGTGCAGGCACCGCCGCACCAGATGTCCGACCGCCCTAATATGAGTTTGGCAGTTAGATCGCCAAAGGGCCGCTGCAACTGCCAGGGATCTGTGATCCCTCAGTGGTGTTGCAGCGGTGTGAAGCAGAAATATGCTGGCTTTGCCGCTGCAGCACCACCAAGCATGTTCTGAGTTTCCTCACATCCACCATGTTCATGGCAGTGAGCCAGCTATGAACACGGTGGCGGTGAGAAAACTGGGGGCTCTTTAGGACCCCCTGTTGCCTCTGGGCCAAGGTATGCATTCAGGGGGGCACATGTTGTGCCCCCCTGAATGCATGCACCCCAGTTCCTGCACAGCATGGACTGCACAGTCCATGTCAAGCAGGAATATCCTTCGTTCCGCTTCTCTCGCCCTCGCACAGACACCGCAAATCTGTCGAAGCCCCAGCAGACACCATTCATTCTCCTACTTCGCTCCCAAGTCCTGGAACGTCCTTCCCTTCCACCTACAAGCTTTACTCTCACTAGCAGAATTCAGGAAGAGACTCCAGACCTGGCTTTTCGACTGAGCCCAGCAACCTAGCGCATGGATACCTTGATTGGTGATTAGCTGCGCTCTAACTCAGGGCCTGATTATGAACTTGGCTGTCTCGCACAGGGCTGCCATGCCAGTGACCCTCAAAGTCGTCCGCAAACTGCCCACTAGATTAGAAGTTTAATCTTGGTCTGGCGGATGGTGCTTTAGTGGTCCCACTGCGGTGGCTTTCTAAGACTCATTGCTAAGACTTAGTAAGGCACCGCACTGGGAGTGCCAAAGCTTCTGGATGGTTAGTAGAAGTTCAGGCTGTGGTTGATGTTTGCTGGTTGATGAGGGCTTTGTAGGTGTGTGTGTCAATATCTTGAATTGGCATCTTTTCTGGATGGGGAACTAGTGGAGGTTCCTAAGGTGTGGGGTGATGTGGGTCAGTTTGGGCAGGTCGAGGATGAATCTGACCACCGAGTTCTGTATCATCTGGAGTCTCTTCATGAGTTCTGTGGTTGTTCCTGTGTCCATTAGGCTGGTGACTAGGGCTTGAGTGACGGTTATTCTTGTCCCGATGGGGAGCCGATGTAGAAGCCCAAATGGGGTACACAAATTGTGCGCCATGAAACCACCCAGGGAGTGAAACCGGCCTGATCAGTCAGTACCAATTCTGACGTATAGGGGAGCAGGCATTTCTCCAGCACCTTAACCAGTATCTTTGTGTCTAAATTTATCAGTGACAGCGAAGAGTATGATGAGTACTGAACCAGCAGTCTTTCTTATCACTAACGTGTGTGTCTAGGATGTCACAGTATTCTTTATAAAAATCGTCTGTCAGACAATTGTTTCCTGTTTCCTGGGGCCTTGCAGCCTGCCAGGTCTTGAATTAGCTATTTGATTTTTCCTTTTATCCTGCTCAAACCAAGCCATAATGGGCTTTTCTAGAGAATGTATTATCCCTGCTTTACATGTCTCCGACGTGCTGTGTACAGTTTCCCATTATACTATGTGGAGGCATTTAGTATCTCATAGTTAGTATACACATATCTTTTCTTGTGCTTCTCTGTATCAAGGGCATACTGATGGTGTCCATTGTGGGTGAATCAGTCACAGCAGCATACTGCCGGGCCTCTCTCCCTCCCCCTACCACCCAGACACTGCGTATTTACAGAGGAACTTAATTTCCTTGTCTGTTATTTTGTGGAAAACCGTTGCAGTTTCCTTAGGGATTCTCTATCGCCTGTTACATTATAAGTGCTGTACAATGGATCCCATTCTTAAGGTGCCCTTGTATGCTACATAAAAATGGGTGCACCCCAAACTGTTTGGACATACAAATTCCTGTGACGTAACCAATTTGCCAGAAATGCACCGCTTTATCTCATGGAATGTGTTACAGTTGGTTCTGTGCAGTTCAGCTGGTAAAGAAACATCCCATCCCCACTGTGGTAAATATTTCGTTACCGGTACTATTTTTTATGCGGTAAAGTCTATTAAGAATAACTCAGTAAATATAAGAGGCAGAATCCGTGGTATTAGAGGTTTTAAAAAGGGCTTTATTCCAATACAAAGGAAGACAATTCGAATTGTGGGCCTTCTGTTCCATCACCACGAAAGTTCAGGAAGGAAGGAGCATATATTATTGACAGGTAATCATTTTTATAGAAAAGACATTACAGTGAAACAGATGCAGTAAGCGTAACAACTGATAAGACAAAATAAAATATGCATGCGTAACTAGAATAGGCGTAACTAGAAAACGTCATTATACATGATGTCACAAGTGGGTGGATCCATAAAAGAATCCTGCAACGTCAGTAGAAATGTTTGGCAAAGATGCGCGCGCAGCCGCATGACGTGTGATTGACGTGCAACTAGAGGGTGAAGGGGACTTGACATTTAGCTCTACATGTGGAGACAGAAGTCTGGGGTTATGTCAACCTAATCCCAAATCATATCTAATATCCTATGTTTAAAGAACTGTGTTATCCAAAAGGAGAGGTCTCTTAGGATAGAATCTTATTCTATACTGACTATACTGACTGTTAGTGCGTGTACAAGCGTCTAAGTGTCTACATGAGATGCGAGGGGGTAGGAATATTCCATGGTAACGGGGCTATGAATTACTTGCATGGGGACAGCGAGGCCTGGCCCCTTTGCACGGTAGCTGGAGGAATGTTTACCTAAACTACTAGACAGGAATGCATCGGATGAGGAGCGAAGGAGATAATCTCGAAGGTGAAATACAGTTTTTGGCAGGCGACAGGCTGGATCAGGCACCGTTAGCCGCGCAGGGAGTAGGACAAAGTTCATGGTCACAGATGCAGGCTCAGACTGGAGCTTTCAGAGGCAGAAGGCAGGAAAAGGCTTGATGACAGAATTCGGGCCTACTCGCCTGAATCTGTAAAATGTGGAAAGTGAACCATATAAAGTCGGTGGCCTTTCATACTTAGGAATGGAATATCTGACCCATTCATGGCGGGTCTGAAAGAGGACATGTTGACGGTGGACGCACATATATTTGCGTCTTCAAAACTGGAGCAGGAGGGAACATACATGTACTTATAGCATGTACATGGAGCCGTTGGGGTCTACGATAGGGGACATAACTGATCATAAAATTCATATTTCCTCATTCCCTCCTTGTCCCCTTCGGACCCTTTAGGAGATATCGATCTTCATCAATCCATCAATCTGTTCATATAGCATCATTTGTTCTTCTTTCTTCTTCCGGGATCTCGAACGAAAACTTGGATGTGGGATACACGAGGTGGCACACAGACCACAAATCGCTGGCCCACATTGTAGACATAAGCAGCAACTGAATAGTATGAGGAGGCCAATACCTAGGAAGGATAGGATTCTCCATCCCCAGGCTGACAACACGCCCCAGAACCAACCGGACCAAGTCCAGGTGCCTGGACTCTGGTGTATCTGGCTTACAATCTTATGAAGGCGAGTTATGGCCTTATATACTGACGGCGAATTTTCTGGTATGGAAATGCAACAACTTGATCCGATGACCCTACAAGCTCCGCCCCTATCGGCCAGGATGACGTCAAGAACAAGACGATTTTGAAGCACAACAATCCGCATAGCAGACTGCTCTTCTGTTAAATTGCCTAAGGCGGAAATAGTTTCGTTCACTACTGCTTCAAGGGTTCTGGTTAATCTACGTATCAGCTTACTATTAGTGACTGTACCTATATAGGGAAAGAAACCCTTATTGAAATCTGTGTATTTTTCCCATGCTGTTTCAGTGTAATCGACAATTGGGAGATCTCTCTGCTGTCTATTGTGTACTAAATGGGTATTTCTATGATAATCAGGAGGAGCTAGGAAAACAGGTGGCAGAAGGAATGCTATGTAACAAGTACCATCCCAATCTAAAGGTAGACATATATATGCGGTCTGGCCACATATGAAGTAGGAATGATGGGAAGCTCTAAATGTAGACTTGCCTTGATCGCTGAATTTTATTACAGTGGTGCATTTACTGTGGCCCATGTGTATGGAACCATTCTTTTTTATACATAATTCCCCTTTTACTGGGAATACTGACATGGCGGGCAAGATTGGTGTAGCTTCAGATTCAACGTTCAGGATCATGAGGTTAAGTGTAAAATTACCTAATCCATATACTTCATTTTCTAGATCAGTTCCTGTTCTTTTGGGAAGTCCCTCCTTGTTAGGGTAGCAGACTTTAAGCAAAACTAGGTTCAGGTTTCCCCATACCCAGTTGTCTTGATAAACTGCGGAATTTGAATCTAGGGAATTAATCAAACTAAACCATGCTCCACAGGAGCCATTGTGTGTGAACGGATATGGAAAGAGGGGCAAAACTCCCTTATAGTTTTGATAGGGAGGGAGTCGGCCACATATCCAACAATTTGTGGCATTGCTGGTTTGATGGGAATGATGTAACATACTAATAAATGTGTTGTTGCGCAGCGCAAATCTATAGGACAATTCATGCGGAGGAAATTCGCTAAAAGAATGTTCTGCAGTTATATTGTAAGCATGTTTAAGAATAGGGTAATACATGTGCAATAGTATGCTAAAAATAATGATCAGAAGACTTAGAAAAAACAAAATTAATAATGTTACTGTACAGTGACTACGAAGTGATTTACAATACGCATGCTTTTTCAGCTGCATTCGCTGATTTCTTTCTCTATTCCGGTCTAGAGGATACATGTCAGAGACAAATTCAACCGATTCACCTTGGAGAGGACTTAAACAATCAAATTGTCTGACCTACTAGACCTCAATTTTAGTTTATAAATTTCTGAGTTCGATTGCTCAACCAAGGGGAGCTTTGAGTCTGTCTGTGAGGGAATACAGGGTTGAGTATCTACATTGGATGGTAGTCCATAAAATTTCTTGATATGACTCGAGTGCAACCACCCTTTCCTTCCCTCGATTTTCACGGCTGTCCTTGTGGTGAGTAGAACCAACTTCGGTGACTTCCACCTAGGATCCAGTTGGGTCTTCCGGTCAAAGTTCCTGACCAGCACCAGGTCACCAGGAACCACGTCATGGGGCTTCACCTCAGTATTGTCGGGAAAAGCTGCGGATACCTGTGAACGACAAGATTGTAGTGCAGACATCAAGGAAGCCAGGTAATCTGTCAGCATATTACAGTCAACGTCAGTGATTTTACGAGGTATAGGCGTCCCCCACATATTTGGTGGTCTACCGAAGATCACCTCATACGGGGATAGCCCTGTTCGAGAATGTGCTACCATTCTCATGTAAAAGAGCGCAACTGGTAAGGCTACTATCCAATCGACTCCTTTTTCTCTACATATTTTGGACAATCTAATTTTCAAAGTTTGATTATGGCGTTCTACGAGACCTGCTGCCTCGGGATGTCGGACACAGTGAAATTTCCATTGATAGCCTAATAGAAGGGAAACGTGTTTCATTAGTTCGGATGAGAACGGCTGGCCGTTATCTGAGTAGACAACACGTGGTAAACCGTACCGTGGGAAGAATTCTCGAACTAACTGTTTGGCAGTAGTCGGGGCAGTGTAATCTGAAACCGGGTATGCTTCTGTCCAACGGGAAAGAGCACAAACAACTACGAAATGATATCGGTAACTTTTGTATGGGCTTTGCATTTCATAATCGATATTGCAATAGGTAGATGAATCGCGTCTAATAGGGTTTGAATGAGGGGTCCGTGTTGGATGTGGGCACCGTGAGAAGTTAAATAACCTCTCTCTCGCCACAGTACGCCGAAGTCATGGACGACTCCGAATGCATAACGTGAATCTGTGTATATATTGACTTTCTTATTTGTGGCTTGAATACAGGCTTGTGTCAGAGCGATGAGCTCTGCTGCTTGAGCTGACAAAGTGTTAATACTATTTGTTTCAATGACTTCAATGTCTGTTGTGACTGCGTAAGCGGCCACTAACTCTCCTGTACTTGTTCTCATACATGACCCATCTACATACAATGTCAAGTCCGGATCTGACAAAGGGATATCTGTCAGGTCTTGTCTGGGTTTCGTCGTGATAGTAATGACTTCGACACAATCATGTGCCAATGGATCTGTTCCGCCCACTGGTAACAGTGTGGCAGGATTTAACGTATTGCAGCGTCTGATTTCTATGTGTGGCTGAAACAATGTCAGTTCATAACCGGTGAGTCTCGCTATAGTCAAGTGTTGTGTCTGTGTGCGGTTCAAAAGAACCTCTACTGCGTGTGGTACTTGTACTGTCAATTGATGTCCTAACACTATGGCATCGCTTTGTCTGATTGCTAAAGCTGTTGCTGCCACCGATTTCAGGCACGCAGGAAGAGCCTGAGCTACTGGATCTAATGTACTAGAGAAATAAGCACATGGTTTGTGTGATCCTGCTTGTTCCTGAGTGAGTACTGACAAAGCAGTACCTTCGCGTTCTGTAACAAAGAGTGTAAACTGTTTGCTGTAACATGGTGTTGCTAAAACAGGTGCTTGGCATAAAGCTTTCTTTAAGCTTTCAAAGGCGTGTGTATGTTCTTGAGTCCAAGGGAGGACAGTCGATGCGGCTGCCTCCTGTGTTGTCAACTGGATGAGTGGTTTTGCTAGAAATGCATATTGAGGGATCCACTGCCTACAGTATGAAGTGAGGCCTATAAAAGCCCGTACCTCCTTTTGTGTCTTGGGTGGTGGCATGTTAGCGATTAACTGGATGCGGTCGGATGTAAGCTGCCTTCCCTCCTTGGACAGCGAGTGCCCAAGGTAAACAACTCGCTGGACTCAGAATTGCAGCTTAGAAGGGGACACCTTGTGCCCCTTGTCAGCCAAAAATTTTAAAACCGTCAGTGACGCTTTTTCACATTCATGTTCGCTTCGGGCGGTGATCAGCAGATCATCGACATATTGAAGCAAGGCAGTGTTAACTGGCATGTGGATACTGTCGAGTTCTCGTTTCAGTGCTTGGCTATAGATGCTGGGGCTTTCTGTAAATCCTTGAGGTGCGCGTGTGAATTTAAAACTTCGTCCATTTAAACTGAATCCGAACAAATATTGACTTTCCGGATCGATTGGGACACTAAAGAAAGCATTCTTGAGATCAATTACAGTGAAAAACGTTGCTTCTGAGTCAATAGCTGTTAGTAATGAAGAGATATCTGGGACCACGGGGTATTGTGGCACAATACATTTATTTAATTCGCGCAGATCAATAACTAATCGATATACTGGTGGAGCTTTTGGATCCGTTCTTTTAAGAATCGGAATTATCGGAGAATTACATACATTGGAGTCAGTTTCGACAACCACTCCCTGTGCAATGAGCTCGTCAATGATTTGCAGTAAAGCCACAACAGCATCGGGTGGTAACTTGTATTGTCGCATTCGTGGTAGTACTATTCCTGTTTTCAGTGTAACTCGATATGGTGTAATGTTCATGCAACCAACATCAGTGGGTCCTTGTGCTCATAAATGTGTAGGTAAATTCTGCAGTCGGTGATCCATGTCTCTGGACACGTAGTGACCTTTAAAGTCACGTAGAAATAGTCGTACTCCTTCCGGAGAACAACATATTATAGCTCCTAGAGCTTTCAATGTTTTTATGCCTAACAAGTTTTCTGGACATGATTTAGTAAGCAATAAATCTGTAGTACGTGTCAATGGACCAATCGTAAGTGGAAGAGGTTGTGTGACGTCATTAATTATAGGTTTTCCTGAGAATCCAAGGGAAATATTCTGTGAGCCTGAGAGGGGTGCCCCTGGAACTTCACTACGTCTTATAGTTGTTCTGCTTGCCCCTGTATCAAGTAAAAACTTTCTGTCTTCCCCTAATAATTCGCTATGTACATAAGGTCCCTCTTGGTCTACAGGAACCTCAATAAGGGGTAAGCCAACTTCCCTCTCTAGGCTATCTCATGAGTATCGCTGATAATCGGGATAATCTGCTTGTGCATACTGATACATCTGTTGTGTCGTTGCTTGTGTTGCTGCAATAGGCTGCGCTGGTGGTGGTGCTACGGTCTGTTGTGGAGCTCCCTGTTGCGGAGCTAGTTGTTGCGGAGCTAACCTATGTTGTGCATGCTGAGGAATTTGTTGTGAATTCTGATCCTGTCTAGGTGGACGTGGTCTCTCCTGAGTTCTACCTGTAGCAATATTATGTTTCAGGACTGGACAATCGTGTATATAATGACCTGGTTGTTTACAATAGTTGCATGTCCCTTTCGTAGGACCTGCGGAATCACCTTTTTGATGACTATCGGCTGGAACTGACTGTGCAACAAGCATTTTCATTTTTGTATCTTTCATACGTATTTGTTCGTGTTCTTGTTCTTCTCTAATTCTATTGTGGTGATATTGTAACATCTGTAGCATCTGTGATGGGGTATTACCTTGCCAGGTACTTTCGAATTTCAATACTCTATTCTTAACTTGTATCAGAGAATTTTCAACTAATTTTGTCACAAACAGATGTGGGTATGACTCACTACTGGCTTTTATGCCACTATTTATACCAAAACATTTTTCAAATCGGGAATAGAAATCACTAGTGTCTTCATCTGGTTTTTGTTTACAGGCTGAAATTGCACCCCAGTCTTCCTTTTTCGTAGTTAATAAACGTGGCAGTACCTGTATTAGTAATCCTGCTAGTGCTGTAGTCTTTTCCCCAAGCCCTGCTCCTGCAGCTCGGGCATTTCCTTCGTTTTCTAATGCTGTCCAATCTATCTTTTGGTCTCCCACCTCTCATTCTTTTTCTTTGAGTTTTTCATAAACACCGGCGGGTAATAGGACTTTTAATATTTTCATAATGTCGGGGTAGGTATACTCTCCCATGAGTAACATGTCTTTTATCTCACGGTGGAAACCTGCTGGGTCCTTGTCATGGCTGGGTACTACTTTCTTCATTTCTAATAATTCTAATTTAGTTATAGGTGTGTACACAAACACGCGTGTAAAATTATCACCGGCACCTCTAATTGGGTGTACTTCGCGTAACGGGTTCTGTCTATCTATGTGATACATTTTTCTTCCCATTATGGGAACTGGAACGTGTTCCGGGCATACGAAATTTAAATATTGGTTTCGGGATTCTAGTATTTCTTTAATCAAATCAGTACCTGACCCTCTCCATATGTTCGTGAGTAGTTCTGTCAATATGTCAGGTAAGGGTCCTGGATCGGAGTGTTGGCTTTTATATAATATAAGGAGGTGTTGAATCATGTATATACTAGCTAAACGCTGTTCATATGGGTCTAGATTCAGAAACGTGTGTGCAAGTACATCGTCATTGTATTCGCCGGGACTGTCAGCCCATTGTACTGCTGACCTGGCTAATTCTTGTTCGTCCATGGAATCGAGCATGTGGTACCCCCTTCGATCTCGGAGTAATTTATCAGCGGCTTGGAATAGGTGTTCAGGGGATTTTGTATTTAACATAGGGTTTGGAAAATGTCTATTATATTCTGGACGTATTGGACGTACCGGATCATTAAAACCTCTGGTATTATTATGGGGTCTTCCTCCACCTACATAAGCTATCGTTTCTACTTGCTCTGACTCTTGCTCCTCCTCTTCTCTGTTTAGGTCAGCGGCGTCTACCTCTAATCTTTCTTCGTGTATTCGTTCTACTTCTTTGCGGATCTTTCGGTACATAGCGACTATACATAACTGTTTATCATGTCTCCCTTCTGATATATTCTGGCCCCAAGTGACAAGTTTTTGCATTTCTTCCGGATTTACCCCAGGCCGGTCTTGATTTCTGATTACACAATTTATGAGGAAACGTAACAGTTGTCCCTGTACCTCCGCCTTCTGGTACTCCATGGCTCTGCTAATACTTTCAGGACCTCGCCCTGACTGGACAAAGTGATACATATTTTTTAAATGTGTAGTCATTCCTGGTAGCTTCGTTAAATATATTGCAGCTCGTCGAATACGTAACGATGACAGCAGCATTTCGCCCCTTTGCCGGGCACAGGATCATATCTACAATCTACTAGAAGTTCCTTAAGCATGTCGGGAGTTGCTAGTTTGGGCGTACGTTGGTGTGCTAATTCTCTAAGGGAAAATTTATTTCCTCTGGGTGGCGTAGAAAAAATGTCTGTCGTACCTCCTGTAGCACCGTCTGGGGTGCTGGACGTGAAAGAATTTGTTGAAGGTGAGACAGAGATTGTAGATGTGGGAAAAACTGTAGAGACGGACGGGCCTGTTGGAACTTGTGTAGGAGTTTGTAGTTGTGGGGGTACAGACGTATGCTCTTGGTGTTGAACACCATCGGCAAGCGATGTGGGTGGTATGGCATTAGCATACTCGGGAGCTGCGTCGTCAAAATAGGAGGAAAGAAAAACATCCTTCGCTGTTTTGGGATGTGATTTGGGATGTGCTTTTATCGGAAACAATGGAGGTGGCAAGTCTTTTGGTATTTCCGGAGTAGCCTTAGGTAACCCTTCGGCCAGAAGTGGATACATACCATTCATAAGGGCGTTTCTTTGTCTGTCTACTTGTTCTGATTTTACTCGGGTACCTTCCTCAATTAACAGATTCTCTCGGACTTTATTTGAATTCTCCTTACCCTTATCTTCCTGTCTGAGCGCTTTTTCTGTACGTCTGTATGATTCTTTACGCCATAATTCAATGGCATCTTTCTGTGACTGTCTGGCTTTCTTTTTCCATAATTCTTCTTCTACTCTCATGATGCAATCTGCATCCCAGGTCCCCGTTGCGGGCCATCTCTGACTCTCTGGTAATTCTTTTGTGTAGTCTACCCATAAATCAAGAAATAATACGGCATCTAGACCGTGCTTATGATACATAAAGTATCCTGGAGTATCCCTAGGTGGAATGGGAACGGCTTCTTCGAGTACCCCTTTTCTAGTTTTGATCTGTCTTAGTTTCGAAAAGAGCGGCATTTTTTTTTTTTTTGATCTTGTTTCTAGAACACACTTTATACAAAAAACACAATAATGAACAGTCATTCACACCACAATATATAGAACGTATTTAAAACATTTAACGCTTAACAGTTTTACGAACAATGATAACTAATAGAAAACTAGTTACTGACATTATACTGACACTAGATAATACTTATTTATATGCAAGACATACTATATATACTGCTAAACAGTACAGATACACTGCTGAAACAGTGCAGACCGGATTTGTGTACCCAAACCCGTCTTGACCGGCACAGACTATGTGCACGTTAAGTGCCTCCCCGGTAATGGTACTCACCGGGTAGCTCGGAACGGAAGGCCTCGGAACGGAACTGAAACTGGACCGGACTGGACTCGACTCGACTGGACTCGGAACTTCGGAACCTGGCGGGACTCTGTATACCTCGGATCTTGCTCTCTCGGCTAGACTCTGGTCGGGATACTTCGCACTTCTCACCGCTTCGTCTGGGTGTTGATCGCAGCCTCAGTCGTCCCCGCTTGGCCGGAGGGAGATACAGGAAATCCTGCAGGTACGCGTTTTTTTTTTTGTCCGTTCAGCTGTGGCAGGAGACCGGGCCTGCAACGCACCGCCGGCGCGTGAGATGAGAAAGTGTCCCTATTCGGGCGCCAATTTATGTGGTAAATATTTCGTTACCGGTACTATTTTTTATGCGGTAAAGTCTATTAAGAATAACTCAGTAAATATAAGAGGCAGAATCCGTGGTATTAGAGGTTTTAAAAAGGGCTTTATTCCAATACAAAGGAAGACAATTCGAATTGTGGGCCTTCTGTTCCATCACCACGAAAGTTCAGGAAGGAAGGAGCATATATTATTGACAGGTAATCATTTTTATAGAAAAGACATTACAGTGAAACAGATGCAGTAAGCGTAACAACTGATAAGACAAAATAAAATATGCATGCGTAACTAGAATAGGCGTAACTAGAAAACGTCATTATACATGATGTCACAAGTGGGTGGATCCATAAAAGAATCCTGCAACGTCAGTAGAAATGTTTGGCAAAGATGCGCGCGCAGCCGCATGACGTGTGATTGACGTGCAACTAGAGGGTGAAGGGGACTTGACATTTAGCTCTACATGTGGAGACAGAAGTCTGGGGTTATGTCAACCTAATCCCAAATCATATCTAATATCCTATGTTTAAAGAACTGTGTTATCCAAAAGGAGAGGTCTCTTAGGATAGAATCTTATTCTATACTGACTATACTGACTGTTAGTGCGTGTACAAGCGTCTAAGTGTCTACATGAGATGCGAGGGGGTAGGAATATTCCATGGTAACGGGGCTATGAATTACTTGCATGAGGACAGCGAGGCCTGGCCCCTTTGCACGGTAGCTGGAGGAATGTTTACCTAAACTACTAGACAGGAATGCATCGGATGAGGAGCGAAGGAGATGATCTCGAAGGTGAAATACAGTTTTTGGCAGGCGACAGGCTGGATCAGGCACCGTTAGCCGCGCAGGGAGTAGGACAAAGTTCATGGTCACAGATGCAGGCTCAGACTGGAGCTTTCAGAGGCAGAAGGCAGGAAAAGGCTTGATGACAGAATTCGGGCCTACTCGCCTGAATCTGTAAAATGTGGAAAGTGAACCATATAAAGTCGGTGGCCTTTCATACTTAGGAATGGAATATCTGACCCATTCATGGCGGGTCTGAAAGAGGACATGTTGACGGTGGACGCACATATATTTGCGTCTTCAAAACTGGAGCAGGAGGGAACATACATGTACTTATAGCATGTACATGGAGCCGTTGGGGTCTACGATAGGGGACATAACTGATCATAAAATTCATATTTCCTCACCACAGTGGGGGAATACAAAGGGAATGCTACCCAGTCGCCTTGATGGAAGGCAGGGACATGCACCGATCAGGACAGGCTTTGCAGAAATCACTGCAGCACAGTACAAGCCTGACTAATTTGCCCTCTTCATCAGACGTCCCTAATATCATTGACCTCTCGTGTCAGCTGCTGTTTAGGCCTTTCAGAAATCCCGAGTTGGGGTCCTGCTATTGCAAAATGACAGTCCACTCCGAGCTCTCCACACAGATAAGCCTTTGTGCAGTCAGTGCCCAGTACCGAACCATCATGGCGCTGCCATCCTGTTCACATGTTGTGCAGCAGCGTTTGATGGTGGACATTGCCCAACACAATGGTCCGTGTCATCCACAGGCCCGAGGGTATGAGCAGCAGCCCAAACCAGGTCTTTACGCTGCCCAATCCTCCCCGTCTCAGGGGCGGCTGCTCTGCTAAGGCGGAGGAGCGTTGCCCCACTGCTCTGCAATAAGTAGTTAAACGAAAACTAAAATGATAATAACCAATGTTATTATCATTTTAGTTTTGCATTTCCTGGTGTGAGGTGGGGCTGACAGAGCAGGGGCCAGGGGGAGGAGTGGGTTGTATGTCGTTACAACGCATTCCGTTGCAACGCATAGCTTTACCACGCATGCGTTACAACGGAATTCTATTTCCACGCACAACCTTTACCTCGAATATTCCTTTACCACGCATACTTTCATGGTAATGGAATTCTCTTGGTAAAGGTTATACCCCTCCCCTGTACCCTTACGTGACCCCTGTGGTAAATAAAATATCACGCTCTCATAATTTCATAATATCAATAAGATCATGCATAAAGCAAGAGGCTGAGTCTGTGGTATCAGGTTCATAAAGGGATTTATTCCAATAACTCGAGTCAAAGGGAGAATATTTCCATCACCAAAATTGGATCTGGAAAGGGGCTCAAAAGTATTCTCAATATATTCTCAAAACATTATTCACAGAGTACAGTATATATACATTTCTCAATTGTACGTAAGCAAAAGAGCAAGAGAGAATGAGATAAGAGCATGTGGGCGTGTAAGTAGGCGTGAAGGTGGGCGTCCATGTGGGCGTCCACTTGATGATGATGGGTAATTTGTCATGTGTGGGTGGATACCTGGAGAATCCTGCAATGTCAGCAGAAATATTTGGCAGAGATGCGTGCGCAGTCGCATGACGTGTGATAGACGTGCAACTAGAGGGAGAAAGGGACTTGACATTTAGCTCTACATGTGGAGACAAAAGTCTGGGGTTATGTCAACCTAATCCCAAATCATATCTAATATCCTATGTTTAAAGAACTGTGTTATCCAAAAAGAAAGGTCTCTCGAACAAAATCTATTCTATACTGACTGTGAGTGCGTGTACAAGCGTCTAAGTGTCTACACTAAATGCGAGGGGGTAGGAATATTCCATGGTAACAGGGCTATGAATTACTTGCATGAGGACAGAGAAGCCGGGCCTTTTGCTCGGTAGCTGGAAGAATGTTTACTTAAACTACTAGACAGGAATGCATTGGGCAGGGAGCGGAGCAGATAATTTCCGAAGGTGAAATACAGTTCTTGGCAGGCAGCAAGCTGATGTCGGGCATCGTGAGCCGCGCAGAGGATGAGACAAAGTTCATGGTCACAGATGCAGGCTCGGACTGGAGCTTCAGAGACAGAAAGCAAGAAAAGCTTGATGACAGAATCAGGGCCTACTTGCCTGGACTGTAAAATGGCATAAGTGAACCATATAAAGGCGGTGGCCTTTCGTACTTAGGAATGGAATATCCGGCCCATTCATGGCGGATCAACAGAGGACATGTTAACGGTGGACGCACATGTATTTGCGTCTTCATAACTGGAACTGGAGGGAACATACATGTACTTGTAACATGCACATAGAACCGTTGGGGTCCAAGATAGGGGACATAACTGACCAGAAAAATCCATATTTCCACATTCCCTCCTTGTCCCCTACTTGCCCGTCAAGAGATATCAATCTTCATTAATCCATTGATCTGTTCATATAGCATCATTTGTTCTTCTTTCTTCTTCCGGGATCTTGAATGAAATCTTGGTGGTGGAATACACGATGTGGCACACAGACCACAAATCGCTGGTCCACATTGTAGGCATAAGCAGCAACTGAATAGTATGAGAAAGCCAATACCTAGGAAGGATAGGACCCTCCATCCAAAGGTAGATAATACACTCCAAAACCAACCGGACCAAGTCCAGGTGCCTGGATTCTGGTGTATCTGGCTTACAATCTTATGAAGGCGAGTTATGGCTTTATATACAGATGGCGAATTTTCTGGTATGAAAAATGCAACAGCTTGATTTGATGACCCTACAAGCTCCGCCCCTATCGGCCAGGATAACGTCAAGGACAAGACTATTTTGAAGCACAACAATCCGCATAGCAGACTGCTCTTCTGTTAAATTGCCTAAGGCGGAAATAGTTTCGTTCACTACTGCTTCAAGGGTTCTGGTTAATCTACGTATCAGCTTACTATTGGTAACTGTACCTATATAGGGAAAGAAACCTTTATTGAAATCTGTGTATTTTTCCCATGCTGTTTCAGTGTAATCGACAATTGGGAGATCTCTCTGCTGTCTATTGTGTACTAAATGAGTATTTCTATGATAATCAGGAGGAGCTAGGAAAACAGGTGGCAAAAGGAATCCAATGTAGCAGGTACCATCCCAATCTAGAGGCAAACGTACATATGCCGTCTGACCACATATGAAATAGGAATGGCGGGAAGCTCTAAATGTAGACTTGCCTTGATCACTAAATTTTATTACAGTGGTGCATTTACTATGGCCCATGTGTATGGAGCCATTCTTTCTTATACATAATTCCCCTTTTACTGGAAATATTGACATGGCGGGCAAGATTGGTGTAGCTTCAGATTCAACGTTCAGGATCATGAGGTTAAGTGTAAAATTACCTAATCCATATACTTCATGTTCTAGATCAGTTCCTGTTCTTTTGGGAAGTCCCTCCTTGTTAGGGTAGCAGACTTTAAGCAAAACTAAGTTCAGGTTTCCCCATACCCAGTTGTCTTGATAAACTGCGGAATTCTAATCTAGGGAATTAATCAAACTAAACCATGCTCCACAGGAGCCATTGTGTGTGAACGGATAGAGAAAGAGGGGCAAAACTCCCTTATAGTTCTGATAGGGGGGGAGTCGGCCACAGACCCAGCAGTCTGTAGCATTGCTAGTCTGATGTGAATGGTGCAGCATCTGAATAAAGGTATTGTTGCGTAAGGCAAGTCGATATGATAGCTCATAGGATGGCAGATCACTAAATGTGTGCTTTATGGTATCATTAGTGGAGGAGTATAAGAGTGAGGCAATAGGAGGAAAAATAGCATGTAGTATTAAGCTGATACATATTATCATGATGCACATCTTGCTTTTTCTTATCAATATTATTGTCCAAGATCTTATGCAAGCCAGAATACATGTTCAACCGCTTCACCACCTAGTGGACTTAATTGATCAAACGGGTTCTGACTTCTTAGATCAAAGTTTAGCTTTGTGGAAACTGCTGGGGAGTCTCCTCTAGAGAATGGTGTTCAAAATCCAAAATCCAAGTTTAAAGTCTTTTTCCTTTGTAAAAGAGTGGTGAAGGTGCACTTTGACTTTAACGGCCGTCCCCGTGGTCCAGAGCACTGACTTTGGCGCCTTCCATCCAGGAGCGATGGAGTATTCTTTGACCTGGGTGTTGTCAGGGAAGGCGGCAGCAACCTGCGAACAACAAGAGAGTAGTGCAGACATCAAGGAAGCCAGGTAATCTGTCAGCATCAGTAATCTTTTAGGCATTGGAGTGCCCCACATATTTGGTGGTCTACCAAAGACCACTTCATAGGGAGATAAGCCTGTTCTAGAATGAGCTACCATTCGCATGTAAAAGAGGGCAACCGGCAGGGCTACCATCCAATCTATACCTTTGTCTGCGCAAATTTTTAATGTCTGATTATGTCTTTCTACAAGGCCTGCTGCTTCAGGATGTCGCACACAATGGAATTTCCAGGTATACCCTAACAGAAGGGACACCTGCTTCATTAGTACCAGGACATATTTGTAACCTCTACATCTGTTTATTTGGATATAATCCATTTGGAGCACTTCAAAAGGGTGGTCAGGTGGATGGAATCCACCTTGTTCCATCGGAATGCCTTTACCTGGATTGAATTGGCAACAGATCATACATGTTCTGACCTTTTGTTTCGCTGCTGCACGCAGGTGCTTGTTGAACCATATATTCTGTAAGCTATCTATCATTGCTTTCTCTCCTAAGTGTGCAGGACTATGTGCGGTATTTATAATCACTTGTACCCTCGAATCAGGAAGAAGCCATGTGGATTTGCCCTTATTCATCCAACCCTGATCAGTCAGTACCCCTCCTTGTTCCGACCATTTCTTTAATTTGTCCATCGTAGCATGTGTCTGTATGTCTTGTACATCCTTGGAAGGATCCCTAACTGTCATGGCTTTGGACACTTATTGAACCTGTAACTTTGTCATGTCTAGTGGGGTCTGAGCTGTCTGTTTAGCTGTTCGGTCTGCCAGATCATTGCCTTGGGAAATGGTATCTGTGGCTCTAGTATGTGCTTTACATTTTAGGATAGCTATGGCTGTTGGTAAATGTATTGCTTCCAGTAGGGCTTGAATATGGGGGCCATGCTGTATCTTGGCCCCATGAGAGGTCAAGAAACCTCTTTCTCGCCAGAGAATCGGTGTAAATGTTTACTCTCAGGTGCTTAGCTCTTATGCACGCTTGTGTCAGGGCGATGAGCTCTGCTGCTTGTGCTGACAATATGTCTATTCTTTTAGTCTCTATTATTACAGTATCAGTAGTCACTGCATATGCTGCCACTAATTCTCCCGCCCCTGTCCTCATGCATGAGCCGTCAACTTATAGTGTTAGGTCGGGGTCTGGGAGTGCAACGTCTGTCAAGTCTTGTCTTGGTTTAGTCACGGTATGTATTACTTCAACACAGTCGTGTGGTGAAACGCTTTCTGTACTGGAGGGCAAAAGGGTAGCAGGATTCAGTATGTTGCATCGTCTGATCTCTATGTGTGGTTGAAATAACGTTGGCTCATAGCCTGTCAGTCTAGCTACAGTCAGGTGTTGTGTTTGTGTCCGGTTCAAGAGAACCTCTACTGCGTGTGGTACTTGTACTGTCAGAGGGTGGCCCAGCACTATCGAGTCACTTTGTCTTATGGCTAAGGCCGTTGCTACAACTGATTTTAGGCACGCAGGCAAAGCCTGTGCTACTGGGTCTAATGTACTAGAAAAATAAGCACAGGGCTCGTGTTTTCCTGCATGATCTTGTGTTAGGACAGATAGTGCTGTTCCATCCCGCTCTGTCACAAAAAGCATAAACGATTTGTTGTAATCAGGGTTTGCTAAAACTGGTGCTTGACATAAAGCTCTCTTTAATTCTTCAAATACCACAGTGTGTTCTTGAGGACTTTAGTCTTTTTGTGTCTTGGGCTGGGAAAAACCAGAAATCAATTGAATACGTTCCGGTGCCCACAACTAATTCCCCTGAAAGATCACAATAAAACATGAGAAAAAGGGGAAAGCACCATACCTATTTCCTCGACTTAATTTCTAAGGGGGCTAATTTCTAAGGGGCTTAATTTCTTAAGGGGCTAGCGGGAAGCGAACCTCCTCAGGGGCCAGCAGAAAGCCAATATTCTCCTCCTTCCCCCCCTTTTTGACAGGAGGAAATCTGAAACAGATTTCACTGCTGTCAAACACTATCAAACCCTGTGTCTTGTCAACACTATTAATCCCTGTGTGTAGCTACTGGGCGTAAGCAGAATTATAGGAGATACACAGCGTATTTGAAACGGCGAGAAATCCTTCAAATTAATGTACAAACCTCATTGTGTTAGCTCATAAGCTAGCCAAATGACATCTCATATGCAAATGTCCCTATTACATGAACCTACACCAACCTGAAGTCAATATTAATGCTAGTAGGCCCTAATAGGAATGCTAAATTACCTAAATATTCGGAAAACCAAGTTTAAGAACAGTTGTTAATGTTGATAATTAATAATTTATCTGCTAAAGAAATCAGTCATTTTGCAATAATTTCCACCTATACAATAAATAGCCTAATTTAAAAACAAGTCAACTTTTGGGGCCACCACTTACAAGAATGAGCTTACTAAAGCAAACTTTAAAAAGGAAATCCTGTCAGATATTTTCTCATTACCCTAAATACCGAGCCTCATTTGTCACTCTGTGGTGGCAGTCCTTATTTAAAACAGGCCTTCAAGAGTTAAGATGCGAGTGCACAGATCATAATTGTTCCTTAATGTCCAATCTGGAAACATATGACCGAGGCTGCCTGTCTATAAGAGAAAGGCAGTCATGTGAAAAATATTTTAGTCTTGCATAATTTTTCCTTTTATTTCATTCATCTCCAACACCAATTAGACATACACTGATAACGTGTTGTCTGCTATTTTGACAGCATGATAAAGGTAATATCACGTCTGTGAAATTTAGTAATTGTGAACAAGTTCCAGCCAAGCGCTGTGCAAAGATCGCCGTCGTCACGACTATCTCTGTACTTGCACAGGAGAACTTGGTATTAAACGATAAACAGACTGGTCAATACAACACAAAAACAAAACATATATAAAATACATATGCCAAGCCATCAGTATACCAAGCACAGAAAGCATAGACAATTGCACTAACATATATAAATGAGCAGCGATGCGCAATTACAGTACCTACAGCTCAGAGGCGAACATTCTGGCCTGCTTAATTTGTCAGGCTTATAATCAATAATTCATTTACCTGCCCTATATACCCCCATCTGAAATCACCGTGTCAAGTCTGACACACAGAATCAGCAATAATAATCAAAAACGAAGAACACACGAACCTGTTTGTTTTCTTTTATAAAAACAGAATCAGCAATAATAATCAAAAACGAAGAACACACGAACCTGTTTGTTTTCTTTTATAAAAATGAGCTATGCATCTTCGTCAACACAATGTACCCTAATGTCCCAGACGAAGACGCACCTCTCATCTCTCCTCACAGACTTTTAACCACTGGATCATTTATCCAATGCAACTGGTGGCAGCTTGTGGCCACAATTCAAAAATGTCTGAATTTGAAAATCGTTTTTATATAGGCACATAGCCCTTAAAATTCCAAGCAAGAGCAACATTTTACTTTCTGGCCAGAAGCAATATAGCATTTTCTAAAAAATAAAACAAATCTTCTCCATAGACATTTCCTCGGGGCACTCGTTTTGCACAGAATAGAACAAGGGAATCTTTCTCGACTTACATTTCTCAGCTGCTCTGTCTTATCAGAGAAGTTAAAAATAGCCCCTCAGCGCGGCCTGAGCCTGGGCTGCCAGCCATCTTTTTTTTGTTTTTCCTACTCCTTGCCCCCAAGGCTCTCCGCCTGCAGGCATTACACAGATGCGATGTCAGAGAAGCTTTCTAAGCAGTGCCTCTGTTCTGCTCCTCTCACCGGCCCCCACCTACACTGGCTACAAGGTCAGAATCTGTCTCCGATTTCTGTATCACATTCTGCTCTACACAGCCCCCACCTTCTCCTCACTCTGAAGCTGCCAAAGACAAAAAGACTACTCAATTCCATAAAAACTGCAATAATTCGCTCAATTGAAAAATTATTTTTACATACAATTTGCACTCAGGGGGTCATAATCTCACCGACTTGACCCAGCACATTGGCTCACTGGACCACCAAGAACACAAACCTGTATTCTTGAACAATTTGCAAATTCGAAATACCCACAATTCTTTTTTTTTTTTTTTTTTTTTTTTTTTTCAAGCTAAACATTTCAAAAATTACTTGACCCTCTAGACATCTGTCGCCAAAACTCAATGGCATCCTTCCAAGCTGGTCTACATTTTCTCTTTCATAAGAGTGTCTCGTTGTCCATCTACTTGTTCTGCTTTTACTCGGATACCTTCCTCAACTAACACATTTTCTCGAACTTTATTTGAATTCTCCTTACTCTTCTCTTCCTGTCTACGTGCTTTTTCCGTACGTCTATACGATTCTTTTCGCCATAATTCAATGGCGTCTTTCTGTTAATTGTCTAGCTTTCCTTTTCCATAATTCTTGCTCTACTTTCACGATGCAATCTGCATCCCAGGTCCCAGCTGCGGGCCACCTCTGACTTTCTGGTAATTCCTTAGTGTAGTCTACCCATAGATCAAGAAATAATATGGCGTCTAGGCCATGTTTATGATACATGAAGTACCCTGGAGTGTCCCTAGGAGGAATGGGAACAGCTTCTTCGAGTACCCCTTTTCTAGTTGTGATCTGTCTTAGTTTCGAAAAGAGCGGCATATTGAGAACTGATCTGATACTTGGTTTTGAACAAACTTAATACAATAAAACACAATAATGAACAGTCATTCATACCACAATATGCAGGACGTATTAACACATTTAACATTTAACGTTTTTAAATGAGCAACAATGATAATGACGATCTAAGAAAACCTAATCACAAGACATAATCCTCGACATTAACGGAATTATTCTGAATATATATACTTGATATACTAGATATACTGCTAAACAGTACAGATACACTGCTGAAACAGTGCAGACCGGATTTGTGTACCCAAACCCGTCTGGATCGGCACAACTTATGTGCACGCCAGAACGCCTCCCCAGTAATGGTACTCACCGGGTAGCTCGGAACGGAAGGCCTCGGAACGGAACTGAACTGAACTGGACCGGACTGGACTCGACTCGAAAACTTCGGAAACTTCGGAATCTGGTGGGCCTCTGTATACCTCGGACACAGCTCTCTCGCAGGTGGGCTCTGGGTAGGACAATCTGCGTTCCTCACCGCCTCGTATGGATGCCTGGTCGCAGTCTGTCCCCTTCGTTGGCCTGAGGGAGTTGGCGGGAAGACCCGCGACGTGCGCGCTTGAAGTCCATCACGGCTATGGAAGGGGGCAAAACTGGACCTTCATCTCCGGCGTGTGGGGAAAGAGATTAAACTGTTCGGGCGCCATTATGTGGTAAATAAAATATCACGCTCTCATAATTTCATAATATCAATAAGATCATGCATAAAGCAAGAGGCTGAGTCTGTGGTATCAGGTTCATAAAGGGATTTATTCCAATAACTCGAGTCAAAGGGAGAATATTTCCATCACCAAAATTGGATCTGGAAAGGGGCTCAAAAGTATTCTCAATATATTCTCAAAACATTATTCACAGAGTACAGTATATATACATTTCTCAATTGTACGTAAGCAAAAGAGCAAGAGAGAATGAGATAAGAGCATGTGGGCGTGTAAGTAGGCGTGAAGGTGGGCGTCCATGTGGGCGTCCACTTGATGATGATGGGTAATTTGTCATGTGTGGGTGGATACCTGGAGAATCCTGCAATGTCAGCAGAAATATTTGGCAGAGATGCGTGCGCAGTCGCATGACGTGTGATAGACGTGCAACTAGAGGGAGAAAGGGACTTGACATTTAGCTCTACATGTGGAGACAAAAGTCTGGGGTTATGTCAACCTAATCCCAAATCATATCTAATATCCTATGTTTAAAGAACTGTGTTATCCAAAAAGAAAGGTCTCTCGAACAAAATCTATTCTATACTGACTGTGAGTGCGTGTACAAGCGTCTAAGTGTCTACACTAAATGCGAGGGGGTAGGAATATTCCATGGTAACAGGGCTATGAATTACTTGCATGAGGACAGAGAAGCCGGGCCTTTTGCTCGGTAGCTGGAAGAATGTTTACTTAAACTACTAGACAGGAATGCATTGGGCAGGGAGCGGAGCAGATAATTTCCGAAGGTGAAATACAGTTCTTGGCAGGCAGCAAGCTGATGTCGGGCATCGTGAGCCGCGCAGAGGATGAGACAAAGTTCATGGTCACAGATGCAGGCTCGGACTGGAGCTTCAGAGACAGAAAGCAAGAAAAGCTTGATGACAGAATCAGGGCCTACTTGCCTGGACTGTAAAATGGCATAAGTGAACCATATAAAGGCGGTGGCCTTTCGTACTTAGGAATGGAATATCCGGCCCATTCATGGCGGATCAACAGAGGACATGTTAACGGTGGACGCACATGTATTTGCGTCTTCATAACTGGAACTGGAGGGAACATACATGTACTTGTAACATGCACATAGAACCGTTGGGGTCCAAGATAGGGGACATAACTGACCAGAAAAATCCATATTTCCACACCCCCCAATCCTTATTATTATTATTACCCCTGCCCGTTACCCTCAATCTATATGTATATATATTTTTAATACTTTTATTCCCCTTACCTCTTCACGTCTTCTCCTCGATCTTCCTTGCTGACGTCCTACATCGTAAAGAGGAAGTGTCATTCCGTTTCCTCTAAAACGACGCCGATTGTCACCACTCCCCGGTCGTGGAAGGCATACACGTGGTAAAGAAGTTTACGTGGTAAGTGTACCGTTGTAAACGTAAAGCGTAGAAAAGCCTTCGTGGTTAAGGATGTTTCCCGGAGGAGTGGTGCCTCCAGCCGGCCGAACATTCAGGCGCCCTTCTGGGTGGAGGACATGCCCAGGCTCCCATTCATCGTCTGAGCGCCGAGCCACTTCAGTGTTACTGAGGATTTAATTTTTATCTCCCCCGAATCTAAAATATTGTGATACAAAAAATGACTGCGTGACTCGGACCCCACTCCTAATCAGCCAACTTGTATAGCAGACCTACGCGCCACACTGTTCTCTCTACATTGCATTTTTCTATACTTCTTCTCACTACCTTACCTCTCTGCCTTTCTACCTATACCTTTCTCTGCTTCTACTTCTCTCTAACCTGTCTCTTTTTCTACTAAAACACTCACGCTCTTTCTTCCTAACCCCTCAGTGAACCCCAGCCCTCGGTCAACAATTTTGTCTCTATCTCCTGCGTAGAAACCTTTTTTTGTTTCAAGGGCATTTGTTCTTGAAATTGAAAAAATCAGAGGTCCACCAACAGGAAGTGTCCCCCTGCGTGTCAGGGCTATTAAGCATTTCTTACGTGGTCTACCATTCCTTCCATGCTGGTCGCAGTCACAGAAATCTAGTGATGCTTGATTTGCCCTAAATCAGGCAGGGCGATTGTCACTGTGGCCTAATGGCACTGAGGCGGGCAGGCCAAAGGTTTTTGAACTCGAAACCAGCTGAGACTCTGCCAACTGAAGCCCTGCTGTTCCCCCACATCTAAATGGGCCAGTTAATGGTGGTGCACCCTCTGTGCCAAACTCCAAATGAGGGCCTTTGTCCTTTTAATCACACATTTTAAATTAGCATACCAACATTGACTGGGTTCTTAACATAGTTGTTTTTGTACAGACAATATCCACTAGGTTAAATTGCAACACCTTAATCTCTACATGTCTCTGATCAATTATTCTACCTCACCATGCGAGTAAAAATTAGATTGCAGCCAGTTAGTTTTACAATGTTGTACAATTTTCAATGAGTAAATATTCTAAATTAACTTTATATGAGTAAAGTTAGCAGTCAGTGATGCAAATATTTCTGTGTGTTCCCACTGGATATTGGTTGAGCTGGATTCCTTTACTTTTTTATTTTATTTATGCAGTATTTTTTGACAATTATAAACAATTTGTCCTCCCATGTTTTCTTTCATTTTAGCATGTCGATACATTTATAATTATTTCATTTCCTTGTTGCCTTTTTAACTCTATTTGTTGACAGTTTACCCTTTATTTTTTCAATACTTTTTTCAGATCATTGAGACCACACCCTGTGGAATGCATATCCATGTGATTTATGCTTGTGCTCTTCTGACTGCTTAACACTAAGATATATACACCGGTGTCCCTGTTTCGAGTATATCTATATGTTCAGTCTGCTGTGATGATTTTCATTCTTGGTCAAATCAAATTATTTTTCATCAAGGAATAGACAGCATTTTAGTGCAGTACAGTTTCTGTCTTTGATTGGTTTGTACATATATGCTGTACTTAGTAACTTTCTTCATCCTGGACTTTCCATCATATCTGTCCTTCCAGCTTTATTTACCATTCACAGCATCAAAGTCATTATGAAATAAAGGCTAACGTCTTCCTCCGCTAAATTAGAATTGTCTCAGTGACTCTTGCTGATGAAAACCTAGCTTCTTCATAGAAGTCCTTTTCTTCACCACCGACATATACTCCTGGATCCAGACATTTAGCTCCTGTTAATCCACCTCCAGCCGAAGCACAATTGTTTCTAGTGGCTTTGAATTTGCTGTTGCATTGAAACCTCTAATTGGACCTACCTAGCCATAAATCTTTCAAATGATAGAAAAATAAGGATACATGCTAACCTATAACCTCCAACTGTATTCGAAACATTCGACCACTTAAACATGCTCAAAATCCCACTAGAGCAGCCAGTTCAAGGCATTGTTCTTCTCTATTCTATATATTGTCCGACTTTCCCCTTCCAGCCATGTCATCCATCAGAAAAGTTATCCAGTATTGGGGTATCTTTCATAGATTCACATGCCTGAATCATTCCCCGTCGCCGAGGCGGGAGTCCCCGGTAAATAAAAAAGTAGTGCCAAAATGCTAGTAGTAGTAGTAGGCCCAAAGAAAAGGCCAAAAGCCTGTATCTTAGCAGCCTATCTACCTCATTATGCAAAAAGAACCAAGAATTTGGTAACAACCAATCAGACACCAGCACCCTTCTAGAACCCTCTCAGCAGAGCCAGTTCTCCTCAGATTTTCACCGCACGTCGTGTGGAAGGGAGTCTCCCTTAGTGCCTCTCAGTTTTCTTTCAACTTGCTTCAGCATGTCAGACAAGAAGGCTTTATTTAAGTCCTGCAGGACCTGCACCAAGAAGAGAGTCCATGTTGATGATCAACATGTAGACTGCATCTACTGCCTCTACCCTAAACATGAGGCAAAAGATTGCAAGATTTGCCGCACCTTCCCTACAAAAACTCTCAGGGATAGGGAGGCGAGAGTGCTTTTGTGGCTTAAATCCTCTTCGGCTGAGGAGGATGACAAAGCCTCTACTTCTAGCAAGAGAGCTAGATCGCAGGACAGCTCTTCCAGCGAAGGGAGGAAGCGTCAGAAATCGCATCATTCTACTTCTGATGCGCACTCTCCTCAGGAATCTACAGTCAAGCAAACTGTGAGTAAAAGCCTTTCAAAATCTTTGGCTTACTCTCAATCTTCAGTTTCTGTCACCTCGTCTGCTTCTTCATTGACGCAAACATTCACGACGACGGCGCTTACCTCTCCTATTATGTCTACGAAGATTACTATCCTCTCAAAGAAGCCCACCGTCGAGGGGTCGTCGACGAAGTCCTCGTCGACGAAGTCAGCAGTACCGCCGTCGACGATTCCGCCATTAAAAAGCCTGTCGACGTCGAGCTCGTCGACGAAGAGCTCGTCGGCGAAGATTCCATCGTCGACGAAGATCCCGTCGACGAAGAGCTCGTCGACGTCGAGCCAGTCGACGAAGAGCTCGTCGACGAAGATTCCATCGACGAAGACCCGTCGACGTCGAGCCCGTCGACGAAGGGCTCGTCGACGAAGATTCCATCGATGTCGAGCCCGTCGACGACGGCTCCATCGACGTCGAGCCCGTCGACGAAGGCTCCGTCGACGGTGAGCCAGTCGACGACGATAGCACCATCTACGATACCGTCGACGATCCCGTCGACGATCCCGTCTACCACAGCCCCGTCGACGACGACCTCGTCGACGATGATCTCTACTCCAGTTTCCACCAGGACTTTTCAACTAAAGTCTTTTCAAAGGCAGGACATTTCACCGCTTACTCCCTCGCATCTCCTGGAAACTTATGTGCAGTGTGACGATGATGATTATGTGGACGACGAGGACGAAGGGCCCTTTGGGGTTGCTCGCCATCCTTCGGAACTGCACATCAAATGTCAGGAGGACGATGAGGATGAGGATTATCAAGGGCATTACTATCAGGAAGACATAATCGTTCCGCATCATAGACCCTGCTACACACAACCTCGTAGGAATGAGATGTCACATCTGCCTCCTACTTTGATACAAGACCTACAAGCCATGCTTGCAGATTATAAGCAGCGTTTTCCGCCGCAGCCAAACGTTCCACAGGTTCCACAGACTGCGCCGCAGCCGGACCCATTGCCTCTGCCTGAGGGTCCAGCCCCAATGCCTCAACTGCCTGATCCTCCACAGGACCCGCATCAGGATACAACCTCGGAGGAGGAATACGAAGAGGGCGAGTTGCCAGACCCAGCAGACCCTTGGGATTCATATATAATCCCTATGCCTTCGCCACCTACCCCTCTACCATCTGATTCGCCTCCAGAAGATATAGGGGGGTTCCATAACCTTATGCAGCGAGCTGCGACCAGGTTCAGCTTGCCGGTTACCATTGAGCAGTCTGACTGTTTTCTGCATGATTTTAAGGAGGAGTCAAGGAAGGTTACGAGAGCTATCCCTATCATTGACTATATTTGGAAAGAAGGGGTTAAAATCATGAAAAACCCGGCATCAGTACCAGCGGTGCTTCCACGGATTGACAAAAAATACCGTGCTCCAGCCGACAGTCCCTCTTGTCTCACTGGTCAACCGCGTCCAGACTCGGTTATATCTCAGGCAGCCCAACAAAAGTCTAAGAATCCGGCAGCACCGGTCACTACACCACCGGATAGGGAAGGACGCCGACTGGATCTAATTGGGAAAAAATGTTCAACTATGGCAGCTGCTTCCATCAGGGCAGCCAACTCCCTAGCGATAATTGGGCGTTATGACCGCCAGATGTGGTCAGAAATGGCAAGCTTTATCGACCTCATCCCAGAGGATAACAGGCAAGATGCTCGAAAGGTTTTGTTGGAGGGTGAGCGTGCAGCCTCAGAGACTATCGACTGCGCACTGGATATTGCGAATACTAACTTTCGCCAGTTGGCTGGGGCTGCGGTTCTTAGGCGCCAGGGTTGGCTGAAAGCTACCACGTTCAGACCAGAGGTCCAGACAAAAATATTGGACATGGCCTGTGATGGCGAATCATTGTTTGGGAAACACATAGATGATGCACTCCAAGCAATTAAAACGGATACTGATACTGCAAGATCGTTGGGCTCCTTGCAATACAAAAGAGGTACCTTCAGAGGAGCAAGGGGCCGTGGATTTTCTTCCAGAGGAAGTTATCATACCCAACAAAATAGGTACCAGCCTCAGTATCGGCAATCATATCAGTCTTCCTACAGACAGACCAATACATCTGGTTTCTCTCGTCAAGGCGGACGAAAAAGATCGCAGAATCAGGGAAGAGACACCTCACGGAAGCAATGATTTCTGCAGGGCGCCTTTCACTCCTTTTCCCCTCCCTGTGGGTGCAAAAATTTCAACTTTTGCGACCAGGTGGCAAGAAATTACGTCGGACCAGTGGGTTCTGGACCTGGTTCACAACGGTCATACCTTAGAGTTTGTCACCAAACCACCCAACAAACCACCCAAGGGACCCCCTCCCCCTCGTCTTCACTTACTATTCAAAGAAGCTTTAACAATGCTCCTCAAGAACGCAATCGAGAAGGTTCCTGCGCTTCAAAAGGGGACAGGTTTCTATTCCTGCTTTTTTCTCATCAAGAAGAAATCAGGGGAGTGGCGCCCAATCTTAGACCTTCGCAATCTGAACAGATTCCTCAAGAAGCAGGGATTTCGCATGGTCACTCTGGCGGAAATTCTAGGTTGCCTCAACGAGGGAGATTTTCTAGCTTCCTTAGATATGGAAGACGCTTACTTTCACATCCCAATACATCCGAAGCATCGCAAGTATCTTCGCTTCACAGTGGCTGGCGCCCATTACCAGTTCAAGGTGCTCCCGTTTGGGTTAAAATCTGCCCCAAGGATCTTTACGAAGTGCCTAGCTCCAGTGGCAGCAGTGTTGCGCACCCAAGGAATCCAAGTCTTTCCGTATTTAGACGACTGGCTAATAAAGGGTCCTTCGGAAAGATCAGTCAAGACTGCCGTGACAACATCTCTTCGTCTGTTCCATTCTCTGGGGCTTACGATCAACAGGAGCAAATCTCAATTACAACCAAGGCAGATCCTTCCTTTTTTGGGCGCGCTGTTAGATACCGTCCGCTGCAAGGCATTCTTGTCTCACGAAAGGCAGGTTCGTCTTCAAAACTTAGCAATCCGAATTTCCAAAAGAAAGTCAGTTTCTGTCCGGATGTTCGCGTCGCTGCTAGGGATGTGCTCCTCTGCAATACACCTCGTTCCTCTGGCGCGGCTCCGCATGCGACCCTTGCAGGAGGAGTTACACCTTCAGTGGCAGCAGGTGATGGGCTCCTTCGACGACATCATCAGAGTCACTTCAGGCATGAAGAGCGCTCTACGTTGGTGGTCCCATATTCCCAACTTATCAGAAGGACTTACTTTCATTCAGAAAATTCCAGACTTTGTCCTCACTACCGATGCTTCCATGGAAGGATGGGGAGGTCATCTCCAAGATTTACAGATACAGGGGAAGTGGTCCCCAGAGTACAAAAACAAACACATCAACAGTCTGGAATTGCGAGCAATTTTTCTGTCTCTGCAAGCTTTCCTTCCAAGGATTGCAGGTGCTTCGGTTCTGATTCGAACCGACAATACCACCAGCATGTTCTACGTGAACAAACAAGGAGGAACAAGATCAGCAACTTTGTCCACGGAAGCTCAGGAGTTGTGGGAATGGGTCACACTCCACAACATAACCCTCAGAGCAGAACATGTCAGAGGTCTCTGCAATACATTAGCGGACACGCTCAGCAGATCCCAATCGGATTGCCACGAATGGGAGCTAGAGCAAGCTCAGGTGCTCAGAATATTCAGAGCTTGGGGAACACCACCGCTGGATTTGTTCGCCACGAAGGAGAACAAGAAATGCCGCTTCTATGCCAGCAGATACCCTCAACAGGGCTCAAGGGGGAATGCCCTGTCCATGCTATGGTCAGGGATTTGTGCTTACGCTTTTCCCCCGATACCCCTGATACCGAGGGTCATACGCAAGATGAAGTTGGAGGGCTGTCGTCTCATCTTGATTGCACCCAGATGGCCACGCCAATACTGGTTTCAGGAGCTCCTATTGCTATCACAGGACCAGCCGATCAGTCTTCGCCCGACGCCCACAATGCTGTCAAGGAACAAGGGTCAGGTTCTCCACCCGGACCCTCAGTCCCTACATTTACACGCATGGCTCCTGACTTCTTAGAGGTTAAGGACCTGGATATCCCTCAGGACTGTAGGGATATATTAACAAAATCACGAGCTCAGAGCACGATAAAAACTTACCGTCTAAAATGGAAACGGTTTTGCTGCTGGTGTGAAGCAAACCAGGTGCACCCGGTGGATGACCCTGCAGAAAAGATCCTTCCTTACTTGTTACACCTGGCAAGATCTGGGCTTTCTTTCCCTTCAGTCAAGGTCCACTTAGCTGCACTTTCCAGATTCAGAAGGGGTGCTCATGGCCCTTCCCTTTGTTCGTCCTCTTTAATTAAACAGTTTATGAAAGGACTATTCCGAGAGTTTCCTCCGGTCAGACTTCCGCCACCGGAATGGGAACTCAACACAGTCTTATTGCAGTTAATGAAGCATCCATTCGAGCCCATCCATAAGGCTGACCTAAAATTCCTTACATGGAAGGTTGCTTTACTTCTGGCTTTAACATCAGCTCGAAGAGTGAGTGAAATTCAGGCGTTTACTGTAAAGGAACCTTTTCTACGCTTCACTCAAGACTACGTGCACCTCCGAACTAATCCAACGTTTATCCCTAAGGTGCCTTCACAGTTTCATCTTAATGAACCAGTGACGTTAAAGACTTTCTTTCCTAATCCATCCACCCCAGTGGAACGAGCCTTACATTCTCTCGATATCAAGAGATGTCTTAAATTCTATCTTCTAAAAACAAAGAACCCCAGAAAGTCCGATCAATTATTCGTGGCTTATGGCCAAACTGCTCTGGGAAAGGCGGTTACAAAATCCACCATTGCCAGATGGATAGCATCTACAATACTTTTCTGCCATGACAAGGCTCACAGGCCTCTGTTGAGGAAACCCAAGGCCCATTCCACGAGGACAGTAGCAGCGTCTACAGCATTGTTTGCTGGTGTGACTCTAGAGAATATCTGCCGTGCTGCGACGTGGAAAAATGTCCACACTTTTACCAGGCATTACTGCCTCCAATCTACGCATCGTGATGATGCAGCAGTTGGGCAAGCTGTACTACGACATCTGTTTCTTTGAGATACCTTCAGGTACCCTTTTTTCATATTTTAATATGTAAGATGTTGATATCTTTAATATAACAATGCAATGTGTTACAATGATGATTTGCTTTCATGTTAACATGCTTTTCTCTTTATAGATGGCATATTTTGAATTTTAAGATCTTTTCTTATAACTGTTGTTAACAAGCTGTGGATGCAATTAGGGAGCATCAGCACTAGTCTCCCGCCATCCGCAAACGACTGTATACTTGGTATACTGCTCGCTATTCTGATTCAGGCATGTGAATCTATGAAAGATACCCCAATACTGGATAAGAAAACAAGTTACTTACCTGTAACTACAGTTATCCAGTATTGGTATCTTTCATAGATTCACATGCACCCACCCTCCTCCCCGTAGAGTCAGTTCTATATAATTTGGGACGTTCACTTCCCACTTGTGCTACGAAAATCTGAGGAGAACTGGCTCTGCTGAGAGGGTTCTAGAAGGGTGCTGGTGTCTGATTGGTTGTTACCAAATTCTTGGTTCTTTTTGCATAATGAGGTAGATAGGCTGCTTAGATACAGGCTTTTGGCCTTTTCTTTGGGCCTACTACTACTACTAGCATTTTGGCACTACTTTTTTATTTACCGGGGACTCCCGCCTCGGCGACGGGGAATGATTCAGGCATGTGAATCTATGAAAGATACCAATACTGGATAACTGTAGTTACAGGTAAGTAACTTGTTTTTATACCTCTCCCGCAAAGGATCTTCTGTGCCTCCTCCGGCACTTCCCCAGTCTACCACTCTAGTCCTAATTTGGACTTCTTCAAATAGTGAGCATGTCTGCTCAGCCGTATTTCCCGTCATTGTGTCATCCAACACTTCACTCTCACCAGAAACTGTCTAGCCCTCACAGCGGTTTTACCTGTGTTCCAAAATGTGTTAATGTAAAGGTATGCAACCTTCAATTTGGGAAAAGACAATTTTTCCAAGAAACAGTAATTTATTAAAACATCATATGAAAGGCTATATTGACCAGTTTTCAGCTATACTTTCAAAAACAAACTAATTTCAAATGGAAGCAAAATCACTAGAATAATATAGCACAGATGTATGAAACACAGGTTGCACAATACTGGTCTCAAATTGTGCCCAGTATTTTGTACATTTAGAAAGGCCTGTGGTTGTTACTGTCTTGAGTACTGTGTTTTGACGTGTTTGGTCTTGTGGTTGCTTTTTTCCTCTTTGTTTGCTATCTTGCCCAGTAGGGGACGGTACTAAGGTTACACCCTTGCTAGTTCCATTTGCAGTTTCCCCACACATTTGAGTAAGGAGGCACATTGCCTCTGAAAGTTGTTGATAGTTAATAAATGCTCTTGTCCTTGGCTTCAATCCTGAGGATACCTTCTTGCTCAATGGGTATAGTTCTTTTGAACTAAGACTAGCATCTGATCCATCCTTCTTAGCTCATGTGTTATGTGTCTTGTGTTGATAGAGGGTGACCAAGCTTCTTGGTTCATGATTATCTGTCTAACCTGTTTTCAGGTCATTGGTTCTTCGAGATCTGTCACTTTATAGTGCAATATGTTTTCAACAACCTGTTTTAGATTATGACCAGTGGGCCTGATTGGTATATAGTTTTGCCTGACCTGTAGAAGGGGCAGATGTTAAGATTCATGCCTTCATCCACGGGACATGTGGAGTGCCTGCCTGTGGGAGCTCAGTTAAGTCTTTGGTGACTTCTTTAGTCTTATCTTTTCAGACAGTATTTCTCAGCTTACTTGTGATTTATTAGTATTGTTTGGACGTTTTGCCTAGGGTGGTTTCAGTCCTGTTCATGCTAGGAATTCTGGTGCTATTTTGGATGGGCCTGCACTAATGTGTGACCGTGAAACACCCTTGAGGTACTCCTTCTGTATTCATCTTCTTCTTAGGTTCTTCTGACTCTTATTATACTTTGTTCATGGGATGGCCATTGTTCACTGTTTTTTTTTTTACCTCACTTTGTAGCCAACAACAAACTGGAGGAATGCTGAATTAATCTCAACCATTTCCGCTCGTTTGAGAGCCACAAGTTGAATCCTTGCAGGCGGTGCGTGCTGCGGCAGTCCCACGGCAGTGCCTTTCTAAAGCTCAAAGGAGAGCCTTAGAAAGGCACCTCTGTGGGAGCGCCGCAGCACGTTCCTTTACAGGAAGAAATGCACTATGTCATACATTTCTTCCCATGCAGGAACCAAGGGTGCAGAAATACAGGGGGGCTCTGCTAGGGCCCCCTTAGTTTCCTCATCGCCACCCTTTTCATGGTAGGCTCACTGCCAGGAAAAGGAGGGCGGTGAGGAAACTCGTAATATGCTCAGCGGTGCCACAGCGGCACTGCCAGCATATTACTTCCTCAGACCGCTACGCCACCATAGCGAGATTGCAGATCCCCAGTGGTAGAAGCGGTCCAGTGGCAGTCCAATTGCCGTGATATGGTGGTGAACCCCCAGTCTGGCGTCCGTGGACTGCCACCACTATTATGGCAGTCCAATTGACGGTGTAGTCGTAATCAGGTTTTAAATCTTTTGAAACTTAAAAAAAAATAATCTGTTTTCGAACCTCTGTGAGCATGTCCGCTGATATGCACACAAGACGCTTCTTTTTGCTTTACTTCTCCAAAATCACTTAACAGATATTCACCAAACAAATAAAAGGCAGCTAATGACCATAGTGCCACTGTTTTACAAAAATATTGTAACCATCCATTCAATGGTTTCAAAGATATGTCTAGAAACAATTTCCTATATGAAGTCCAATTTTATTGGCAACTGAAAAACAGGTTTGCCCCGCCCCTCCATATAACTTTTGAACAATTTAACTGATTTGCACCAAATCTGGCACACTCTTACAAGCCCCTTGTCGGATTCCTTCACAAATAGTGCATACAATCAAAGTTTGTCAGTGGGACCAAAAGTTATTAAAGATACAAAACGTTCAATTGCTAAGGAGGGAGGTGTGCAAATTGACCATAGTAGGACTGCTCCTTTGTGAAATATATACATCTGTGAAACATATATAGAAATGTAAATTACACATAATTATTTTGCTCTTAATACTTGACTTTGGCGACGGCTATAGTGGCTCGAGTTATACTTGTATCCTCAACCCACATATGGCTGAAGCCCACCCCTCGTTGGGTAGTTCGTTGAGTGATCAAAGTTAACTACAACACGTGGTGAGAGAAAACATTTAGATGTCTGTCTTGAATTGTAACTATTTAATCCAATAAAGAGCAGGTGTAAGTGCTGCTTGTTTGTTAATGTCAAAAAAGACAAAGGGATCCACCCTTATGAAAAAGTACAGAAGTGTTCCTCCAGACTAAGTGTGTCTCCTACAATTATGGGAAGCACACAGCTTTGTTTAAATACCCCTCACCCACCAGAAGGGCCCTTGGTGGCATGCTTCACCATTTGGGTCTTCCCGCCCCGCTGCGGGACCGGGCGTCTTACGACTACGCGGGAGCACTGATTTTGAAAATAATACTATGTGTGGTGTAGGAGTGTGAGTGGAAGGGTCAAAAGTGAGTGATCTTCCAGGTCTTGTAACAAAATATTTAGCTCCAGAATGTACACCTCCACTAACCTTAGCTGTGGAACTATCCCATGCAGTTTCCTTATCAGGCTGACTTTTCTGTAGTGCCCTATCTGTGTGGGCACCATGTTCCTCTGCTGGCGCCTCATCATCTAACCAACCATACTTCTCAACCCGTGCTTCCTTAATCTTCCTTCCTTTGAACAAGGACAACCTACTAGCATTCCAAACTTGACCATTATTCATCAATGGAGACTTGCGCAAAATATTTACAACACACTGCGGTTTTAAAAAGTTGCTCATACGCTTTCTCACCAATTGTCCTTTTTTGACTTTAACACATTCTCCCACCCTGAGTTCAACCTTTTTCCCTCCATGTAACAAATCATACCTGTCCTTATTCGTTGACTTAGTAATTTCCAGCCTATCTCTCACCACGGTAGGACAGCAAGCTACCTTACTCGTACTAGCCATCCTTACCATATTGTCCTTAGTACAAGGAGTCCTTCCTCTCATTAACTCAAAAGGACTAAGCCCAGTCGTCTCACACAGTAATCCTGTATACCCATACCATCTTCATGATTTCTCTTCCCCAATCCAAGTTGTTACAGAGAGACAGTTCAACTATGCCTTTTATCACACAATTAAAATGTTCCATGTTATGTGGTTTGATAGAGCACTCGTGTACCCGAAGGTGTCTTGTCGCTGTTCTGAGTGAGACGTTCAGACCTGGTTGAAGTGCTGTATGGTTATTATAGCCTAAAAAGCCATGTTTTCAGTGCTTTTCTGAAATATAGGAGATTCTGGGAGTTTTTCAGTTCAAATGGAAGGGAATTCCACAATTTGGCTGTGCATGTTAAAAAACTTTTCCCACCCCACTGGGCCTGTCTAAATTTTGGTACTTCGATATTTTTCATGCCCGAAGATCGGAACAGTCTTTAAAGTAAATAACAGCGGAAATGCTGCCTAAGGTCTGATGGTCCGATGTTGTGCAGTGCCTTAAAGGCACAGTACTTCCTCCCTCAAAAATGGTATACTCATGAAGTGCTTGAAAACATCAGACACAAACTGGCCACCGTTGTCACTTATGACAACTTTGGGAAACCCTTCCCTGTGAAAAACATCGTCTAAAATCCCTAAAACACTAAAAGCATCTGCCTAACTTATAATCTTGACTTCCCGCCAATTAGATAAGTGCTCAGTGACCACCTATACAAACTTGGACATACCATTTTTACCTTGCACAGGGCGAAAAATATCTACACCTATTCTTGCCCTTTACATCTTTTGAGCCTCAGTGGAATGTAAAGGGGGTTTAACTGCAACCAAAAATTTATGAGAGTTCATAAACTTTGCACACTTCCTTACCACACATTCAATATCCCTGTAAAAACCACACCACCCACATGATTGCTTGACCCTTCATTTAGTTTTCACAATGCCAAGATGACCTTCGTGACACAAGTTTATGATCTTACTACGCAATCCACCAGGTGGAACCAAATGTCCACTCCTCTATAAGAACCCACTCTCCACAGACAATTCATTCCTTACTTGCCAGAACGCAGTTTGTTCTTACTCAAGATATCTTTTCTCCAGCCATTCATCAATGATACACCCCATCGCTTTGGACAAAATATCATCCAATTCTGTGTTCCATATCTTCGCTTCAATGCCATGTAAATCACCAAAAAACAAAGTCAGCATCAAACAATCATCCTACTTATTTTCTATATCATGTTTAATAGGTAAAGGTAATCTACAGAGAGAGTCTGTGATTTTATTACGAGCACCGGTCACATCATTTAAAAAGCCTGTTTTAATCTAGGTGAAACATTATTAAGACTTTGTGATGTGAGGACTTTGGTTAAAGGCTTGTGATTGCACCTCACAATCACTTTTGCTCCCCAAATGAACTGCCTAAAGTTCTTAAGGCCTCACATACATCCTAAGGTCTCTCTTTCTTCAACAGAGTACTTTTCCTCTGATGGTGTCAAGGCATGTGAAGTAAATGCAATAACATGTTCAACACCTTTGTTGTCAAGTTGTTGCCCCCAATCCTTTTTTCACTGTCATCCGTGGTATTGAACCTTTTACAGCTGGGATCAAACCACTGTAGCACAGGAGCCACACAAACAATGTTCTTAATAATATGGAAAGCTTCTTGGCACTCTTGTGACCACACAAACTTGCACCCCTTCTTCAACAATTGTCTGATAAGGTATACATTTTCCCTGAAAAGTTGCGCACAATGTTTGCATACTATTCTGTTAGCTCTAAGAAAGCACGCACTTCATCCTTATTCTGCGGTGGTGGGGCAAGTATAATTGCCTCAACTAACTCTGCTTTCTAAGTAATTCCTTTGAAACTGATTTTGTGTCCTAAATATGTTACCTTGGTTCTTGCAAACTTACATTTAGGTGCTTCTGCAGTCAACCCATACTCATCCAGAATTCCTAATACTACCCTAAATTCTTTGTCATGTTCCTCCCTGTTCTTACCTGTCATGCACTCACCTGGTCTCAACCATGGAGACGACACTGGAACAGATGCTGGACCTCCTATCACTCCAGAGGACAAGGCAGGTCAAGGAACCTAAACCTTAGATCCCACACTGTCCCATGAGGGTAAGAGGGGTTGGGATACAATGAAAAAAGAGTGACTTGCGGTACTGGATCTGCTCAGTGGCCGTGCAACACTCTGTAACAGGATTTGTCACTTCTGAGACCTTCTACGTTTGCGCGGTAGATGTGCCCTGGACTAGAACCTCTGGCTTTGCGATGATGCAATGCACTGTAAATAACAAGAGGAGACAGTTACCATCAGTTCACTAAAAAGGTCTACATTCAATGTACATGCATTAATTTCAGTGGCATAAGCTTAGCAGTGGTTCCCAAACTGTGCCCCGCAGCACCCTGGTGTGCCATCAAAGCTAGCAAAGTGCGCCGTGAACAGATGAAATAATTATGTACTGATGGTGCCAATTAACTCTTCTGACCTAATAGGAAATCAAGTTTTAAAACGGTAAATTGATATGGTAATTGGTCGTTTTGTTCATTCCTCTGTTACTGGATTTCGTTAAATTGCACAGCAGTCACATAATTAAAACATACAAACAGATACCAAAGCTCTACTTTGAGATTTTCATCAAGGACTACGCTAGTAACAGACAGTATTTCACAGGCTCTGCGGCCACCTACTGGAAAGATATTGAATAATTGTCAAGTAAAATCACTTCATTTATTTCTGCACGATATACATGTATGTATTGCCTAATGTCCTCGGTTTTCCCAGTGATCAACATGTGGGCTTCCTGCTGGTGGGAGGGGAAACTGCTTACATAGATTCAGTAGAAAGCGTTGTCCATTGGTACTATGTACGCATCTTTATGTTTTTCACTGGGCGAGCCCATTCCTGCGCACATTGCTGGTTGCCTTTTTTATGCACATTGGTGTGGATCTGCTTTTCTCACCTTTCATCTGTCATGGTCTTGCCACAATTCTTAGGCCTTACGGGGTACATGGCTTTGCTGATTTGCTCCTCTATTTTTCCTGCAAATTGGTCAATTTATGCCACAGCACTGTGACTCCAAGTGGTACATGTAATGCTACCGTCTGCTTACAGCTGCTTACTCTTATAATCTCAGACATTTGTATATGGAAAGTACACACCCTAGGACCATCTGCATTCTGTGCGCCACCATCAGTGTGAAGACTTTCTGGAACTGCCTGGCTTCCCTATAGAGTTGCACCGATCCGGAAAAAGGGCTCATTTACTATTGGTGTGCATAAGGTTTACTACGCACATTTAATCTCCCTTCAATCTATATTAAATATGTAGACCCTAGTGCTGAAGAGTATTGTTTCTGACTTTACCAATTAGAGTTTTTTATTAAACAATTGTTAAATTTTTGTTTTGTTACATCTATGATTATAATATCTTCATCGTCTTCCTCCTAATTATTAACCAGGAGAAAAATGGAAGTACTCCAGAGGCCAAGCTTCCATCCCCCCACCTGCAAAAAAAAGTAACAGAATCGGGAGTGTTAGAAATGGGGGTCTCTAGTTGGAAGAGATGGGTACCTTTGTCCAAATAGGGACCCTTGCTTCTAGTCAGGGTAAGGGGGATACACTTCTAAAATAACCCCTGCTGCCCCCCTTGGTAGCTTGGCACGAGCAGACAGGTTTATCTCAGAGGCAGTGTGTAAAGCATTTGTGAACACAAACAGTAATTCAGTGAAAACACTAGAAATGGACACCCCTCCAGTTTAGAAAAATAAGTAATCTTTATCTAAACCAAAACAAGACCAAATGACAAACATCCACAGTACAGTAATAAAAATGACTTTCAGATAGTAGAAATAGTTCAGTTCAAAGCAAATTGCAGATGCGACACTTTTCACACAAAGTACCTTGGATGCGTCACGCAAACAACCAGAACGGGCAGCAGGAATCGTGATGCGTTGGTTCCTTACACTCATGGAAGGTGATGCATCGGTTTCTTACTGCGTGGGGAGATGATGCGTCTGTTCCTTCCTGCATCCCTCAACGAGGCGACAGACTTGGCGCCTCGATGAGATGCGATGATCCAGGATGATGCGTGGATTTTTGCAGCTGCACAGCAGGGTCTGCGTCAGGATCGGTACAGTGATCCCGGACTGCGGAGATCGTTGCACCCGATGCGTCGTGCGGCAATTTCTCAAGCCACGGCAGCCGCGGCGACGTTTTTTACGGCGATGTGTCGGAAACCTGTTGCGTTGATTTTCCAGCTCCCAGCCGAAAACAGTTCTCTAGAGGTCCATACCAACAGCAGGCACCTCTTGCAGATCAGAAATCTCAGCAAGGAAGTTCAGTGGAGCTGGTGGTGAAGTCTTTGTGTCCCTGAGACTTCAGAACAGGAGGCAAGCTCAGTTTCAAGCCCTTGAAGATCTTCCTCAAGATGGGGACGCAGCAAACAGCAAAGTCCTTTTCTCCTTTCCTTGGCAGCAAGTAGCCACCGCATACCAACCACAGACTGCAAACAGCACAGGGACAGTATTCCTTCTCAGCTTCTCTGTCTCTTCTCCTTGGCAAAGGTTCCTCATTTCCCAGAAGTGATCTACAGTTATGGGGTCTGGGCTCCAATATTTATATCCCAAAATCCTTTGTTCTCTGGTGGCAGAGAAGCCCTGTGCTCAGTCAAAACCAGTTCTGTCCTCCCTGGTGCAGCTTCCTGGCAGGAGGTGGAGACAGCAGACCAGACCCATTCAGGTGAAATTAAATCTCCTCCCCCTACTCTAAATGCAACCCAGGTCTATTCAGCCCAGCCCTGACTCATCAGGCTCTCTGGAGCCACTGCTTCTCCCTAGCCCCTGTCATCCAAAAGCCAGACATGCAATACACAAACCTAGCAGAGGCACACTGGATGGCTAAGCAAGAAAATACCTACTTTCTAAAAGTGGTATTTTCAAACACAGAATATAAAAATCACCCTCACTAAAAGATGCATTTTAACATTCTGGATCAGGCACACTAAACTGTATTTCCCTTCCTTGTTCCCAGGGGTAGTGATGTTTATAAGATGTTATAAGCAAACTCCCCATTCTGTCCTATGGGAACAGGTAGCCTTGCAATAGTGAAAAACAAAATTGGCACTAATTCACTATCAGGACATGCTGCACACATCAGGGCATGGCCTACCTCACATTCACTGCACCCTGCCCACAGGGGTACCTTGGGCCTACCTTAGGGGTGACTGACATGTAAGAAAAGGGATGGTTAGGGCCTGGCAAGTGGGTGCATTTGCCATGTTGACATGGCAGTTCTAGACTGCACACAGGCTCTGCAATGGCTAGACAGAGTTACACTTTACAGGCCGTTTATGTTGGTGGCACAATCAGTGCTGCAGCACACTATCAGCTTTTGATTTACAGGCCCTGGGCACACACAGTGTACTATACTTGGGGCTGACAAGTAAATCAAATCAGCCAATCATGGAAACACCAATCCATAACAACAATTTACAAGGGGAGCACTTGCACTTTGGCACTGAACAGCAATGGCAAAGTGCCCAAAGCATCTAGACCAGCAAAACGGAGTTCAACAGACAGCAAAAACACGGGAGGCAAATGCAAAAAATGCAGGAGAGCCCCACGCCAATGGTGCCAGGTCTAACAGGGAGTCACAGACAATAGGTCAAGGGATCCGCGGGTCAAAAAAGTTTGGGAACCACTGGCTTACAGGTTTCATCGTAGCTTGGCATGAGAGCAGAATAACCAAACTCCAGATTGGAGCACAGCACTCCTAGGAAAAAACTTGAAATACAGATTGGAGTTATTAACACTCCCAGGATAAACTCAGAACAAAGGTTGGATTTACTTGCACTCTCAAGGATACACTCAGAGCAAGGGTTGGAGTTACTTGCACTCCCAAGGATACACTCGGAGCAAAGGTTGGAATTACTTGCACTCCCAAGGTTACACTTGGAGCAAAGCTTGGAGTTACCTGCACTCCTAAGGATATACTCGGAACACAGGGTAGGTTACAAGGTTCATGCATATATAAAGGACTTTGAAGTGCTTTCTCTTGGCACTATTGTTCATCAGTGAAGCACAAAACTCAAGTCTTTAAACCTTGCGTGATACAGTTCTAGAACCAAAGTTGCAGAAAGGGTCAGGAGGATAAGTGCTGGAGTAAATCACAGAGAGGACATGGAGTGAAAGTGTATAGTCTTTGAAGACCGGGATACTTGGCCCTGTTTACTACTATAGAAGGTTTAGTGCCCACTAACCTGTCATCAAGTACTAAGCCTAGTTCTTCCACTTGACTGAAGTTTGAAGAAGATCTCAGGGCTTTGACTAAAGGAGTCATGGGGGTCCGGAGTAGCTATGCAGGAGGGAGCAAGGAGGAAGACATCAAGGGAGCTGGTGCCACGGGAACCACAGTTTCAAATGGACTTGAAGGATACTGGAGTGCTTCTCGGTTCCGGTAAGATTCTTCAGGTGAGTGGGAAGGGTGAAGCTTGTTCTGCAGTGAGCGATGGCAACCCACGATTCAGGTATGGGTGGGGTTTATATACCCTGTGACTATATACCCTCTCGAAGGCTCAATGGATGTAGCTAGATCACATGCAGCACATAGGGCACATGGCCGTCTGGAAGGTTATCGAACCTTGGAGAAAACACGTGGTAGTACACTATCTTTGACCTTACAGAATGGGGCAGGTGAACCTTATTGATCGGAACCAAATAACAGGAAATTAATGTAATATTTTTCCTCAAACGTGCAGAATTGGAAACAACACCAAGACTCGAGTAACAGCGGGTGCAGTTATTCCCTTGGTTGACTGGATTAGGGGAACTCTTATAGGGATTCAAGCACAATGGAATTACGGGTCATGAGGTTGCTGGGGAGCATCAGTCAAGAGGGTGCTGAGGGAACATTAGTCATGAGGATGCTGGGGAAACATCAGTTTGATTTGATGGGTCAAGGCTCTTTGGTTCTAAGGCGGACTCAGCCTTGGAAGGTTTCAAAGATAGTAGAGCCACCGCAAGCTCTTTAGGCCTCCAGGTGCAGTCTAGAGGTTATGGATACAAGAGATATCGGGTCTTTGGCAAATCTGCTTTCTTTCGTGGCCGCCAACAATTTCAGCAGAGCCATCAACAGTAAAATCCCTTGTACAAATCGTACAGAGGGAAGAATAAGAGAGGCCTCAGGGGTGCAAATCATCAACAGGCCTCTTCCTCTTCCTCTACCTCCCCTCCTGCCACCATTGGTACATCAGGAAAGCAGTTCTAGATTCCCCATCTTAGAACATGTTGGTCCAGTTGGAGGTCGGGTGTCCCACTTTCTACAAGATTGGAGACTGATCACATCAGATCGTTGGGTCTTGAATCTTGTAGAAAATGGGTACGCCCTTCCATTTTTGGAGTTTCCTCCTCCTTACCCTCCTCGCCAGGGTGGTTGTTCAGAAGACCACTTGCTGCTTTTGCAGCAGGAGGTTCTTACATTATTCCAAAAAGGTGCGATAGAGGTGGTTCCGGAGCAGGAAAGGGGTCAGGGTTGTTACTCCCGATATTTCCTGATCCCCAAAAAGGATTGGTCGCTTGAGACCAATCTTGGACCTCAGGATTTTGTACCTTTACCTCAGGCAGGAAAAGTTCAAAATGTTGACCTTGGCTCAGGTTCTCCTTCCGCTGCAACAGGAAGACTGGATGGTGTCCATCGATCTTCAGGATGCGTATTTTTATTTTCCCATCCTGAAGTCGCATCGGAAGTATCTCCGGTTCACGGTGGGATCGCAACATTACCAGTTTGCGGTTCTTCCGTTCGGTCTCACTTCTGCGCCTCGAGTCTTTACAAAGGTGATGGTGGTGATAGCGGCTCATCTCAGAAGGCCAGGGGTTCCTGTTTTCCCCTACCTGGACGACTGGCTGTTGAAAGCGGAGTCTCCAGAGTTGATTTCGCGCCACTTGCAAGTAACAACGCAACTGTTGTTCAAGTTGGGTTTTTCGATAAATGTACCCAAATCTCACCTGGTGGCTTCTCAGCGCAGCCTGTTCATAGGGACAATACTTGACACTTCTGTGTGTCAGGCGTTCCTGCCTCCGCAGAGGATTCTCGACATACAGGAAATGATTCCTTTATTTCACAATGGAGCGGTTGTTACAGTCCTGAAGATTCTTTGCCTGCCCAGTCTGTTCGCTTCCTGCATTCTGTTGGTCAACCATGCACGCTGGCACATGAGGGCACTCCAGTGGTGCCTCCGCAGGCAGTGGTATCAGCACAACAGAGATCTCAGGGAGAATATCAGAATCTCCAGAGAAGCTGCAGCGGAGCTGTCTTGGTGGAGTGTGCAGGGCAACCTGGCTCAAGGAAAGCCCTTTCTGCCTCCTCCGCCGGTGGCCACAGTGATCACGGATGCCTCCACTCTAGGGTGGGGTGCTCATCTGGGGGATCTGGAGGTCAAAGGCCTTTGGCCTCCAGAAGAAAGGTTGCTTCACATCAACCTTCTGGAATTGCGGGTGATACGTTTGGCACTGAAGGCTTTTCTCCCTTCCCTTCGTGGTCAGTCGGTTCAGGTCCTGACGGACAACACTACCGCGATGTGGTACATCAACAAACAGGGAGGTGTAGGGTCGTTTCGCCTCTGTCGAGAGGCTCTTTGGCTCTGGTCCTGTGCTCAGGGCCAACGGATTTGTGTGTTTGCAAATCATCTAGCCGGTGTGCTGAATGTTTATGCGGACAGTCTCAGTCGGCGTTATTCGGCCGATCACGAGTGGCGGCTTCATCCGGAGGTGGTTCATCGCATCTTTCAGATGTGGGGATCTCCTCGGTTGGATCTGTTTGCCACTCACGAGAAGGCGCACTGCCCGTCATTCTGCAGTCTCCAGTTTCCAATGTAGGGGGTGTTGGGGGACGCGTTTCAGTTGAGTTGGAGCTCACTACTCCTTTGCGCGTTTCCTCCCATACCCTTGATTCCTCAGGTTCTGAGGAAGATTTGCCAAGACCAGGCCCAAGTTATATTGATCGCCCTGGATTGGCCAAAAAGGGTGTGGTACACAGACCTACTTCACCTCTCGTAGCACCCTCCGCTCCGGCTCCCTCTCAGGGCAGATCTCCTCTCGCAGTCGCAGGGGCAGGTTCTACACCCCCACCTCCAGAGCCTGCACCTTCATGCCTGGAGATTGAACGGGGCAACCTGAGTTCTTTCTCTCTCCCGCCTGATATAGTGGATGTTATTTTATCATCCCGGCGACACTCCACTAAGTCTGTTTATTCTTCCAGGTGTTCCAGGTTTGTTAAGTGGTGTGGAGAGAGAGACATTGACCCTTTGAAGGCCCGCATGTCTAATATTTTGGAGTTTTCTCTTTCTTTAGCACAGCAAGGTTGTGCTGTAGCCACTGTTAAGGGCTATTTATCGGCTTTGTCGGCCTTTTTATGTTTGCCGGACCAGCCATCTTTATTTAAGTACCCCATTGTCATGAGGTTCATTAAGGGCCTTACAAATAAGTTTCCTCCCACACCTTTCATTATGCCTCAGTGGGATTTGAATCTTGTACTCACTTTTTTAATGGGTTCTCCGTTTGAGCCTCTTCACTCTTGCCTGTTGAGGCTTCTTTCTTTTAAAACGGTTTTCTTGATTGCCATTACCTCGGCTAGGAGGGTAAGTGAGCTTCAAGCTCTTAGTTCGAAACCTCCTTTCCTGACCATTAATGCGGATAAGTTGGTTCTAAGGACCAGGGCTGCTTTCCTCCGCAAGGTGGTTACCCCTTTTCATATGGGACAATCCATCACTTTACCTACCTTTTATCCTCCCCCTCACCCTTCCAAGGAGGAAGAGAGACTGCATCAGTTGGACCCTAAGAGGGCTGTCAGCTTTTATTTGGATCGGACAAGAGATCTGAGGCTGGACGATCAGCTCTTTGTGGGCTACGTTGGGAAAATGAAAGGCAAGGCAAGAGGACGCTTTCCAGGTGGATTATCTTGTGCATCAAGATTTGCTCATTCCACCAGAGCTAAGTCTACTTCTTCTGCTTTGGCTAGAGGTGTTCCGGTTCTTGATATCTGTAAGGCAGCAACTTGGGCCTCCCTCCACACCTTTGCAAAGCATTACTGCTTGGACTCTGAGGTTAGAAGGGATGGCCATTTTGCTCGCTCTGTTTTGCAGGATTTTTTGGTCTAGTCAGGTGGACACCCTCCTCTGGAGAGTTACGGCTTTGGGAATCTATTCAAAAGGTGAGGAATCCACAGGCAGAAGTATCCATCAGAAGAACAAGTTACTTACCTTCTGTAACGCTTTTTCTGGTGGATACAATATCTGCCTGCGGATTCCTCCCACTCCCACCCGCCTCCCTGTTGTCCACCTGTTTCTACCAAAAAGATATTTTATTTTAATATGTCTTAATCATGTTTATATTTTAATGATGGGAAATGCTTATTCTATTGCTATTTCTCTTTGCCTTTATTGATTATGCATTTGTGAATGTATATACATGTATATATTTGGTATGCTATGTTTGCATTTGAAAATGTGTCGGTCCGCCCGTTTGCCTCGGTGGCACGGAAAAAATGGGTGGAACTGACGTCAGCACGCCGACGAGGTCCTTTTGTGGCTCCGATGACGTCATACGGTGCCACGAGCGGAGCCGGTCCATTGTGACGTCCTCGTCGACGTGGGAGAGCTAGGAAAGAATTTTCCCGTGGAATGCTGGTGCAGGGGGTATTCAAAAGGTGAGGAATCCACAGGCAGATATTGTATCCACCAGAAAAAGCGTTACCGAAGGTAAGTAACTTGTTCATCAGACCTCACTCATTGAACGTGTGACCGCGTTACCGGATGCCTTTAGCTGTCTATTGATGCTGCCATGTTCAGCTTAAATTCTGCGTGCTGTTCTGCGTTAAAGTCTCTGAAAGAGGCAACTAGTTTGTCTTTGGTGAGGGCCATATCGCTTCTTGTATCATCTGATTTACATATAAAAACAAGAATAAAACATTCTTGAGCAAAAAACAAAGGAAACATTTGTTTAAAATTCACTCAGTGGTAAGGAATAGTCCATATAGCTGTGCAAGCTCGAGTCCAAGTTGCCTTTGGAACTTGACCACTGTCACTTGAACTTCGCATGCTAGGCAGGCATTCCACGAGCTTGGCACGTTGATCATTCTAACCGCAGATAATCGCAATTGACCCAAACGTTATCACAGGTGTGTGTTCAATCTACTTCAATTTTCTCTTGAGTGGTCGCCATGCCAGGGTCAGACAGAGGTCTTCTAGGCGGCAATTGTGCTGTTAGGGGTGGCCCCCCTCATGGGGCACTCAGGCTTTGCCCTGGGGTTTTCACCCCCTTGCGGACCTCACAGAGTACAAGTTGGTAAAGCCTCACCCAGGTGTTCCTTTGTTTAAGGAGTGCATGACCTCGGGCCCTGGCCACCATCTTAGAGTCAGGCACCGGCGGTGAGTCTCTTCTGTGTTGCCCCTTACCTTTGTGGGCGCTCTGAAACCCCTGCTGCACTCCTCCACCTGTGGGAGCCCATCTCGCCAGAATCTCCGTGCCTGTCCGCACCGCTGCCAAGACGTTGCCTTTGTCAGGTGTTGTCAACCACAGACATCTTCCCACTCTTACCACCATTGTTCAGTAGACGGAAAGTCTCTTGTCTCCGAGTGGTCTGGCACTTATCAGTCCTCGCTGCACCTGGTTTTTTTTTACCTGGATTGAAGTACTCAGCAGAGGGCCGCTCTCTGATGTTTTCCTCTTGTGCAGTCCTGCTCAACCATTTTAGCTCCTCTCAGCTAGCTCTCTATCTGGCGTGGATCTGCACACTAAAACCTCCATCTGGGCATTAGCCAGCTTTCTGTTAGTCACTGGGCAGTGCCGTGGGTGATCTGTGTCTCCCAGCGAGGATTTGGCCTGTTTTTCCCGCTGTTCAGTCGCCGGCGCGGCGGAGCCAGTGTGGATCATTTCCACCCAGCCATCTTGCCTGGCTGTACCCCCCCACCCCCGTCTTCTATTTTTCCTGTGTCTCTCTGTATCATTCGAATTAAATTGTAACAGTCAAACACTATGCACAAGGTAGAAGAAAAATATGCATCAAGATCCACAAGTGGGTGAGTAAGAACATCTCCTTTATCCCTTGAATGAGGATTTTTGTTCATATGACTATACACCTTCTATCTATATTTCTTGATGTGGGGAATCATCTTCTATATCAGTCTGGTATTTAAAACCATTCTGGTTAAAAAGGAAGAGGTGGGGAGAGGACTTTCATTCTTTCATGCCTTAACTTCATCCTATCTTTTGTTGCCATGGGACAATGACTGTCTTCTTTAAAAGCTCTCTGCAGCATTTTAGGTATATACTTGTGAGAAGGGGTGTTGACTCATTGGAGTTTGTGTACATATAGAGTAATTTTCCTGAGAACTTGCATTCCTATAATAATGGCAGCATCTGTTAAGCCACTTGTCACAGTGACATCCTGTAAAGCCTATGTAGACGTTTTTCTCTGTCCAGCCCAGGCAGGCGTGTCTGTTTTATTATAAACCATACGAACAATGTGACAATATACCGGATCAGCCAGTCTATTGAAAAGAAAAGGGACTAAGTGAAACTATACTCATTATATTGGATGAGGAAGCCTCATCAGCACTTTTGTTGCATGCTTCATCATAGGTTACCTTATCAGACCCTGATATGGTGATACTATCAGGCTGGCCTCAACCTCAAGATAAAAAGTAACTGGATAAACAAGGGGAAACATGTTTTGAAATCTTTTAAAAGCTATACCTGTAGTAGTAAGACAACCAAAACATGTATGTCTTTTCTTCAATTTCCAATCATGTTCCTAGAGTATTGTTCATAAAATATATGTGGCATATATGTTAACTTTTATTTCCCCAAGTGTGTGACTAGAGTGAGTGTTCTCTTCTGCCGAGACCAGGTGGTCTGATTAATCCTTAGTTTAGGGTAAGTAGGAGCAGCGTGTGAGTGTATTCATGTTTTTCTTCACGTTTACTGTGTGTGGGCTGTATTTTCATGAGTGCCTCACCTACTTGTTATAATGATAAGGGCTTTGTAACTGCATACATATCATGCATGTCTAACTTGATATACAGCTGATCTAATGCTACAGTCAATCAATCAATCCAGCATTTGTAGAGCGCACTACTCACCCGTCAGGGTCTCAAGGCGCTATACAGTAAAATATGTTCTGTTTTTACCATTTTAGTTGTTAATTCACTCTGATTTTCAATGTAAGATCTATTCTAGAGTGGTGATCCTCATCACCCTGATGAAAGTTCAAGACCCTTTTTAGCTAGTTTATGGACTGACATCAGTCAGTCAAAGAACTTTATTCGGTTACTAAAAACCATAAAAGCAATACAAAGTACATAAAACAAGGTTAAAATTCAATAAAACAGATTTAAAAGTGATTGCAAATCCTAAATAAAAGAAACATGTTAGAGATATAAGGAGTACCATATTTGCAAGTGTCAGGTTTGGTGGTTGATTTTTGGGGCCAGACTGGTTTTGTTTTGTCTAGCGGCTGCTACCAGAAAACAAGCTACACCATATGTGACCTGTACCGAGTTCAACATCTGTAAATATAATAGAGCCTGCCGTACCTGAGCAAAGTTTAAGTCTTTCAGGATAGGGAAAAGAAATTTTTTACGGGCCACCAAATAATGTTCACAAAGCATAACTAGGTGCAGAGTATCCTGTGTAGAAAAGAAATCGCAGGTGCAAGGTGGGGAATCTTCTGGGATGCCCCACTTTGTATACGAGCCAAGCACAAAATGTATCGGGTTGAACCTGAACCTTATAAGTAGGAAACGATGATATGGTTTGGTAACATATTTTAAATAAGGTTCCATGGCCAAAGACGACGAAAGTTGGTAAAATGATCTTACCATTGGTTTACAAAGCTCAACCGTTTCCCTCTCCGCTTCCAACATATTTCGAAAGTGCTGCTTGACCCACCTTACATCCTCTTTCTTAAGATTCTGTGGAAAAGAGTACATGTCCGGGCGCCCTAGCCTAGCGCATGCCGCTCTAACATACGCTAGCCACGGTATGCTATCTGCTTTATCCAAAGTCATACAATCTTTGAGAATGCAGTGGTTCAATGTGATCTCCTCATTTGTCCAAGTTTTAATCCAACATAACAGTGGGGACATTTTTAAGAGATCAGTGACATATCCCAAGCCTATTTCGTTATGGATAGAATATGTGGGAGATGATTTCGGGAGTGATAACAAGGCTCGTATAAAGTTGTTTTCTACGATTTGGATGCCTGGGGCTGAAACGTAGCCCCAAATATCTGCCCCATAGGATGCAATTGCCACACATTTGGCTCTATAAATACGAGTCATGGCTTCCATGGGTCTCGAACCCAATCTTTTAGCAAAATGCATAAGAGCTGTGGTGGATCTGCTTACTCCATTCTCCTTTAATTTCAGTTGGGCACCCCAAGTTCCTTTCTCATCAAAAGTGACTCCTAAATAACAAAAAAAGGGTACCCTCGAAATTGGAGAATTGTTACAGCTGAAGGACCTAACCTTCGTATTTTTCCTCCGTGAACCTGTAACCATAACATGAGATTTAGCAGTGTTGATCTTTAGGTCCAAGGCTTCCATGAAACCACCAAAATGATCTAATAATCTTTGCAGGCCCGTACCAGTCCGAGCTATAAGAACGGCGTCATCCGCGTATAGGAGGACCGGAATAGGTAGCCCCCCCATACGCGGTATGTCCAAGGTAGCTGAGTTCAGGGATTTCCCCAAGGAGTTAATATACAGTGTGAAGAGGAGAGGGGCCAGAATGCAGCCTTGTCTGACCCCTCTCCCTGACCTAAACTTCGCCGTGCATCTTCCTTCCCTTGTTACCCTAACCGAGGCGGACAAATTTTGGTGGAGGTCGTGCAAAAAATTGACCAAAGTGCTGTCCAAACCCAAGTCTCGCAAAATAATCCACAGTTTTGAACGGTGTACCAAATCAAAAGCAGAAGATAAGTCCATAAATCCCAAATAAAGAAGCCCCCCCTTCGCCACGGTGTATTTACTAATAATAAGGTGGAGGTTTAAACATTGGTCCATAGTCCCTCTATGTGCTCTGAAACCATACTGTAGTTCCGAGAGGGTCCCGCTCTCCACTAGCCAATCCCCCATTCTTTGCAAGATGACTCTGCCCAAGATCTTAACGGCAGAGTCCAACAGGGAGATTGGCCTGTAACAGGCAGGGTCCCCCCTATTCCCTTTCTTGAAAATGGGCACAATAATAGAGGTAGACCAGGAGGAAGGAAAGCCAGCTGCAGGTATCGCATTAAAAACATTGGTTAATATTTTTGACCAAAATTGCGGATACTGGATGTAGAGATCTGCGGGGACCCCATCAGGTCCCGGGGCCTTGTGTTTACTTGTGTCTTTAATCGCCCTCTCAACCTCGGTGGTATTAAACTCCATAACCAGGTGAGGTGTAACATGGGCACTGACTGGTGAAGTTAATGCTGTGGATTCATAAATCTGTTTAAAGTGGCCTAGCCATCTATCATCTTCGATCACACAGTCCATATCCGTTTTCCCATCCTCGGAAAAAAAAGGCTGGTTCACCATGGCCCAAAACTTTTTGCTATCTCTCAATACATCAATGGATAGTAAACTATCCCAAGCTTCCTCCTTAATTTGGGTTTTGCGATTGGTGACTGCAATTTTGTATTCCTTCCTTAGGTTAGTCACTAAGGGCCTGTCTCTGGGTTTGTGTTTTAATGCTTTCAACAAGGCACTGTGTTTTAGCGAGCAATCCTTGTTAAACCATTTATAAATCTTCTTGTTCCTTAGTGCGCCTGGCCTTGGCTCCAAGTTCTTAGAGATCCTTGTACATATTTCCTCATACGCAGCCACAACGTCAGAGCCAAGGGCTGTTGGATCTAAGCACACTGCCAAGTTAGCCTCCGACTCTTGGGCTAATGTTTGGAAGAATTGCTCAGGGACAATCATCCCCCAATTAAGACGCCTTCCCTGGTCCTTAGTCGTCAAGACATTTGGAGCTGCCACACTTGTCAATCTACTAATCCGGAAACAGTCTAGGTCCAACATTAAGAGGACAGGATAATGATCACTGAAGCTAGCAGTAACAACCCTATACTCACATGCCTTTGACAGGACCCCGGATGATACAAAAATATAGTCTATGACAGTGTTGGCGTCTCTCCCTATAAAAGTTGGGGCTCTGGGTTCATTTTTGCCCTGCTCAATTTCAAATAGGTTTAAGTTCGCAAGGAAAGTCTCGAGGCACTCACCCTCATTTGTATGTTCAAAATGGGGAATGCCCTCGGTCGGTAAACCCCCATATCTATCGTTAAAACAGTCTCCCTCACAAGGATGGATGTTAAAATCACCCAGGATTACCATCTCTGGGGCGGAACTGCAATCTCGTCTATAGACTGACAGGAAGTCTAACAAGGAGGTCAAATGCTCATTCGCATAAGAAACCTCCTTGGAATTATAAAAATTAATAAGCAGGAAGATTTTAGAGTCAGATAAAGTCCACTCCACAACTAACGTGTTCCTGGGTGCGGAATCTAATTTTTTAAAAACCCCCACTAAGTCCAGAGAACATAGTGTGAGTAGGCCACCCTTTGCTCTCCCTCTTGCTCCTGGGGCTGCAGGAGTAGAAAAACTACAGAAGCCATCCAATGAAAAACTTGTAGTGGTGTCCCATGTTTCTTGGATTGCCAGGACGTCGTATTGTTTTACAAACCCTTGCCAAATGGGGTCTAGAGCCTTTACATTTAAACCCGCCACGTTCCAGGTGAGAAATTTACAATATGGTGAATCTGCGATAGGAGGGGTAAGCGCACCCCGGCGATCGCCCTCCACTGGGTCTTTATCAGGCGTAGGAGAAAGGTTTGATTTAGTCAAGTCCTCCGTCGCAACAACCTTGCCTGGTTGAGTAGGGATAATCTGGTAACTCCGTCCACATGCCGAGCCCTGTGTTTGTCAGTCAACCCAATCTGTGGTTGACAGGCATTCAAAGCGATTGGCTATTGGAAAGTGCAAGGGATTATCTAGACTATTTGTAAGCTGTTGATAATGATAAGGTTGGCTGTAATGTGGACCAACAAGAGGGCTGCCTTGACGCGGTCTACCTCTTCTGCTCCTTACCCGGTTCCATCCCGCATCCCACCCCTCCTCCCACCCACGGGATTGTATCTCCCAGGGGGGATTAAGTCTCTGTCTGAATTTACTGTCATATGGTCCTTTTAACCAGCTCCATCGATTGTCAGCTTGATTTTGTGGGAGATAAAAATAAGAAAGAGGTCTAGCAGCCACCGTACTCGTCTGGAATCTAGGGGATCCACTACTACAAATAAAATCTACAACCTCAGTGTTCTCGAAAGTGACCACTACGCAGTCCCCTTGTAGGTTTTTTCTGTTGTCTCCCACCCACGGAGCTCTCTCAATCATTAGAATATTGCACGGTATGTTTGGCGGGAGGGGATAGTTTTTGGATAGCCAGTAACATACTTTATTTTTAAGAGCCTGATACGATTCTACTTCTGATGAAGGGATTTCAGTAACACCAGTGAGAATAATCACGTAGGGGCAGGCATCAGGGGGAAGGTGAATGTTTCTACGGGCCATGCCCTTGGCTCTGTCGGGTGCATCAAGATTTAAAGGCTGTGATAAGCGATCACTTAATGTGGCCTGAGCGGTTGGATTGATTTTAGTTATTATCTGAGATTGATCTGTTTTCTGAGATTGGTCAGTTATGGGGGCCTTTGTTGTGGTGTCAACCTGGTTTGGAGTGTTACTGGGATTCTTGGGGGCCACTTTTATAGTCTCCAGCGATCTGTTAACAGCCACCGAAGGCTTATTGGCCGTTTTCGATGGAATAGTAACCTGGCCAATTTTGTTATTCAAGGTAAAACTAGGGGCACTTATGTCCTTATGTATGTTTTTTAGGACAGTTTCCAGGCATCGTAGTCTAGCCTCTATGGGTTCCAGCAATACTTTTAACATATTAAAAATAGTGGTGTTATTCATGCTTGAACCATAGCCCTCCTGTAATGGAGATTTTACTGGATTACCAACTTCCCCGGTCAACTCCAGAATATCCTCCAGACTTTGATCGATAATAGTGTCGTCTGGAAGGCTCAAGGGTAAACCACTCTTAATAACATGCGGTCCCCCTGTGGAACTGGGTAAAACTACTGGCAATGTATCCATGTTAGGGAGGTTAGGGGGAATTCGACCCTTCTTTCCTTTATGAATGGATGGTTTATTGGTCTTTCGAATTTGCTTAGGGATAGCCCCTTCTGTCCGACCCCTTTCTTTTGTAACGGATATATTGTTAGAGGTATTTGACTCACTTTGTTGCACTCCACATTCTGATAGGAGATGAAGGTTAGGAGAAGCCTCCAGGTCCTGTAAAGTGTTTGAGGCATCAAGATCCCCGATCTCTCCAGTGCTATGTACTAGGGCCTGTATATCTGTCCGAGAATCAGTGTTGGGTGTCTGTGCCTGTGCAATAGGGCCCAAGGAGGATCGTTTGGCCATGGCCAGGTCTTGGGACACTCTCCTATCCATTAATGTTATACCCTCGTCAATTAACGCATGAGTGCGGGTGATAAAATCATCCAAGGTTCCGGTAAGTTTTTTAGCTCCTACAGCGGCCATACTTCTGGTTTCGCGACAGTTCATGGCCTATATTTCCTATCAGTGAGAGCACAGGGGAGCTAAGAGTAACCGACTAGGGTTTATGGTCCAGTCCAGCCTCCTCGGGCCACAGAGGGCCCACCCTTTGCCCGGGCTTCGCTCGGCGTCCCGCTCGCGTCCCGCTAAGCGGAGGAGCGCTGTTCTTAAAGGTGGCGTTGCGGCCGGGGGCGTGTCTTGCTGAGGGCGCGGCCGTGCACACCTGTGCAGCGCAGGGACTCCTGGTCTAGAGAGTCCCTGCAGCACGCGCCCTCTGTTATCTCCCGCAGTTATTCCCTCCTCCTTCCGGGCACTCACCGGCACCCCTGCAGCCTCGACCCCACGCCAAATGCCGCGCAGCGGCACCCGCGAAGCGGGGGCTGCAAGTTGTTAGCTGGCAATATGGCGGTCAATCCCTCCAGGGACACGGGGAGGCCACAAGACGAGTCGGCGTTATCCCAGCTCACCCAGTCGGCAAGTGGCGGCGTCCAGGTAAAGTTTCTTGTGAATAAGGCTCCCACAACACTTAGGGAATCTTCACGTTTTAAAGCTTGGTCGGCCGGGGGCGTGTCTTGCTGGGGGCGCGGCCGTGCACACCTGTGCAGCGCAGGGACTCCTGGTCTAGAGAGTCCCTGCAGCACGCGCCCTCTGTTATCTCCCGCAGTTATTCCCTCCTCCTTCCGGGCACTCACCGGCACCCCTGCAGCCTCGACCCCACGCCAAATGCCGCGCAGCGGCACCCGCGAAGCGGGTGCTGCAAGTTGTTAGCTGGCAATATGGCGGTCAATCCCTCCAGGGACACGGGGAGGCCACAAGACGAGTCGGCGTTATCCCAGCTCACCCAGTCGGCAAGTGGCGGCGTCCAGGTAAAGTTTCTTGTGAATAAGGCTCCCTATTGAAAAGAAAAGGGACTAAGTGAAACTATACTCATTATATTGGATGAGGAAGCCTCATCAGCACTTTTGTTGCATGCTTCATCATAGGTTACCTTATCAGACCCTGATATGGTGATACTATCAGGCTGGCCTCAACCTCAAGATAAAAAGTAACTGGATAAACAAGGGGAAACATGTTTTGAAATCTTTTAAAAGCTATACCTGTAGTAGTAAGACAACCAAAACATGTATGTCTTTTCTTCAGTTTCCAATCATGTTCCTAGAGTATTGTTCATAAAATATATGTGGCATATATGTTAACTTCTATTTCCCCAAGTGTGTGACTAGAGTGAGTGTTCTCTTCTGCCGAGACCAGGTGGTCTGATTAATCCTTAGTTTAGGGTAAGTAGGAGCAGCGTGTGAGTGTATTCATGTTTTTCTTCACGTTTACTGTGTGTGGGCTGTATTTTCATGAGTGCCTCACCTACTTGTTATAATGATAAGGGCTTTGTAACTGCATACATATCATGCATGTCTAACTTGATATACAGCTGATCTAATGCTACAGTCAATCAATCAATCCAGCATTTGTAGAGCGCACTACTCACCCGTCAGGGTCTCAAGGCGCTATACAGTAAAATATGTTCTGTTTTCACCATTTTAGTTGTTAATTCACTCTGATTTTCAATGTAAGATCTATTCTAGAGTGGTGATCCTCATCACCCTGATGAAAGTTCAAGACCCTTTTTAGCTAGTTTATGGACTGACATATTTTGGTACCATTAAGAATGACAGAGACATCATTCTCTAGGCTCATCCAATATTTTTTTAATATTTAGTCCTACCCTGCAAATCCTTGAATAGAGGAATTCCTTTGGGTTTACACATAAGTAATGTTATGTAATAATCTGGATCCTTTGTTAATCTAGTTATTCTTAACTTGAGCTCCCTCTCAGTGAGGTTGAGGCCACCCTGATAGTATTAACTGATCAGGAAGGGATGAGGTAGCTTATACTGAGGCATCCCACAAAAGTGTGGGTGAGGCTTCCTCTTCCAATATAATGAGTATTGTTTCTCTTATGTCCTTTTCTTTGCAAAAGACCAGTTGATCCGGTATATTATCACATTCTTTGTGTGATTTGTTAAATTGGTTGAACCTAATTTTGATTTTGTTGTGGTACATTGTCTTTTTACTAGCATTTACTCCTCTCAACAGGGTGTAGGCTTCAGAGCACATGGTTGTCCATTTTGCTGTATCATGTGCCATGTGTGAGAACATGAAAAGGACAATTTCAGCTCTGTGAAACAGAAAAAGTACCATCTGGAACTATATGTATTCCAGCTGCTGAATTGCTTCCTAAACATAGAAGCTATTGGACTAACCAACGCCAACCAAGGCGTTGGGTTGTCTCTGAAACCTCCTAGAGATGACAATGCCAAGACCATCCGTTGCATTGATGAGATTAAAAGTTCGACATGCAAAGGGCACACAGTGGCATGAACAGGAGTCTGTGTTACATGGTTGATGTGGGTGGTGTGGTGAAGTGAAAGGAAGAACAGGCAGGTAGGAGAGGGTGAAGGTATGGGAATACAGCTCGTTGTAATTGGGGATAGCTGACCACCAGTGGGAAAGAGCCCAATCATCAACAAATGTAGTCAAAGAAATAAAAGGAGGAACTAATGGCTGTTCCATGTTGACTGTTGTTATTGTGACATACAACCCTCAAATGCTTCTAAAACTGAAATAAATTAAACAACTTTTTTTAGAAAAATAAATAATGTTACATAAAATAAATTTAAAGCGTCAGGATAGAAAGCTAAGTCAATGGTAAACCAGCAATATCATGAAATAAAAAAAATAGCCATGAAAAGGGGGAAAAACAAGGAGGAAGCCAAGGGTATAAGTATCAACTGCATCTAGTGGGTCTAGATTAAAGTGAAGGAAGAAAAGACATATAAGGAGATGATAACATGCAATGAAAACGTGAAATATAACAGAGAAAAGAGTGAATATGCTATCTGTATCTCAAAGTAGGAAGTATGAAATAGAGAAAAAGTAAGCAGTACATTAGAGCGCATAAGCACTGTCATAGTATCTTAACCACAGATGCTGGTAGGAATTCTGAAACTAAGGGCACGATTCACGAAGGTACTTACGTGTATTGAAGTTAGGAGTGTAGAGTCTCTGCATTCGCGGTGGAATCTCCACACTCGTGGCAGAGTGTCTGCACTCGCGGTGGGATCTTCACCCGGCAGAGAGCATGCCATGTGGATATTCCACTCTGAATGTGCAGATTCCGCTATGAGTGCAAAGACTCCACACTCGTATCTTTGCTACACGTAAGTACCTTCGTGAATGGGGGCCGGGGCCCAGAATCAGCAAGATGCAGGCAAGTAGCAGTGTAGATGCAATCCGTACCATACACTTATCCAGAGTACTAACATTTACTGCAGGCATGAACAACTTCTCAATAACATATATTTAGTAAAGTACCCCCTACTGTGCTCTGTATGTACAGTGCAAGTCACTAAGGTGCGTTCCCTGACTATATAGAGAAGAACAACGAACAACTGCAGACTCAAGTTGGTTGGATCAGTCCCCACTTAGCGTTATTAATCCACTTGTTAACAACCGCTTAATCAAGGAAAATGGATGCCTCATAGATGCCATACAAAGACGTGGTTCCTTAACAATTTAATTACAGATAAACTTCACCCTCGCAAATATAAAATCATGTATGAAAACAGGAACACAGGGTGAAGAGGGGACAATAACCTTTATTGAAGCATTACTCTTTACTGGTATTCATATGAGATCACAAAGGTCTAACAAATGGGGGAATAAGGAACTCACTAACATAAAGGAAATAAAAGTAAGTGGAATGAATATCACAACACTCCCACAAGGACAGAAAAGGGACCCATGCAAGATTTCTACAAAACGTTATTACAGAGTATTGAATCGTGCATAATAGATGCACGTTTAACATTCTGTGAGACCGTATCGCCCCCAGACCCTACACCCCATGTGATACACCATTACTAATTATATTCTTCGAACCGTCATCATTAGTCCAATCTCCCAAAAAATGTGAGTATTCCCAACAAACGCTTATGAGCTAGACTTTACTACGGTATTTTACAGTGCATGCTGACTTCCCATTCCGAAAGAGGGTCTTGCTGAGCAAATCTGGCACTGGAAGGGCGTTGGCGGCGTGAGAAGAAGACATATTTGAAGCAGATTACTTGATAACGGTTTAGAAAGAGGATGCTGCCTTCCTGGACCAGCCCCCACTAGACAGAAAATGACTTGCAATTCAAAAGATGTGGTTTGGCACACTAAGGGGCATATTCATGAAAATAGGGATGTATGTCGTTACAACGCACACTTTTACAACGCATGCACTTACAACGCATTTTTGACAACGCAACATCCACTACAACGCATTCCATTACATAGCATGACACTACAACGCATTTTTAAAAACTACCTTTACAACGCATTCCATTACATCGCATACTACCTTTACAACGCATACCATTACAACGCATAATATTAAATTGCATTTAAGGTAAGTATTAGATAGTATAGGGGTAAAAATTACTATTCTAACTCCAGGGGGTGCAACAGTAGGGTAAGTGTTGGATAGTATAGGGGTAAAAATTACTATTCTAACTCCAGGGGGTGCAACAGTAGGGTAAGTGTTGGATAGTATAGGGGTAAAAATTGCTATTCTAACTCCAGGGGGTGCAACAGTAGGGTAAGTGTTGGATAGTATAGGGGTAACAATTACTATTCTAACTCCAGGGGGTGCAACAGTAGGGAAAGTGTTGGATAGTATAGGGGTAAAAATTACTATTCTAACTCCAGGGGGTGCAACAGTAGGGTAAGTGTTGGATAGTATAGGGGTAAAAATTACTATTCTAACTCCAGGGGGTGCAACAGTAGGGTAAGTGTTGGATAGTATAGGGGTAAAAATTACTATTCTAACTCCAGGGGGTGCAACAGTAGGGTAAGTGTTGGATAGTGTAGTGTAATATTATGCGTTGTAATGGTATGCGTTGTAAAGGTAGTATGCGATGTAATGGAATGCGTTGTAAAGTTAGTTTTTAAAAATGCGTTGTAGTGTCATGCTATGTAATGGAATGCGTTGTAGTGGATGTTGCGTTGTAAAAAATGCGTTGTAAGTGTAGTGCGTTTTAAAAGTTGCGTTGTAAAGGTTGTTCCCCTGAAAATAGTGGTGCACAATACCACGTCAAGTCACCTTGCTGTGCTGCCCTGCGTCACTAGGAAAAGGCATGAAAGCTCCGTATTTCTGCATTCCTGTCCTATCCCCCTGCGCTGGAGCTGTTTTGACTGCCTAGCGCTAACGGAGGCACACCTTGGTGCAAGGGTACCTGTGTTGTCAGCAGGATTGCTTTTGTGCAGGAAGGGGCACCTTGCTGCACAAAAACAATCTATAGGGGCGTTTCCCTCTTTCTATATGTGATGCAGAATGCACCACACATAGAGGAAACGCAAGGAGAAATAAAGATATTTCTCCTCGTTACACCTCACCTGGGGAGGCATATCTTTTTGGCTCATCCCCAGGTTTACCGAGTTTGGTAAATCTGGGAATGCATGAAAAACCATGGTATTTGCATGGGAAAGCCCAATGAATGCCTCCCTTGCGCAGAGTATAGCAACTCAAAATTTATGAAGTCATTCAAGCCACGCAATGAGGCTACAGGTGGCTTCCTAAATCTGACTTGGAGGCTTGCGTCACGCATGTACCACTTTGCCCGGTTCAAACGTGACTGAAACCTCATAAAAATGCCACTTCATCGCGGCTAGTCTCGAAAGAGGAGTCTCTTGCTCCAATACTGCGCAAAACCTAGTTCAAGAAACTAGGCAAATTTATGACACTAGCCACCAAAACAGCTTTCATCTTGTTTGCAACATAGGCATCCTAACCTGGTACTTGATTGTAGCCCTGAACATTTAATTGTTTTGATGAATAAAATATATTTTTCAAAGAAAAGGAAAGTGTCGTACAGGTTTTTGGTCATGTATTGGTAAATGACTGCATTTTATTTCGAATTATTGGCATTGATGTGCTCTTATTTCATAAAATGATTTAGATCGTATATATTTCCTGAGTCCATCCCATTGGCCATTGTTTTGCATGTACCAAAACAGCTCAGCCATGTAATATGAATTTTTGGAGACGTGCACAAATGCAGAAATGACCTCTTCTATGACTCTGGTCAGGCATAGGTTTACTTGAAATTCCTGTCTTTATTTCACGGTTCAAAGGGCAAATCCAGCTCTCAGCCAAGGAACAGTTAGTTGGCTTTCAGGTGTGCCAGGCAGGGCATTGATATCATTGCGGAACCCGCTCCAGAAGGCACCCCATCTTCCAAGCTTCTGCCAGTTCCTTTTGCTGGTGAAGCCGCCCACAGAACCTTGACTCTACTACCCTTGGAGCACTGCAGTCCCGCCGGAGAGTGGCAGAATGCCTCTTCTACCAGCACGCCATGTCAGAGACCGACCCCAAGGCTTTGAATTGAAGTGAGAGCTCACGCGCGCCAGTGAGGCAGTAGGGGGCGACAATCTCAAGGTCTGCCCATAGATGCACAGTGGAGGGATGCTCCAGAGTAGAGCTATTAGCAGACCAATGATCTGCGAGTTAACCCCAGAAGGCCTAAGGTGTAGGGCGGGGTAATCGCTGCCTGCTTTTGAGGAACAGCCACTATAGACCAAAGGTGTATGGCATAGGGCGGCAAGAGCACTTAATGAAAGCTGCCTCTTTCATAATAGGATGAGCCTCAGAGCACTGTGCTATATAGGCCTCTCTTCTTTTATGATGTACATTTTGACTTCCTCAGTTCTCATTCATTTACACATCTGCCTTTCTGGTGTGTTTTCATTGATTCTTTGAGTTGGCCATTTTAGTGGCACGCCGATTGCCTCAAGTAAAGTCTCTCTTCAAATCCATTGACGTCTCTGAGAACAGTTCACCTTCTTCCAATCTGCAAGGTTTAGTCAGTCCATTCTATTGATAGCTGATCCCATCCTAAGAGGCCTGTGACGTTTGGGGAAGTCAGTCCATCTTCAAATAATAAAAGGTACCTTTAATATGAAAATAAAACCACTCAAGAGGCAGTTTACTCTCCCAGTCTTCCTGCCTTCCCTTACTTCTTCTTTTCTCACCATCCAATCCATGTAGATAGAAAAGGTGATGGCACTGACAGAAAAAATGCAAAGCCTTAAACATGCCGATGGACGCTTCCCAGTTCGTGTATCAGAAAATTCTCCCAGTCATTATCTCACAAAAAGTTTAACGTATTCAGTTAAATCTTTTATAAACCGTTTATGTGTGACAGAAGCCACTTCGACGTGCTATTATTGAAGGATGAAAGGTGCTCTTTAATAACACTGTCCCCTTCCCCACCATGTAGATCCTTGACTAGTATATTGCGAATCACCTGGTAGTTAGTTAGTTCAGTTATGCTCAACGATGGTCATTTTGCACTCTTCTGGCTCCTGTCCTTTCAGAAGGGGTATTTGCGACACACTTGTTATTTGATTCCAGTGGTGTTTTTATCTATGACAGCTGCAGTCAGTGGTGTCATGTGATGTTTGTTGGGCTTTAAAATTCTCCAATCTGTGTATTTGCCTCAGTGCAGCAGTGGGGTTTGAAGTACGACTGTCTTTGGCATCAGTATTGACCTTCTTTGCCTTGCAGGTTTAAGTTTAATTTTAATACAATTTTCTTTTACTTTTTTGTTATTTTCGTTTTTTATCAGGTCACTCTACTAAGGAATTATTGGAAGAGCAAAGTGAAGCATGCGTGGCTGAATGGCAAATATAGCAACATTCTTTCGTTATCTTTGCTACCAGAAAAAAGCATGTGCCCTATGGATGCAGAAACATGGGGAGAAATACTTGAAGCCGAGCTGGAAAGATAACCCATTGGAGCCTAATGTCAATGAAAAGAAATGTTAAATATAGACCCGAAAGTATTTAATGAAAATTGTAAATATTTTATTCTACCATATTTATTTTTAGCTTATTGTATATAGATACATTTACCATTGTCTTTTTTTTTACTGTTGCCGAAAATGTTTTCGTTTTATTTTGTTTTAATATGTCCTAAGATGACATTTGCTCTAAAAATGTAACTTTATACTTGCATTAAGCAGATTTTTACAATATCCTTTCTTACAATCTATTTCCCAACATTGTTAGAAGCAGTCATATTTGAAATACACAGTATGAGCTTTTAAATCATGGACAAAGTAAAGAAAATTGTATTGTTTAAATTTGTGTGAGTCTGCTAATTATTGTTTATTGTTAATATTTTCGTCAGCCTTACCAGTAGATAAATTCATCCAATATAAATGCATATCGCATAACTTATACCATTACGTCAGTGGAAATTTGTAAAAGAGAGTGTAAACTTAACCTAGTGGTTGACGATGATGCCATAAATCCCTAAGTATAATATTGGTTGACTGGGGTGTGAGCCCTGATCAAGCAGCAACCACACTCCTAGTCAGGGTAAGGCACAAGCAAACCCCAAATTAACCTGTGCTCAACCTCTGTTAGCTTGGCACAGAGCTGTAAGGCTTCACTTAAAGGCAATGTGTAAATCATTTGTGCCACACTTCGAACAGTAAAACAGTGAAAACACCACACAAAAAGATCCCACACCATGTTAGACAAATAGAGCAGAATTTAATAAATGAAACAAAAGCCCCAAAAATCCTTTCAATAGAACCAGAGTTATTGATTTAAACATTTTTAAGAAAAATAGCTCCGAAAGGCATAAACTGTGGATATCTGGTCACGCTGGGCCGGTACAAAGTCACAAGTTCAGGCCAACTGCGATGGAGCGTGGGCCGGCTACAGGGACCCAGTTAGGCCTGCTGGACAGAGTATCTTAAATCCTGGTTTGCGGTGTGGGCCTGCTATGGGGACCCAGTTAGTTCTGTTGAACAGAGTACCTTATATTCTGGTTTGCAGAGCGATGCATGGATCCGCGTTTAAGATGTGTCACGCAGCTCAAGTGATACAGCTGTTTCGAGATGCGGCAAGGCTGCATTGTGAGGTCCTGTTGCATTGTCATCGATGATCCTGTCAACAGGGCTTGCGATGCGAAGTCTGGCATCGAAAATGCGGCACGCGGTCGGGGAGATGTGTTGGTTTCGAAGAGCTGTGAGGCTGCGATACAGACTCCAGCGTTGTTGTCAAGGCTGCCGTCAACATGAGATGCAAGGGCCTGTGCCAAGGATGCATTGGGCAGTGGTGGTTCTGAAGGCGATGCAGGCTGTGGCGGCGCTGCAAGTCTTTGCAACAGGTCCAATCCATGCTGCAACCAAGATCTATCGGTTCTGCTCGGGGTTGCGCTGCGCAGCCGATGAGACGGGTTGGTTTGCTGGTGTCTCAGAGGTTGGCAAAGCACCTTTAGTCCACTTCTAAGAGTCCAGGGCTGTGGTGGCACCAGATGGCAGGCAGAAGGCAGAGTCCAGGTGCAGATGCAAGGTTTTTGGAAGCCTGTTATGTCACTGAAGCTTCAGATCACGAATTCAGTCAACAAGCCCTTTGAGCCACTCTGGGTTCAAGAGAAGCAGGTCCAGTCCTTCTCACCCAGGCAAGATGGCCGCAGGTCAGCACCTCAGGGCAGCAGTTCCATCTGAGTTGTAGTCCAGCAGTTGCTGTTCTTCTAGCAGCACATCAGTTCTTCTCCCTGGCAGAGTAGTGGTTTCAGGGTTCCTTCTTTTACACACAGGAGAAGTGGGGAGAAGCTTCTAGAGGCATGCCTTTGAACTACAGAGATGTCCTGCCTTTCCTGCCCTGGCTCCAGACTAACTACAGGGGGTATGCAGACCTTAGTGTGGTGGCAGGACACAGCCTATTCAAGTGTAAGTGGGGCGGTGCCTAGCTCCACCTTCCATCCTCCCAGTGATGGACCATCCAGTCACACCTAAGCTCCATATGTGTGGGGCAGTCTAGGAGGAATACACAAAGCCCAACTGCCAACTACACCCAGTCATGTGACCAGAGACAGGCTGCAGGCACCAAATCGCTAAGGCAAGAAAATTAAAACTTTCAAAAAGCGGCATTTCCAGAATTGTAATTTAAAATCCGACTTCATCAAAATGGGCGCAACTTTTGTGGTATACCATAATTCTCTTCCAGGGGATCCTCATCAATAGTCATAAGCACTGAATATTCCCGCCCATGTGCGGGGACCCCGGAAATAATAAAATTATATATGTAAAAAACATACATATATACAGCTCTGTATATGTATAAACATATATCATTTTTTCCAAGCAAATGCAGCTCCCATAAAAGGCTAGGCAATGTAAATATACACATCCAATAACACACATATATATATATATATATATATATATAAAGGTATAACAATACACCTAAATCTCTTTTTTTTTTTTTTTTTTTTAATGAGGTAAACACTCATGAGAAAGCAAAAAATAAAGAGAACAAACTGTGGAAAAACACAGATGTACAACACATTGCCAGCCTGCAGGCTGCATTGCAATATAATACCATAGAGACTAAAAAGCCCTGTACAGGTAAAAACTGGCACCGTGCCTTTAAGGCAGCCCTGACTTCCATATCCCATCATGCCTCAGGGGTGACAGTTAGGTCAGTTGTTCTTTCCGGCTCCTTCAGTCAGGACCCTGGAATTCAGCTCTCTTCTTTTTTGACTCTTTAGTCAAGAATTATTACTACTTTAAGATTTTTTGGACTTCTTCTTAGAACTTCTTTGAGGAAGTCTGTATCCTGTGATTTTCTGACTGACTTTTTTGCTATTTTGTCAGAAAAATGCCTTCTTTATTTGTTCCATGTCCATCTTGTGGAAAAAAGAAGGCGGCTTCAGACACACATGAGGTGTGTATTATCTGTCTGCCGGACTCTCACTCTCCAGCAACATGCCATCATTGTGAAGACCTTTCCAAAAGGACTTTAAAGGAGAGGGAGAGGATTAGGCTGTATGGCCTAGCAGAACGGTCGACGTCGAAGCAGTTGGTCCCTGTTTGCTCCCCATCGACGTCGGGCTCGGCGTCGAAGACTCCAGCGGCGGGATCGTCGCTGAGAGGTGAGGAGTCAAGGGGAAGTCATGCTGCAAAGAGAAAATCGTTGTCGACTTTAGATTCAGCGTCGAAGCGGATGCGTTCGACGTCGACGGCGTCTAAAAGCTCGGCGTCGAGGACTCGGCGCCATAGTTCAACGTCGAGAAAGCATCTGTCGACGTCAAGAAAAGATCGATCGACGTCTGCACAGAGATATCGTTCGTCGTCGAAAGAAAGACATCGTTCGACGTCGAGGTCGGCGAGACATCATTCGACGTCGCAAGAAGTACGTAGACGATCTCCACAGTCGACGTCGAGACCAAGATCGCCGTCAAGATCAAGATCGCCGTCGAGGAAACATCGTTCGACGGCGAAGAGGCTTTCGACGTCGTCGGAGCATTCGACGTCGAGACAGAAGTCTCCGTCAGGAGTGACGTCGAGGCAAACGCCTCCGTCAGGGCCGACGTCGAGGCAGAGGCCTCCGTCGGAGTCGACGTCGAGGCAGAGGCCTCCGTCGGAGTCGACGTCGAGGCAAAGGCCTCCGTCGGAGTCGACGTCGAGGCAGGTGCCTCCGTCGGAGTCGACGTCGAGGCAGGTGCCTCCGTCCTCACAGGTCTCCAAAGCTTTGGTGAGGTACAGGAAGCCTCCGTCGAAGATAATCTCGACGTCGAGACAAGAAGCTCGGAGCCTCGAAGATTCGAGTCAAAGATCTCCGGTGATAGGACTATCACCGTCGAGGCAGCCCTCTGTTGAGGGTACGCAGGAGGTGTCACATATTCGCCTCACGATTCGACCAGTCTCAAGGCCGAAATCTCCTCATAGACTGATATATACGACTCCTGAATCACCGCGTCTCATATCTATCTCGCCTTCAGGATCAGAGGGCTCAGGTTCAAGATCAGAATCACCAGAGCTTGTGCATCAATCTCCAGTACCTGCAAGAGAAAGTTCGCAGGAGGAGGACAATGCTGTACCTCAAAGTCCCGTAAGGGAGATGCCTCAGGACCCTGCTATGCCAGACGCAATAAAGGCGTCGCTAACAAGAATAAGGGGCGTGGTATTCCCAGCGACACCGATCAGACCAAGATCTCGAGAAAGAGAATCCCGAAGTCACTCTCGAGCACCAAGAAGGCGATCCAGGTCTCCCTCCCGCAGAAGAGAGTCGACCAGATCAGAGAGAAGGCGCCGTAGGACCCCTTCTACCTCCCCTTCTTCCAGATCATCCAAAAGGGATTATTCACCGACACTCTCGGAGACGCCACCCTCTCGGGTATCTCCGGTAGATGATATTTCTACGTTTCAAGAAGTGTTGTGTAGAGGAGCTACAAAATTAAATATCCCTATGCCGGTTCAGGAGACAACTTCATCCATAATTTTTGAAACTCTTCATGAACGCACAGTGTCACGCCCTTTATTGCCGTTAGTCCCCGGTTTGCTTCAACCGGTAATGGATATCTTTCTCACACCAGCAACCACCAAAACGGCGCCGGCGAGAATTCTAAAAAAGTACCGTCCAGCTCCGGAGGATCCTCTATTCCTTAAATCGGATCCTCCACCGGACTCTGTCATCACCGCCGCTGCCAGGAAGACACATGCAGTAGCGGGATCTTCAACGGTACCACCAGATAAGGACAGTAAAACACAAGACTCCTGGGGGAGGAAAGTTTGCGGCTCAGCATCCTCAAGCCTTAAGGTGGCGAGTGCCTCGGCGCTTCTGGGGCGCTATGATAGGTCATTATGGGACTCTCTGCAGAGGTTCATTGACAAAGTTCCATCAGAGGACAGACGGGACTTTGAAGAGATTTTGCATGAGGGGAGTCTGGTTTCTAACCAGATCATAAGTGCAGCGGCAGACGGGGCAACACTGGCAGCGCATGAATATGCACATGGAGTCACAGCCAGAAGATCATCCTGGCTTAGATTGACGGCCTTGAAACCGGAAGCGCAGGCAAGAATTTTAAATCTGCCTTTCTCCGGTAGTTCTCTTTTTGGGTCCCATGCAGACGAAGAAATGGCCCGTATGAAAGCAGAGCTGGAGACCATGAAAGCTGTCGGGCTTGAAAAGAGAAAAGAGTTTCGACGCCGCAAGGGAAATGACAGGCGCAGTTACCAACAGAGGGTTCAAACCCCTCATTGGCAAAAGAACCAGGACCAGCAAGGTCAAAAGAAACAGCAATACCAGTCCCGCAAGCCATCCAGGGGACGAGGTAACAACAGGCAGTCTAATGCTGGAAACAAAGCTCCGGGGAAGCAATGAGAAGCCGCTTCCTCCGATGCTGTCCACCGCTCCGGTGGGAGGAAGTGTTGCACATCATCTTCCAGAGTGGCAATCCATCACAAAGGACAAGTGGGTACTGAATATACTGCGTCATGGGTACTCGCTTCGTTTCAAAAGTCACCCCCCATCGATTCCTCCTGTCAATTCATCCCAGCATCTAAAGCAGCTCAGAGAAGAGGTAGCGACGCTACTACTCAAATCTGCAATAGAGAAAGTGCCCATAAACCAGAGAGGAAAGGGAGTTTACTCCAGATACTTTCTCATCCAAAAGAGGAGTGTGAAGGTAGAGTTCAGACCCATTTTAGACCTACGGATACTGAACAAGCACATAAGAAAGGAAAAATTTCGCATGCTGGCGCTCCACCAAATATATCCTCTTCTCCGGATGGGCGATTGGATGTGTTCACTGGACCTTCAGGATGCATATTTCCATATTCCCATCCTAAGGAATCATCGAAAATTTCTCAGGTTTGTGGTAGGCAACTCTCACTATCAGTTCAAAGTCCTCCCTTTTGGCCTGAAGTCAGCTCCTCGAGTATTCACAAAATGCGTGGCAGTAGTAGCGGCTGCTCTGAGACGCGCAGGAGTCTTCGTCTATCCCTACCTAGACGACTGGCTAATAAAGGGCTCATCACCACAGAATGTGCGGTCACAGCTGTCGCTATGCCTGAACTTATGTCGCAAGTTGGGTCTCAGAGTGAATGTCAAAAAGTCCAATTTTTCACCAACGCAGAGGATCCACTACCTGGGTGCAACTATAGACTCCGTAGTAGGAAAAGTGTTTCCTTCGGAGGAAAGACAGTCATCCATTATGCTAAAAGGCAGACAGATCATAACCAGCAATCTGTCGTCGGCAAGGCGAATCTCATCTCTGCTAGGGGCCATGGCATCCTGCATCTTCCTAGTGCCCAATGCCAGGCTAAGGATGCGTCCTCTCCAGCAAGATCTCGAGGACAAATGGGATCAAAGGAACTCCCTGTGGGAAGAAAAGGTTTGCCTCTCCTCTGCAGCCAAACAGTCAGTCAAGTGGTGGCTGAAGCCAAGGAATCTACAAGTGGGGATCCCCTTCCATCAAGAACCCCCAACTCAGACCTTAATCACCGACGCATCCCTTCAAGGCTGGGGTGCGCATTTCGGGTCTCTGCAAACTCAGGGACGGTGGTCCAGCAGCGAACAGTTGTACCACATCAACATGCTGGAGCTCAGGGCAGTCCACCTAGCCCTCAAAGCGTTCCTGCCTGCGATCACGACGAGTACCATTCTAGTACAGACGGACAATACCACCACAATGTACTACCTGAACAAGCAGGGGGGTACTCGATCCAGAACGCTCTCGCTGGAAGCTCAGTCCCTGTGGCACTGGATCCTAGCAAGGAACATCTCATTGAAAGCGGTGCACCTACCAGGAGAACTCAACGTGCAAGCAGACTTGCTCAGTCGGCATTTTCAAGAACCAGAGGACTGGGTGATCAACGACGAGGTGTTAGAAGACATCTTCGAGGAATGGGGGCGCCCGCAAGTGGACCTCTTCGCGGACGAGCAAAACACAAAATGCCGAGGCTTCGCCTCAAGATACCATCGACCAGGATCCCTAGGGAATGCCCTTTTGATCAATTGGTCAATGACATTTGTGTACGCTTTTCCGCCTCTCCCACTAATTCCCAAGGTGGTGACCAAGCTACAGAATTCATCTGCCAAGATGATCCTCATAGCACCGGACTGGCCGAGGCAGTGGTGGTACACGGATCTCCTACACATGTCGATCCGCCCCCACAAGCGGCTGCCGTGCAGGCCGGACTTGTTATCCAAGATGCAGGGGAAGATTTACCATCCCAGCCTTCCCTCGCTGAGCTTAACAGCATGGCTCCTGAAGTCCTCCAGTATGGCCATCTGAACCTCCCTCAAGAGTGTATGTCCATACTGAAGGAAGCCAGGAGGCCTTCGACAAGACACTCCTACTTCTGTAAGTGGAAAAGATTTTATATATGGTGTGCTCAGCATCATTATGATCCCACTAAATGCCAGGAGGATGTAATTTTGCCCTATCTTCTACATTTAGCAAGGGCAGGGTTGAAATTTTCATCCATAAAGGTTCACCTAGCAGCCATAACAGCATACAGGCGTTCGCCTTCACAGCAGTCATTTTTTAAAGTGCAGGTAGTGAAGGATTTCTTGCAAGGACTCAAGAAAGTCTATCCCCCTGTTAGACCTCCCTCTCCTTCCTGGGAGCTAAACTTGGTTCTGTCGAAGCTCATGGGTTCGCCTTTTGAACCTATTCATAAGGCTACCCTACAGCACCTCACATGGAAGACAGCATTTTTAATAGCCATCACTTCAGCACGGAGGGTCAGTGAGATACAGGCCCTCTGTTCTAAAGAACCCTACACAATTTTTCATCTAAATAGGGTGGTGATGAGAACTCATCCTTCGTTTCTACCCAAGGTGGTATCGGAATTTCATGTAAACCAAGCCATCTCCTTACCAACCTTTTTTCCCAACCCCTCCTCTCCGGCAGAGAGGGCGTTGCATTCTCTAGCTGTCAAAAGGGTCCTAAAATTCTACCTAGATAGGACTAAGAATGTCAGGAAATCTGATCAATTGTTTGTGAACTATGGGGTTGTCCGTATGGGCTTTGCGGCTTCCAAACGTTCCATTGCTAGGTGGATTGTTTCAAGTATTACATTGGCCTACCAACTGGCTCAGAAACCATTGGGGGCGCGCCCTAAAGCGCATTCGACAAGAGGAAAAGCGGCTACCGCGGCTTTTCTCAATAATGTCCCACTCTCCGAGATCTGCAAGGCAGCCACTTGGAGATCTGTCCACACTTTTACCAGGCACTATTGTCTGGATTCGGACACCAGAGCAGACACTCAAGTAGGACAAGCCTCCTTGAGGAATCTGTTCCATGCATAATCATTTTCATGATTCTCTTTCTCCATGGGTGATACAACCTTAGTTTCATTTGCCTGCAGGTGGAAGGGGAACTTGCTACTCTATTCAGTGCTTATGACTATTGATGAGGATCCCCTGGAAGAGAAGGGTAAGTTACTTACCTGTAATCCTAGTTCTCTTCCAGGGGTATCCTCATCAAAGTCATAAGCAACCCACCCACCTCCCCAGGCAAATGAGAAGAAGTGTATTATTCATTATGGAAAGGATATATCTTTGTGTTTAGGACTACGGTCCCGCAAAGAACAACTGACCTAACTGTCACCCCTGAGGCATGATGGGATATGGAAGTCAGGGCTGCCTTAAAGGCACGGTGCCAGTTTTTACCTGTACAGGGCTTTTTAGTCTCTATGGTATTATATTGCAATGCAGCCTGCAGGCTGGCAATGTGTTGTACATCTGTGTTTTTCCACAGTTTGTTCTCTTTATTTTTTGCTTTCTCATGAGTGTTTACCTCATTAAAAAAAAAAAAAAAAAAAGAGATTTAGGTGTATTGTTATACCTTTATATATATATATATATATATATATATATATGTGTGTTATTGGATGTGTATATTTACATTGCCTAGCCTTTTATGGGAGCTGCATTTGCTTGGAAAAAATGATATATGTTTATACATATACAGAGCTGTATATATGTATGTTTTTTACATATATAATTTTATTATTTCCGGGGTCCCCGCACATGGGCGGGAATATTCAGTGCTTATGACTTTGATGAGGATACCCCTGGAAGAGAACTAGGATTACAGGTAAGTAACTTACCCTTACTTACCCTCTGTAAATTCACTGTTCATGAACTGGAACCACAAAACAGTTTCTTGTATATATTGACTATCTTGTCCCTTTCGCATCTTTTTTTTTGCTGTTTTGTACTCCAATGACTGGCTGTCGGAGACAAACTCACCCCAGGCAGTTGTCAACCACCTCCAGGTGCTGGTGAGCCTCCTAACATCGTTGGGGTTCACTGTTGATGAGTTATAGTCACACCTAACTCCTTTTCTCCCTTCCATTGGAGCCATTCTTCATATGGTACAGTTTTGTCTCTTTTCCCCTGAATGGAGAGTCAAGGGTAATTGTGCTATTATCCCAATGTTTTAGCCTATTTTGGGTTTTTAGCGGTTGCTGATCAGCCTTCTTTGTTTAAATTTCGTGTTGTGATGAGATTTTTGAAAGGTATGCAGCATTTATTTCCACCAAATCACTTTAGATACCACAGTGGGACTTGAATGTAGTTCTCACTTTTTGCTGTGCACTCCTTTTGAGCCACAGCACAGTTTTTCATTAAGACTGCTGGCACTGAAAACTTTTTTCTCTCATTGCCATAACATCAGCTAGGCCTGTAAGCGCGCTGGAGGATTTTTCTGTCAACCCACTTTATATTACAATGTTTCCAGGTAAGGTGATGATGAGGACCCAATCTTAAGGTCACTCCATTCAAATTGTACATACAAATCCCTAGGCAACTAATTATTTGCTTAGCATTTTATAAGATAATTGCTAATTCATTACTAAGAAGGCCAGGCGTACGTATAGAAACAAAACTAAAATATTCTTTTATTCTGTCCTGATAGAGAAATATTTTAGTTTAGAGCGAAGGCTGCTACAACCACCAGCAGGCAAAGTACCCGTCCTGGATATTTTTAGGTGCTGCGTGGACGTTGGTACCTACTTTCATGAAGCAGTACTGCCTTGACAGCCAGATCTGTTGAGAATGGCAATTTGCCCGCTCTGTCCTGCAGGGCTTATTGGTCTCAGCGAGTTCACAGACCCACTACTGTTGGAGGTACTGCAATGGTATCTAGTCACAAGGTGAAGAATCTGTGGTGAGAAGTATACATCAGAAGAATACATTACTTACCTTTGGTGGTGATCTTTCTGGTGCATACTTTACCTAACCTCAGATTCCTCACTGACTCACCTGTCTCCCTTCTCTGTTAACTGGACTCTTTTCCATCTGAAATGGTTCCAATCTAGAGATCTGCACACCAGTCATACCAATTAGCCAATGAGCTATGTGTCTAAGCGCACGGACAGCCTAGAAAGCAACTTATGTCAGCGCACATAGGTGGCTCTTGTATGTGGCTCTGCTCATCACTTCTGGATTGAAAAAACATAGGCATGGAGCTGCACAACACCACAAAGTGGCATGTGGGAGAATTGCTCAGACGTTTCCGGTTCTTGTATGACACCTGGGGATCATTCAATGGATGAGTAATCTGCAGTTAGTGTATCGATCATAAAGATTGTTACTGTACTGCAAGATTATACTTATTAGTGCATTCTTTGGCTCTATCCCTGATATATGGACAGACATACATAAGAAATCTACACCATATATTGTTAAAAGGGTTTATTAATTATTAAATCCCGGTTATAGTGGAGATTATATGAATGAGCTTATTGCAGTAATAAAATGATGGTGAAAGACAAAAGTGCAATACATATAAATCTGAGAAAAAATGGCAACATATCGGTTGGTGATCATTAAATCTTAAATCATAAATGCAATCAATCAATCTGTATTGGAATTCCTCTCTCCCTTTCTTCCCATCAGCTAATATCTGAGGTGAGCAGATCTAGAGTGTCGCTGGTGTTGAGAGTGCTCCATACAGGAGCTGCTTTCCACCTAAACTTGAGAACTACCCAGAGTTCTCTGCTTCTTTTTTGCATAATTTATTCGTCACTCTATGCCTGAAAGGGTATTTCTTTGACTTATACTGGGTGCTCCCTTGTGTCTGGACAAAGCTATACCTCTCTGAAGAGCTCTAATTAGAGCGAAACACTGTGTCAGAGGTTGCTTTTACTCATTTCAGGTTGGCTTGATTGGTATTTTACCAATTCAAAGCTGTAATACTGTGCCTGGAGTGGTAATTGGCTTTTGTTATTTTACAGCTCGGCAAGGACAGCACTGTGCTAGGCCTATGCTTAAAGACTTTGCTGTACAAATGGCAAAAGACTTTGTCCTTTTCTATCTCGGCGTGGATGGTACTGTGCTAATCCTATGCTTAAAGATTTTGATAGAAAAACAGACATTTGAGGTGAGCAGATCTAGAGTGTCGCTGGTGTTGAGAGTGCTCCATACAGGAGCTGCTTTCCACCTAAACTTGAGAACTACCCAGAGTTCTCTGCTTCTTTTTTGCATAATTTATTAGTCACTCTATGCCTGAAAGGGTATTTCTTTGACTTATACTTGGTGCTCCCTTGTGTCTGGACAAAGCTATACCTCTCTGAAGAGCTCTAATTAGAGCGAAACCCTGTGTCAGAGGTTGCTTTTACTCATTTCAGGTTGGCTTGATTGGTATTTTACCAATTCAAAGCTATAATACTGTGCCTGGAGTGGTAATTGGCTTTTGTAATTTTACAGCTCGGCAAGGACAGCACTGTGCTAGGCCTATGCTTAAAGACTTTGCTGTACAAATGGCAAAATACTTTGTCCTTTTCTATCTCGGCGTGGATGGTACTGTGCTAATCCTATGCTTAAAGATTTTGATAGAAAAACAGACATTTGAGGTGAGCAGATCTAGAGTGTCGCTGGTGTTGAGAGTGCTCCATACAGGAGCTGCTTTCCACCTAAACTTGAGAACTACCCAGAGTTCTCTGCTTCTTTTTTGCATAATTTATTCGTCACTCTATGCCTGAAAGGGTATTTCTTTGACTTATACTGGGTGCTCCCTTGTGTCTGGACAAAGCTATACCTCTCTGAAGAGCTCTAATTAGAGCGAAACACTGTGTCAGAAGTTGCTTTTACTCATTTCAGGTTGGCTTGATTGGTATTTTACCAATTCAAAGCTGTAATACTGTGCCTGGAGTGGTAATTGGCTTTTGTCATTTTACAGCTCGGCAAGGACAGCACTGTGCTAGGCCTATGCTTAAAGACTTTGCTATACAAATGGCAAAAGACTTTGTCCTTTTCTATCTCGGCGTGGATGGTACTGTGCTAATCCTATGCTTAAAGATTTTGATAAAAAAACAGACATTTGAGGTGAGCAGATCTAGAGTGTCGCTGATGTTGAGAGTGCTCCATACAGGAGCTGCTTTCCACCTAAACTTGAGAACTACCCAGAGTTCTCTGCTTCTTTTTTGCATAATTTATTTGTCACTCTATGCCTGAAAGGGTATTTCTTTGACTTATACTGGGTGCTCCCTTGTGTCTGGACAAAGCTATACCTCTCTGAAGAGCTCTAATTAGAGCGAAACACTGTGTCAGAGGTTGCTTTTACTCATTTCAGGTTGGCTTGATTGGTATTTTACCAATTCAAAGCTGTAATACTGTGCCTGGAGTGGTAATTGGCTTTTGTCATTTTACAGCTCGGCAAGGACAGCACTGTGCTAGGCCTATGCTTAAAGACTTTGCTGTACAAATGGCAAAAGACTTTGTCCTTTTCTATCTCAGCGTGGATGGTACTGTGCTAATCCTATGCTTAAAGATTTTGATAGAAAAACAGACATTTGAGGTGAGCAGATCTAGAGTGTCGCTGGTGTTGAGAGTGCTCCATACAGGAGCTGCTTTCCACCTAAACTTGAGAACTACCCAGAGTTCTCTGCTTCTTTTTTGCATAATTTATTCGTCACTCTATGCCTGAAAGGGTATTTCTTTGACTTATACTGGGTGCTCCCTTGTGTCTGGACAAAGCTATACCTCTCTGAAGAGCTCTAATTAGAGCGAAACACTGTGTCAGAGGTTGCTTTTACTCATTTCAGGTTGGCTTGATTGGTATTTTACCAATTCAAAGCTATAACACTGTGCCTGGAGTGGTAATTGGCTTTTGTCATTTTACAGCTCGGCAAGGACAGCACTGTGCTAGGCCTATGCTTAATAACTTTGCTGTACAAATGGCAAAAGACTTTGTCCTTTTCTATCTCGGCGTGGATGGTACTGTGCTAATCCTATGCTTAAAGATTTTGATAGAAAAACAGACATTTGAGGTGAGCAGATCTAGAGTGTCGCTGGTGTTGAGAGTGCTCCATACAGGAGCTGCTTTCCACCTAAACTTGAGAACTACCCAGAGTTCTCTGCTTCTTTTTTGCATAATTTATTCGTCACTCTATGCCTGAAAGGGTATTTCTTTGACTTATACTGGGTGCTCCCTTGTGTCTGGACAAAGCTATACCTCTCTGAAGAGCTCTAATTAGAGCGAAACACTGTGTCAGAGGTTGCTTTTACTCATTTCAGGTTAGCTTGATTGGTATTTTACCAATTCAAAGCTGTAATACTGTGCCTGGAGTGGTAATTGGCTTTTGTCATTTTACGGCTCGGCAAGGACAGCACTGTGCTAGGCCTATGCTTAAAGACTTTGCTGTACAAATGGCAAAAGACTTTGTCCTTTTCTATCTCGGCGTGGATGGTACTGTGCTAATCCTATGCTTAAAGATTTTGATAGAAAAACAGACATTTGAGGTGAGCAGATTTGGAGTGTCGCTGGTGTTGAGAGTGCTCCATACAGGAGCTGCTTACCACCTAAACTTGAGAGCTACCCAGAGTTCTCTGCTTCTTTTTTGCATATATATATATATATATTAAAGCTCCAAGGTGCCCACAGGCAAGGTTGCACTCATCCAGCAGCCAACAGTTTCAAGCGGGTAAAGGACATCACCGCATGCCGGTCTGCAGCTCTCATGTCTCGATTAAAAGCCTGACGCGTTTCTGAGCCTTCGCTCGTCTTCAGAGGCTCGACTTGAGTTTCTTTGGCGCTTTGACACTCCCACTATTTAAACAATTAATCGCCCTCAGATGGGCAGACTCCTATGAGTTTAAACGCACTGCTTTGTGGGACTGATAGTCCGTGTCATTTCCCTGTATGGGTGCGTCTCATTCTGCCATTTCACAGCCCTGGATGGGCCCCGGGATACAGGTGTCCATTAATCCCTCGGCTGTTGCTTCACTTCAGAGGCTCGGCGAATTCCGGCCCCCGTGATCCCCATTTTTCTCGGGGGGGTGCAGACCTTCGCGGCTGGGCTGCCGCGTGTAAATTAAAGCTCCAAGGTGCCCAAAGGCAAGGTTGCACTCATCCAGCAGCCAACAGTTTCAAGCGGGTAAAGGACATCACGGCATGCCGGTCTGCAGCTCTCATGTCTCGATTAAAAGCCTGACGCGTTTCTGAGCCTTCGCTCGTCTTCAGAGGCTCGACTTGAGTTTCTTTGGCGCTTTGACACTCCCACTATTTAAACAATTAATCGCCCTCAGATGGGCAGACTCCTATGAGCTTAAACGCACTGCTTTGTGGGACTGATAGTCCGTGTCATTTCCCTGTATGGGTACGTCTCATTCTGCCATTTCACAGCCCTGGATGGGCCCCGGGATGCAGGTGTCCATTAATCCCTCGGCTGTTGCTTCACTTCAGAGGCTCGGCGAATTCCGGCCCCCGTGACCCCCATTTTTCTCGGGGGGGTGCAGACCTTCGCGGCTGGGCTGCCGCGTGTAAATTAAAGCTCCAAGGTGCCCACAGGCAAGGTTGCACTCATCCAGCAGCCAACAGTTTCAAGCGGGTAAAGGACATCACCGCATGCCGGTCTGCATCTCTCATGTCTCGATTAAAAGCCTGACGCGTTTCTGAGCCTTCGCTCGTCTTCAGAGGCTCGACTTGAGTTTCTTTGGCGCTTTGACACTCCCACTATTTAAACAATTAATCGCCCTCAGATGGGCAGACTCCTATGAGCTTAAACGCACTGCTTTGTGGGACTGATAGTCCGTGTCATTTCCCTGTATGGGTGCGTCTCATTCTGCCATTTCACAGCCCTGGATGGGCCCCGGGATGCAGGTGTCCATTAATCCCTCGGCTGTTGCTTCACTTCAGAGGCTCGGCGAATTCCGGCCCCCGTGACCCCCATTTTTCTCGGGGGGGTGCAGACCTTCGCGGCTGGGCTGCCGCGTGTAAATTAAAGCTCCAAAGTGCCCACAGGCAAGGTTGCACTCATCCAGCAGCCAACAGTTTCAAGCGGGTAAAGGACATCACCGCATGCCGGTCTGCAGCTCTCATGTCTCGATTAAAAGCCTGACGCGTTTCTGAGCCTTCGCTCGTCTTCAGAGGCTCGACTTGAGTTTCTTTGGTGCTTTGACACTCCCACTATTTAAACAATTAATCGCCCTCAGATGGGCAGACTCCTATGAGCTTAAACGCACTGCTTTGTGGGACTGATAGTCCGTGTCATTTCCCTGTATGGGTGCGTCTCATTCTGCTATTTCACAGCCCTGGATGGGCCCCGGGATGCAGGTGTCCATTAATCCCTCTGCTGTTGCTTCACTTCAGAGGCTCGGCGAATTCCGGCCCCCGTGACCCCCATTTTTCTCGGGGGGGGGGGGTGCAGACCTTTGCGGCTGCCATCCAGGGCTGTGAAATGGCAGAATGAGACGCACCCATACAGGGAAATGACACGGACTATCAGTCCCACAAAGCAGTGCGTTTAAGCTCACAGGAGTCTGCCCATCTGAGGGCGATTAATTGTTTAAATAGTGGGAGTGTCAAAGCGCCAAAGAAACTCAAGTCGAGCCTCTGAAGACGAGCAAAGGCTCAGAAACGCGTCAGGCTTTTAATCGAGACATGAGAGCTGCAGACCGGCATGCAGTGATGTCCTTTACCCGCTTGAAACTGTTGGCTGCTGGATGAGTGCAACCTTGCCTGTGGGCACCTTGGAGCTTTAATTTACACGTGGCAGCCCAGCCGCGAAGGTCTGCACCCCCCCCGAGAAAAATGGGGGTCACGGGGGCCGGAATTCGCCGAGCCTCTGAAGTGAAGCAACAGCCGAGGGATTAATGGACACCTGCATCCCGGGGCCCATCCAGGGCTGTGAAATGGCAGAATGAGACGCACCCATACAGGGAAATGACACGGACTATCAGTCCCACAAAGCAGTGCGTTTAAGCTCATAGGAGTTTGCCCATCTGAGGGCGATTAATTGTTTAAATAGTGGGAGTGTCAAAGCGCCAAAGAAACTCAAGTCGAGCCTCTGAAGACGAGCGAAGGCTCAGAAACGCATCAGGCTTTTAATCGAGACATGAGAGCTGCAGACCGGCATGCGGTGATGTTCTTTACCCGCTTGAAACTGTTGGCTGCTGGATGAGTGCAACCTTGCCTGTGGGCACCTTGGAGCTTTAATATATATATATATATTTGTTAGACCTGGCACCATTGGTGTGGGTCTCCCTTCCATTTTTTGCCTTTATCTCTTGTGTTTTGCTGTGTGTTGGACTCCATTTTTTGCTGGTCTTGTTGCTTTGGGTACTTTGCCTCTGCTGTCCAGTGCCAAAGTGCAAGTGCTCCCTTTGAAAAGTGTTGTTGTGGATTAGTGATTCCATGATGGGCTTATTTGATTTATTTGCACGTCCCTAGTACAGTGCACTACGTGTGCCCAGGGTCTGTAAATCAAACGCTGCTAGTGAGCTGCAGCACTGATCGTGCCACCCACAGAAGCAGCCGGTAAAATGTGACTCATGCCTGCCATTGCAGAGCCTGTGTGCAGTCTGGGACTGCCATGTGGACTTGGCAAGTGCACACACTTGCCAGTCCCTAAACCTTCCCTTTTCTACATATTAGTCACCCCTAAGGTAGGCCCAAGGTATCCCTGTGGGCATGGTATATTGTATGTGAAAAGTAGGACATGCCCTGATGTGTGTGGCATGTCCTGATAGTGAAATACTGTCAATTTTGTTTTTCACTATTGCAAGGCTATCTGTTCCCATAGGCCAGAATGGGAAGTTTGTTCATAGCATCTTATAAATATAACTGACCCTGGGAACGAGATAGGAAAATAAAGTTTAGTGTGCCTGAACTCAGAATGTTGAAATACCTCTTTTAGTGAGGGTGATTTTTAAATTCTGTGTTTGAAAATACCACTTTTAGAAATTAGATGTTTTCTTGCCTAACCATCCAGTGTGCCTCTGCTAGGTTTGTGTATTGCATGTCTGGCTTTTGGATGACGAGCTGGAGAAGGGCAGTGGCTCCAGAAGTCCTATGAGTCAGGGCTGGGCTGAATAGACCTGGGCTGCATTTAGAGTAGCGGAAGGAGATTTCCCTTCACCTGCCTGGGCCTGGTCTGCCTTCAACAATGCTGTCTCCACTCCTGCCAGGAAGCTGCACCAGTGAAGACAGAACTGGTTTTGGCTGGGCACGGACACTCTCTACCTTCAGAGAACAAAGTTTTTTTGTTGATAAAAGAGGGGCCCAGAACCCAGACTATTAGATCACTTCTGGGAAATCAAGAGGAACCTTTGCTAAGGAGAAGAGTCGGATAAGCTGAGGAAGAATACTGCCCCAGTGCTGTTTGCTATCTGGGGTTGGCCTGCAGTGGCTGCTTGCTGCCAAGGAAAGGAGAAAAAGGACTTTGCTGTTTGCTTTGTCGTTTGCTTGAAGAAAAGATCTCCAAAGGCTTGAAACTGAGCTTGCCTCCTGTTCTGAAGTCTCAGGGACACAAAGACTTCATCCCTTCTGTCTCTCTGCATCTGGAACTGCTGTTCCAGCTGCCACAGTAGGAAATTGCAACACCGACGCTGGCAAGCGACGCCGTAACTTGCACTGAAGCCGAGGACACTGCTTGAGATGACCACAACGCACCGTCCCAACTTGCACCGCAACTCGACTTCACCGACTGGATGCTTAATCAATTTAGAGCCGATCCTCGGCGTGGGTGACTCCCTAATCCATCGACACCGCACCGTCGCAAGGAACCGCCGCCCCGCCGCAATTCGTGACATCACCTCCCTGACACAGTAAGGAACCGACATCTCACCTCCACTGCGTTGCAGTAGGAAACGGAGGCATCACCTCCCCGACGCCGTGCACTGTCTTTGCTTTCATCAAATTCCAGGTACTGTTCTTTGTGGGTCTGCTTGACTACCGGCCCGAAGCCATGCACTTCACGGTCGGCGCCGTACTTTGGGATTTTCATCTGTCACGACATCGTAATAACTCCAGGTGGAGTTATTTGTTGTTAGAGACTTATTTAAGTGAATAATCAATTTTTGAGGATAATTTTGATACTGTATTGTGGATTTTGGTTGTTTGGTCTTGTTTCGGTTTAGATAAAGATTACATATTTTTCTAAACTGGTATGGTGTCCATTTGTAGTGTTTTCACTGTATTACTGTATGTGTTGACAGATGCTTTACACACTGCCTCTGAAATTAGCCTGTCTGCTGGTGCCAACCTGCCAAGAGGGTGAGCAGGGGTTATTTTTAGGTGTGTATCCCCTTTACCCTGACTAGAAGCAAGGGTCTCTATTTGGACAAAGGTATCTATCTCTGCCAACTAGAGACCCCCATTTCTAGCATTATATTATATATATATATATATATATATATATATTCACTGAAAAAACCATAGGTTTCACACATGTTATAGTTAGCGGAAATTTTACTGATAAAAAACCAATGAAATTCCCCCGTTATAGTTAGTGCAGGAAACTATACCTCACGCGACCGCAATCTTCTGCTGATGCTAATACTGTATTTAGACACTTATTTACCCATGTCTTCTTCCATACATTTTTAGCTATACATATATTACAAATATTTTTTTTTCATAAAGACACATATGTCATCAGCAGAAGATTGCGGTCGCGTGAGTTATAGTTTCCTGCACTAACTATAACGGGGGAATTTCATTGGTTTTTTATCAGTAAAATTTCCGCTAACTATAACATGTGTGAAACCTATGGTTTTTTCAGTGAATTTGCAAGGTTTTTTAAATGCTAATTCCTAACTATAACGTGTGTGAAACCTATGGTTTTTTCAGTGAATTTGTACGGTTTTTTAAATGCTAAGTTACTTTACGCCATTCGTGGCGTGCACGCCCACTTAACGCAGTTCGTTCCGTGCGCGCAAGGTGGGCACGCGGTGCGCGTAGCGCACCGTGCGCACATGGAGGACATATTATGCGCTTCCTTGTGATAGGTAATCTGTTAAATTTAATTTGTAAGTGATGACAATAATACGCCATGCACAGACAGTGTTTTTTTTTTTTTATTAAAATTTTTAGCGTAAGCGCACCGTACGCGTACGGTAAGCGTAATCGGCGAAATTTTCAAAAAATAAAAATTTACCGTTTTTGGCCTTAGGGGATCTTTGAGGACTCAACTAACATGGCTATGTGCATGGGCGCTGTCTAAACAGCCCCTTTATATGTTTTTTGCCTTTGTTTACAGCCCCCCCTCAGAGTGCGAGAGAGAAAATGGCGGCCGCCGCTTCCTGGTTTCGACCGATTCGAATGTTTACTTAGATGTAACAGCCAATAAGAATCGCGCTCGCGCACGCCACCGTACGCGTACGGTAAGCTTACGGTAAGCGTACCGTAAGCTGGCTCAGATAAATATATTGATTTAAAGGCTATTTTCTCAGAATCTACTGAACAGATTTACACCAAACCTACAAAAGGCACTTCCTTGACCTAGGGACTACCTCTCTGCCAAATTTCTAGTAATTCTGTTCAGCCGTTCGGGCTGTAGCCCTGTCTAAAGGTCCTATGGAAAAATGCATGGGAAAAACGCGTTTTGGGACCCCCCTTTTATCTCAGCCCCCGCTTGACGAATCCCCCCGAGACTTTCAGGGTAGGAGCAGAGCGTAGCGCCCCACCTATTTTGAGAAATTCGCGAGGATTCGTCAACCGGCGCCAAAGTTATTCAAAATAGAATGTTGCGGATTTCCTATGGAAAAGGGGTCCTAACTATAACTACCTACTGGCGACCGCCAGTAGGTAATATATATAAATACATGTTGCCAAGATGGCCTTTTTCCACACATACCTTTTAACTCTTAGCTTTTCTATGTTTCTCAGTCTACAGCGAGTGGTCAGTCTCTGCCTGTGTTTGGTTGTGTTTACCTTAAGAAAGCAACAGATAGCACCAGCCCACACCAGGCCTTCAATCAGACTGTTTGCAAATTCAATTTATAAATTTCATCTGAACATTGAATACATAACATATGAGCTATTGATGCACTATCAAACTATATCAAGGCATCACTGTATATAATAAATACAACAACTAAATAATGAGCAAAATCATGCATGACTGGATGAGTGCCATGAGGGGCTCAAAAACCAGAAAAAACGCAAGGCACATGACGCCCTCTGATTGATAGGTAAACAATTCTAGTGAATATGTGTACATTCGATCTCAAACCACATTATCTGTTAACGCATACTAAATGTGAGTTGATAAAATTACTGAGCCAGCCAATTGCCCTTAGCCTAATTCGACTATGCAACATGGTGCAAAATCAACAATCCAAATGGATGTGTTAATGTTATTCTGAAATAGATGGTATATTGAAAGGTGAGACTTCTAGACCTGCAGTGTCAAAAACAGAATCCGAGACATGAGGCAATGACATTTGACACGTCATGCTGGCACGGAATAAAGTAGAAAATGCAGGGGATGCTTGGTGCCTTGAGGTAATCCCTTGAGATACCAATACCCAACTCAAAAATGAAGATGTTGATGGTACAGGTGAATAAGGCACTAAATCTGGCACTGAAGCTGGAACCAACAGTGCATTGCCTACAATAGGAGTCATATGTGAGACACAGCCTGATCAATCAATCAGGGGGTTTATATAGCGCGCTACTCACCCGAGAGGGTCTGAAGGCGCTGGGGGGCGGGGGATAAATCCAAGAATGGCGACATTGGTGGTCTCACATAAGTGCATTGTGGTACATGTGTGACTACCGAGGGAAATTCAAGACTAGCAAGATGGTCTACTGCATAGAATCGCAGAATGCTTGATGTAGCATTAATAGGTGAATCAGATCCCAGTGATCCACATGAAACAAGTGCTCCAAGGGAACATCCAAATCAATGTGATAGCAATTCCAGAACTGGAAAAGCCCCACATAAGGTGTTTGGAGCCTACAAAAGCCCATTCACTCAGTTGTGAAACACCAGTTGTGTTAGAAGCATGGAACACAGCACTATAAAGATCAACGAATAAGTGTGCAAAAGACAATATAGCTCAGCTGCAGAACACATTTTTTAAGAGTCAAAGGTTTTTAATCCTGAAGCCCAAGATACCTCTTTTTAATCAAAATGGAGAGTAAGTAATTTAAGTTGTCAATGCACATTTGTGTTAGACTGACCTTCAACCATACAGCAACATCAAATGTCCTCCTTGCAGAAGGGTACAGTGCAACTCCACAACAATTTACCATTCTCTGAACTGTTATGCGATAAAAGTATTCTTGGTTCAACTCACAGGACAAAGTGTTTGTGCGAAAAACATAGCTACCATTGTTTAAAAGAGTATGATAAGAATGAAAGAAAGAATGAGTCATAGCTTGTGGATGACAAGCAAGACCAGTCTAAGAATGGTTACTAGATCCATGAATAGTGATCTAGTAAAGTATTAGTGCAAGCAGGCATATTCATTAAAATCGAATTTCCAATGGACAGACAATGGAACTTAAAAGAAAAAAAAACAAGTATTTCAAAGGAATGTGGTATGCATGCATTTATACCATCCCGGATAGCCACAGAAATAAAGTTAGTGACTGGCAAAGCAATATTTCTATGCAATAGCCATATTAACTGAGGATCATTTACAGGGGAAATGGAGATGCTCTCAATATAAAGAGCCAAGAGAATATTGTAGTATGGCTCCTTCATAGAAATGGTTCACTGTCTTGCAGTGACATTATAATGCAAAAGTAGACTACTTTTGTTAACCAAAGTGCTGGGCACTTTAAGAGCCACAAGTATCTGTAATTTCCAAACTTAGTTGTGTCGGAGCTCCCTTCTGAACTTGTCCTTGTCATGAAGATTACAAATCATCCTGAAGAATGTTTAAAGTGGAAGCAATAGAAGAGATAGAGTATGGAACCCATTATCAATTATTTTAAATGTAGTCTGCATTATTCCTCTGCCAACCTCCCTCAATTGTTCAGTACTATCACATGCAAAATACTTTATTTTCTTTAAGAATTGCTTAGATTAGTGTTGCAATTAACTGCTTTTCTTTCAGGGATTCGGACCCAAAAGAAAATCATTCAAGTTCATAACATTACTTATCTTCAACATGTGTTTCATCACAGCACTAAGACTCGTGTGACAGACACCACAGGCACACACTTTATGTGGTCACTTTTACAGAAGAATAAGTAGAATACCTAGGATCTCATCTGTTTGGCCATTGGTTAGACAAAATGCAAGCATTCTTCCCTTCGCCTTTTGTGGGTTCCTGTTTGGCAAAAGACCAGTAACTTTAGAGAGAACCTTTGCATACATCCATTATCACCTAGCAGCCATAAAACCATCCCATTCAAATAAAACAGTGTCAGGTTAAAGGTACAATTTTGAGTTTTTTCACAAACATAATCAGACACATTTGGTTTCCATTTCCAATTTCACAATGCAATTTCTTGCAAAGGTGCAGCATCTGTACCTAATGCATATTCATTTAATGGTGGCGGTCCTGGAGTAGCTGCAATGTGATGTTATAGCAGGTTCAATTGTACAAGATGTTGCTTCCACCACATCTGGATCAGAACTTGAAGCTCATTGCAAAACTGAAGTCTAAGCAGACTCTGAGATCCCTAGGGTGGAACCAATGATCTCAACATGGCTGATAACGCCTCAGGGTAACTTCAGAATAGGGAAAGGGCCTACTGATCGAATCTGAAGACACTTTGGCAACAACAGTAGGCAGCAGAAAAGAGGCAGCCACATAAGGCTTTTTTATGTGAATGATCAACAACTTTATGTTTGTCTTATTACCAGGCATTGGTGAAAGGATTACGTTGTGAGTGCCTTCTACAGCAAGAACTGGCACAGGTACTCTATAGGACAGTCAAAAAGATTGTCTCTTGGGAATCCGTTCCTGGACAACTCTTCCTATTTTGAGGTTTGTTTCCCATTCCTGGGATATATTGCACTAAATGAATATATGATACTCGAACAGATTTTTCCAGAGAGCTTGAGGTCGAGACATAAATGGGTACCCTAAAGTGCAGTCTTTTAGTACTCTGTTGGAAACGTTATTGAGTGCTTGCTGAGCCCTTTATATGTTATGGTACTACGACAAACCCAAAACCAATACCCTAGCAGTCAGGGCTTGTTTAAGTGTGCCATTGGCTTGCTGAACAATTCCATTTGAGTCCGGATGGAAGGGGTGCATGTATAGCAGCATAGTGCTCCGGAAGGAGGCCTAGCAACTATAATTGCCTTTGTGGAGAATGCAGGACCACTTCTCAATCAAAGTTAGGAAGTACTTCCATTGCTACAAGACATTGCAAATCTTATATGACTGCTCAAGCAGTGACAGTCTTTCGTAGCCACACATGCAGAAATCTAGAGCAGGAATTCACAACAAACCTTATATACTTGTATTGATTGACTTTTTGGGCGAATGGCAAACATGGTTAAGGTAAACAACACCAAAGAGTTTAACCAATATTTTAAGGGAGGTAGGCGCTGGTCTTACAAAATGAGAATGTTTCATTTGTTGACAAACGTTACAATATTTTTACATACTTTTTGGAATTTTTTTTATCTTTTTTTTAGAGGTAGGTGAAGTCAATTAAAAGTTATAAATACACATAAAAGATGCAGAGTAATTCATAAAACAGCGAGTAACAATAGTATTTTACAATATTAGTTTGTTAAACATACATTTTTGCTAACCTAATTTACAGGTTTGCTTCAACCAGAGCAAGTGGTGTTATAACATCTTTTTCATTAAAGTAAGGCAAAAAATGATTACTCTCCATCCACTTATTCTGATTCAAGCATATGAGTCTATGAAAAGATCCAACATTGGAATGAAACATGTTACTTACCCGTAATGGCAGTTCTTCGGTGTTGTTATCTTTCATAGATTTACATTCAACCCACTTGCTACCCTACAAGACACTTACATGATTCTATATTCCTTCACATAAGTGCCATGAAATCTGAAGAATGATGACCTTTGCAGGAAATGCTCTTCAGTCTGATTATCTATGATTGGTTAAATTTTGGTTATTTTTCATTGATGTGAATAGAATATTACAGCCTCTGTGCTATGTCTGACATGTAAATCACATGAGTGAGACGGGTGTGCTCAGACGTGAGTCCCATGCTCTCCATGCCACTGGAATCAAGCTATCCTGGCTGAAGAGGAGTGAAACCCCGAAACTGGTCCTAGGATGCTTGTTTCCAGTCCAGGGAGGACCTGGATTGGCAGTTCGCGCTGGACTGTTCCCATTGGGCACAGGGTCAAGACTGATTTGCATATGGCTGGGTTCAAACTGGAATGGCATGGTGAGCAAAAAAACGATGGATTTAGGCCCAGATCTCTGTACTGGGGTGAATGTATGACATTGTTCTGCATTCTGTCCATCAATAGTTCTTTTTGCATTTGTCACCCTGAGTGGGACGGGTATGCTCAGACGTGAGTCCCGTGCTCTCCATGCCACTGGAATCAAGCTATCCTGGCTGAAGAGGGGTGAAACCCCGAACCCGGTCCTAGGATGCTTGTTTCCTGTCCAGGGAGGACCTGGCTTGGCAGTTCGGGCTGGACTGTTCCCATTGGGCACAGGGTCAAGACTAATTTGCATATGGCTGGGTCCAAACTGGAATGGCATGGTGAGCAAAAAAACGATGGATTTAGGCCCAGATCTCTGTACTGGTGTGAATGTATGACATTGTTCTGCATTCTGTACATCAATAGTTATTTTTGCATTTATCACCCCGAGTGAGACGGGTATGCTCAGACGTGAGTCCCGTGCTCTCCATGCCACTGGAATCAAGCTATCCTGGCTGAAGAGGGGTGCATGCCCGAAACCGGTCCTAGGATGCTTGTTTCCAGTCCAGGGACGACCTGGCTTGGCAGTTCGGTTTGGACTGTTCCCATTGGGCACAGGGTCAAGACTGATTTGCATATGGCTGGGTCCAAACTGGAATGGCATGGTGAGCAAAAAAACGATGGATTTAGGCCCAGATCTCTGCACTGGGGTGAATGTATGACATTGTTCTGCATTCTGTCCATCAATAGTTCTTCTTTTTGATCTTCTTTTTGCATATGTCTGACATGTGACTGCTATTTTGAGACTCCCAGCTCTGGGTCGGGAATGATTCAGGTATGCGACTTTATTAAAGATGCCAATACTGAAGAGCTACTATTACAGGTAAGTAACTTTTCTCTTTCTCTACATGTGTGATGTCATTACTAGACACATACACATACACCTGTGTATGCTGCTTTTTTCCTGTTTGACTGGTGACCATTATTCTGAACAACATAGCGATGAATATAGGACTTCCAGTGTTTCTCCTCTCTCCTTTTCCCCGATTCCCTTAGCAAGATCTATTATGTTCGAGTTTGTTCTTTTCTCAGCCTTCTGATCCTTCGTGGTAGAGATTGGTTGATTTGCATTTGAACCCGTCCCCAAAACCTCAGTAGCGAGATTTGTGAATTGTATTCCTTGAAATCAGATTCTTCTTCTTTTACCCCTCTTTCTGATTCTCCCTTCGCAATCTATACGGCAGATGATATTATAACATGCAAAGATATCATGGTGATAAGAGCCTTGAAGCTAAATATTCCTGTAGAGGGGTCACATGCAACAGTCTCCATAAACAAGGAAACTCGTCAGCCCCATTTGTCTCCTAGACCTCTACTGCCGTTGGTTTCTAATCTAGCAGAACTTGCTGATGACAAAATTCTAACACCTGCCACAATAAAAGTTGGCAAACAAAGGATCTTACAGAAGCCTCTTGAACAGGATTTCATCTTTCTTTGTTATTGCCATAAATATTCTCATGTTATTTGTGTCCTTTTTTCCAACATTTTGAGGATTCTAAAGGTACCCGGAGTTTGTGGATTCCCCTGAATACATAGCCTATTTTTCCTATTTTTTTTGCTTTCAACCTCCTTCCAGTTAGTGGTAGAAATGGGTGTGAAACCAATAATGGATCCTGAACAGATATACATTTCTGAAACATAGATAATATTCTGAATTCAGTAAGAGGTCATTTGTATAGATCCTTCAAAGTTTTACTATAGAAAGTAACAGTTGAAATAAACAAATATTGAAATTGAGTTGAAAACCATCAGCCATTGGTGCCTACATTTTCACCTGTAACCTCTTCTAACTATGGCAAAAATTTTAAAGCACTATACCGTTACCTCCCCGGGACTCTTCTGGATGTTGGGATTTCTAGGGCTTGTAGGTTCACCAAGAACCTGAGGTTCCCAGGGCCAATAAATGAGCTGCACCTTGTAATGGTTTTTCATTCTGTACCAGGTATGCAGCAGTTCATTTGGTAAAATATAAAGAGTGAAAAATAGATATCAAGGAAACCTATGTTTTTCTGAAATGGGAACAAGATGTGGAGTGGTTATTTGCACATCTCCGAATATTTGGGTACCCATACTCGCATTTGCATTAGAGGGCACTTTTCAAAATGACTTCTTTTTTACAGACCTTGTCCTACATATCGAAGGCAGTTATGTATACAAAGACAAATGGTAATATAATGTGTTCTACTATTCTAGGTTTCCCTAAGTCTCTCGATAAAAATGGTACCTCAATTGTGTGGGTAAGCCTAGTTCCTGCGACAGTAAATGGCTCAAAACACAACGTGGACGCATCACATTTTTCCACTGAAAACTGACCCTTTTATTACAATATGTCTAGATGTGGATTTTGGGCCGTGACTCAGCCGGCACCTTGGGAAACCTAGCAAACTTGTGCATTTTTTTAAGCTAGACACCTGGAGGAATCCAGGATGGGGTGACTTTTGTGGTTCTTACCAGGTTCTGTTACCCATTATCCCTTGCACACCTCAAAATCTGTCTATTAAAACACATTTTCCTCACACTTCTGTGATGGAGAGCTCTGGAATCTATGGGGAGCCACAAACTTCCACCCACCCAGCATTTCCCCAAGTCTCTTGATAAAAATGGTACTTCACTTGTGTGGGTAGGCCTAGTCCCCATGACAGGGCACAGCCGAAAAAGTAATGAGGACACATCACATTTTCCCACTCAAATGTAACCCTTTGTTTGCAATGTGCCTAGCTGTGGATTTTGGCCCTAGTTCAGCTGGTATCTAGGGAAACCTAGTGAACCTGGACATTTTATAAAACTAAGCACCCAGGTAAATCAAGGATGGGGTGATTTGTGTTTCTCTTAACAGGTCTGTTATCCAGAATCTCTTGCAAACCTCAAACTTTGTTTAAAAACATTTTTCTCACATTTCTGGAATGGAAAGTTCTAAAATCTGCGGGGAGTCACAAACTTCCACCCACCCAGCATTCCCCTAAGTCTCCTGATAAAAAGGTACCTCACTTGTGTGAGTAGGCCTAGTGCCCGCAACAGGAAATGGCCCAAAACATACTGTGGAGACATCGAAATTATCGATCGCAAAACAACCTGCAAGGGAGTAGCCTGCGTTTTTGGTCCCAGGCTCGACAGCCATCAAGGGAAACCTACCAAGATTAGACTGTCGGAGGGATGGGCGAAAGCAGAAGCGAGGAGGCCGTATGTGGTCAATAGTGAGGTGTTTATTTCAGACAGTAGTACACAATGGGGTCGAGAAAACAAAAATCTGGTTAAACACAGCAGGATATTAGAGTCAATTGATGGTTTCTGGGTTCCGAGGATGACTCCAGGGAAGGACGTAGGGTGCGCCCTCAGGTTTTGGTTGGCTTCACGGATGGTTCGGATCGTGGTGGGAAACCTATTACGGGTTTCAGACGTTCTGTTGGGTTCCCGGAGCAGGCTCAAAAGAAACAAAAGAAAAAAGTGGCGGTCAGACTTAAGTTCTACAACAATGCGTGACACCGTCACCAACCATGTGCGGGGGGAGTTCACTCACGGAAAAAAGGAGAGTTGTGGGGGGGGCAGTGTCAGGGTATTGTGCAAGGAGGTGAGGCTATAAGGGAGGGGCCACGGGTTAAAGGGTCTTGAGGTCGAGAGTATACCAAAACGAAGTGCACCTGAAGAAGGCAGCCACAGGAGTGATACTTCTCTTTCCCCGTGTTTTGCAGCCCCACTGCCCTTACTCCTTCCCTCCCCCTCCCTAGGTCTCTCTGTCCGCTACGTACCGCTGAGAGCCACAACTCTCCGGAGTTGTGGCGGCTCGTGCGTCCTCCGGGATCCACCAGTCTTCGCTCCAAGCCTCTGGTCCCTCGTCTTCGTTCTCTCCCTCTCCGACGTCGGCGTTGCTCCTCGGCTGGGCCCGTCGATCTTCTTCCGGGTCTTCGTTCGCTGACGCGCCGTCTGCTGTGCCGTCTTCCCTTTTCTGCCACCCGTGACCTTCCACTCTGGTTCCTGATTGGTCGACGGGAGTTACAGTCCCGCCTTCCACATCCGGGTGACGCTCGGGACTCTGTGGAGGGAGGTAAGAGGCATCCATTAATTGTATGGGTCCAGAGACGTCGTTATGTCCGTGCTGGTAAGGAGTCCATGTCATTTCCCGCGGAACGCCGTTCTCGCGCTCCGAGGTTCCCTCACATAGACATTTCTGAAAACTAGACACCTGGGAGAGTCCAGGGAGGTGTGGGTTGTGTGGATCCCTTGATTTCTTACCCAGAATCCCATGCAAACCTCGGAGTTTGCTTAATAAATCACATTTTCCTCATATTTCTATGAGGGAAAGTTGTGGGATCACTGAGCCAGCACAAATTTCCTACCAGTCAGCATTCCTCCAGGTCTCCCAATAAAAATGGTACCTCACTGGTGTGGGTCCAGTGCTTCGGACTGCAGGTTCGACTAAAGGTCCTAAAGAAATTAATATGGGAAACGTACTTATTTCGATTCCTCTTTGTCTCGGCCCCCACTTCACAGATTGCCCCAAAGTCAAAAAACGCTTCTTCTATAGAAACATGGTCCTAACTATAACTACCTACTGATAACCGCCAGTAGGTAATTTTTACATAAATGTTCCTTTCAAAGAAAATGTTAAATGAACAGTTTTAACAATATATATTAATTATATTATTTTTTATAGTACTATTCAATCTATATTTTACAAATAATTGTGGATAGATTCATCATATTTTTCAACATTTTAAACATTTTTACATTATTTTTCATTATATATATCTTATACTTTTAATACATTTTTAAGTACTCATTCACTTTTTATTGCAAGATAGTCTTTTTTTCATGTAATGCCATTTTTATTAACCGCTACCTATATTGTTTTACTCTGTCAACATAATGTTAGTTGATTTTGGTTCTTTTCAGTTGTGGTTCCCTGATGCTGGTCAACAGATCAGGTAAAACTTGGTGGAAAAAGGTATGTAGATATGGTTGGTTAGTGTAGAACTGTTAGACCTGTCAGCCCTTTGGGTGGTCCCTCCTCATCATTATTTATTTTGTCCCACTTTTGCCTCAGCCCTGTTATAATTTTTCCTTTTTGGGAACCACCAGACTTTTTAGTGTTGATGCAGGGTCAGGGAGCCATTTTCCCTACCCCTGGAACTTCTGTCTGAGGGCCTGAGACACAAAATGGTGGCCACCCATTGTCACCTGTGACATCATCAGAACCCACTGGAGATTTCTGGAACCTTCTGCAACATTCTAGAACCCTGTGACAGAGGGAGAGGCCGTTTAGAATGTTGGGAGGCCATCTCAGAGTGGCAGTTGGCATCTGACTAGAGAGGAGAGAGGAGCAGTTCAGAAGGAGGTCGGAGTAAGGCAGCAGGGGTGGAAACCAGTGCTTGGAGTGGGGTCCAGAAACCCACCCTTGATGCTAGTCCCTACTGACCAAGCCCAGCCTAGAGCCCTGTGTGGGACCAAGACCAGAAAAACCATCTTAAGGACCTAAATATTGTGAAGAGGCCTTAAAGAAGAAGACCAGCAAGCTCCTGACCTGTTTAGCGGTGTCCTCCTGGAGTCCTGACGTCGAGAAGCCTGGAGACCTGAGGCCTGAGGTGGAGAAGCGGCGCTGACAGAAAGCAGACGTCGTACCCGGAGCCGTCAGAGGTCGAGAGAGGGCGCCGACGGAGGTCGTGGAGAGGCACCGGAGGTCGAGTAAGGAGTCACCTGAGGTCGAGGTGAAGCGCGCCGGAGGTCGGGAGTGGAGATCGCACTCCGGAGTCGCCGGAGATCGAGGTGAAGCGCGCCGGAGGTCGGGAGTGGAGATCGCACTCCGGAGACGCCGGAATCTGAGGTGAAGTGCGCCGGAGGTCGGGAGTGGAGGTCGCACTCCGGAGACACCCGGAAGCGGGGAGACCGTGACCCTGCAACGCCGGAAGTCGACATCGAGCCGGAGCAGCCCAGCGACATCGAGCCGAAGCCGCCCAGCGACACCGAGCCGAGGCCACCCAGCGACATCGATCCGGAACAGCCCAGCGACACCGATCCGAAGCCGCCCAGCGACACCGAACCGGAGCTGCCCAGCGACATCGAGCCGGAGCCGCCTCACGACATCGACACGGCGCCGAGCGGAGCCGATCATCGTGAAAAGGGCAGTAAGTGGTAGAAGGGGCATCTGAGGCCCTGTGGAGCCCTAAAAGACCATTCTAGGGGCTAGAGGGGTGTTAGAACCAGCCTGGGAGTGCCAGGGGTGAACTGAGACTGGTGCAGTGACCTCTGTGAGGGGTTGTGTATTTTAGGAGAACCAGATCCTTAGGTTACCCTTATTCTACCTCAGTTCAGGCCCAGCCTTGACCAATCTAGGTGGAACACCCCCCCATGTCATCCAAATGACCACAAGCTGTACTTGGGCATAGTAAAACCAAACTACCTCAGGAAAGCGATGTGAACTGTAATTGTCATTAATTGTGTTATTTAAGTTATTGAAGGTGCTTTATTTATTGACAGTATTTATTGTCTGACTGTATTTATTCCTGCATTGTATTTATTGTCTGACAGTATTTATTAGCCATTTGTATTTATTGCACCCCTATTTATTCCTTGCTTATTCATGACCTGATCCTATTTATTGAAACCCCACTGTGGTATTATTTATTTGACCTGCCCTTTTAAAGGAGAATCTTATTGTCTTGTATTTATTTTATGAACCCTGCAACTAAGAGAAAATAAGATAAAGACAAACTACTTTCTTTCATAATTTTTACGGTGTAGTGTCGTTTTTGGAACGGATGAACGCATGGTTATTGTGAGGGTGTGACGTACGCTTAACACGGTGCCTGACCCCCAACCGCTCGAGCCAAGCTACCGCTGTGCTGGGAACCTGGTGACTGCTAACCCGGTTGCCCGGTTTCCAACATAAAATTGGTGTTCACCGGTGGGATAGAGCTGTGCTTGCGTCCACTTGACAATAACTTTGGGTAGTCCATAGGCCTACACCGGGAGTTTTCTCTAAGCGGACTTCCTAATTTTGAGTTTTGTTTTTTTCAAATTTACTTCTGGTGGTGGGAGGAGGTATTACAAAAGGTACCCCCCTGCATAGCTTCTGTAAGCAACTGTCTTCTATCCTGGATGGGCAAAATGGAGTTTGTATTAGAGGATCTGGAAACTTACACGGTGACCCAACTCAGGGAGTTTTGTCAGAGAGAGGGGGTGTTTTGTCCCCAAGGTGCAAAGAAGGGTGAGCTCCAGACCAGCTTAAGGGCTTGGTGGGAGGCACGACGAGAAAGTAAGGTTGAGAAGGAGGACAGGGATGGAGAGCCTGACAGCGAGGGGGCTGGTTTGTACCAACCTGAGGTGGGGGACCTAGTAGCGGGGCCCAGAACACTTTCAAGGAAGGGCAGCAGTGTCTCTAGCAACGGCTTATTAGAAGCAGAATTCACTGACCGGAGGGAGAAAAGACAGCTCACATGGGATTTGGCGAAGCTGGAGAAAGAAAAAGAGGAACGGAGGATGGCTCACGAGTTGAGGCTCAGGGAGATAGATCTCCAGATCCTACGGGTCGGGGCACACCCTGTTCCTAGTGGTGGCAGCGAAGAAAGAGAAATCACCAGGGAATCCAAACCCTATTTGCCAAAAGACATAGTAGCTAGCTATAGTGCAGGTTATGATATCGCCAAGTGGCTAGCGGCCTATGAGATCTCATTAAGAGTCCATGGGGTTCCAGAGAAGTATTGGGGAGGGGGATTGTATAAATACATGCCTCCAGCTGGTAGGGATACATTATTGGCCCTAAAGCAGGATGAGCAGACCCACTACCCCACCATGAAAGTGGCGCTCGTGAGGAAGTTTGGACTAACACCCGAGAAGTATAGACAGAAGTTCCGGGGTAGCCACAAACTGGGCACACAGAATTGGGTGGATTTCCTGGACTATGCAAAGAAGGCATTGGAGGGTTGGATACAAGGCAGCGAGGTGAGGGACTACGAGGGGTTGTTTGATTTGATGTTGAAGGAACACCTGCTCGAAAAATGTTTCCCTGAACTGCGTCAACACCTGGTGGATAGCAAGCTGACCAATCCCCGGAAGCTTGCTGAGGAGGCGGACATTTGGGCTAGTACCCGAGTGTCCACAAGGGGGACTGGAGGGGACTCTCAAAAGACCAGACAGGGCGCCCCCCAGAAGAAAGAGGGAGGGGAAAAGAAAACAGAGTTCTCTAAAGGCCCCCAAAATAGTTCCCAAGGGAAGGGAACGGGATTCACCCCTAGGGCTAACCCACCCAGAAACCCTAATCCTGGCCAGAGTCAGCAGCCAAGGGCTGTCCATTGCTACGAGTGCGGTGGTGTCGGACACTATAAGGGAGATGTGAAGTGCCCGAAAAGACCACCCCCTCCCATTGGAGGAAAGACCCCCGGAGTAGCTAGTGTAGTGCTCGGGGAGGAGATGCCTTTAGATAAGGGAAGGGAGTGGGCGGGTGTCACTTTAGTGTCCCTGGGAGAACGGGAGATGGTTCCTAAGATCCAGGTGCCCGCAAATACCACAAAGTATGGGCAATGGGTCACCATCAATGGCCAAAGAGGGGAGGCTCTGAGAGACACAGGAGCCAGTATGACTATGGTACGTAGCCAACTGGTGTCTCCAGAGCAGGTGATTCCCCATGTGCTCCACCCTGCCGCGATGGCTGACGGCAGAATGGGCCACTATCCGGTGGCCGAGGTTCTATTTGAATGGGAAGGGGTTGCAGGTTCACTTCGAGTTGCCGTAAGCCCTGCCGTGCCAGTCGATTGTCTGCTGGGGAATGACATGGAGCATAATGCTTGGAAGGAGGTGGAATACCGGACTCATGCTGAGATGCTGGGTACACCTGACTGGGCCTGTGTCAGCACAAGGTCTGCGACTACCCGGAGGGGGAGTTCGTTTAGGCGGGAGCCTGGAACAAAGGCACTGCCGGCTGCCAATCAAGGGAAGAACCGAGGACAGGAGGAGCCTGCCTCGGCATCCGCGCCCCGTGTGACGGATAGGCCACCGGAGGTGGTGGACCAGGAGTCCGCGGAGGGGGATGTTACTGAACTGGAGGACTTACCCATCCCGGCCGAGTGGCACGTGGAGGGAGGGCCGACCAGGGAGGAATTCTGCAAGGGCCAGAAGGAGTGTCCTACCCTTGAGGGACTGAGGCGACAGGCCGAAGACCAGGGAGCAGGGAACGTTGAGGGGAACTATAATATTTACTGGGAGGATGGCCTCCTCTACAGTGAACCCAAGGCACCCATGCACGGATCGTCACGGGCCTTGGTTGTCCCTCAACGTTACCGAGCCTTCCTTCTGGAGTTGGCTCATGAGATCCCCTTGGCAGGACACCTGGGGCAAGACAAGACCTTTGCCCATCTTGTCCCACACTTTTATTGGCCTCAGATGAAAGTGTCGTCCGACACCTACTGCCGGACGTGTGTGTCTTGTCAAGCCAGTGGGAAAACAGGGGTGAAGCTGAAAGCTCCCCTGGAACCACTTCCTGTCGTTAGCACCCCCTTTGAAAGGGTGGGCATCGACATTGTGGGTCCGTTAGATCCGCCTACTACAGCTGGTCACAGGTTTATCCTGGTTCTGGTGGATCATGCCACGCGGTACCCAGAGGCCATACCTCTGAGGACCATTACTGCACCTGTGGTGGCTAGGGCCCTGATGGGAATCTTTACCCGAGTGGGTTTTCCCAAGGAAGTTGTGTCCGACAGGGGGACCAACTTCATGTCAGCATACATGCGGGCCATGTGGAAGGAGTGTGGAGTGACCTACCGGTTCACCACTCCTTACCACCCCCAGACCAATGGTCTGGTGGAGAGATTCAAGAAGACCTTGAAAGGCATGATCAGAAGTCTGCCTGAAAGCCTGCGGAGGAAATGGGACGTCCTCCTACCCTGTCTATTGTTTTCTTACAGGGAAGTGCCACAGAAGGGAGTGGGCTTCAGCCCCTTAGAGCTTTTGTATGGGCACCCTGTGCGTGGACCTCTCAGCCTGGTGAGGGACGGATGGGAAAGAACTCCCAGAAAGCTTCCCCAGGACGTGGTGAGCTACATGCTGGCCTTCCGGAGCCAAATGGCTAAGTTGTGGAAGCAAGCTTCTGACAACTTGGAAGCCAGCCAAGCAGTGATGAAGGCGTGGTATGACCACAATGCTCACCCGGTGGAGTTGGAGCCTGGCCAGAAGGTGTGGGTGATCGAACCAGGGGAGCTTAGCGCCCTCCAGGATCGCTGGTCAGGACCCTTTGAGGTGTTGGAGAAGAAGGGTAAGGCTACCTACTTGCTGGATCTGAAGACCCCTCGTCAGCCCCTACGGGTGCTGCATGCCAACCGCCTCAAACCCCACCATGAGAGGCCCGAAGTCATATTGTTAATGGTGACTGACGGAGCAGAGGACGTGGAAACCGAGCCTCTCCCCGACTTATTTGCGTCTCAAGAGAAGGATGGGTTGGTGGAGGGAGTGATTCTCTCCCCGTCCCTAACTCCTGAACAGCAGGAGGACTGCCGCCAGGTCCTGGGGCAGTACTCTTCGTTGTTCTCCCTTGTTCCGGGTAGGACTCACCTGTGCGTCCATGACGTGGACACAGGAGACAGACCACCTGTGAAGTCAAAGATCTACCGGATGACAGACAAGGTGAAGGCCAGCATTCACAGTGAAGTCACTAAGATGCTGGAGCTAGGAGTGATTGAACCTTCCAGCAGCCCCTGGTCTAGTCCGGCGGTATTAGTACCAAAAGCTGTACCACCGGGTGCCCAACCGGAACTGAGGTTCTGTGTGGACTACCGGGGACTGAATTCAGTAACCAAGACTGATGCTCATCCGATCCCGAGGGCGGATGAACTGATTGACCGGCTGGGAGCTGCCCAATATTTGAGTACCTTAGACCTTACATCCGGGTACTAGCAGATCTCTCTGACTGATGGAGCTAAGGAAAGGTCAGCCTTCTCCACGCCCAAGGGCCACTACCAGTTCTGCGTGATGCCCTTTGGGCTTAAGAACGCACCTGCCACGTTTCAGCGTCTGGTGAACCAGATCCTCGCCGGAATGGAGATTTTCTCTGCTGCTTATCTGGATGACATTGCCGTCTTCAGTAACAGCTGGGAGGATCACTTGCGTCACCTGCAAACTGTTCTCCGGGCCCTGAAGCAAGCTGGTTTAACGATCAAGGCCAGTAAATGCCAGATCGGGCAGGGGTCGGTAGTGTACCTTGGACACTTGGTGGGTAGGGGAGCGGTGCAACCCCTCCAGGCGAAAATCGAGGCTATCATGGCCTGGGAACCCCCCAAGACTCAGACTGAGGTCCGAGCTTTTCTGGGCCTCACAGGATATTACCGCCGCTTCGTGAAGGGGTACGGGACCATTGTGGCCCCCCTCACGGAGCTTACGTCCAAGAAGCAACCTCGACGGGTAGTTTGGACAGAGGCTTGTCAGCAGGCCTTTGTGAGATTGAAGCAAGCCATGTGCGAGGCCCCGGTCTTAAGGGCCCCAGATTTTTCCAAGGAGTTCATTGTCCAGACGGATGCATCGGAACATGGCATTGGGGCAGTGTTATCGCAACTCAATGAAGAGGGTCTGGATCAACCCGTGGTCTTCCTATCCCGGAGACTACTTCCCAGGGAACAGAAGTGGAGTGCAATAGAGCGTGAAGCCTTTGCAGTGGTATGGGCACTGAAGAAGTTGCGGCCATACCTGTTTGGCTCGCACTTCCTAGTTCAGACTGACCACAGACCCCTTCGGTGGCTGATGCAGATGAAGGGGGAGAATCCCAAGTTGCTAAGGTGGTCTATCTCCCTACAGGGAATGGACTTTCAGGTGGAACATCGGCCTGGAGTGGACCACACCAATGCAGACGGTCTCTCAAGGTATTTCCGCCTTAGTGATGAGAACTCCCAAGGGGTTGGGTAGCTCTCCCCACTTTCAGCTGGGGGGGACGCGTGTTAGACCTGTCAGCCCTTTGGGTGGTCCCTCCTCATCATTATTTATTTTGTCCCACTTTTGCCTCAAGCCCTGTTATAATTTTTCCTTTTTGGGAACCACCAGACTTTTTAGTGTTGATGCAGGGTCAGGGAGCCATTTTCCCTACCCCTGGAACTTCTGTCTGAGGGCCTGAGACACAAAATGGTGGCCACCCATTGTCACCTGTGACATCATCAGAACCCACTGGAGATTTCTGGAACCTTCTGCAACATTCTAGAACCCTGTGACAGAGGGAGAGGCCGTTTAGAATGTTGGGAGGCCATCTCAGAGTGGCAGTTGGCATCTGACTAGAGAGGAGAGAGGAGCAGTTCAGAAGGAGGTCGGAGTAAGGCAGCAGGGGTGGAAACCAGTGCTTGGAGTGGGGTCCAGAAACCCACCCTTGATGCTAGTCCCTACTGACCAAGCCCAGCCTAGAGCCCTGTGTGGGACCAAGACCAGAAAAACCATCTTAAGGACCTAAATATTGTGAAGAGGCCTTAAAGAAGAAGACCAGCAAGCTCCTGACCTGTTTAGCGGTGTCCTCCTGGAGTCCTGACGTCGAGAAGCCTGGAGACCTGAGGCCTGAGGTGGAGAAGCGGCGCTGACAGAAAGCAGACGTCGTACCCGGAGCCGTCAGAGGTCGAGAGAGGGCGCCGACGGAGGTCGTGGAGAGGCACCGGAGGTCGAGTAAGGAGTCACCTGAGGTCGAGGTGAAGCGCGCCGGAGGTCGGGAGTGGAGATCGCACTCCGGAGTCGCCGGAGATCGAGGTGAAGCGCGCCGGAGGTCGGGAGTGGAGATCGCACTCTGGAGACGCCGGAATCTGAGGTGAAGTGCGCCGGAGGTCGGGAGTGGAGGTCGCACTCCGGAGACACCCGGAAGCGGGGAGACCGTGACCCTGCAACGCCGGAAGGCGACATCGAGCCGGAGCAGCCCAGCGACATCGAGCCGAAGCCGCCCAGCGACACCGAGCCGAGGCCGCCCAGCGACATCGATCCTGAACAGCCCAGCGACACCGATCCGAAGCCGCCCAGCGACACCGAACCGGAGCCGCCCAGCGACATCGAGCCGGAGCCGCCTTACGACATCGACACGGCGCCGAGCGGAGCCGATCATCGTGAAAAGGGCAGTAAGTGGTAGAAGGGGCATCTGAGGCCCTGTGGAGCCCTAAAAGACCATTCTAGGGGCTAGAGGGGTGTTAGAACCAGCCTGGGAGTGCCAGGGGTGAACTGAGACTGGTGCAGTGACCTCTGTGAGGGGTTGTGTATTTTAGGAGAACCAGATCCTTAGGTTACCCTTATTCTACCTCAGTTCAGGCCCAGCCTTGACCAATCTAGGTGGAACACCCCCCCATGTCATCCAAATGACCACAAGCTGTACTTGGGCATAGTAAAACCAAACTACCTCAGGAAAGCGATGTGAACTGTAATTGTCATTAATTGTGTTATTTAAGTTATTGAAGGTGCTTTATTTATTGACTGTATTTATTGTCTGACTGTATTTATTCCTGCATCGTATTTATTGTCTGACAGTATTTATTAGCCATTTGTATTTATTGCACCCCTATTTATTCCTTGCTTATTTATGACCTGATCCTATTTATTGAAACCCCACTGTGGTATTATTTATTTGACCTGCCCTTTTAAAGGAGAATCTTATTGTCTTGTATTTATTTTATGAACCCTGCAACTAAGAGAAAATAAGATAAAGACAAACTACTTTCTTTCATAATTTTTACGGTGTAGTGTCGTTTTTGGAACGGATGAACGCATGGTTATTGTGAGGGTGTGACGTACGCTTAACACGGTGCCTGACCCCCAACCGCTCGAGCCAAGCTACCGTTGTGCTGGGAACCTGGTGACTGCTAACCCGGTTGCCCGGTTTCCAACATAAAATTGGTGTTCAGCGGTGGGATAGAGCTGTGCTTGCGTCCACTTGACAATAACTTTGGGTAGTCCATAGGCCTACACCGGGAGTTTTCTCCAAGCGGACTTCCTAATTTTTAGTTTTGTTTTTTTCAAATTTACTTCTGGTGGTGGGAGGAGGTATTACAAAAGGTACCCCCCTGCATAGCTTCTGTAAGCAACTGTCTTCTATCCTGAGTGGGCAAAATGGAGTTTGTATTAGAGGATCTGGAAACTTACACGGTGACCCAACTCAGGGAGTTTTGTCAGAGAGAGGGGGTGTTTTGTCCCCAAGGTGCAAAGAAGGGTGAGCTCCAGACCAGCTTAAGGGCTTGGTGGGAGGCACGACGAGAAAGTAAGGTTGAGAAGGAGGACAGGGATGGAGAGCCTGACAGCGAGGGGGCTGGTTTGTACCAACCTAAGGTGGGGGACCTAGTAGCGGGGCCCAGAACACTTTCAAGGAAGGGCAGCAGTGTCTCTAGCAACGGCTTATTAGAAGCAGAATTCACTGACCGGAGGGAGAAAAGACAGCTCACATGGGATTTGGCGAAGCTGGAGAAAGAAAAAGAGGAACGGAGGATGGCTCACGAGTTGAGGCTCAGGGAGATAGATCTCCAGATCCTACGGGTCGGGGCACACCCTGTTCCTAGTGGTGGCAGCGAAGAAAGAGAAATCACCAGGGAATCCAAACCCTATTTGCCAAAAGACATAGTAGCTAGCTATAGTGCAGGTGATGATATCGCCAAGTGGCTAGCGGCCTATGAGATCTCATTAAGAGTCCATGGGGTTCCAGAGAAGTATTGGGGAGGGGGATTGTATAAATACATGCCTCCAGCTGGTAGGGATACATTATTGGCCCTATACCAGGATGAGCAGACCCACTACCCCACCATGAAAGTGGCGCTCGTGAGGAAGTTTGGACTAACACCCGAGAAGTATAGACAGAAGTTCCGGGGTAGCCACAAAATGGGCACACAGAATTGGGTGGATTTCCTGGACTATGCAAAGAAGGCATTGGAGGGTTGGATACAAGGCAGCGAGGTGAGGGACTACGAGGGGTTGTTTGATTTGATGTTGAAGGAACACCTGCTCGAAAAATGTTTCCCTGAACTGCGTCAACACCTGGTAGATAGCAAGCTGACCAATCCCCGGAAGCTTGCTGAGGAGGCGGACATTTGGGCTAGTACCCGAGTGTCCACAAGGGGGACTGGAGGGGACTCTCAAAAGACCAGACAGGGCGCCCCCCAGAAGAAAGAGGGAGGGGAAAAGAAAACGGAGTTCTCTAAAGGCCCCCAAAATAGTTCCCAAGGGAAGGGAACGGGATTCACCCCTAGGGCTAACCCACCCAGAAACCCTAATCCTGGCCAGAGTCAGCAGCCAAGGGTTGTCCATTGCTACGAGTGCGGTGGTGTCGGACACTATAAGGGAGATGTGAAGTGCCCGAAAAGACCACCCCCTCCCATTGGAGGAAAGACCCCCGGAGTAGCTAGTGTAGTGCTCGGGGAGGAGATGCCTTTAGATAAGGGAAGGGAGTGGGCGGGTGTCACTTTAGTGTCCCTGGGAGAACGGGAGATGGTTCCTAAGATCCAGGTGCCCGCAAATACCACAAAGTATGGGCAATGGGTCACCATCAATGGCCAAAGAGGGGAGGCTCTGAGAGACACAGGAGCCAGTATGACTATGGTACGTAGCCAACTGGTGTCTCCAGAGCAGGTGATTCCCCATGTGCTCCACCCTGCCGCGATGGCTGACGGCAGAATGGGCCACTATCCGGTGGCCGAGGTTCCATTTGAATGGGAAGGGGTTGCAGGTTCACTTCGAGTTGCCGTAAGCCCTGCCGTGCCAGTCGATTGTCTGCTGGGGAATGACATGGAGCATAATGCTTGGAAGGAGGTGGAATACCGGACTCATGCTGAGATGCTGGTTACACCTGACTGGGCCTGTGTCAGCACAAGGTCTGTGACTACCCGGAGGGGGAGTTCGTTTAGGCGGGAGCCTGGAACAAAGGCACCGCCGGCTGCCAATCAAGGTAAGAACCGAGGACAGGAGGAGCCTGCCTCGGCATCCGCGCCCCGTGTGACGGATAGGCCACCGGAGGTGGTGGACCAGGAGTCCGCGGAGGGGGATGTTACTGAACTGGAGGACTTACCCATCCCGGCCGAGTGGCACGTGGAGGGAGGGCCGACCAGGGAGGAATTCTGCAAGGGCCAGAAGGAGTGTCCTACCCTTGAGGGACTGAGGCGACAGGCCGAAGCCCAGGCAGCAGGGAACGTTGAGGGGAACTATAATATTTACTGGGAGGATGGCCTCCTCTACAGTGAACCCAAGGCACCCATGCACGGATCGTCACGGGCCTTGGTTGTCCCTCAACGTTACCGAGCCTTCCTTCTGGAGTTGGCTCATGAGATCCCCTTGGCAGGACACCTGGGGCAAGACAAGACCTTTGCCCGTCTTGTCCCACACTTTTATTGGCCTCAGATGAAAGTGTCGTCCGACACCTACTGCCGGACGTGTGTGTCTTGTCAAGCCAGTGGGAAAACAGGGGTGAAGCTGAAAGCTCCTCTGGAACCACTTCCTGTCGTTAGCACCCCCTTTGAAAGGGTGGGCATCGACATTGTGGGTCCGTTAGATCCGCCTACTACAGCTGGTCACAGGTTTATCCTGGTTCTGGTGGATCATGCCACGCGGTACCCAGAGGCCATACCTCTGAGGACCATTACTGCACCTGTGGTGGCTAGGGCCCTGATGGGAATCTTTACCCGAGTGGGTTTTCCCAAGGAAGTTGTGTCCGACAGGGGGACCAACTTCATGTCAGCATACATGCGGGCCATGTGGAAGGAGTGTGGAGTGACCTACCGGTTCACCACTCCTTACCACCCCCAGACCAATGGTCTGGTGGAGAGGTTCAATAAGACCTTGAAAGGCATGATCAGAAGTCTGCCTGAAAGCCTGCGGAGGAAATGGGACGTCCTCCTACACTGTTTATTGTTTTCTTACAGGGAAGTGCCACAGAAGGGAGTGGGCTTCAGCCCCTTCGAGCTTTTGTATGGGCACCCTGTGCGTGGACCTCTCAGCCTGGTGAGGGACGGATGGGAAAGAACTCCCAGAAAGCTTCCCCAGGACGTGGTGAGCTACATGCTGGCCTTCCGGAGCCAAATGGCTAAGTTGTGGAAGCAAGCTTCTGACAACTTGGAAGCCAGCCAAGCAGTGATGAAGGCATGGTATGACCACAATGCTCACCCGGTGGAGTTGGAGCCTGGCCAGAAGGTGTGGGTGATCGAACCAGGGGAGCTTAGCGCCCTCCAGGATCGCTGGTCAGGACCCTTTGAGGTGTTGGAGAAGAAGGGTAAGGCTACCTACTTGCTGGATCTGAAGACCCCTCGTCAGGCCCTACGGGTGCTGCATGCCAACCGCCTCAAACCCCACCATGAGAGGCCCGAAGTCATATTGTTAATGGTGACTGACGGAGCAGAGGACGTGGAAAGCGAGCCTCTCCCCGACTTATTTGCGTCTCAAGAGAAGGATGGGTTGGTGGAGGGAGTGATTCTCTCCCCGTCCCTAACTCCTGAACAGCAGGAGGACTGCCGCCAGGTCCTGGGGCAGTACTCTTCGTTGTTCTCCCTTGTTCCGGGTAGGACTCACCTGTGCGTCCATGACGTGGACACAGGAGACAGCCCACCTATGAAGTCAAAGATCTACCGGATGACAGACAAGGTGAAGGCCAGCATTCACAGTGAAGTCACTAAGATGCTGGAGCTAGGAGTGATTGAACCTTCCAGCAGCCCCTGGTCTAGTCCGGCGGTATTAGTACCAAAAGCTGTACCATCGGGTGCCCAACCGGAACTGAGGTTCTGTGTGGACTACCGGGGACTGAATTCAGTAACCAAGACTGATGCTCATCCGATCCCGAGGGCGGATGAACTGATTGACCGGCTGGGAGCTGCCCAATATTTGAGTACCTTTGACCTTACATCCGGGTACTGGCAGATCTCTCTGACTGATGGAGCTAAGGAAAGGTCAGCCTTCTCCACGCCCAAAGGCCACTACCAGTTCTGCGTGATGCCCTTTGGGCTTAAGAACGCACCTGCCACGTTTCAGCGTCTGGTGAATCAGATCCTCGCCGGAATGGAGGGTTTCTCTGCTGCTTATCTGGATGACATTGCCGTCTTCAGTAACAGCTGGGAGGATCACTTGCGTCACCTGCAAACTGTTCTCCGGGCCCTGAAGCAAGCTGGTTTAACGATCAAGGCCAGTAAATGCCAGATCGGGCAGGGGTCGGTAGTGTACCTTGGACACTTGGTGGGTAGGGGAGCGGTGCAACCCCTCCAGGCGAAAATCGAGGCTATCATGGCCTGGGAACCCCCCAAGACTCAGACTGAGGTCCGAGCTTTTCTGGGCCTCACAGGATATTACCGCCGCTTCGTGAAGGGGTACGGGACCATTGTGGCCCCCCTCACGGAGCTTACGTCCAAGAAGCAACCTCGACGGGTAGTTTGGACAGAGGCTTGTCAGCAGGCCTTTGTGAGATTGAAGCAAGCCATGTGCGAGGCCCCGGTCTTAAGGGCCCCAGATTTTTCCAAGGAGTTCATTGTCCAGACGGATGCATCGGAACATGGCATTGGGGCAGTGTTATCGCAACTCAATGAAGAGGGTCTGGATCAACCCGTGGTCTTCCTATCCCGGAGACTACTTCCCAGGGAACAGAAGTGGAGTGCAATAGAGCGTGAAGCCTTTGCAGTGGTATGGGCACTGAAGAAGTTGCGGCCATACCTGTTTGGCTCGCACTTCCTAGTTCAGACCGACAACAGACCCCTTCGGTGGCTGATGCAGATGAAGGGGGAGAATCCCAAGTTGCTAAGGTGGTCTATCTCCCTACAGGGAATGGACTTTCAGGTGGAACATCGGCCTGGAGTGGACCACGCCAATGCAGACGGTCTCTCAAGGTATTTCCGCCTTAGTGATGAGAACTCCCAAGGGGTTGGGTAGCTCTCCCCACTTTCAGCTAGGGGGGACGCGTGTTAGGCCTGTCAGCCCTTTGGGTGGTCCCTCCTCATCATTATTTATTTTGTCCCACTTTTGCCTCAAGCCCTGTTATAATTTTTCCTTTTTGGGAACCACCAGACTTTTTAGTGTTGATGCAGGGTCAGGGAGCCATTTTCCCTACCCCTGGAACTTCTGTCTGAGGGCCTGAGACACAAAATGGTGGCCACCCATTGTCACCTGTGACATCATCAGAACCCACTGGAGATTTCTGGAACCTTCTGCAACATTCTAGAACCCTGTGACAGAGGGAGAGGCCGTTTAGAATGTTGGGAGGCCATCTCAGAGTGGCAGTTGGCATCTGACTAGAGAGGAGAGAGGAGCAGTTCAGAAGGAGGTCGGAGTAAGGCAGCAGGGGTGGAAACCAGTGCTTGGAGTGGGGTCCAGAAACCCACCCTTGATGCTAGTCTCTACTGACCAAGCCCAGCCTAGAGCCCTGTGTGGGACCAAGACCAGAAAAACCATCTTAAGCACCTAAATATTGTGAAGAGGCCTTAAAGAAGAAGACCAGCAAGCTCCTGACCTGTTTAGCGGTGTCCTCCTGGAGTCCTGACGTCGAGAAGCCTGGAGACCTGAGGCCTGAGGTGGAGAAGCGGCGCTGACAGAAAGCAGACGTCGTACCCGGAGCCGTCAGAGGTCGAGAGAGGGCGCCGACGGAGGTCGTGGAGAAGCACCGGAGGTTGAGTAAGGAGTCACCTGAGGTCGAGGTGAAGCACGCCGGAGGTCGGGAGTGGAGATCGCACTCCGGAGTCGCCGGAGATCGAGGTGAAGCGCACCGGAGGTCGGGAGTGGAGATCGCACTCTGGAGACGCCGGAATCTGAGGTGAAGTGCGCCGGAGGTCGGGAGTGGAGGTCGCACTCCGGAGACACCCGGAAGCGGGGAGACCGTGACCCTGCGACGCCGGAAGGCGACATCGAGCCGGAGCAGCCCAGCGACATCGAGCCGAAGCCGCCCAGCGACACCGAGCCGAGGCCGCCCAGCGACATCGATCCGGAACAGCCCAGCGACACCGATCCGTAGCCGCCCAGCGACACCGAACCGGAGCCGCCCAGCGACATCGAGCCGGAGCCGCCTCACGACATCGACACGGCGCCGAGCGGAGCCGATCATCGTGAAAAGGGCAGTAAGTGGTAGAAGGGGCATCTGAGGCCCTGTGGAGCCCTAAAAGACCATTCTAGGGGCTAGAGGGGTGTTAGAACCAGCCTGGGAGTGCCAGGGGTGAACTGAGACTGGTGCAGTGACCTCTGTGAGGGGTTGTGTATTTTAGGAGAACCAGATCCTTAGGTTACCCTTATTCTACCTCAGTTCAGGCCCAGCCTTGACCAATCTAGGTGGGACACCCCCCCATGTCATCCAAATGACCACAAGTTGTACTTGGGCATAGTAAAACCAAACTACCTCAGGAAAGCGATGTGAACTGTAATTGTCATTAATTGTGTTATTTAAGTTATTGAAGGTGCTTTATTTATTGACTGTATTTATTGTCTGACTGTATTTATTCCTGCATTGTATTTATTGTCTGACAGTATTTATTAGCCATTTGTATTTATTGCACCCCTATTTATTCCTTGCTTATTTATGACCTGATCCTATTTATTGAAACCCCACTGTGGTATTATTTATTTGACCTGCCCTTTTAAAGGAGAATCTTATTGTTTTGTATTTATTTTATGAACCCTGCAACTAAGAGAAAATAAGATAAAGACAAACTACTTTCTTTTATAATTTTTACGGTGTAGTGTCGTTTTTGGAACGGATGAACGCATGGTTATTGTAAGGGTGTGACGTACGCTTAACACGGTGCCTGACCCCCAACCGCTCGAGCCAAGCTACCGTTGTGCTGGGAACCTGGTGACTGCTAACCCGGTTGCCCGGTTTCCAACAAGAACTGTGTACTGGTTTTAGTGGTTGTGTAGTTTTGTGTTAGGCTGTCTTTCTTTGTTACATAGTACAGTGAAGTAGGCTTTAGTGTAGTATGTTTAGTGTAATTCATTTTACCAGTTATGTTTTTTATATGAGTAGTGTCTGAAAATAAATGTTATATTTTTTGTAATGTGTTTGGTGCATGTTATGTGAGAGTGGATATTATGGGCCCGATTCACAAAGGTAAACTTAGACGATTGGTCTAACCTTAGACTGAACGCCTAAGTTTACAACTTTTCGAATCCACAAAGGGCATTTACAAGAATGATCTTTATGTCCGAAGTCAGGGGGAGATTCGGACCGAGGGAGGATGCAAAGATAGTACTCGTAAAGGCCCTTTGTGAATTCCCAAAGTCGTAAATTTAGTTTTTGGTCTACGTTTAGACCACGCGTCTACGTTTACCACTGTGAATCCGGCCCATTGTGTTTTTACAGGGTTTTTGGTGAAAGCGGAAGGCTTTTCTTATTTTTGTATGTGGTTTTTAAAGGAAATTATTTTGATTATATTTTAATGAAGATCATTTTTTTATTTCACATTATTTTTCAAGTTTCAAGGAACATTTTTTAAATTAATTTTTGTGGTTTCAATAATTTCTTTGGACTGTTAAATAATTTTGTGGATACATTTTTTGGTTATTTCAAGTTTGCATTTACTTTTGGTTAATGTTTATCTATTTTTATGGATTTGTTTTTTGTGGACTAGAGGTGGATCATCGACATCAGTGACAGAACGGTGGGTAGAGTGTTTTTATTCTACAAAACAGTTGTTAATTTGGATTTTTTTTATTTTGTGGTTTTATGTTTTATGATACGTATTTATTTATTAGTTTTATATTAAATTATTTTATTGTGTAAATTACATTTCTAAGTTGGACTGATTAATACATATAATTTAAGTAACATTGAAAAAATAAATATTTTAGTGTGTTTGTTGGTTACTGTAGGATCTTAGTGTAAGTTGGATTTTTAGGTGGTTTATAGTATTGTTTTTGCTGCGCGTTCTATGTAGTGGTGTCCTTTATTAGTTATAAATAGTTTTACCACTATCAGTACTCAAAGAATTGTGATTCTTACCTTTTGATTATTGGGTGACAGGTGTGCTACCAATATCTGAACCTTTGCAAACATTTAGTGAATGTGATATCTGCATGTGTTTTTCTTATGTTTTATATTGAATTGTTTTCTATGCTACATAAATATGATTTGCATAATGTACTCCGATCACGCCTTAGTACACATTTATATTGTCTATAATTCATTGTTGCTAGTAGTTGTATTCGGTTGACACCAACTTTTATCATTGGGAGTTGAGTGAGCTTCAAGGATTTGAAACAATTAAGAGTCTGCCCAGTTTTTGATTGGATATATAAGAACCAAGGTATTTAGAGCCCAAGATCACAAGACAAGCAATCTTTGATGATTTCCCTGTTAAAAGCCGCCCACGGATTGCCACAGATAGAGCTTCATAATTATAATAGGGCTAGGTTGCTTGAATCCTTCACACAAACAAGCCCCAGCTACTTGTGAAAAGCAAAAGCAGAAAAGCAGGCAGGCCAGTTGCAGTGCTCTTACATCCTTGTAACCCCAGAGACATACCTTAAAACAGGTAGACAATTCCTAACAGGGGGCCAATTGGTTTACTATTGATAGAGGAGGCCATGAAAAAGAAACCCTACAGAATTGGAAAACCTCAGTGTCCGCTTAAACAGGCACGGTCCCCAGCTACCTTTAGAATTTAATGTAATGTCTATGTAGGGGAATTCATGCGTTCTAATAATGGGTCTCCCTGGAGGGCCATTCTGTGACACTTGAGGTTCTTGGAACCACAAGCCATAACAAAGGTCTTGGATAGATTGGTTTTGAGATTTAATTTAGACATTTAATCAGCAAAGGCATCCAACTAAATGTTTATCCCATTAGGGTTTCTTTCCATTAAAACGGCATTGTTTAAACCCTGGGCATATCTCTGCCCTGCTGAATCAAAGTGGCTTCTAGCCTATTATTAATGTATAATAAGAAAAGTATGGGGTAAGTATGCAACCCTGTGCTTTCACCATTGAGGCCATATCTAGCAAAGGCTTCCAAAATCTGAATGAAGAGCACTTAAAAAAGTAACAATTCCTTGATCATCCCCTAGTCCCTCTAAGATTTCCCAAAGCTTGGACATCATCACACAATCCAAGACGCAGGAGAGGTTCATGAAGGCGAGGTAGATGGAGCCCCACTTGCCAATTGTGTATTTACTGATCAGTAGATGGAGATTAAGACACTGCTCCATCGTGTCACAGCTCTCACAGAATCTATACTGCACCCCTGAGAGGATTTGATTTTCGTTCATCCATGAAATCATGAAATCAAGCGACCACCATCCCCATGACCTTCGCAACCGAGTCGAGTAATGAAATTGTCCAGTAACAACTAGGACTGGCACAATTACCTTTCTGAAAAATGGGAATAATAATGGTGCAGTGCCAGGACTGCGAGAACACACAAGCACACGTGCATTCATGTAGTTGGTAAGTAAAGGAGCCCACAGATCTGGGTTAGCCTTGTAAAGGTCCATGAGGATGCCATCCAGCCCAGTGCTTTGTTGGAAGTGCTAGCAGAAATGGCCTCAAGTACCTCCAGTAAAGGAAAGCTATGTATTTGTGACAGAGGGGAGTATGGAGGTCGATTGATGTAGTGAAAATTATAGTAGGATTATCATTTTATTTAAATGATCTACCCACTGGCCTGGACTAATATTCGTGAGGAGACCACGCTTGTTACCATCCTGCAAATTATTATTGTCGGCAATCCGCCAGCCATATCAGAGTTTCTACTTTTACATGCAGAGACCAGGTTATGCCAGGCATCGTCCTGCACTTCCAACTTCCTGTCACACTGGGCCCGTTTATCAGTCCTGCGACAATCTGCGATCAGGCGCATGTTTTTGGAGTAAAATTAAGAGCCTCCCTGAGTCCTTTGTTGGCTAACCTGCAGAATCCGTCAAACCAAGAGGGGTGTGTAGCAGGCCTGGTCATAAAAGGTTTAGTAAATCCTTCCTTAATTACAGAACTCAATCTGCCTTTCCGGCACTCCAGACCACACGAGAGACAGCTGAGAATCCAAACCAAATGTTCGGAGCCCAGTGTTTTACTAATCTCGGTCATGTTAAGTGAGCGCCAAACTGCTCTTCTCCCCTGATCACGTGATATGTAGGTCTCAGACACAGCCCTGGGCTTATCGTGGCTGTTCCCTAGCCCCTCTAGGGAGATGATCAACGCATTATGGTCACTAAAAACAGAATATTCCACAGACCCATCAGTGGACAGGTTAATGAGTGATCTCGAAATAAAGATGTAATCAGTAGTGACGTGCCCCCCTCCCATGTAAGTCACAGCTGTGGAGTGGGAGAAACCCACCACCGTCACCACAGCATTACAAAGGTCAAGACCAACCAGATAAGAATACAACTCCTGTCTCCCTCGATCTTGACCTTGGGGTACTCCTTCGACCCACGAGGGCTCGAACAAGTTAAACTGATTATCCAAAGAGGAATTCCACAATGTGGTATTGAAATCCCCAGCTAAAATTAAGTTGCGCCCCAAGCCCGCCTCTACTTGGTTGCTAATAAGTTCATTGATGAAAACAAACAATATAGCGTAGTTAGGGTTGCTTGTATGATTGAAATTAGCATTATGAAAGTTAATAATAAAAACAGTAATATTTTGTGACCAACATAAATGAAAGGCTTGGATCAGGCTGCGCTCGAAGGGAATTGGACAAATGAACACGTGAGGCTTGTCTTGAACCGGGACAATATCATATGCCTGAATAACCTCCACCCAATTGTCCATGGCTAGCTTTGCTTGAATACTGGCTAAATTCCTTCACAAGGATTGCAGATCTGGATACTTAGGGGCAGATTTACAAGCCCCCTGCGCCACCATTACGTCACTTTTCGTGACGTACTGGTGGCGCAGGGGGCACTCTATATTTACAAGGAAAGGAAAAGACACCCTGCGTGACTTTTCTTCTCCTTGTAAATACGGCTCCTTTACACGCAGCACTTTGCGTTGAAGGGGCGTTCCATGGGCGTTCCATGGGTGTTCCCACGCAACATGCATGGAACAAAACACATCTCCAGATTTACAAGAAATCGTAAATCTCGAGATGTGTCTGAATGCTATGCCACCCTAGAGGTAGCGTAGCGAGGCGCAACGAGGAGAAATGTTTTCATTTCTCCTAGTTGTTTCCTCTTTCAATGCATGCTGCATTCTACAGCATGCATTGAAAGAGGAAAATGCCTCTAGTGATTGCTTTTGTGCAGGAAGGTGCCCCTTCCTGCACATAAACAATCTCCCCACAACGCAGGGGTGCCTGCGCCAGCGCATGGTTGCAGTTTGTGCCCCAGCGCAGGGAGAAGCACAGATGTGACATATTCTTGTAAATATGTCGTATCCCTGTGCTTCGGAAGTGCAATAGCGTGGCGCAGCCAAAGGGCTTGCGGTGCCACGCTGCAGCACTTCCTTGTAGATCTGCCCCTACATCCTCCAGCCGACCAGCCGCAGAAACGTTAGGGACGATAATACAAACTGCGGACTGCTTAGCAGCAGGAGGTAAACCATGGACACCAACCCAGGCCAAACCAGGGTCCAAGAATGCAAGCTTGTTTTTGATAGAGTCCAGACGCTTTACTTATGGGCTGCGACAGTTCTCGCATTCTGTTTAAACTGTTCGCGTAAGTCATTATTAAGGTGTTTTAAAAATTGTCTATAAAGTCCTAGTAGGCAGTCAGAGATGGAGCAAGAAGGGGAATAGTTAGGTTCCTCATTCAAGAGCAGAGAATTTTCTGGGTTTTGGCGACTCTCCTGTATGAGGCGCTTTGCAGCAGAAACCGGTGTTGGGGCTGACAAGGCAGGGTCTACATACAGCATGTTTGGGTTCCCATTAGATTTAAAAGAAGCATTGTCTGCTGCATGGCTTGTTTCAGCGCTAATGGTGTCCCGTCCAGTGGAATGTCAGAAATGCCCCCATTGTCCATAGTGAGTGACAAACGCCTCTCAGCCAGCTAGATTTCGTTATCGATAACCCCCACAGCCCACACAAAAAACCCATCCAATGTAGTGATGTTTCGAGACAGAAGTAATGAAAAAGACAGAAAGCCAATATATTCAAAGGTAAGAATCCCAAGCACATCAGGTAAGGGACACAAGTGTCATAGTCACAAAATCACAGACCAAACAAGGAACAGTCACTTAAGATGGGGTCCACAATGCGGAACAGCCACAAGGGTAGCCCAGCCTGGCCTTTTCTGGGCTTGGACGGACGCACACAGGCCCACTTTTGGCCCGATCTCCATTCAGGTCCGCGAGCATCCTGTGTAGTGGGAGACTGAGGGGTACAAGTAGTGTGGTGAGGATGCGGCCCCTCCTCCTCCAGCAGGGAGGTCTCCTGGGACTTGCAGTCCCATGATGGCAGCAGTTTTGGTGTCCCACGCAGCAGGACACTGAGTGCTAAGTAACACGGTGATGATGTGTCCCACCTTCTCCAGTAGGTAGGTCTCCTGGGACTTGCAGTCCCATGATTGCAGCAGGACACAAATAAGTGCTAAGTAACATGGTGCGGAAGTGGCCCCTCCACCTCCAGTAGGCAAATCTCCTGGGACTTGCAGTCCCTAGATGGTGCCAGTTTTGGATTCCAGCGGAGCGGGAGATTGATGAGTGCTAAGCAGTGTGGTGAAGATGCGGTCCCTCCTTTTCCAGCAGACTGGTCTCCTGGGACTTGCAGTCCAGTGATGACAGCAGTTTTGGAGTCCCGCACAGCCAGGGACTGATGAGCGCTTAGTAGCACTGTGAGGATGCAACCCCTCCTCCTTCAGCAGACAGGCCTCTACCGTTTGCATAGAGGCCTAGACTTGTCTTTGACAATGCAGGCTCCAAAACCTATACTGTGACCCTGAGGGGTTCTTCAAGCGTGACCTAATTCTAGGCATCACATAAGGTTAAAGACGTTTCTAGATAGGGCTTCCCCTTTTGTTTGTCTCTGATTACTGCTTCAGGAAGGTGTTGGTAGCTATATGCAGAGCTCACACTTCATTACACCCATATTTTGGATACTTCTGTTTGAAGCTAGCACCATTGCTACCTGCTGTGAGAGACATAACTCTACACAAATGCTGTGTCTTGAGAGCAACCCAAAAATGTCGTTTGGCAGAGAACCAACCCAAACTGGATCCGAAACCTTAGACAGTGGATTCACATCCCCTCTGTGAAAGATGTATTTAAAAGTAGGGTTCAAATCACCCTTTTTGGTTCCAGTTCCAGATTCTTCATGACCAAGGAAGGGAGTGTCCCACAGAATATTCGAAGAACTGCTATGTGTCCCACAGCTGGTGTCTGCATGACAGCCAGTCTTCCGGATCAGAGGGGACATCCCTTGAAATCTTCACTCTCAGCTGGGGGAGCTGATGGTCTCTGCAGAGCCTAGAAGGCTGCCTACTTGTTGAAAGAGGGATGAAGTGTGCCTATCCTTACAGGACAATGTCCAGGAAAAGAAGCTCAGTGTGTGCCCGCTGTGGGAAATAGGCAGAGAAAGTAAGAGACTGCCAGGCAGAATGAGTGGAGGGGGTCTCACTAAAAGATTCTCATTGTGAACTAAATCAAGTGCCTGCCGTAGCAGGGAAACATAAAATGCCAATAACAACCAGTTATTATCATTTTATGTTTCCTTTATTTACACTGCTAAAAAAGCAGCGAGGCGACGCTCCTCTGCCTTAGCGGGGGAGCCGCCACGGTACACAAAGGCACCCATCAGCACCATGGGCCATATTATCAAGGAACGGCGATAACATTATCGCCGCTTTAGCGGCAGGAAACTTCCGCTAAAGCGGCGATAATAGCCTTGATAATATGCCGTTGTAAATTCCCATAGAAGCCCAGGTTCACACCAGAACATGGACTTCTATGGGAATTCTCAAGGGCATATTATCAAGCCCATTATCGCCGCTTTAGAGGCAGTTTCCTGCCGCTAAAGCGGCGATAATGTTATCGCCGTTCCTTGATAATATGGCCCCATATGCCTGAAAGGTGTTGATAGACAAACTACACAGCATATTGTGGCTTGGGCGGACCACTTGCCTTTCTGCTCTTCTGCATCAGTAGGACACAGGGTAGGCCACAAGTGTAGGCCACATGTCAATGTGCAGTGCAGAGCAGCACTATGTGCTCCCTTCTTGACTGCACTGTCCTTATGGAGCAGCTGTTGCAGGGTCAGTACAATCACAGTATAGTGCCAACTGAGTCAGAATCCCCGTTCCTCGCACAGCAGGGATTGGAGTGCATTAAACAAAAATGCACCCTCCGAATGCACAGGCCCAAAAGATGAGACACCGGTCCGCTACACAATATGCAGCGGGCTTGATCACGCCACTAGCCTTTCTGCTTCACTGGTGCTGGCTAGTAAGAGACACACTGTTTATTACAGTGTTGGGCCCAGATGTAGGCTGGCCAAGGAAGAGGACTGTCAAGGATCACACGTGTTGTCAAGGTAGTGACTGAGCTGAAAACGTAGAATAAATTCAGAGTTATTGCGAGCAGGCGGCCTCAAATGATGCTTGGCCTGGGACCCCCAAAATCCTTAAAATGTCCCTGGCACTAGATTTATATTATGAAAATTACTCGGCACTTTTGTTTGACATTATTTAGACTGTAATGGTTTGCTTCTTGGGTCAAAGGTCCATGCTCACTCACAATTCCTGAATGTGCTTTGAGAAATCGCTTAAAAAGTGGTCACGGCCGAACGTGATTGTGGAATTTCTGGAAAGAAATTGAAATAAAGCATGGACCTTGAAGTGTAATCCTGAGCCGCCATCTGGTGGAAGAAATGATAGTACACTCCAGCTCTCTTCACAAAGGACTGCATAACAAATTCGGATTAGTTCTTCAATTAGAAAATAAACCAATCAATACACTTTTCAATGTGGGAGAATGCGGCGAGTCATTAAAGTGTTTGAATTTGTTTCGTTTCTTTGTAAAAGTAATGGCCTATAGATGAAGTGCCGGAGTAGCCCCTACCCTCTGCTGAGTTATTGTGCTCAAGACAATAGGTAGGTGTTGCTACACCTGACTGAGACCAATAGTTTTTTCTCTAACCATGGGGATCCTGTATTGCTACTAGCTCCTGGCAGCATGTACCCTGCCCGTATTAGCCTTCTCTTCTCCAGCTCTTGTAAACATCTTGCCTTTCATGGCAAATGCTCATACCTGAGGGTGCTTTTCAAGTTATTTTTTCTTAGTCACGATTACCACCACTTTCTGACTGTATTTTATTTTCCTTCGACTACTCGAGTAATATTTGTTGCCACCGACAAAAGTGATTACCATAAACTTAACGCATTGCTAACTTGTCAGAGCAGTAATTAAAACAACAATAATGTACCCCCAATCTCAACAGAAATGCACTTTTCTTAAAAGAGTAGTAAGTTACTTTCTACTTTACCACTGACATAATTTATATCCCTCCTGTTGCTTGTATTTAAAAAAATTGGTGCATAACCAAAAGACTGATATACAAAGATGCTGATAGAAGGACACTTATAGCAATAACAATAATCCGCTGTTAGAAAAAAGACAGGGCAGCATCATTTTTATTGGTATTATATATTAGTGCCACCCACCAAAGGGGCGAACCTAGATAGATCCCATTTCTAAAAGTAAGCTCATCAACACAGTAAAGATTGGAGAATGAAAAAAAGACCATTACCCGCTATATATGTTAATGTTAAGTGGCTTTAGTATAGTGCATAATTACCAACGGTCTCTTAGCGCTTATGAGAGAATTACACAACCATACCAGCAGTTACTTACCACCGAGCCAACCCGGTCAGAGCTCATCTTGTCCCCAGGCCTGTGTGAACAAGAAGGTCTTTAGTCTTTTCATGAATGGAAGGAGAGTGACTTCCCTAAGAGAGACTCTCCGGCAACTTATTCCAAAGCTGGAGAATCAGTACCGAGAAAGCTTGTCCGCCCATGGTGACTTTGTCAAACAGTGGACAGGACAGCAGGCCTGCATCGGAAGAGCGGAGGACACGACCAGGCACATATCTCCTTAGGCGGTTCTTTATGTATTCCAGTGCCAGACCAAAAAGAGCTTTGTGTCCAATATATAGGCCCTTAAACCTGGCCCTCTGCTTAATTGGGAGCCAGTGAAGCTGCTGCAGTAGTGGAGTGACATGTGCCCGTCTTGGAAGCTTAAAAATTAATCTCACTGCTTCATTTATTACTACCTGCAGCTTACCTAACAGCTTGTTTGGTAGCCCAATGTATAGTGCATTGCCGTAGTCCAGTCGCAACACAATCAGTGCTGTTACCACAGAGCGCAGAGTTAAAAGTGATAGGAGGGGTACCAGTTTCCTGAGTTGCCTAAACAGGCCCACACAAGTCCCTACCACAGTGGTCACTTGATTTGACAGTGTAAGCTTGGCGTCTAACTTAATGCCCAGGCTCTTCACAACAGGTACCGGTGTGGGTGTAGTACCCAGCTCTTGTTGCCAAAAGAGATTAGATTAGGGATTACCTCCTGTGGTGATGGCTAGTACCTTGATCTTATCGGGGTTTACTTTAAGTGAGTTGGCAGTCATCAGGTTCATTGTAAACCTAAGGATGTTCTGTACACGGGACTGTGCTTGAGGAGAGCTGTCGATCCGGAGGATCAATCGAGTGTCATCCGCGTAGTTGAACTCTCGACAGTCCATTTGTGCCGAAGCCGCCACTAGTGGCTGGAGGTAGATGTCAAAAAGTAGTAAGGACAGTGCGGATCCCTGTGGAACGCCACTAGACAGTGCATCTTTACTGGATACACAGCCCCTTAGCTGAACCTTTTGAGTCCGGCAAGAAGGAGGAAATCCATTGATATGCCACACCAGAGATTCCCAGCTTCTGAATCCGAACCAACAGTTGGGCATGGTTCACCGTATCGAACACGGCTGTTAGATCCAGCAGGATCAGCACAGAGGGCTTCTTCTTGTCGGCTGCAAGCCTTAGGTCGTCTAGCACTGCAAGCATCACCAGCTCTGTACTGTGGTGGGCCCTAAAACCCACCTGTCGCACATGAAGCAACTGATGTTCCTCTATGAACAGGGAGAGGTGTCTGAGCACATGTTGTTCCACTACTTTGGCCGGGAGAATCATCTTAAATACCCTTGGTGGGCAGGGATCATCTGGTGACCCAGACTTAACTCTAGCCATAATGCGAGATAAAGAGTCTAGGTCCAGTGTCCGAAATGTGGACAGCTTCTCGTCCTGAGCAATAGGTGGTTCTTCCACTGACAGGGGGCATGGACTGATAAGGGTGTTACTTATTTCCGTTAAAATGTCCTTGACCTTATTTAGAAAGAAAGTCTGTATCTTATTACAATCCTCTGAATTGGCATTAGTCCTCAGCTCCTCCTTTTGGCTTAGTTCTCTCAGTACTTTAAAGGTCTCCTTCTCTGTGTTAATCACCTCCCTAATCCTGACCTCCTAGAACTCAGACTTCCTTGTGATGATGGCTTTATTGTAGAGGGTTGACATAGCTTTATATTCCTTGGGAGCCTTTAAGTCATACGACTTTCGCCACTGCCTTTCGTACTGGTGCAAGGTTTGTTTCTTTCCTCTTAATTCCTCCATAAACCAGGGCGCACCCTTGCCTCTGTTCATTACCCTTTCCATCCATGCAGGAGCCACCTTGCCGATGGCTTCTCTGAGCCTGTTTATGAACCTCTCACTTTCCAGGTCAAGGTCTTCAAGCTGTCTCTCTGGGGTCGCTATCTCTTTTAGTGCTTCCCCGTGGCTGGCTGCCTCAATTTTGCTCCAGTTCTGTACTATCCTCCACTTTAGGGGTATGTGCTTAGGCCGACGGAGAAGTGGAATCGTGAGGTTGATCAAATAGTAATCCGACCAACTGCATGGTCTAATTTCTGTTAGTTGAGCCAGGGGCAAAATAGTCCAGATGAGGTCTAGGGTATGTCCCTTAACATGAGTAGGGGACTCCACAAGTTGTTGGAACCGCAGCATGGCCATCGCTTCTCCCAGCTTACTGGCCTGTGGCTTACTAGGCACCTGATCCCAGTGGTAGTTAAAATCTCCCACCACCAGGATTTGTTGGTATCTCGAGCAAAGATCGCTGACCACTTTGGTAAGCAAATTGTTAAATGAGGGGGTCGGCCAGGGGGGTGGGGGTAGGCGGTATACTACCACCACTATCTGGCAGGAAGACTTAGAGCTTATCTTTACTCCAAGGAGCTCCGCTCCATCCAGGCTTTCTGCTACGAGCCTTTTGGTAGCCAGCTGCAGGAGGCTAAACACCGCCACCCCCCCTCTTTTCCCACCCTGCCTATTGTGCATTAAGGCATCATAGTCCGGGGGGGGGCTGCCACTATATCAAGCTCTGAGCATTCTTCCAGCCATTCTTAAGTTCCTGTTAGTGATAGTGTTAGACCTGTCAGCCCTTTGGGTGGTCCCTCCTCATCATTATTTATTTTGTCCCACTTTTGCCTCAAACCCTGTTTGAATTTTTCCTTTTTGGGAACCACCAGACTTTTTCGTGTTGCTGCAGATTCAGGGAGCCATTTTAGCTACCCCTGAAACTTCTGTCTGAGGGCCTGGAGCACAAAATGGTGGCCACCTGTGACATCACCAGCATCCACTGGAACCTACCAGCACCTTCCAGAACATTCCAGAACCCTGTGACAGTTGGAGGCGGTTTAGAATGTTGGGAAGCTAAGACAGAGAGTTGGCAGTTGGAGCTGGCAGTTGGCACCTGACTGGTGAAGAGTGAGCAGCAGAAACCTGAAGGAGGAAGGAGTGAGGCAGCAGGGGTGGAAACTTGTGCCTGGAGTGGGGTCCATAAACCCACCCTTGATACTAGTCCCTACTGACTGAGCCCAGCCTGGAGCCCTGTGTGGGAAGAAGCCAGAAAAACCATCCTAAGGACCTGGACAGCAGGAACAGGCCTTAGAAACAGAGAACAGCAAGATCCTGACCTGGAAACTGGTTTCCCTGGAGTCCGACGTCGAGTAGCCTGAGACCTGGAGCCCGAGGTGGAGAAGCGGCGCTGACTGGAAAAGCAGACGTCGTACCCGGAGCCGCCAGAGGTCGAGAGAGGGCGCCGTCAGAGGTCGTGAGGAGTACCAGAGGTCGAGGAGGAAATCACCCGAGGTCGAGTGAGCGGCGTCATCGGAGGAGTGAAGTCCGCCCTCCGGAGTCGTCGGAGACCGAGGTGAGGTGTACCGGAGGTTGGGAGTGAGGATCGCACTCCGGAGTCGCCGGAACCTGAGAGAATCGTGCCGGAGGTCGGGAGTGGAGGTCGCACTCCGGGGTCGCCGGAAACCTAAGGAGAAGAGCACCGGAGGTCGGGAGTGAGGATCGCACTCCGGAGCCGCCGGAAGTCGACATCGAGTCAAGGCCGGCCGACGTCATCGAAGTTGAGGTCGCCATCGGACCGGAGCCGCCCGAAGTCGACATCGAGCAAAGACTGCCCGACGCCATCGGATCGGAGGTCGAGATCGAACCGAGGCCGCCGACATCGAAACCGGAACCGCCTACCGGCGTCGTCAAGAACTGACATTGTGCCGAGGCCGCCGACATCGAACCGGAACCGCCTCACGGCGTCGACACGACTCCAGCGGCGTCGGAGCATCAGAAAAAGGGCAGTAAGTGGAGTAGAGGGCGCCTAAGGCCCTGTGGAGACCTGAGAGACTGCTCTAAGGGGCTAGGGAGGTGCTGGAACCAACCTGACTGTGCCAGGGGTGAGCTGGGACTAATCTAGAGAGGTTGTGTGGAGGGAGAGAGCCAGGTCCCTGGTATTCCCCCCTTGATCTACCTCAGTTTAGGCCTCAGCCTTGTCCAAGCCAGGGAGTAGACACCCTCAAGCCTTCCACATCCCCACAAGCTGTGCCTGGGCCAAATCAGCCCTTAGGAATTCAAAAGTGATCTGATTCTATGAGTGTCACTGTCAGCTTTTAAGTATTTATTAGGGGCACTGTATTTATTGTATTTAACCTATTTATTGCTTCACTGTATTTATTGGTCCACAGTATTTATTGATGCACAATATTTATTGGTTTACAGTATTTATTGCCTCGGAATATTTAATTGCCTGTATGTATTGCACTTATATTTATGCCTTCATTATTTATGACCACCCCTATTTATTGAATCATTAAGCCAGTATTTATTTGACCTGCACTATTTAAAAAGTTTGTATATTGTGATTGTTATTTATTTATCCAATCAGCAACCAAGAGAAAAAGAAGATAAAGAAAGATATTTTCATAATTTTTACGGTGTAGAGTCGTTTTTGGAACGGATGCACGCATGGTTATTGTATGGGTATGACGTATGCTTAGCACGGTGCCGGATTCCTGACCACTCGAGCCAAGCTACCACAGTGTGTTGAGGAAGAACACCACCACCCTTCCAGAGTGGGAGTGTATTTCCAACATAATTGGTGGCAGCGGTGGGATTCGAACCCACGCCTCCGGAGAGACTGGAGTTTGTACTAGAAAATCTAGAAACGTACACTGTGGCCCAACTCAGGGAGTTTTGCCAGCGGGAGGGGGTGTACTGTCCCCCAGGAGCAAAGAAGGGTGCACTCCAAACCAGCTTAAGGGCTTGGGGGAGGCACGACGGGAAAGCAAGGCTGAGGAGGAAGACAGGGATGGAGAGCCTGACACCGAGGGGGCTGAGATGTACCAACCTGAGGTGGGGAACCTGTCAGCGGGGCCCAGGACACTTTCCAGGAAGGGCAGCAGTGCCTCTAGCGGGGGCTTGTCTGAAGTGGAGTTAACAGACCGGAGGGAGAAAAGGCAGCTCACATGGGACTTAGCAAGGCTGGAAAAAGAGAAGGAGGAACAGAGGATGGCTCATGAGTTAAGGCTGAAAGAAATAGATCTTCAGATCCTGAGAATCGGGGCACACCCTGTACCTAACGGTGGCAGCAAAGACCAAGAAAGAGAGTTCACCAGGGAACCCAAACCCTACCTGCCAAAGGACATAGTAGCTAGCTATGGGGCGGGTGACGATATCGCCAAGTGGCTAGCGGCCTATGAGGTCTCGTTGAGGGCCCATGGGGTTCCAGAGAAGTACTGGGGAGGGGGATTGTACAAGTACATGCCTCCAGCTGGTAGGGATGCTTTATTGTCCCTCGAAGAGGATGAGCAGACCCACTACCCCACCATGAAACTGGCGCTCATAAGGAAGTTTGGACTAACACCCGAAAAGTACAGGCAGAAGTTCAGGGGTAGTCACAAACTGGGCACACAGAATTGGGTGGACTTCCTGGACTATGCAAAGAAGGCACTTGAGGGTTGGATTCAGGGCAGTGAAGTGAGGAACTACGAGGGGTTGTTTGACCTAGTACTGAAGGAACACCTGCTCGAGAAATGTTTCCCTGAACTGCGGCAACACCTGGTGGATAGCAAGCTGACCAGTCCCCGGAAGCTTGCTGAGGAGGCGGACATTTGGGCTAGTACCCGGGTGTCCACAAGGGGGACTGGAGGGGATACTCAAAAGGCCGGACAGGGCGCCCCCCAGAAGAAAGAGGGAGGGGAAAAGAAAAAGGAGTTCTCCAAAGGCCCCCAAAATAACTTCCAAGGGAAGGGAACAGGATTCACCCCTAGGGCTAACCCACCCAGAAACCCTAATCCTGGCCAGAGTCAGCAGCCAAGGGTTGTCCATTGCTACGAGTGCGGTGGCGTTGGACACTATAAAGGAGATCCGAAGTGCTTGAAACGACCACCCCCTCCCACTGGAGGAAAGACCCCCGGAGTAGCTAGTGTAGTGCTCGGGGAGGAGATGCCCTTAACTAAGGGAAGGGAGTGGGCGGGTGTCACTTTAGTGTCCCTGGGAGAACGGGAGATGGTTCCTAAGATCCAGGTGCCCGCAAATACCGCAAAGTATGGGCAGTGGGTCACCATCAACGGCCAAAGAGGGGAGGCTCTGAGAGACACAGGAGCCAGTATGACTATGGTGCGTAGCCAACTGGTGTCTCCAGAGCAGGTAATTCCCGATGTACTCCACCCAGCCGCGATGGCTGACGGCAGAACAGGCCACTATCCAGTGGCCGAGGTTCCCTTTGAATGGGGGGGTGTTGCAGGTTCACTTCGAGTTGCCGTAAGCCCAGCCGTGCCAGTCGATTGTCTGCTGGGGAATGACATGGAGCACAACGCTTGGAAGGAGGTGGAATACCGGACTCACACCGAGATGCTGGGTACACCTGACTGGGCCTGTGTGAGCACAAGGTCCGCGACTACCCGAAGAGGGAGTTCGTTTCGGCTGGAGCCTGGAACAAAGGCCCAGCCAGCTGCCAGTCAAGGGAAGAACCGAGGACAGGAGGAGCCTGCCTCGGCGTCCCCGCCCCGTAGGACGGATAGGCCACCGGAGGTGGTGGACCAGGAGTCTGCGGTGGGGGACGTTACCAACCTGGAGGACCTACCCATCCCGGCCGAGTGGCACGTGGAGGGAGGCCCGTCCAGGGAGGAATTCTGCCAGGGCCAGAGGGAGTGCCCTACCCTTGAGGGGCTGAGGCGACAGGCCGAAGCCCAGGCAGCAGGGAACGTTGAAGGGAACTACAGTGTTTACTGGGAGGATGGCCTCCTCTACAGTGAACCCAAGGCACCCCTACACGGATCGTCACGAGCCTTGGTAGTCCCTCAACGTTATCGAGCCTTCCTTCTGGAGTTGGCTCATGAGATACCATTGGCAGGACACCTGGGGCAAGACAAGACCTTCGCCCGTCTTGTCCCACACTTTTATTGGCCTCAGATGAAAGTGTCGTCCGATACCTACTGCCGGACATGTGTGTCTTGCCAAGCCAGTGGGAAAACAGGGGTAAAGCTGAAAGCTCCCCTGGAACCACTTCCTGTCGTTAGCACCCCCTTTGAAAGGGTGGGCATCGACATTGTGGGTCCGTTAGATCCACCGACTACAGCTGGTCACAGGTTTATCCTGGTTCTGGTGGATCATGCCACACGGTACCCAGAGGCAATACCTCTGAGGACCATAACAGCACCTGTTGTGGCTAGGGCCCTGATGGGAATCTTTACCCGAGTGGGTTTTCCCAAGGAAGTTGTGTCCGACAGGGGGACCAACTTCATGTCAGCGTACATGCGGGCAATGTGGAAGGAGTGTGGAGTGACATACCGGTTCACCACTCCTTACCACCCCCAGACCAATGGTCTGGTGGAGAGGTTTAACAAAACCTTGAAAGGCATGATCAGAAGTCTGCCTGAAAGCCTGCGGAGGAAATGGGACGTCCTCCTACCCTGTTTACTTTTTTCCTACAGGGAAGTGCCACAGAAGGGAGTGGGCTTCAGCCCCTTCGAGCTTCTGTATGGGCACCCTGTACGTGGACCTCTCAACCTGGTGAGAGACGGATTGGAAAGAACTCCCAGAAAGCTTCCCCAGGATGTGGTGAGCTACATGCTGGCCTTCCGGAGCCAAATGGCTAAGTTGTGGAAGCAAGCTTCTGACAACTTGGAAGCCAGCCAAGCAGTGATGAAGGCGTGGTATGACCACAACGCTCACCCGGTGGAGTTGGAGCCTGGCCAGAAGGTGTGGGTGATCGAACCGGGAGAGCTTAGTGCCCTCCAGGATCGCTGGTCAGGACCCTTTGAGGTGTTGGAGAAGAAGGGTAAGGCTACCTACTTGGTGGACCTGAAGACCCCTCGTCAGCCCCTGCGGGTGCTGCATGCCAACCGCCTCAAACCCCACCACGAGAGGCCCGAAGTCATCTTGATGATGGTGACTGACGGAGGAGAGGACGTGGAAAGCGAGCCTCTCCCTGATCTGTTTGCGTCTCAAGAGAAGGATGGGTCGGTGGAGGGAGTGATTCTCTCCCCATCTCTAACTCCTGAACAGCAGGAGGACTGTCGCCAGGTCCTGGGGCAGTACTCTTCGTTGTTCTCCCTTGTCCCGGGTAGGACTCACCTGTGCGTCCATGACGTGGACACAGGAGACAGCCCACCTGTGAAGTCCAAGATCTACCGGATGTCAGACAAGGTGAAGGCCAGCATTCATAGTGAAGTCACTAAGATGCTGGAGCTAGGAGTGATCGAACCTTCTAGCAGCCCCTGGTGCAGTCCGGTGGTGTTAGTACCAAAAGCTGCACCACCGGGTGCCCAACCAGAACTGAGGTTCTGTGTGGACTATCGGGGACTGAATTCAGTGACCAAAACTGATGCTCATCCGATCCCTAGGGCGGATGAATTGATTGACCGGCTGGGAGCTGCCCAATATCTAAGTACCTTTGACCTTACTTCAGGGTACTGGCAGATCTCTTTGACTGATGGAGCAAGGGAAAGGTCAGCCTTCTCCACGCCCAATGGCCGCTACCAGTTCTGTGTGATGCCCTTTGGGCTCAAGAACGCACCTGCCACGTTTCAGCGCCTGGTAAACCAGATCCTCACCGGAATGGAGAGTTTCTCTGCTGCTTATCTGGATGACATAGCCGTCTTCAGTAACAGCTGGGAGGATCACTTGCGTCACCTGCAAGCTGTTCTCCAGGCCCTGAGACAAGCTGGATTGACGATCAAGGCCAGCAAGTGCCAGATCGGGCAGGGGTCGGTAGTGTACCTTGGACACTTGGTGGGTAGGGGAGCGGTGCAACCCCTCCAGGCGAAGATCGAGGCCATCATGGCCTGGGAACCCCCCAAGACACAGACTGAGGTCCGAGCATTTTTGGGCCTCACGGGATACTACCGCCGCTTCGTGAAGGGGTACGGTACCATCGTAGCCCCCCTCACGGAGCTCACGTCCAAGAAACAACCTCGACGGGTAGTCTGGACGGAGGCTTGTCAGCAAGCCTTTGAGAGATTGAAGAAAGCCATGTGCGAGGCCCCGGTCTTAAGGGCCCCAGACTTTTCCAAGGAGTTCATTGTCCAGACAGATGCATCAGAACATGGCATTGGGGCAGTGTTATCGCAACTCAACGAAGAGGGTCTGGATCAACCCGTGGTCTTCCTATCCCGGAGACTACTTCCCAGGGAACAGAAGTGGAGTGCAATAGAGCGTGAAGCATTTGCAGTGGTATGGGCTCTGAAGAAGTTGCGGCCATACCTGTTTGGCTCGCACTTCCTGGTTCAGACCGACCACAGACCCCTTCGTTGGCTGATGCAAATGAAGGGGGAGAATCCCAAGTTGTTGAGGTGGTCTATTTCCCTACAGGGAATGGACTTTCAGGTGGAACATCGGCCTGGAGTGGACCACGCCAATGCAGACGGTCTCTCAAGGTATTTCCGCTTTAGTGATGAGAACTCCCAAGGGGTTGGGTAGCTCTCCCCACTTTCAGCTGGGGGGGACGCGTGTTAGACCTGTCAGCCCTTTGGGTGGTCCCTCCTCATCATTATTTATTTTGTCCCACTTTTGCCTCAAACCCTGTTTGAATTTTTCCTTTTTGGGAACCACCAGACTTTTTCGTGTTGCTGCAGATTCAGGGAGCCATTTTAGCTACCCCTGAAACTTCTGTCTGAGGGCCTGGAGCACAAAATGGTGGCCACCTGTGACATCACCAGCATCCACTGGAACCTACCAGCACCTTCCAGAACATTCCAGAACCCTGTGACAGTTGGAGGCGGTTTAGAATGTTGGGAAGCTAAGACAGAGAGTTGGCAGTTGAAGCTGGCAGTTGGCACCTGACTGGTGAAGAGTGAGCAGCAGAAACCTGAAGGAGGAAGGAGTGAGGCAGCAGGGGTGGAAACTTGTGCCTGGAGTGGGGTCCATAAACCCACCCTTGATACTAGTCCCTACTGACTGAGCCCAGCCTGGAGCCCTGTGTGGGAAGAAGCCAGAAAAACCATCCTAAGGACCTGGACAGCAGGAACAGGCCTTAGAAACAGAGAACAGCAAGATCCTGACCTGGAAACTGGTTTCCCTGGAGTCCGACGTCGAGTAGCCTGAGACCTGGAGCCCGAGGTGGAGAAGCGGCGCTGACTGGAAAAGCAGACGTCGTACCCGGAGCCGCCAGAGGTCGAGAGAGGGCGCCGTCAGAGGTCGTGAGGAGTACCAGAGGTCGAGGAGGAAATCACCCGAGGTCGAGTGAGCGGCGTCATCGGAGGAGTAAAGTCCGCCCTCCGGAGTCGTCGGAGACCGAGGTGAGGTGTACCGGAGGTCGGGAGTGAGGATCGCACTCCGGAGTCGCCGGAACCTGAGAGAATCGTGCCGGAGGTCGGGAGTGGAGGTCGCACTCCGGGGTCGCCGGAAACCTAAGGAGAAGAGCACCGGAGGTCGGGAGTGAGGATCGCACTCTGGAGACGCCGGAAGTCGACATCGAGTCAAGGCCGGCCGACGTCATCGAAGTTGAGGTCGCCATCGGACCGGAGCCGCCCGAAGTCGACATCGAGCAAAGACTGCCCGACGCCATCGGATCGGAGGTCGAGATCGAACCGAGGCCGCCGACATCGAAACCGGAACCGCCTACCGGCGTCGTCAAGAACTGACATTGTGCCGAGGCCGCCGACATCGAACCGGAACCGCCTCACGGCGTCGACACGACTCCAGCGGCGTCGGAGCATCAGAAAAAGGGCAGTAAGTGGAGTAGAGGGCGCCTAAGGCCCTGTGGAGACCTGAGAGACTGCTCTAAGGGGCTAGGGAGGTGCTGGAACCAACCTGACTGTGCCAGGGGTGAGCTGGGACTAATCTAGAGAGGTTGTGTGGAGGGAGAGAGCCAGGTCCCTGGTATTCCCCCCTTGATCTACCTCAGTTTAGGCCTCAGCCTTGTCCAAGCCAGGGAGTAGACACCCTCAAGCCTTCCACATCCCCACAAGCTGTGCCTGGGCCAAATCAGCCCTTAGGAATTCAAAAGTGATCTGATTCTATGAGTGTCACTGTCAGCTTTTAAGTATTTATTAGGGGCACTCTATTTATTGTATTTAACCTATTTATTGCTTCACTGTATTTATTGGTCCACAGTATTTATTGATGCACAATATTTATTGGTTTACAGTATTTATTGCCTCAGAATATTTAATTGCCTGTATGTATTGCACTTATATTTATGCCTTCATTATTTATGACCACCCCTATTTATTGAATCATTAAGCCAGTATTTATTTGACCTGCACTATTTAAAAAGTTTGTATATTGTGATTGTTATTTATTTATCCAATCAGCAACCAAGAGAAAAAGAAGATAAAGAAAGATATTTTCATAATTTTTACGGTGTAGAGTCGTTTTTGGAACGGATGCACGCATGGTTATTGTATGGGTATGACGTATGCTTAGCACGGTGCCGGATTCCTGACCACTCGAGCCAAGCTACCACAGTGTGTTGAGGAAGAACACCACCACCCTTCCAGAGTGGGAGTGTATTTCCAACAGATAGGATGTCTGGCTCTTCTTCCTGCAGGAGCGAGAAGACTTCCAGGCTATGTTTCTGAAGGGACCGTATATTTAACACTAAGGCCTTTAATCCCAGGGGGTCGCACTTCCCCACACCCTTCAGATTCTTGACCTGAGTGAGTCTCCTCTCTATCTCCCCTTTGTTAAGTAGCAGATTATCCACCCTTAGCTTTCCTTCAACCAATTCATGCAGGGGCGGTGACCTGTCCATATCTTTCAGCTTCCATACTTCCCCGAATAAACTATCCTTCGACTAGGGGTCCTGGCCCCTGGACCCAGTCGGACGTGGACAGGCGCAGACAGGCTTGCCTTTGGCGCTTCCGCACCATTGTGCGCATATGCCCGAGTCTGATTAAGAGGACAGCCCCCACCCCTCCAATCAGCCCTGCTGTGCAGCAGCTGACACACGGGCCACCAACTAGACCGCTCACTGGCAAAACCAGCCAGCCGGGAGCAGAAGGAGGAAACGTAGAAGGCCGGAAGCGAAGTAATTAAGCCTTATCAGGCACTAAAAAACCATTTAGCACATTCGACTTTAAAAACTTTAAAACAGGCAGATTTAGTTACAATAACGGTTTCCAGCGTTTCTTGCTAATACTACAAGACCATTAAGCGCATTTAACTTATTTTGCTGTGCATTGTTACATAGAAGGAAAAACACAATGCAACATCTTATACACAAAGGAGCATATTTATGAGCCCCTTGTGCCGCCGGAGCATCACTTTTGTGATGCTCCGTTGGCGCAAACTACAAAATCAAATTTATGAGGTCATGCAAAGCCACTTTGAATGGCCCCATAGATATGGAGTAAGGCAAGGCGACGCAAATCACTATGTTGCTTTACTCTGTGCTAGGGAGGCAGTCCATGGACGTTGTGGTGGGTGTTCCCATTCAACACTAGTGGATATTGACGTTTCCCCAGGTTTACAAACCCATGTAAACCTGGGTATGTGCCAAAACCTTACGCCTCCCCAGGGGAGGTGCAAAGAGGACAAACAGCTTCATTTCTCCTCGTTTTTTCTTCTTTCCAAGTGTGCTGCAGAAAGAGGAAAGAGCCTCTCAGGATTGTTTGTGTGCAGGAAGGTGCCACTTCCTGCACAAAATCAATTCTGCTGACATCACAGGTACCCTTACACTGTGTTGGTGTTAGGCTGCAGAAACAGTGGCAGCTCAAGGGGAAAGGACAGAAAAGGACAGGAATGCACCATATTGGATAAATGTGGTGCATTCCTGTCCTTTCACTTGGACGTAGGTGACTTACTGCACTGCCCTATGCCAAAACCCCATACATCAGGCCCAAAGATTGGCGTACTGCAGGTGTCACCTCTAGATCTGGCACACAAACAGGCTGCCTTATGCCACGCACAGTCAAACACCAGAGTGCAGAGGAAAGTGGATGCTGTCTAGCATGGGATTTGTACTGGAGACATTCCCCTCCAGTACAGATTGCTAAGCAAAGACAAATGCACACTCTACCAATGCCTACTGTGCACTGCAACACATTTGCAAAGTGTTCGTTTCCTGGATAAGTTAACACCTTACCCCTTGTTAATGCCTACATCCTGTAGGTATTATTTTTTCGCACAAACCCCAGTTTGGATACTTTTGTTCCTCTGCTTGTGGGGAAGCTTTTCCACACCCATGCTGCCAAGGGAGTGTTTGCAATCATGGTCGGACTGGGATCTTAAACAAGCCCTGGCAAAAATTATAAATTCAGCCCCCATATGCAGAGGGGCGAATGCACGCTAGAACCAGTGCAACTCTTTCAAGTTGCTGCAGGGAATGCGTTACATGCACCACCACTCCTGAAGGGTGAAAGCGGCCTCCAAGTGTCAAAACCGGCGTCCCGGGACTGCAGCCTCCTGGGGGATTGCCCGCTTACACCCAGTAACACCCCAAACCAACACTCCATACTGCAAAGGGGTGCAAAGCAATTTTTGCTCTGAGAAAAATGTACCTTTCCAGTATAAAAACACATTTTTAGCTGGAAAGTATATCACAGCAGTTGCTTTGTGTCTCTTTTCATCACACTTAAGCCAATGCGAAGACTTGGCAAATATGACTCACAGTATCCAGGCTCTGAAAGGCAACTCACTTCTATAAATAATCAGAGCTTATGTAGTATAATGTTTTATTCGTTTACACATATACATTAAACTTCACTAGTGCAAATCAAGACAGTGGGAATTACATATAGAAAGATATGACATAGTAATTGAGAATCTGTGTCCTACATCAGCTGAAGCCTTTTCACCAATTTAACCATCTGATAATATACAAAATATATGGACCAAAGTATTAGTTTCCGGAGGTGACAAAAAGCGATCTAACACTTACCCCCTTACCGAGGGTTCTTCGGCAAACAATCTTCCCTGTGACTGTAACTGTGATATGGGGTTATATTGCCAGGTGAGAGCCAATAGCATTCACAAGCTGCCGTACACAACAGTTGAATCACATTAACTGGAAATGCATGTACCTTGCTAGGTATCGATGATACATACTGATCCCTACCTTGAGTAATTTCAAACTCCGACATTTGGACCCTGATTTACAAATATTTTGCTGCAATTTCCTGTTGTAGTGCTCCTGGTAACTCCTGAATTCCAGGATTAAGCCAATATTCAACCTAGAGTACGCCTCACTTACCCTTAGTTTTAAGAAGTAAAACAGGAGCACTACAAGAGTAAGTCACACCCACTCAACAAGATCTTTGTGAATCTGGTACATTGTCGGCACCCAATGGCAGTCTTTGTTTATCACCCATGTGGAGCAGTAGTAGGTAGATTCATGAACATGGCGATGGTCTGTGTGTCATCAGAATTCCTGTAAGGGATATATCACACATGTGTTACATACACTCTGTTCCGAAATGGTACCATTTTCTCTCCAGGAGAAACCTCATATGGAGCAGTCAGCATATGAGAACCTAAGACACTTGCAGAGCGGTGTTGGGCAAGAAAGATGGTGCTGACAGAAGAGTGGAATCCTTTATCTGAAAGGTCTCAAAATATACCTCAGATACTAAGACTGTAAGGTGTGGATGTCCATGACCTACAGATAAGTGCCTACACATATTTTGGGGTGCGGGAGAGTTAATATAGAACTTTATGTGAAAAGAAGGAATCATGCAATAATAGACTGCAAGCTGCTGTGGTCTTTGACCTACAACTCTATTTGTCCATGCTCCATTTCTCCATGATCTTCTAACAATGGCCTTCACATACATCAGAGTTTGGATGGATTGATATAGAATGTTATGTCAATGGCCAGAATCTAAGAGGACCAGGAATGGAATATGTGGTTGTCCAAGGCCTACAAAGAAAGGTCTACACATGTCTGGGGGTGTGGAAGGATTGAACTGTGACCTTCTGTCAATGGAGGGAATCTTGTGACATTAGGACTGCACACAGCAGCTGTCCATGAGCTACAGGCAATGGCCTACACACATCTCGGAAGCAGAAGGGTTGACATCAGGCATTCTGTTTCTGACAGGAATCTTGCAAACCTAGGACTGCGAGCTGTGAATAACCTATGGGCAACGGTCTACTCTACATATCTCTCAAGGAGGCAAAAGTGATTGAGATAGTCCAAAGTTGGCCAGGAGGACTTCTGTGAGTGCAGGTTTCAAGAGTCGCATTCTTAAATCTGAGAATCATTGTTCAATTCTCTACCAGGCAATATTGTGAAGTGGGAGAACATCACCAGAACAAGAGGCTCCTGAGTCAAGGAATCACTGGGGCAAATACGGAGCGCTACATGGGACAGCGCTGGCTATTATTTACAGCCACACGGGTCAGCCAGGATGTGCTGCTGAGTGCAAATAAGACAATAGAGGGAGGGAAAATATGCCAGAAACAGAAAAGTAAAATTGTGAGGGAGTTAAAAGTGTGAGCATGTTGAAAGTATGAGTGAGTCAGAATGACTGTAAAACTAATACTGCAAACCAAATCGTCTTTAATAAAAAATAAAGGGTCAGAACACCATCTAGTGATCGTGCGATGAGGCAAGCTATCTGAATTGTTGGTTTTCTGTTGAATTTTTCAATCTAAAATGACACTTCGTAATACAGATCCTATACGGATAAATATACATCGTTTCTCCACACAACCATAGCTCATTTACTGTCCCTGCCTATAAAAAGGCATACAGTGGCTCATCTAACGGCAGTGAAAACTTTGCTCTATTTCCCAATCTGTGCAACAGTTTTGATTGCTTTTATCCACTCGATGCGCTCCCCCGGTGTGGCTGCTTGTAGGAAATAATGGACTTCGCTTGCAGTGATGATTTCAAAAAGGTTGCCTTCAACTTCAGATTTTTTTGCTGAAAAAAGAGCAGAAAACAGAAAGATTAAAGCGTTGAATGGGGGGAGTTGTTCTTTCTGTTAAACAGTATGCTGATTACGTTCTTCCTAACCACCATAGGCCAGATTTACCAATATTTGATGCGATGCGGCGCGGCACCCAAAGTTGCAGCTCTGCGTCGCACCAATGGCAAAGATATAGAGTGCACCATATCCACTAACATATGGTGCATCTTTCTCCCCAGAGCACTGGCACATTTTAGGCTGCCATGCACCAACACACACATCCTTGGGCGTAGTGCAAGGTTCTGTGCATTTGCTATAGTATATGACCCGGATTTATGAAAAATCCATGCACCGCAGTGCAGAAACTAAAGTTACCGGCATTACGGAAAAGGGAGAGAGCAGAACTGTGTCATATCTACTAAGAAATGGATCTGGTTCCTCTCTCCCTGCTCTAGCACACTTTAGGCTGCCATACACCAATGCACACACCTTTGCTCAATAGTGTGTGTGCGTTCTGAAAGGGTTAATTTTATACTGGAAGCAGAAAGCATTGTTAGGGAGCTGGGAAAGGTGAGGGAGTCACGGACAAGGATGGTGGCTCTGGAGTTAGGAAAGCAGAGGAGGGTTGGAAGTCAGGAAAGGTAAGAGGACAGGATAAAGGGAAGACAATGAAAATGTGGACCAGGACTGGGAAAAGGGGAACACCTAGAAGCTATTAGTACAGCAAGACAGGAAGGTAGTAGAGTCAAGTAGAGGAGAGCCAGGGCTAGGGAGTCTTGGGAGTGTAGAGGGAGTAGGACCATGAGAAAGGGCAAAGGAAGAGTAATTACAAATAGGCAAGAAAGAATAGGTAGCCTGACTGGAAAGCTAAGGCAAAGTAGGAAACTTGGGGACTCAGGTTGTACAAGATAGGCTAAGGTGAGAGGGAGATGTCAGACGGAAGTGGAGAGAGCGGCTGGGGACCTTGAAATGTGGAAACAGCTTTTATGAAAAAGCCAGAGACACAAAGAGAAGATTTGAAGTAACAGGAAGGGGAACAGCAAGGCTTGGTAAGAGGAAGTAGGGCAAGAGAAGTGCCTGGCTAGAGCAGGCAGGAGCTGATAGTTGCAAATAGAGGTTGGCAGGGCCGGCTCTAGGGCGGTGCGACCGGTGTCTCTGCACCGGGTGCTGGCTTCCTGGGGGCGCCGTGTTTGCAATTTTATTATGCTTTTAAAGCACCTGCTGCAGTTTTCTTTTCTTCCAGCAATTACCAGGCCTCACAAAAATGTCAAGATAACTCCCGTGATTAATGTTCTTCATAGAGAGAGATCAGAGGTTTGTATAGTTGAGGATTTAACTTATGTGAAGTTAGTGCAGTGGGTTAATATGCCTGCTGCAAAGAATGTGTACCAAGTAGATTACAGAGTGCATATAATGTAAACAGATCAGCAGGTTACTGCTTTTAAAAGAGACATTTGTTACTTGCAATTTATAACTTAAAGTCCTAATATAGAACAGTGAGCTATTCACTTTCATCATAGAACTGCATACACACTGCAAAGTATACATTAGACCACTGACTAATGTTGCAAAAAGGGTTAATTTGGCTAGAAATCGATTCTTATTATTAAAGAATACTCCCAACTATGCTGTTTCTTTTTTGACTCTGAGTTTGTGCTTCTCCACACCAAGGACTCTTAAACTAACCTGCTTCCATTATAGATGACATGTGACTCCTATGTGAGAAGTTGGCCTGGTACATGCTGTCCACTAGTTTTAGTGGGCACCTTGCACCAGTCCAAACAACCCCTTATTGATGATAGGTTAAATACAACCTTTATTGAAAGCTATCCTAGTGGTAGCTATGGAAAGCAACTTTCAGGCTAAGTCTTGAAGGAATGTAAAGCAGCTTGTTTTACCAGTCTATAACCTCTTGAATGACCAAATGAAAGGGAACCACATCAGGTATATATATAATATATATGTATTTATTTCTAAACATACCCTACTAGTCTCTTTATGAGGCTAGTGGTCAAAACACATAAGTTACACTTCAAATATTACAGTAAAATAGCACAAATACACGTCAGGCCTTAGGGGCGAGCCAAACCATATACTTACTAAGATGGTGGTATAAGAAGCACGACTTAACTATACACAAGGCCTAGAGCCTGTAGAATGGCTGGGACCCAAGGAACCACCCAAGGTAGTGACACAGGGGACCCACGAGAGCCGTGTGCAGTGTGAGAACACAGCCGCGAGCTCCCGTTAGCTTCTATGGGGAAAGTCACGGTTAGATTTTTAAAGATTTAGGAAGTTCTAGGGTCAACATCCACAGGAGCACCGGAGTGCTCGTGTTACCTCACCCAGGGAAGCCGGGTGCATATGTGTCAAATGGTGTCAGTTCGCGTCGTCGTTTTCAATGGGAGCTGGCGAAGAAGTGCTGCTGCCGAGAAGATGCGAAGTGTCCAAAGAGATCCAAACCTGGATCGAAGTCAAGAAGTACCTGAAAGCAGAGAGGACAGAGTCTGGGTCACTTGCCAGTGACCAGGGGCATGATAGACGAATGCCCACAGATGTCGGGTGATTTCAGGTGAAAGAGGTGAAGCTTGACTCTTCAGCCACGAGGACCAGGAGGCATTGAGGACAACCAGGAGCTGGATTCGAGCTGTCCCACGAACGATGTCGAGTGCTGCAGTGTCGGTGCCCGGATTGGACACAACAAGCCTTGGCAACAGCAACGCATGCAGAAAGAGAAGAAATGCTTTGGTGCAGACCAGCAAGGTCTGAGGGACTCACCACGCAGTGGGGAGTCAGGGCACAACTGGAGGAACTAGGGAAGCCCAAAGAAAATCAGAGTTGCCTTCACAGGGACCCACCAGTTAACGGACCAGGGATCGCAAAGGAGCCTAAAGCGGAAATGCAAGAAGCGGGCTCACGGAACACTCGTGGAGTGTAGGCCCACAATCTTTAATGCAGATAGTGCTCTGGGCCAGGGCTACAAGTAACCCAAAGCACAACTTCAAGAGACTTCAGGAAGTTAATGCACTTGCAAATGTGCACGGTGACCAGGAGTTCCGGTTCCACATTACTCACGAGGGCTGCGGGTCTCAGCTTTGCTGGGGACTCGGGTCGGCCTCTGAGAAATCTAGAAATCCTCTTCCTGGGCTGCAAATACTTCGAAGTCCGGCGGGAGCTTCGGAGATGCAGACTGGCAAAATGCTTCGTTGGTGCCTGCCAAGCAGGGGAGTCACTCCTTGACCCCAAGGGAGATTTCTTCAGTCCTCTAGTCGTTAGTAGAGCGTCGAAGTTCCAGGATTCAGTTGCAGAGTTTAGTCCAGGGATATCTAAAGTCCTGTTGCCAGGGGTTCCTTACTTATACCTAAGGAAGGGGTTGGACTAGCTCTGGGGACCCACCTATGGGAGGGTTTGGAAACAGGGGTGGCTACACCCATTTCCTTTGTCCAGTTTCACGCCAGAGCAGGGGCCGGAAGCCCCTGAATTGGTTTGTGCTGGACTATGCACAGGGACAACAAATGTGCCCCCGGTGCAGGACATCAAAGCACTCTGAGAGTGCTCCCACCCTGCCCCTACATACATCAGCCTGTCTGGGAGGTGGTTACACCTCCCTGTGACAGGAAACCTATTGTCCAGGCCTCCCCTGCCGGAGTTTCGGTCAGCAGCAGGAGGCCAGACCCATGTCTGTGGCTGCAGCATCCATTTTGTGATGCCAGGTGTTAGACTTGGGGGTCTCTGGTTGGCGCAAGGTTGCCCTTGTGTCAAGCAGGAACCCTCTCCTCTACGTCAGGGCGCAGGATAACCCCTTTTGAATGACCCTTGCTCCCCCTCTAGGTGCGTGGCGTGAGCAGCCAAGGCGATTCCTCAGGCGTTGTTGGTTAAGCACTTACAATCGCACACACAGTAAATTCATCAATCCCCCCAGAAACGGACACCAGACTTGGATATGTAGAAAAATACGCTTCTTTATGTAAAAATAGGTATATATATCTCAGCAGACTTATCACAAGACCAATAACGTTTTCGCTATGCCACCAGGTTGTAAAAGCAGGCAAATGTTCTTTGTTCGTAGCTTGAAATGGATACTTTGTAGTCTCTTGCAAATGTTACTTGTGGTTCCAGTACTTACAGAGATCGACTCCTGCGAACGGGGAAATAAGGCGTTGCGGGCCCCGAGCCCGATACTGGAACTTCTTTCGTGATGTGGAGAGTCGGCACAGGTCGGTGCGACTCTCAGCTTGGGAAGTGGTCTTGGGTCCTCGATCAGCGGGTGTGGGCAGGTAGGCAGGCGCGGCCAGCGACCCTCAGCACGGCGGTGCAGGGGGGGGTCTCCACAGCGGGGGCGGCGCGGCCTGAGATGTCCGGGGATAGCGAAGCGGGGTCACAGGGCACGGTCGGTGCAGCTGGATGACCCGGCGTAGATCACAGTCGTCGGACGGTTTCCGGCGGGAGGGGTGATAGCGCGTTCAGCGCGCTCCAGTGGCAGGCGGTGACAGTGGTGCAGGCAACCTAGCCCGGGGACAGAGAGCGGCTCCGGACGGAGCGGGGCTCTCACGGGGTTGCGGCAGGCAAGCTCCTGAGTGTCACGGCCCTAGGAGGGGCGATGAGGGGCGCAGTCTCTTTCCAGCGGGATGCACACACGGCTCGAATCGGAGGACGAGCAAAAGCACAGAGAACCCACTGGTCCTGGGGTTCAGTTCAGGGGGCAAGCTCAGATCAAGCCCTTGGAGAATGTTTAAAGCACAAAGCAGCAAAGTCTTCTCAGTAGTCTCTTTCTCTCCTTTCTCAGCAAGGCAAGCAGCAGGCCAGCTCCTCCAGCGTCTTCTTCTCCTTCTAGTCGGGCAGAGGTTCTTTGTGGTAAAACAGGATTCTGATTTCTTAGGAGCCAGGCTCCTACTTTTATACCGTGATTCTTTTGTTCTTTAGCGCCAGGGGGCCTGGGCCTGGCTCAGTCCAGTTCTGGAGCACTTTGTTATGGTGACTCTGCTCTTTCCTTTCAGCAGCAGGGCAGAGACATCAGCCGCTCCACAGGGGGAGGCGCCGGCTTTGTGGTGGCAGAGCACAGGTCTATTCAAGAGTCAAGGTGTACTCCTCCCACCCATCCTGGTGTCATCTCTCTACCCACCACCTGGCAGCCAACCTGTCTCTGGGGATTCCCCAACCCTGCTCCTTACTGTTGCTAGGCAGAACACACACACACAGCAGAGGCAGACTGAAATGGCCAGGTCAGTAAATACTAACTTTCTAAAAGTAGTATTTACAAACCCAGGATATTAAAATAAACTTGACTACAAGAAGTATTTTATTATTCTGAGTTCAGGCATACTAAACTTGACATTCTACCATGCTCTCTGAGTCCACTGGGGTCACAGCGTGTAGTGACTCCAGCAGCCCACTCTGGCCTATGGAGAGCAGGTAGCCTTCAATAGTGAAAAACGAAAATGGCTGTAATTCACTACTAAGACATGCCACACACATCAGGGCATGTCCTACCTTATGCCTACAATGCACCCTGCCCTTGGGCCTACCAGAGGGGTGGCTAATATGTAGGTAAGGGAAGGTTTAAGGACTGGCAAGTGGGGGCACTTGCGCAGTCAGCGCGACGGTTCCAGACCGCGCACAGGGTCTGCGGTGGCAGACCCTAGGCACATTTTACACGGCCGCTTTCTGTGGGTGGCGCAACCAGCGCTTCAAGCCCACCAGCAGCATTGGCATTCACAAGCCCTGGCACCCCTGGTGCACTTTACTGGGGACTGACAGTGAATCCAATAAACCAATCATGAACATCAATTACAGGTACACTTTACCTAGGGAGCACTTGCACTGCGGCACGGATTAGCCGTGGCGCAGTGCCCTGAGCGGACAACACCAGCAAAACAATCGAGGCACACCATCAAAAAGTGGAAGGGAAACTCACGCCAAGGTGCCAGGTCTAACACGTGTCCCCTCCAGCTGAAATGTGGGGAGAACTACCCTTGCCCAGGGGGTTCCTCGTCACTAAGGCGGAAATACCTGGACAGACCATCAGCGTTGGCGTGATCTGTACCAGGACGGTGTTCCACCGTGAAGTCCATACCCTGTAGGGAGATGGACCACCTCAACAGCTTCGGGTTCTCACCCCTCATTTGCATCAACCATCTGAGGGGCCTGTGGTCCGTCTGAACCCGGAAGTGAGACCCAAACAAGTAGGGTCTTAGCTTCTTCAGCGCCCAGACCACAGCAAATGCTTCTCGCTCAATTGCACTCCACCTACTTTCCCGTGGAAGTAACCTCCTACTGATGAAGGCTACGGGTTGGTCCCAGCCCTCCTCGGTCATCTGTGAGAGAACAGCCCCTACACCATGCTCTGAAGCGTCTGTCTGCACTAGGAATTCCTTGGAGAAGTCAGGGGCCAAGAGCACGGGCGCCGTGCACATGGCAGTCTTCAGGGTGTCGAAAGCTTTCTGACAGGTGTCAGTCCAGATCACGTTCCTGGGCTGCTTCTTGGAAGTCAGCTCTGTCAAGGGGGCAACAATCGTTCCATAGCCCTTGACAAACCTCCTGTAGTACCCAGTGAGCCCCAGGAAGGCCCTCACTGCGGTCTGCGTCTTGGGGGGTTCCCAAGCCAGGATGGTCTCAATTTTGGGTTGCAAGGGTGCCACCTTGCCACTCCCCACTTGGTGTCCCAAGTACACCACGTAACCCTGCCCGATCTGGCACTTGCTTGCCTTGATCGTGAGGCCTGCTCGGCGCAGAGCCATCAACACTTCCCAGAGGTGGCGCAGGTGTTCGGGCCAGGTGGCACTGAACACTGCGATGTCATCCAGGTAGGCGGCACTGAACGCATCCAGCCCAACCAGTACCTGGTTGACCAACCTCTGAAAGGTGGCAGGGGCATTCTTCATTCCAAATGGCATGACTCGGAACTGGAAGTGCCCATCTGGTGTAGAGAATGCTGACCTCTCTTTGGCCCCATCGGTCAAGGCGATCTGCCAGTACCCAGACGTTAAATCAAACGTGCTGAGGAACCGGGCAGCCCCCAGCCGATCAATGAGCTCATCAGCTCTGGGGATGGGGTGCGCGTCAGTCTTCGTTACTGAATTGAGTCCTCTGTAGTCCACACAGAACCGGAGTTCAGGTGTGGCTCCCGGCGCAGCAGCTTTGGGGACCAAGACCACGGGGCTGGACCAAGGACTGCTGGAGGACTCAACCACCCCTAGCGCAAGCATCTTGGAGACCTCCTCCTTGATGCAAGCTCTGACCCTGTCAGTTACCCTGTAAGCCTTGTGCTTCACAGGTAAGCTGTCTCCTGTGTCCACATCATGGACGCACCAATCTGTGACACCAGGAACCAGGGAGAACCTATCTGGAAACTGCCCCAGCAAGTGGCGGCAATCTTCCTGTTGTTCGGGCGTCAGGGTGGGTGAGAGGTTAACTCCATCCACTGACCCATCTTTCTCAGAGGCTACTAAGAGGTCAGGAAGAGGCTCGGTCTCCTCTTCCATTCCATCATCAGTGGCCAGCAGCATGCCCACTTCGGTCCTCTCTAAGTGGGGCTTAAGGCGGTTAACATGTAGGACCCTCAAAGGGTTCCTGGGAGACTGCATGTCCACCAAGTAGGTGATAGGACTTTTGCGCTCCACAACCTCAAATGGACCTGTCCACTTATCCTGAAGTGCACAAGGCTCCACTGGGGCCAAGACCCACACCTTTTGTCCAGGTTGAAGCTCTACCAGAGTGGCATTCCGGTCGTACCACCGCTTCATCTCCTCCTGGCTGGCTTCCAGATTTGCCTCAGCTAGTTGCCTGAAACGCCTAGTCTGGTTTCGGAAGGCCAGCATGTAACTGTATACATTCTGGGGAGGTTTCCTGGGAGATTGCTCCCAGCCTTCCTTTACCAAACTCAGAGGTCCTCTTACCGGGTGACCATACAGAAGCTCAAAGGGGCTGAACCCTAGAGACTTCTGTGGCACCTCTCGGTAAGCGAAGAGCAGGCATGGCAAGAGGACGTCCCACTTACGCCTCATTGGACCGTCCAGGCCCATGATCATGCCTTTGAGGGTTCGGTTGAATCTCTCAACCAACCCATTTCCTTGGGGGTGGTAAGGAGTGGTGAACTTGTAAGTTACCCCACACTCCTTCCACAGGGATTTCATATATGTGGATATGAAATTGGTCCCCCTGTCGCTCACTACCTCTAGAGGGAATCCCACTCGGGAGAAAATTCCCATCAGTGCTCGTCCCACCACGGGGGCCGTCACTGTCCTCAGAGGGATGGCTTCAGGGTACCGGGTGGCATGGTCCACCAAGACCAGGATGAACCTGTTGCCCAGGGCTGTCTTGGGGTCCAGAGGCCCCACAATATCAATACGCACTCGCTGGAATGGCGTACCGACCACGGGGAAGGGCTGCAGAGGAGCCTTGTGCTTCCCTCCTCTCTTTCCACTTGCCTGGCAAGTCTGACAGGTTCTGCAGTAGGAATCTGAATTCTTGTGTATTTGGGGCCAGTAAAAGTGGGTGACAAGCCTGTCATAGGTCTTGTCCATCCCCAAATGTCCTGCTAAAGGCACATCATGAGCCAGCCCCAGTAGGAAGGTTCTGAACTTCTGGGGTACCACCAGCACACGGGCTGACCCAGGTTCAGCAGCCTTAGGCTCGGAATACAGGAGGTCACTCTCCCAGTACACGTAGTGTGTTTTGGCCTGAACACCATTGGCCTGGTCTGCAGCCTGCTGCCGCATACCCATGAGAGAAGGGCATTCTTTCTGCTCCCTGCAGAATTCCTCCCTGGAGGGACCTCCTTCTTGCTGCCAATGGGTCAGCTCAGGCAGGTTTCCCAGTTCGGCAATCTGTTCCCCGGTAGGCTCCAGAGCATCCCCCTGAGGGTCTGCTTCCTCCTGGGCCGTGGGAACTTCGGGGGCCGGTTTCCCGTGCCTCCTGCGCCTTCTCCCTAAGGCCGGTTCCTGGACCTCTCCCTCAGGCTCCAGGACCCTCTCAACACCCCTAGTGGCTGCCATGGACCGGGTGGTCACGCACGCCCAGTCGGGCAGACCCACCATCCTCAGATGCGTGGTCTTCTCCACCTTTTCCCAAGGGGAGCTCTCCAGGTCGTTCCCTAGCAGACAGTCTACAGGCATGTCAGTTCTCACAGCGACTTGTAGAGTACCAGAGACCTCCCCCCACTCAAAGGGAACTTGAGCCATTGGACAACGACTCTCTATGTTGTCAGCATTGACAACCCCACAGTAGGCATTGGGTACAATCTGCTCTTGAGACACCAGGTGTTGCCTCACCGAAGTCACGCTGGCTCCTGTATCTCTAAGAGCCTCAACCTTCTTTCCATTGATGGTCACTACTTGCCCATATTTCTTAATGTTAGAGGGTAAGTAAGTTTCAGGGACCATCTCACTGTCTCCTAGCGAGACTAGGGTCATATGCGCAGGACCCCCACCCTCCTGGACTGCTACCTCCTCCCCAAAATTAACATTAGCTACTTGCCGGGGTGGAGCACCAGTGGGTGCTGTCTTACCAAACAGGCGACACTTAGGATCAGAGGCAATGTGCCCCGGGTCATCACACCTGTAACAATTGAAGGGCCCCTTTGGAACAGGCCTACCTGTCGGGGCCCCGTTCTGCTGCGGGGGCGGGGGAGGCTGAGAACCCTTCTGCTGGTTCCCTTGGAAACTACTTTGGGGGCCTTTTTGGAACCCCTTCTGTTTACCCCTGTCCCCCCCACTCTTCTGCTGGGGACCCTGCCCACCTTTGGCGGAGTCTCCCACTTGACCCTTGTGGACCCTGGTGCTGAGCTAGCGGTCCGCCTCCTCAGCAAGCTTCCTCGGGTTGGACAGCTTGCTATCAATCAGGTGCTGGCGTAGCTCAGGAAAACATTGACTGGACAAGTGCTCCCATGCAATTAAATCAAGCAGCCCTTGATAATCATTCACTTTGCTACCCTTCACCCAACCATCCAGTGCTCTGCAGAAAAAAGTTACATACTCCACATACGTACTCTCAGGGATCGTCTTAGTCTCCCTGAACCTCTGTCTATATAGCTCAGGAGTTAACCCATACCTGGTCATTAAAGCTTCCTTCATATGGGGGTATGAGGTCTGGACTTCTAGGGGAAAATCTAACAGTGTGTCACGCCCTTCAGCAAGGAACCTTCCCCACAACCCCGCTCCCCAGTCTTTCTCAGGGACCCGGTGTGAAGACATGGCCACCTCATAGGCTCTAAACCACTGCCCCATGTCATCCTTTCTAAAATACTCCTTTACTACATCTTTGGGGATGTACACCTTGGACTCTACCTGCACCGGTGGAGTGCTGCCACCAGAAGGAGCGGTGTCCTAACTTTTCGCCTTCAGCTCCAACTCCTTCAATCTTATATCATGATCCATTTGGCGTTGTTGTGCCTCCAGGGCCAACTTCTGCTTTTCCATTTCCATTTGTCCTGCCAACTTTGCCATCTCCATTGCATGCGCCCTGTCTGCTGCCCTGTCTGCCAGCTCCTCTGGCGACCGGACTCTGCTGGGCTCCTCAAGGTTGTCGGGTGGAACGATGTCCCCCGCATTCTGTGGGTCTCTTGACTCTTTCCAGGCTCTCAACGCCTTGAGGTACTGGTTCCTCCTCCTGAATCCAGTATGGGGAACTCTGAATTTTACACTGTAGCCTTTCAATTGCTCTATCGTGTAGCCTTCCAGTCCTTCCCAATCCACCTCATCCATTCCAGAAATCACAGAGTGTGCTCTTCCAGCAGAGAGTAAGCCAGGCATGGTTGCAATAATGGCAGATGTCTCAACAAAGTTCAACAAATAAAAACCTGTGGCTGCGTTACTTGGTCTGCTCTCACTATCTGGTGATTAATAATTCACTGTATGCAAATTACAAATGCAAATCCGAAATCCCAGCCGCTGCCAACAATGTTAGACTTGGGGGTCTCTGGTTGGCGCAAGGTTGCCCTTGTGTCAAGCAGGAACCCTCTCCTCTACGTCAGGACGCCGGATAACCCCTTTTGAATGATCCTTGCTCCCCCTCTAGGTGCGTGGCGTGAGCAGCCAAGGCGATTCCTCAGGCGTTGTTGGTTAAGCACTTACAATCGCACACACAGTAAATTCATCAATCCCCCCAGAAACGGACACCAGACTTGGATATGTAGAAAAATACGCTTCTTTATGTAAAAATAGGTATATATATCTCAGCAGACTTATCACAAGACCAATAACGTTTTCGCTATGCCACCAGGTTGTAAAAGCAGGCAAATGTTCTTTGTTCGTAGCTTCAAATGGATACTTTGTAGTCTCTTGCAAATGTTACTTGTGGTTCCAGTACTTACAGACATCGACTCCTGCGAACGGGGAAATAAGGCGTTGCGGGCCCCGAGCCCGATACTGGAACTTCTTTCGTGATGTGGAGAGTCGGCACAGGTCGGTGCGACTCTCAGCTTGGGAAGTGGTCTTGGGTCCTCGATCAGCGGGTGTGGGCAGGTAGGCAGGCGCGGCCAGCGACCCTCAGCACGGCGGTGCAGGGGGGGTCTCCACAGCGGGGGCGGCACGGCCTGAGATGTCCGGGGATAGCGAAGCGGGGTCACAGGGCACGGTCGGTGCAGCTGGATGACCCGGCGTAGATCACAGTCGTCGGACGGTTTCCGGCGGGAGGGGTGATAGCGTGTTCAGCGCGCTCCAGTGCAGGCAGTGACAGGGGTGCAGGCAACCTAGCCCGGGGACAGAGAGCGGCTCCGGACGGAGCAGGGCTCTCACGGGGTTGCGGCAGGCAAGCTCCTGAGTGTCACGGCCCTAGGAGGGGCGATGAGGGGCGCAGTCTCTTTCCAGCGGGATGCACACACGGCTCGAATCGGAAGACGAGCAAAAGCACAGAGAACCCACTGGTCCTGGGGTTCAGTTCAGGGGGCAAGCTCAGATCAAGCCCTTGGAGAATGTTTAAAGCACAAAGCAGCAAAGTCATCTCAGTAGTCTCTTCCTCTCCTTTCTCAGCAAGGCAAGCAGCAGGCCAGCTCCTCCAGCGTCTTCTTCTCCTTCTAGTCGGGCAGAGGTTCTTTGTGGTAAAACAGGATTCTGATTTCTTAGGAGCCAGGCTCCTACTTTTATACCGTGATTCTTTTGTTCTTTAGCGCCAGGGGGCCTGGGCCTGGCTCAGTCCAGTTCTGGAGCACTTTGTTATGGTGACTCTGCTCTTTCCTTTCAGCAGCAGGGCAGAGACATCAGCCGCTCCACTGGGGGCGGCGCCGGCTTTGTGGTGGCAGAGCACAGGTCTATTCAAGAGTCAAGGTGTACTCCTCCCACCCATTCTGGTGTCATCTCTCTACCCACCACCTGGCAGCCAACCTGTCTCTCGGGATTCCCCAACCCTGCTCCTTACTGTTGCTAGGCAGAACACACACACACAGCAGAGGCGGACTGAAATGGCCAGGTCAGTAAATACTAACTTTCTAAAAGTAGTATTTACAAACCCAGGATATTAAAATAAACTTGACTACAAGAAGTATTTTATTATTCTGAGTTCAAGCATACTAAACTTGACATTCTACCATGCTCTCTGAGTCCACTGGGGTCACAGCGTGTAGTGACTCCAGCAGCCCATTCTGGCCTATGGAGAGCAGGTAGCCTTCAATAGTGAAAAACTAAAATGGCTGTAATTCACTACTAAGACATGCCACACACATCAGGGCATGTCCTACCTTATGCCTACAATGCACCCTGCCCTTGGGCCTACCAGAGGGGTGGCTAATATGTAGGTAAGGGAAGGTTTAATGACTGGCAAGTGGGGGCACTTGCGCAGTCAGCGCGACGGTTCCAGACCGCTCACAGGGTCTGCGGTGGCAGACCCTAGGCACATTTTACACGGCCGCTTTCTGTGGGTGGCGCAACCAGCGCTGCAAGCCCACCAGCAGCATTGGCATTCACAAGCCCTGGCACCCCTGGTGCACTTTACTGGGGACTGACAGTGAATCCAATAAACCAATCATGAACATCAATTACAGGTACACTTTACCTAGGGAGCACTTGCACTGCGGCACGGATTAGCCGTGGCGCAGTGCCCTGAGCGGACAACACCAGCAAAACAATCGAGGCACACCATCAAAAAGTGGAAGGGAAACTCACGCCAAGGTGCCAGGTCTAACACCAGGGCTCTGTTAAGTTGGTACCGGGTATACCGGTGCTGTCATGTCTCTCCCTCTAGAAGAGTGGGATGATATTCTCACATCAGGAATTGATGTGGTGGTATAATTACAAGGTGTTTGACACCAAACACAACATGTTTCCATGCAGTCAGTCCAAAGTTAGCATTAACCGTTTTAGATATAATGCACTTAAGAGTATATGGTCAGGATGCACTACTGACAACCCCGGGGGATAGATTCCGAAGGCTGCAGAGGGGCTCAGCTCATGCCTGGGCACCCTCTCACATATAACCCTGCCTTCAGGCTTGATAAAGCCTGCCATAGGGGTGACTAATAGGTTTCTATGTGCAGTGATAGGGGAGATATAGTGAACCTATCTCTCTGTAAGGGGTGCATGCACCACCGTACCCAGGCTGCAGTAGCAGACCCGTGGTGTCATTTTGGAGGGATTTCCAGGGGTGGCATAATACATGCTTCAGCCCCTGGTAGGCCTCTGGGGTACCTATGCCCTGGTTATAAGGGCACCTCAGAATCCAATCTGTGGTGTATCTAAGGTACTAGGAATCAATTTAGAGAGGAAGCAGCTAGCCTAGGGTCCTGAATAGCAGGGCCCCAGCCAGACTAAAGTAAAAAAACAGTGAAACACCAGCAAAAAGTGGGGGTAACCATAAGAGGCACATCCTACCTACTCTCCTACATCCTACACTTTTAGTCTTTTGGCTTATGTAACATTTCCTATACACTGATTTACGCATGTATGATTGATTATCTCTGTGTGATTTGTGTGTGATGCAAAGTGCTCTGACATCCTTTCCTGGTATAAGTGGCGCTATATAACTAATTCAATGCATCTGAGAGAGAGTGGTTATGGAGACTTGGTCACTGTTAAAGGGTGCTAGTGAGAGAATCCGTGGTGGAGGGGGTCATTGGGGGCGCCAACTAACATTGTCGCATTGGGCGCCACCAGCGCTAAAGCCGGCCCTGGAGGTTGGGTCCCAATGAAATCAACTGGCTGAAGCAGGAGTCAGAAATAGAGAGGGTGTTTGTGGGTCATGGTTTCAGAGCCTGGGAAAGTTGTAAAGGTGCTGATGAGTCATGCAGAGTACCTGACAGGAGGGACACTGGGAGAGAACAGCAACATGGGAAAAGCAGGACTGGAATACTTGGATGAAGGAGAGAACCAGAAATGGGGAGCAAGCTTGATCTGTGGAGTCATTGAGAGAGAGTCGGTGAAAGAGGGGAAGAAGATAGGGAACAAGGTAGGGTTACTGGCTAGATCTAATAGAAAACAGTGAGCAGTGCATGGCAATTAGGAGAGGGGACTTAAAGGCTTGGTAAAGGTCAGAGAGGAACACAAAGACATGATAGCCCACAGATGGATTGAGTATGGGGAGAGTTGGATGCTGACAGAGAAGAAAAGAGAATGGGCATAAAAGAGGTGAAAGAGCAAAGTTCATCTTTGGGGGGTCTGATGGGCAAATGCAGGAGCGGAGAGAATATGGAGAAGAGGGCACAGAAAAGGGGACAGCGAGAGATTAGAAGAGATGGACACTGGTGGAGGAACAACATAGAGTGAATGAGGAGTGACTGAATAGGGAAAGGGACACTAAGAGGAAGGATGAGCGTAAAGAGACATAAACAGAGAGTGGTACACAGATAACTGGAATTGCACAAAAAATGGGAAAAGAGAGAGAACATGGGTGCATGGAGACTGGGGAACAAAGAAAATAGAATCCATGTTAAGGGACTGGAACAAAATAAACATGGAATGTGCAGTAACTTAACATTGTGACAGAAAAGCAGAGAAGGAAAACAAGCAAGAGATTTACACATAGAGGCATACAGAGAATGGAGAGACACAGGCATATGGGGAGAGGCTTTGAAGTAAGGAGAAGGGGTTGCAGTTTAGTGATACAGCCTGTGAAAGTTCTGAGGGTAGCCAGCCAGGGGAAGTTGGAGAGCAAAACTAGTGTGGAAGATATGTGATGGGAGAGGCTGTAGAGTCAAAGGAAACTATAGCAGATGCCGGTTGCAGAGACTAGAAACAGGAGTAATAAATAGCCTGTTGAATCAGGGGACGATGATTAGATTGGAGAGTCAGGAACAAAGAAGACGCTGCTGTCCAGGAAGAGAGCCTGTGGTGCTGGTAAGGCTTAGGCTGTGTTGTAGTAGATGTAAAGAGGGAGATGTGGGGTTTTGGAGGGATCAGAGTCAGACTGGCATCGAGATAGGTTAGATTCCAATGGCCACATTGCTGGCAGTGTTTATCAAGCTTGATGACCCCATGTAACAGAAACACAGAAGACGACAGAGGCAGTATAAGAAAAAGGACATACTAGCACTCAGTGGGCTAGGCTGCTTCATGCACGCACCAACCCACTAGGCGGGGATTGCACACTGCTGTGTTGTCTCTCAATCCTTATTATACTGCCCTCCTCCAGACACCAATCATGCCCCTTTCAGTCGTTTCACTGCAATGGGCCTGTGATACAGGCCTGACAGTACTTGACTGTAAGCCACTGTTGGCTCTGCTGCTTTGCTACCCAGAGTTTTCAGAACGGGAGGGGAATAAGGGTGTTTCTGGTATTGACCAATGTTAGTGGCTCAACAAGCTTTAAAGCAGCACTAATTTCCCCCAAATAAACCCCATGATACTAACCAAACAATGGTTCATGAAAGGCTGAGATCCACAAATGTAAGCCGCTTTCTAGCGCTGGACTATTTTCAGTCCCAATCTGACCCTGATGTTGTCCCTGGAATGCACTGTCTGGGAATGGCCTGCTCCTTCACACACGTCCTCTTCAGCTCCGGCGCAGAAAGCAGTCTCCAATGCCCCGGCTGTGGATTCCATACCGCAAGGTCGTTGTGCCTGCACAACATGACATCTTCCCCCTTATTTAGGAAGTCAAACAAACCCTTTGTGACATGAAATGTCCCTCCTTCATAAAGAAGAATGACAGAACCTTCCCACCTCGTGAGGAGTCATACCTGTCAGTTGTTCTTTTCTTGCCCCCTCAGAGTTTATTAACTCAGTGGAGTAGCTCATGTCACTGGGGATGAATTGATGTTCAGGTCTTTGTGAGACTCCACCCTGTGTAAAGCCTTGGGTTTTGAAGCTGGTAGTTGCTTTAAATGCTCAGAATGAGGTACAGTACTCAAGATTGAAAAGGTCTTCTGTCTCTGTTATATTTTTGGATGTCCTTGGTTTGGCCAGTAATCTTGTTGATCCAAGAGATTGTATTAAAATGCTGATTGTGATGCAATTAGTGATCCTGTTGATCCATAGTGTGTGATGAAATTCTCTTTGAATCAGAGATTATGTTTAGGTGGTGTTCTAGACATCACACCTTATTTTCATATGCTCTTCGATCTAGGCTATTACTAGCAGCTGACAATTTTTTCTCAGATCTGCCAGACTCATGGTATTCCTCCTCCCTGTATGATAACTGCTGTTGACACTGTTGATGGGTGTCTCTTTCTGTATTCTTTGGAGCAGCATGAAACTTATCTCACTTAGGGGCATATCAGCAAGGCGGCGCTATGAAATTATCGCCGCTTTTGCGTCAGTTTTTGAGTGAAAAGCGGCGATAATTACATCGCCTTATCAGCAAAGACACGCTATCGCGTGTTTTGCCGATTTAGCACCCCTTACAATGACGTCCAGCTTTGCATCTCTAATGAGATGCAAAGTGGGCGTTCCGTGCCAAAATAACTTGAGAAATGTCACTAACCGACATTTCTCCAATTATCAAGCTGCACGCAAACAAGCTGAGCGATAACCACAGTTATCGCTACTTTCCTTACGCCTGCTTGTAATCTGATTTAGCCATGTAATCCAATGGGAGGTGGATTACATGGCTAAGACCACCCTGCCCTATCAGCAAGGTATCGCTGGTCGCAGTGCGATTATCGCTGGATTTCCAGCGATAATCACACTGTTTTCCAGCTAACGCATGGATTCCTATCGCTTGGGAGATAAGCGTTGCTGATAGCACGCTATCTCCGCAATAGAATCCAGCGTTAGCCTGCGATAATTATCCTCGTGCTAAAAGCGCTGAGCGATAATTATCGCAGGCCCTTGCTGATATGCCCCTTTGTGTCTTGTGGAACTGCCCGTTTCCTCTCCGTTCTCTCCTGTTGTGTCTTTCTCTTGTGTACATGTCTGATGATTACCAAGGAGAGCTTGTAGTAACAGATTTTATGCACTTTGTTTCCTCTTCCCTACTCCAAGATACGCTTTTGTCTATGGCGCTTTGTTGACCGCACCATCTCTAGCATTGCTTTGGAGGTGCCTGCACGGCCGGACTGGAAACAGAAACCGGTCCTGGCAATCAGCTTGACCGGCACTGGGGAGCTTGGGGGGTGAGGAGATGGGGCGGGGGGTGCAAGCTGGGAAGCACCACTCCCACTGCACCGCTGGCACTTTTGTTACAGGGAGGCGATATTGCAGCAGGGCTGCAAAACTGGCCCCCTATAATGAAACCAGACCCCACAGGTCCAAAACCGGCCCCAACCCTTCCGGCTTACCAGGAAAATGCTCTGTGCCCACTACAGCCAGTCTGGCCTTGGGCGCCTGTGATGCTGTGTAATGTGTGTAATGTCCCAGTCCCTGGATGCTTGGCACTCCATTCCATTCATTAGTCTTTATTGTCGATGTATTTCATCATAAAAGACAGTTACAATACAAAGAAAAAGATACAAACAGAATACATGATGATAACAAATCCAGGTAATCACACTAAAAAATAATCATATTAGCATATTTCGGTAACCTAAAGCCTCTTGTTTCTAATATACCAAACCCAGGCCAAACATTTAGCAACAGCAATGGCGACACATTCACTAGGGTCAAAACGCAAAATTTCAAGTGCTTCTGACCCTTGTCTTGTTCCCAAGGTACGACATATTGGTTTGAGCCATTTAGCTCGGGGTGCAGCATAGGCGGGGCAGACAAAAAAGATATGACCAACAGAATCAACACAGTCAGTACACCTTTTACAAGAATCACAGGAAACACCCTTCCATTTTTTTGTAAAAGAGTTAGTCGGAAGAGTGCCTACTCTAAATTGGTGGTAGAGTTTCCTGTCTCGAGGTCTAGTGATGATATCCCAGTAGGCTTCAAGAAGAGGGATTTTTTTTTTAACTAAGAACCTGCCTGTCAGGGACTCTGCAGAAGCTGAGATTAGATGTTTTTGCTGCACCATTGTCCAATAAAGGCCCTTAAAATCTTTCTTGGAGGGAAAGGGGTTATTGGCCGGGTCGGTCCACAGAATACCCAACTCCATAGAATCCAGGAGCTGTTTAGTATGTTTAAACCAAGGGATGTTACCAGCCCCCAAGATGGATCGAACGTTAAGAAATGCCTTGGCATAGAGACCTAACTCGGGGACTGTCCATAATCGCCTCCAGAAGGCCAATGGCTTGAACCTAGCAATGTCATCAAAATAATGACAGCCAAGATCCAACAGGAGCGTTTTTACTGGGGTAAGGAAGGCCCGTAAGCATTCTGAGAAATTTATGTTGTGCCTTAACCAGGGGAGAGAGATCGGCAAAACCCCAAAGTTCGGCGCCATAAAGGATCGCCGAATTAATCCTTACATTAAAGATTTTAATGGGGGGCCTATCATTCTCGACTGGGATTGCTTTTGTTCTTTAACTAGGCAACCAGAAAGCTGGGCAAATTTAAGAGCAAGAACATCAATTTGCGGCCTCCAATCCAGATTGTTTTCAAATACTACCCCCAGATAAGTCATGACATTAGTTCGTTCAAGCAGGACGTTATCCATGGAAACATGACCCTTCACACATCTCCCTTTGTTAAAGACCATATATTTGGTTTTGGACACATTAACAGACAGGTCAAAATCAGAGCAAAAGTTGGTAAAAACATTCAGAGCCACCTGTAATCCAGACAAAGTCTGGGAAAGGAGTAGGGTGTCATCGGCAAACATAAGGAGTGGAATTTTAATACCACCCAACGTTGGGGCATCCGTGGAAGTAGAGGAAAAATACTGGACAACTCTGTTAATAAACAATAAAAACAGAATGGGCGCAAGGACGCACCCCTGCCTGACACCCCTATTGACCCTAAATCTATCTGTAACCTGGCCCTGTTTCCCCCAGCGAACTTGTGCAAAGTTATTATCATGGAGCCTAATGATGATATTCAGGAGATCAACTGGGATCCCTAGCTCCGCCAATACACTCCAGAGTTTAGTCCTATTGACTAAGTCAAATGCTGACCGAAGATCTACAAATGCAGCATATAATGTGCCACCACACAGATAAACCGTTTTCCAGACAATCAATTGAAACTTGAAAGCCTGGTCGATGGTACTGGTGCACGGTCTGAAACCGGCTTGCAAAGGAGAGATGATGTCCTCCCGCTCAATCCAGATCTGGATTCTTGCCAGGATCATTCTAGCGATGATTTTCTGGACAGAGTCAATAAGACTAATCGGGCGGTAATTCCCCGGGCAGGAGCGGTCTCCTTTCTTGAAAATAGGAAGAATCTCAGCCCCACCCCAAGAATCAGGAATGTCGGCCCCTCTGGCTATGGCATTAGCAAAATGTACAATATAGGGCACCCAATTCCCAAGGTCAGATTTAAAAAGATCCGTGGGAACACAATCCATACCCGGTGCCTTACCACTTGGAACCTTACTTAAAGCCTTTTCTACCTCAACACAGTCGAAGATTAAAGTCGGGGAGGTGGACAGGTCCCTGTTTGTTACTGGGGCAGGCCCCTCGACCTGTGAGGGATCCGAGAACTGGGATTCAAAATGCGTCACCCAGGCATCCGGAGGTACATGGTTGGTGGGGACCTGGCTGTTCTGTGAGTTGCCCCACTTAACAATGTGCCAAAACAAGGTTAGGTTCCGGTGTTTACTGGCAGCCAGAAGGTCGTTCCAGTGATCATTGTCCCACTCTTGTTTGGCCTTGACTTTGGCCTTGTTATAATCTTTTCTAGCCAATCTGATATTAACCGGATCTTTGATGGTAATAGTAAGTTTTAATTTGCTATATGAGTCTCGGCATGCTTTATTATACCAGGTAGATGGTTTTAAGATAATAGATTTCTTAGCCTTACAAGGTTTAGAAAAAAGAGATTTGAGGCCAGAGAATAGGTGATCATGTACATGTGTGGCTTTACCAACAACATCCTCAGTGCTCTGGAGAGACTGTAAATCGTCCAAAGCACAGGAGACCTTGGAGCTGATCTCTGATAATAGTGCACTATCAATAGCAACCTTGTCCCAGCGTACTCGCCGTTGATCATTAGATAAAACGGCTTCTGCAGTCACTATTTCAGAGGGTTTGATTCTATATGCTGGACAAAGTGAGAGACTCAAAACCAATGGGTTGTGGTCACTCTCGGGGCGGTCATAAACCGCCATATCGCATAATGTGGACCAAAACTCCACTTTAACAAGGGCATAGTCGATTCTGCTATTACAACGTCGGCCATCAGAAAAAGTCATCTTTCCACCCTTATCAGAGGCGGTCCGCCCATTGGCAGCCCTGAAACCCCGCTCCATACATAAACCCATCCACTGGGTGGCAGACTCGGTCCACCTCTTGATAGGAGGGAGATCGAGAGGAGGGATATTTAGGATCGCGTCCACCTCCCATGTAAGTGAATCGGAGGCAAAGAGCAGGGGTTCAAAACAGCAATTTAAGTCACCCACAATGAAGACATTAGTGCATATATTAATAGTGTCCAGAAACCCATCCAGTTGTAAAAAGGTATTAGTACCACGTCCACCTGGGAGGCCTCTATTATAGACATTTATAATCAAAAATTCGGGTTCATCGTGGTGTTGCAAAGAGATAATCAATAAATCGGGGCTGTCGATGACCAGTTCTCTAAGGGAATACCCAAGAGTTTGCTTAACCCATATACAGAGGCCGCCAGACGGAGGGCCCCTGATGCCACGAGTGGCCCCCTTGGAGAAATTTACATACCCGGAAAAATAGATGGGATCCACAGCCCAAGTTTCCTGAAATTGAGTAACACATATTTTTCACTTCTATCTCATAGCTAAGTAATCTTTATTCTCTTGAAACCTTTCTATGCCCTCGATCCTACTTTTTTGTTGATCACACTTTGGTGCTCTCTTTGATGTTGTATAAAAACCTCTTCTTTTCTTGCTGTCTCCTCTCTTCCATTCAGGTGTAATACTTTTGCTACTAATAGCTCATTAGCTTTAGCTATCCTGAGAATTTCCTTTCATTAAAGTGCATTTTAGCGGTGCCTTTCTTGGCATAGCGGTTGACAGCAGCCCTGAATTACCTTAAGTCAGATTACATCATCATAAATGTAGTGAAGGTGCAATTTTGTACCTGACTTTCTAGCCCTGCTACAAAATGTGCGAACGAATCAGCAAGCTCATCAGCTGCGGAGTTAAAAATTTTGCATTCTCAAACCACAATTTCTTTAAGGTGGATGTGTGCACACTTCCATCTTTTTTAAAAAATTTTATTTATATTTTTTTTACTTTAAAAATAATCTTTTTATAAAACAAGTTCATGATAGCTCATACATTCTAGTACAAGCACATACAATGAATCATCCTAATATATTGGTTCATATATCGTTTCACCAAAAGTCAGCCCAACATTGTTAGAGCAACCCAGCTCCCTCAGGTTATCGCACCGTGTACATTGGTTTAATCAAACAGTCAATAACTCTAGGTTACCTTTATTCATAGGTCTCGCCTGCTCCCTCTGACCCGCTTACTGGCAATACCTCCCCTATGTTTCTGTATTTCTGCCAGGGGGACCATATTTTCCCACATTTTTTCCTGCATATTCTGCTATCACATATAACCTTCTCCTATTGGCAGCACCAGTCAAGATCAATCTCCCATACAGTCACAGTTGGGGAGATATGCAACCCCCATTTATGCGCTATGTTATGCTTTGCCACTCGGGAGGCGAGGGCAGTCCAGGTTCTCGTATGCCTAAGCCAAGCATCCTCTCCCTTGATCATCACACACTTCCATCTTTGAGCTTGTTTTATTTCTTTATCTTCTTTGTGGAGAAAAGGCACCAGTTATCATGTCCTATTAGATCAATCAGAAGTCACAGTGGTTTTTTTTTTCTCACAGTTCTACTGCTGCTTTGAGGAAGTCATTCAGTGACTTTACTCTCCTAGTCCCCTAAAGGGTCCAACCTCTGCATATCAATTTCTATGACTGTTTTACGGCACTTTGAGGGAAGAAGTCACATTTCACAAGATTCTCTGTTCAGGCATGGTGATGTGTTGCTGGGGCACCTGATGATGATGTTGTGTTGATTGTCACAGGCAACTGCAAGAGGTAACCTTTAATCTTTTATTGGTGCTCTTTAATTTTTGCTTTGTGAATTATATGTATGCAGTTAGCTTCATGTTCAATTCAGTTGTGAAAACTAGGTCAATGTTAATTTAGCACCTTGACAAGATGGAAGGCTTAGTTAGCCTTGCCAAAATTCTAACTTGTGATCAGTAGATCACTGCATTTCTCAGTGGAGAGGGTTTAATTCACGTGGCCTTATGTAAAAATCAACTAAGCGATGGAATAAATGTATTTTTTCTCATCTGCTTGGGCCATCCTCAAGTATATTGTTTTTTGCCCTGTGTGCCACTTTAGACAGAGTCCAACCAAATGGAAAACAGTCTAGAATCCACTATCTAAAGTTTAAGGACCAGTTTGGGTTGATTCTCATTCAAATGTCATTTTCTGGCTGTTTCTCTGAAACAACCTTTGTGCTTTGTGATAGCTCTCACAGCAAGGAGCAATGAGGCTGACTCCAAGCATAAGTATCCAAAACAAATGTTCAAGGAAGAGTAAGATCGCTGCACCTGTCTATCAACAGCCTTCCTGAAGCAGTATTTCTAAGAAACACATAAATGCGGACTTGCCATAGAAACGTCTTCACCTTGAACAACGGAAACTGCAGTCCCACCCCACCCTTGACCATCTTGCAGATGGCAATGTCAGGAAGACCTAGTCAGCATTGCTTTGCTAACAAGGTCCGCATTGAATTCCTAAAGGCAACTGTTAGTCCCAGTGGTTTACGGCCGGCTGGGACGTATCGAAGCCAGTCAGAATCCGCTGTCCTAGATAGGATGAGTACATTGCACATGTCCGATAATCTATGCTCACCCTTAGGTAGCTTGGCACAGAGACCCTTATACCTAGCACTATCGCGTAGCTTGATGCTGTTGCTTCTGTTTTTAAGCCGTTTTAATATTGCAACGCGCGCTGCTATTCTTGGCGATTAGCGCTTTCGGTGGCATAATTATTGGGGGATTAGCTAGATCATACCTGCACTGTAAAAACTTATAACTCACCTGCACTTTGCGGGACTTAGTCAGTTTTTGGGGGACTACTCAGGACGCGATCGCGGCGTTCCGGCCGCCATCTTAGGTGAGGCTCATTGGAGTAGGGCCATCTTTGGTGGGGCTAGAGGTGTGTCCTCACAGGACTCCCGCGCACTGGACAGTGTATTTAAGGCGCCTTGTAGTGGCTTCAGGTAGACCCTTATACCTAGCACTATCGCGTAGCTTGATGCTGTTGCTTCTGTTTTTAAGCCGTTTTAATATTGCAACGCGCGCTGCTATTCTTGGCGATTAGCGCTTTCGGTGGCATAATTATTGGGGGATTAGCTAGATCATACCTGCACTGTAAAAACTAATAACTCACCTGCACTTTGCGGGACTTAGTCAGTTTTTGGGGGACTACTCAGGACGCGATCGCGGCATTCCGGCCGCCATCTTAGGTGAGGCTCATTGGAGTAGGGCCATCTTTGGTGGGGCTAGAGGTGTGTCCTCACAGGACTCCCGCGCGGATTATTGCCACAGTATTTAAGGGATGGGTGCACCAGCGCGCAGCGGTGGCGCGCAGCGAGCGCGACGGCGGCGCGCCGGAGGTGCGCCAGTGGTAAGCCCGTTTGCACCCGTTCGCGCACAGGACGTGCCGGGGGCCGGGAACTCTGCTCCACTACCTGATGTCCGGTTACCATATTCCAGAGACATGCTGCTAAAATTAAATCCAGGCACGATTACGTGCCATCAGCCGTATGCCACCGAGCGGTGTGTGCAGCCCCTGATGTGTGGTCTACTGAACGTAAGGTCTCTGAGCAAACATCATATGGAAATTGCCTTACTCATAGACTCCCGTAAGTTAGATGTTCTGTTTATGACAGAAACATGGACTAGAGCGGATTGTACAGTGGAATTAGGGTTAGCCTGTCCCCCTGGATATAAGATCAGACACAACCCGCGGGAGGGAGCTAGAGGAGGTGGTGTGGCCTCATTTTTAGGGAATCGCTTGATGTCTCAATGCTTGATACTAAGAGCATTCTGGGCTGTGAGACTCTGGCTTTCTCTTTGAAAGGGCATGGAGGTACTCTCTATTCTGGGCTGTTATGTTATCGACCCCCTGCCAGCTCCTTATCAGCAGTACCAGAGCTAATTGATTCCATCTACGAGATCTCTAATACCCATGCTAGGACCTTGATCCTGGGAGATTTTAATCTCTGTTCTGATGGCGCTACAAGGCTGGCTCTTTCGGATCTGATTCAGGCTTGTAGTGATATTCATCTGCAGCAGCTGGTGCACTCACAGACCCACACTAAGGGCCACATTCTTGATCTGGTCTTTGCCGACACTGGACAGGTGGTGGTTCAAGATATCCTTCCACAGTGTTGGACTGACCATGCCTTGGTCCTCTTCTCCGTTATATGCCCTTCGGTTTCAACTGGGAATGGAAGTACTGGCATTAAGACCAAGATGGGCAGGCAGTGGTCAAGGCTGCTTAAACAATCCTGCCTGCCGCCTCTGTTGGTCGGGGAAATCCCATTAGGAGATACTGTGGCTGCAAGCTACGAGTGTCTTAGCCAGAAAATTGTTAATTCCTTAGAGGTGTTGGTCCCTCTGCGTAAAATCAGGAATAGATCCAAGATTGCTATGCCTTGGTTTACTGCGGAGTTATCGCAATTGAAGCTCTGCTGTAGACGTGCGGAGCGAGCTTGGAGAAAACATTACTTAGAACCCGAGAAAGCCCTTTTTAAACAGGCCTTGTTGACTTACAAAACGCAGATTAAAGGCGCTAAAGCACGATTCCTGGAGGAATCGCTCTTAAATGCACCGAATAAAACGCAGGCCTTGTTTAAGATTGTTGGGGATCTTTCCCGACCTGCTTCTGCTGCTAATGACATCCCTGCCTCCCAAGCTTTGTGTACCTCCCTGGCGCAGGCTTTTGAAGATAAGATCGCTTTGATCCTAAGCAAGCTTGCTCCAACGACTACACCTGCTACTCAGCCCGTACCCGATTCCACTCTTGTGGCTGCTAGGGAGACGGTAGGGATAGCTGGTAGACAGGCACAGCTGGATAGTTTTCCCCTTCTGACCTTTGAGGAGTTCTGTCTGCTGGCTAACAGTGTATCCTCTGGCTCTCCTTTGGACCCATTGCCACACAAATACTGGAAAGTATTCCAAGCGGAGCTTTTCCCCCCATTGTATGCTCTCTGCTGCCAGTCTCTTTCCTTGGCACGTGTTCCGGAGTGTTGGAAATTAGCAGTGGTCTCACCTTTATTGAAGAAGGAGACTTTGGATCCTACCTGTCCAGCGAACTATAGACCTATATCGCTGCTTCCTTTTCCCATTAAGATCTTGGAGAAACTGGTCACTAAACACCTGTCCAGTTTTTTGGAGACCAACTGCTGCCTGGACACGTCTCAATACGGCTTCAGACCAGCACACGGCACGGAATCTGCCCTAGTGACCGTGTTGGACGATCTTCGTTCGCGAGCCGACACTGGACGAGCAGCCTTTTTAGTGCTGCTCGACATGTCGGCTGCTTTTGACACGGTCAACCACGACATCCTGGTCTGAAGGCGTGAGGATGTAGGGGTGAAGGGCTTGGCCCGTGACTGGCTGATTTCTTACTTGAGAGATAGACGCCAGGTAGTGGCCCTGCCACCATTCCAGTCGGAGATTAAAGCAGTTGGGCAGGGCGTACCGCAAGGGTCTGCCATCAGCCCTATTTTGTTCAATCTTTATCTTCGCCCTCTGGTGAGCTTGATTAAATCATTTGGTATCTCGGTTATTAATTATGCCGATGACACGCAGCTCACCTTTTCCATCGAGGGCAAAGATGCGGTGTCGCTGGAGACTTTCCATCAATGTATGGCGTCAACTGCGGACTGGCTGAGGCAGAACTCTCTGCAGTTTAATAGCTCTAAAACAGAGGTATTGCACTGCTCGCTGGACCGCGTCCCTCGGCCACTGCCTCCTGATTTTTGGCCTACCTCTTTTCAGGAAGCTCCTTTGGCAGCAGCATCCGCCAGGAATTTGGGCGTTGTGTTTGGGCCCAACCTTCAATTGGACCTTTTCGTTAATAAAACTGTGATCACCTGCATGATGCTGCTCCGCATGCTGTGGAAGATTCTTCCACTGCTGCCGGCTCATGTTCGACCAGAAGTGGTGCGCGGCACCATATTGAGCAGGCTGGATTATTGCAACGCACTACTTCTGGGAGCTCCAAATAATTTGATGGCCAAGTTACAACGCGTGCAGAATATGGCGGCCAAGCTGGCTCTGTCCCGTCGCCGATCTGACTCTTCCTCCACGGCGTTAGCCGATCTTCATTGGTTGCCTGTCTCACAACGAGTTATCTTTAAAGCACTCTGCTTAGTGTTTAAAGGACTTCATGGGCAAGGACCTGCTCCATTGCAGGAATTGTTCCGGTGGTATGTGCCCACTCGCTCCCTTAGGTCACTGTCAGCACACTTTGTGGTAGTCCCAAAGATACTGAGGGCTCGGATGGGCGGCCGAGCCTTTAGTTTCGTGGCAGCTAAACATTGGAATAATCTTCCTCTGCTGTTGAGAAGTTCTGGGGAGTTTTCCTCTTTTAGAAAGGAATTAAAGACATTTCTCTTTCCTAGGCATGATTAATTTCCTTTGAATGTTTTGTGTGGTGTAGGTATAATTGTCTAAAAGCGCCAGGATACCCTTCGGGTGACAGTCTGCGCTATACAAATACGCCATACATACATACATACATACAGAGCAGTCAGGCTTATGATCAGGACCTAAGTGTAAAGTATTGGCTCAACACTACCCTCGCAACACACTGCTTACAACACAAAAATACTGCGCACCGTATGTATAAAGCACTAGTCTTTGTATTCCACACACATTCAAATCAAAATGAGATACACATTGTATATACACTTTACAGTTCTATGCAATTGTTGAAATTTCCTATTAGCAGCAGAACGGGATAAACATATATGCCCTAATCACAGGTATTCATCCAACACGACATTCCCCAATAGCACATACCCCAACAGTTGCAATGGTCATGCAATCAAGGGCCTTTGACTACGCCTCGTGAGCCATCGCCTCAGTCACTCAAATACACCAGCCAACGATACACATTGTCCTGGCTGGGGCTACTTTGATTAGATTGTCAGAACTACCTAAAACGGAAAGAAAGAGTTACTTAGTTTTGTCCATCCGGATTAGACCTCCTGGTGCCCAGCAGCACGTGCACGAGTGCGGGATCGCTCCCCCTGTGGCAAAAGGATGTGACCTAGGAAGCTGGCATGCTTCCAAGTCTGGAGAAATGTTTCTCCTAAAGTGGTGGTGCGAGCTGCCGTAGCTCCCGACAGCCAGCCGTAGGTGCCCACAAGGTACAACGAAACCCCTCAGGTCCCGTCACAATGTTCTCTACAGTAAAGTACCTTGTGGCGTGGGTCCAAGGAGAGGGAGCCTGTGACCTCGGATGGAAGATGCAATGTCAAGCACTATCATCCTCCTGATCTGGAGGTCAAAGACAATCTAGGCTCCCAGCTCAGGTCCCACAACACCCCTTGGATACCACACGATCCGGAGAGCAAGCTAGCACAGGTACCCTGGTTGCAAGCATGGGTCCTGCGTACTCTGCAAGCTTCCCCTGCACTCCTTGAACTCCTCACGTCCTGGCACTTCAGGTGGGCTGCTGATCTTTATGTGTACACTCCTCTGCACAGTGTGATGATGGTGTACACCAGGACAGTCCTTGTCCTAACCGACAATCACTTTCACCCTTTTCTGCCGCACCCTGCATGGTCCTCACGATCTCCTGGAAATGGGGAGATACTTTGTGTCCCTGGGATCTTGTGGACAGGAGGCCAGCCAACCAGCCTTGGAGAGTACTTAGGGACCTGGGTCACGACAGTTAGCACTTAGCTGCAGGCCAGCAACATCCAGGCAAAATCCACCAAGTGATAGTTGCCTTCCTGTATAACAACAAGCTACAGGCCCCCACAAGTCTGTGGATAATCCAGTTGCAGTCCCTCCTGCCCTAATGATTCTTCTTCTCAATGTCCCAGCATTGAACAAGCATAGTATGATTCCAAATCTAAAAGCATCTCTAACTTTTGAGGCTTGAGCCCCTGTAGTTATACCCACAATGACCTTTTGTTGTAAATTGATTATTTGCCCTGGGCACCCCCAACCTTTTGCTGACTGGTTCTGGTGGTAACTGACTCTGACTGACCCTGGGATCTGCCTAACCAGGCCCAGGGCCAGTGCTATGCTGATAGAGACACATTTAGAATACAGTGAAACACCTACATACACTAGGGTATAATATGGGTTGGGGTACACCTGTTATTGGCATGATCTTCCTCATAAGGCCCTAGTACATAATAGGACAGGGGTATTGAAACTACCTATCAGTCCCTAGTATATCATTGGAGCATGGCAGTTTAAAGGCCAGTAGCCTTTTCTGCACTTGCATGTGTGCACTGCTGAAGCCTGAGGTCAGTTGAAAAGTGGCTCTGTGTTGCAGGACTGCTTTTAAAAAGTAAATTGTGCCCAAACTTGGCTTTGGTGTTTGGGGCACTTAAAAATGGTTGACCTACAATATTTGGGCATATTAGGTACCCCGGGGTCTTCCCTAGGTGCCCCAGGGGTGGGGGATCAGGTATTTATAAGGAGGACCCGTATAAAATGAGTTTTAAATGCCCTGGGTTAAGTGAAATTGCACATTTCACTCCCCACATAGTGATAAAGTGCTGCCCAAAATCGACTTTGGTGGTAGAAGCACTGTGGAGGGAGGATCTACAATATTATTTACATATTCAGAACCCCTAAAGTCTACCCTGGGTGTTCCTGGGGTGGGGGTCCAGTAGATATATGTAGAGTACGTATAAAATATGTTTTTTTAAGCCCTGGTGCTGGGAAAATGGCCCAAGTCGTTTTTCCCATTGCAAATCCCCTGCCACATAGGTTAACATGGCAAGAACCTATTAACTAATAACTCTTGATAGGAGAAGGCTAAAAATACAATTTAAAGACTCAGAATGGAATTAATAAACTCAACAATATGATATTGTTGAATGTCTCCTAAAATGTACATACAAGAAGTTATAAGACTTTCTTGTTTGTAAGCCCAGATTCAGCCTTCCAGTGGATTGACCAGGCTGTTTTGCAGGGGTTGACCAGCTCTGGGGGAGAAGTCATAAACAATGGACTTCAAGGGAAGGGGAAGACACCAATGTCATTTACTACTCCACTCTTTTGACCCCAGCCAGATACTAGGATTAAGGAAGGAATGAGCAGATGCAAGGGGGAGAGTCTATGGAGATTAGCCATCATTTGGGTGCGTTTAGCCAGCTCTTCTCTCCCTGCTGGAAAATCAGCCATTATGAATTTGGAGGAATTGGTGCACTCTGGGACAAAATAGTGCCACACTCTGCAGAAAGTGGTCAGACCTTTGGGTGATACCCTGCAGCCCATTGGGCAGGAGTGACCTCCTGCTTGACCAAAAGACGTTGGAATAAGTATCCGAGAAGGGCAGAGCCCCTCAGATCTGCTGCCTGAAACTTAAGAGAGCAAGATGGGCCATGCTGGAAGTTTGATGTGCATTTCCTAAGGCCTGCACTCTGAAGACTGCACCTTCTTCGCCATCTGAAACCACAGCCTGTGGATTACCTTGCTGCAAAAGGACTAAAGAGTGGACTCCCTGCAAGCTAAAGGCTAACAGAGCTCACCTGGAACATCACCACCAAGAATCCTCAACCTAGAGAAGTAGCAGTGGATTTGTAAGGGTTTTGTGCAAGTGGATTGTGGGAACTGAAGTCCTCAACTTTCAAGGACCATCATGGAGCTTCCAGACCCTTGGAGTGAGTTTGAGACACTTTGGGACCCTTTGGGAAGGTTCAGGAAGAAGTTACAGAAATTTGGAGTACTTTGGAACAAATTTGGAAAAAAGCTCCATAAGGGGACGACTCAACCTGGCCAGCCAACCCGCCTGACTTCAGTTGCGAGCCGGTCTGCCGGCCAGGTTTGTCCTACTGAGAAGCTCTGCAGGTCCTACTTCCAGAGTTTGACCGGTAGTAGGCGAAATCCGGGGCCGGCGAACCCTCACCGAATCCAGCCTGGTGAAGAGCATCGAGGGACCCCGTGAGAAAAAGCCCTGTAAAAGTTTCTACATCCGAACAAAGAAAAGGTGACCAGGAGCAACCGCGAAAGTCAAGCCGCCTGCCTTCAACCGCGTGTCGGCCTGGATCCTTGGTTTGTCCCGCTGGAAAGCTCTGGTGATCGGACTTCCATAAGTTTGACCGGGAGCTCGTCGCAAGGCAATCCGGCGAACCCTCACCAAATCCGGACTGGCTGAGAGCTTCGAGAGACCCCGAGAAGAAAAGCTCCAGAAAAGTTTCTAGGTCAGAAGGTAAAAACTTTGACGAGACCTAATGCGAGGGGTAGACGCCCAGGGTTCCATTGCGGTTGACCTGAAACTTTGACCCGGTCTGTCGTGACCAGATTACCCTATAAGGCGCTATAGGTTTCTATGTGCTATATAGTGCTAAATCTTTAAAAGAAATCATATCTTCGGTTCCCTACAATGGATTTTTGTCGTTTTGGTGTCATTTTAAAGATAGAAATATTTCCTATATTTATAAATTGGTGTTGGATTTTTATTGTGCATTGTGTCTTAATTATTTACTGAATCGGTGTTTTTTTTTTTTTTTTTTTAATGAAATTTTATTGAACAATAAATCAATTACAAGCATGGGCCTACAACCACCAGGGCCGGCCGCTAGATTCAGAAAGGATCATACAGTTGTTAAGGCAGTAGTCGACTCCCGGGGCCCAGCCCCGTACATGGCTCCGGATAGTCCTAGGGAAGCAGGATACATAGATTTAACATAACTAACAACTAAAAACAAAAGGCGAGGCATAAGGGCAAAAAGTGTGGGTCAGGCTACATCCGGGGGACCCCAGTTCAGACCTTCAAATAGCTATCAAGAGGAAGGAGTACTGATAGGTCGGGGGGGGGTCACGGGAGAGGAACGTCTATATTCGGTTATTCCAATAGTCGCAAGGAACCATCAAGGGTCAGGGGGACAAAGCAATATCGGTGTCCACTAGGGGGGGAGTACATATACCCCCACGATACGCGTTCCATTGTCCCCAGATTCTACCCCAAGCCCCCGGTTTACCACGAGCCACATACACAGTCTTCTCCCTGAACATGCACCAGTCCATGTTCTCCTTCCATACGGACACGGTGGGAGGCCGCTGGGAACACCAAAGCTGCGCTATATCTCTCTTGGCAATCATGTTCCCCAGGGCCGCCCACCGAGTCTGAGCCGCGTTATAATCATTGGGCTCCCACACATTCAGGACACAGCGACGCACCTCGGGCAGCAGCGCAACCCCGGTGACTTGTCCCATGACCACATGAACCCGACGCCAGTATTCCGCCACCTCGCGGCACTCCCAAAGGATATGGAGAAAGGTGGCACTGAGCCCACAACCCCGCTTACAGAGTCCGTCTTCAGAAAATCCCATCGAGACCAAACGGGGGCCCGTCACATACACCCGGTGGAGAATCTTAAGCTGGACCAGGCGGAGACGGGCTGGAATGGCCACTTCCTTGGGGGACGACAGTGCGGACTGCCAGTCCTCGTCGTCCAATTCCACCCCATCCCCCGTCCACGCCTCCCGAAGGCGCACCAAGAGGTCAGCCCGATGGTTGATAAGTTTTTTATAAATTAAAGAGATAGTACTGTCGGGGACATGACCATCGAGTATGCGGTCCTCGAGGGGCGAAGAAGCCGGGATCTTGGTCCCCTCCCCAAAAACAGAGAGCAGGGCATGCCGAACCTGGGCGTAGCGGAAAAACTCCCTTTCCGTAAGTTCGTATTCGCTCTGGAGCGCCGCAAATGTTTTAACCGCACCCTTAATCCATAAGTCTCCCACTCTGCTAATACCAATCGTGTCCCAACGTTCAAACCCCTTCGTTGTCCAGAGGCTTCCCAGTCGGTCGGAGGCAAACAGGGGAGTAGCACACGTTAACCGCTCACTCCAGCCCATGGCTACATTGGCCGCCTTCCAGATCCGTACCGCAATCTTAGTAGGGCCCGTAAGGGTCCGTCCAGCCGAGCTGGAGTAAAGTGCCCTATTATAGTTTCCGCCGGGAAGCAGGAATTTATCCATCTCATACGCCGGATTCAAGCCAGGCGCATACGTGGCATGGTTAATGGCCGATAGCTGTGAGGCCCAATAATACCTGCGAATGTCGGGAAGCGCGATGCCCCCGTCGTACCAGGGGAGAGTAAGCTTTACCAGAGCGATACGCGCCCGTCCGTCCCACACCAGTCTCCTCTGCAGGCTCTCCACCTCCCGAAAGTAGGACACAGGAATGACATCGAAGGAGTTCTGAAGTGCATAGAGGAATCTGGGAAGGGACATCATTTTAAACAGTGCTGCCCGACCCAGAGGGGACAAGGGCAGCTTACACCACCGAGCCGTGTCCTCCCTCAAACGCCGAAGTGGAAGCAGGAGATTCTGCTCATAGCGAGCCACCGGGTCCCTCGAGACGTATATTCCCAGGTATTTAAAGCCGGACAGAGATAATTGGATCGGAAGCCGAGGCGGCAGGAGAGGAGGGTCGCCGGAGATGGGATAGACACAGGATTTAGACCAGTTGATCGTTAGACCCGAATTTCTCCCAAAGGAAGTCAGAACATCAAAGAGAACATTCAGCGACTGCCGCGGCGAGGTGAGATACAGGAGAATATCGTCCGCATACAACGAGACCCGATCCTCGAAGCCCGGGGCCCACTGGATCCCTCTGATCGAGGGCTCCCAGCGGAGCCAAGCAGCGAGCGGCTCCAGGGCAAGAGCAAAGAGCAGAGGGGACAACGGGCACCCCTGCCTCGTACCCCTACCGAGAGCGAAGGGCCGAGAGACCCGCCCATTAACCACCACCTGAGCCATGGGCCCCGTGTAAAGAAGCTTCACCCAGCCAAGAAATCCGTCCCCAAAGCCGAATTTGGTCAAGACAGCCCAGAGGAATGGCCACTCGATGGTATCAAAGGCCATCGTGGCGTCTAAAGAAACCAGCACGGCTGGTTCGGAGAGGTACTCCGCCCTGGCAAGGGCGCCGTGAAGCCGCCGCAAATTAAGAGTGGTGTTACGGTGAGGGATGAAGCCGCATTGATCAGGATGAATCAGATCGCAGATGACGCTCAACAAACGATTGGCAAGGACTTTAGCCAGGATTTTAGGCTCTGCGTTTAGCAGTGAAATAGGCCTATAGGAGGCACAGCGGTCACGTGGCTTACCGTCCTTGGGGATCACGACTATCGTAGCCAGACGCTGGTCGTCAGGAAGGGAGCCTGCCGCAAGGGACTCCTGAAACATACGACGGAGGAAGGGCGCGAGTTTATCCGGGCGCAACTTATATAATTCAATAGGCAGACCGTTGGGACCCATCGCCTTGCCCGAACGAAGGGACCGAATCGCAGTTGCAATTTCATCGACAGACAAAGGGGCGTCCAGCTGCTCACGGTCTTCGACGGACAGGCAGGGCAAAGCAATATCCCTCAGCAGAAGGCGAGAGTCTTCCTCATCCCTATCAGTCACCGGGGAGTACACAGCCCGGAGGTGGTCAGCGAAACATTCCACAATCTCACCAGGCTCAGTCACACACACTCCATCCGAGACACGCAGCTCCGGGACCACACGATTCACTCTCTCCTTCTTATCCAGCCACGCAATCAACTTTCCCGCCTTGTCCCCGGCATCATACAATCGACCCTGCTGCTCCCTATACATCGTTTTGGCAGCGTCAGTGACAAGAGACCTGTATTCAAACTGTTTCAGGCTGAGGGCATGGAGCCCGTCCGGAGCGACACCCGCCTCCAAGGCCGACTCCAGCCCCGAGATGTCAGTCTCCAGCTTCACCACTGCCTCACTCTTGAGCTTCTTAGCCACCACTATCTGGGAGAGGGCGTGTCCGCGGATTACGGTTTTAAAGGCTTCCCACAGGGACATTGCAGACGACACCGACCCCTCGTTTTCAAGGAAGTATTGGTCCATAGCCTTAACCAGGCTGTCGCGAGTCGTAGGGTCTCGCAGGTACCACGGGTTGATGGGAGCGATCCGCCCTGCAGACCGCGACTCGGTGTCAAAGAGCAGCCACAGCGGGGAATGATCGGAGATACCCCGCGCCAGGTGCCTAACCTCTCGTATCCGACCAGTCTGTGCCGCGGGCATAAGGAAATAGTCTAACCTAGAAAGACTCCCATGCGCCCCAGAATGAAAGGTGTACTGACATTGGGTCGGATGCATTAATCTCCAACTATCTACCAGACCGAAGGTCTCCAGCAGTCCACCAAGCCATGCCTGGGCAGCGGGGAGGGCCCTGGGTGGGTGACGATCCAGGCCACCCGAAACCACCGAATTAAAGTCCCCGCCCATAAGCAAAAGACTATCCGGAAGTTCAAGCAGCATTCGACCCAAGTCCGCGAAGGTGGAGTTCTGGAGGCCCGGGGGGACGTAAACTGAGACCAGGGAAAGGGGCTGTCCCTCCCACCTCCCAATCAGACACACATAGCGCCCTCTGTCATCCGAGACTACCCTAGTGATATCCAACGGAAGTGAGGATCGCAGGAGAATGCCCACCCCCCTGGAGCCAGTTGTGAAACCAGAATGGGCCACGAGGCGGTATCCCCCCCTGTTCATTGCATGACAAACATTACCAACCAGATGCGTCTCCTGGATAAACACCACATCAGGAGTCAAACGACGCAAATACTGCAGTACTACACCCCGCTTGATACGGTCCCCCAACCCATTGACGTTCCATGACAACAGCCTCAACCCGTCCCCCCCCATCCCCTCCAATTGATCAAAGGCCCCCCAGTCAGTAGCACAGTTCCCGAATCTTGACAAAAATCAGTACCTCGCCCTGCAAACCAAAAACACACAGCAAAACAACCCCTCCCTCCCCCCAACCCCCCCCCAAATCCAACTCCCCCCACCCTGCACCCCTGCGGGCCAGAAAACCCCCCCAACTTGCAGTGTGCCTGTCGCCCTACTAACCCCATTCTACGAAAAGACCCCGGAGGAGGAAAGGGACCCGTCCCCGCCCGCCCCCCACACAGGTCCTAGTGAGACAAAATGAACAAAAGAAGTAAAACCCAGCTGAACAGTGCAAAATGGCAAAATCAAGGACCAAAAGTCACTCCAAAGGGGACCCGTCACCTCCTGCGCCTGCAGAGGGCCCGGGACGGCCACCTCTGTCCGGCAGCGAGTCCAGCCAGTCGCTCACGGCCACTGGAGAGTCAAAAAAGGCAGTCCGATCCTCATGTTCCACTCGGAGTTTTGCAGGGTGGAGCATAGAGTACTTTAGGCCCAGTTCACGGAGACGACGCTTCACCCCCTGGAATCCCATCCGCTGTTTCTGGACAAGTTGGGTAAAATCCGGATAAAAGTTTATGGATGAGTTCTCATGACGAACCGGGCCGTGGACCCGTGAGGCCTGCAGAATCGCATCTCGGTCTCTATAGTGGAACAGTTTGGCCACGATAGGCCTCGGGGGGGCCCCCGGCCGTGGCCGACCGCCCGTAACTCGATGGGCCCGCTCCACGGCAAAGAACTTACTTAGGCCTGCAGGGGCCAACTGTTGAAGGATGAGTTCCTCGACCAGGAGGTCAACCGGGCGGTTGTTGGAGGACTCCGGTACGCCTATGACACGGATGTTGTTGCGTCGGGCCCGTCCCTCGAAGTCCTCCAGCCGCCGAGCCATCTGATCGTTAACCGCCTTAATGTCACCAAGCGCGGCCTGCAGGTCCGACACATCCGCACCAAGGGTGGAGGTCCGCGCATCGAGAGCCTGAACCCTCTCGTTAGTTTTGGAGAGATCTGCCCGAATTAAGGTGACATCGATTGCCACCGTGTCGATTTTACGGGCCAGGGCCTCGTATTGCGTGGCGATGGTTTCCCTGATGCCATCAATGGCGCCCATGATGTCCTGCAGGGAAAGCTCCGGAGAGACGGTCGTGCCACCGCCGGCGGCATCCGGGGGGGGGCCGGTCGCTCCAGGGGACCCTCTGCCCTGAGTGTAGCGGTCCATGTTGTTGGCCTGGACCGGTCCCCCGCGGAGGGAGGCCTTAGTCTTACGCCCCTCGGGGCCCCCCTTGCCCCCCATGTGGTCACGGACACCGCAGGGGACCGCCGATCGAGAGTCATAGGGGCACCGGCACGGCAGACCAGCGCCTCACCAGGGACCACAATATAGCGGTGCGGGGGGACCCAAGGCGATGGGCACACTAGTGGCAGGTGGAGACAAGGCCTCGTGCAGAGGCCAAGAAAACACCCCGCCACATCAAATGCGTTCGCAGGCCAGCCCCCTGAAGTCCGAAAGTGAAACCGAAAGTGGTAGAGCGGCCACTGGCACCGCACTGCAGCCGCTGTTGTTCAATTACGACACGGCTCCACGGTTCACCTTCGCCCCGGGCACCTCCGTCGGGTGGGTCCCAAAAGTTCGAACAACGACAACTCAGGATTCCCAGGTCCAATTCGAGGTCTGAAAAGAGATACGTGCTCAGCCGGTCTTCATCTGCCAGATTCCATAAACCACATCAGGATATTCTCAGGATAAATTCCGAGGAGCAGCAAGGGTCCGGGGAGCCCTGTGCTCACGCGACCATCTTGGATGCGCGCTAGGCTCCTCCTCCCTGAATCGGTGTTTTTAAATGTCTTTGAAGTTAAGCCTGCCTGCTCGCAGCCAAACTACCAAGGGTTGAGCATAGGAATTCTACATTTTCCCTTGAGCCCACAGTTTATGGCCTTCTATCAGGAATGCACAGATGTAGCTGTTCTCCCAGCACCCATACGTGAATTGGAGACAGGCCGACAGGCACACTGAGCCTCGAGCTTGGAAATGCTTATTTTCCCAAAGTGACATTTCCACATACATAATGTCTATCCACTTGCACTACCGGAGAGGATTCACCATTAAAAACTCATTGATATCAACCACTATATTGTTTCTATTTAGCATGTAGGAAATACTGCTCAATAGTTTTTTCCCTACATTCCCCCATGCTAATCCAATGTGAGAAGCAGGCCCTGTTGTACTGAACACACCATCCGGTGCCATTCACGACCCTTGCATGTAATGCACATGCACACGTGCTCTACTGCTTCCAAACACAGCACCCTGTCCCCAGTGAGAACCCCGATATAGCAAGAGACATGTTGTAACCTGAGCACACAGGCCACATCAGGGAAAAGCCTGTGGCACAATGGATGAGCTATCTCAGTCGATGGACAACCAGTGCTGCAGGCCCACAGAGGAGCATTCAAGGTACATGCCTTGGGTATATGTCTTAGCACTAGACAAGACACTTACATCTAACTTGAGTCAGTCAATCACGTATACACAAAACACCTATATGCATGTCAGAAGCACAGCATTTTGGCACTGAACGCCAGTGTCAAATGTGCTCAAAGTTCTAAACCAGCAAATCAAGGTCCAAACATGAGGCTGGCAGCCAAAAACGTCAGGGGAGACCAAGCTAAAACAGTCCAGGTCTAACAGTAACCCTCACTCCATCCTTGCTCACTTCAGTGTCTTGGTCTCTACCATCCAGCAATAGAAATGCAGGTGATGCATGCCCACTTACTCATCCCCCATCTTATGCTATGCTCAGCCAGGGGCATCCGAAATAGATCCCACGGCCCAGTAAACAGACTCTCACAAGACACATAATTATACTACCATACTGGTGTCAAACATTCACTGCACAAATGCTCAGTGGACATCACACTGGATTTCAGTGCAAGGTTCTAGATTTGACATAACTGTACTTAATTGAGCCCCCCTCGCCTTGACTCAAAGACTCAGAGAAAATGGTCTGGTCATTCTGCTGATTCACAAACCACTGCATGCTGGCACCACTGCTTTATGCCACCATAGGGTATGGACACTAGTCCAAGGCTCACTATAAGGACATGCTTGATGGGCCTCCTCCAGGTCACAGAGCAGGTTCTGGACGTTGTGTTACCGTGGACATGCCAAGGCCTCTGTGTATATGCTAGATAAGCATGATGCCGGGGCCAAAGTAAAAGTAAGGATTCCACTTTCACAAGCACTCTGGCACTCAGGGCAGGAGTACATGCCTGTTTACCATGCAGGAGACATACCCATTCAAACAACAGGCATCATAGCACATAGCTTCACAGAGGTATGCAGAAGTCAGACACACCCAAATATGCACTAACAGTCACATACACATGCATGCAGACACACAGCTCCTTCACCCCTCTACCACTAGGAGCTTTTAGCAGGAAGGATATCACCATGCTTTGTGCCAACAGGCAGCGTCTGACGCCAGTGATGGTTTTGAGTACAGAATTGGAGCCTACTGGAGAAATCTAGCTCTTACTTTGAAAGGGTAACTGCAGGTCAAGTGGGAACACTGTGTCAACTTGAAGAAGCTGTCACTTCTGAGTTGGTGTCTGGCTGCTCATTTTCACTAGCTGAGTCCTTTATTTGTACCGGCTAAGAGTTTGCCAATGAGCTGCATGCTCCAGTATCGTGTTGTTCCATACTGGAACTAAAGTAGCACTAGCTAAAGTAGATCTCTGCACCTCATGGACTCTCCCATCCGCTTCTATTTACAGTCAGTGTCAAAGTCCACAGTACCCATGCCTTGGCAGCAGTTCAATGGTACCCTGAACCTCGTTCACCAGCATTTCACTGGCATTCTACTTCCAGGGTATCACTAGAAATACACCTTACCATTCATTAACTGGTCAAAATCCGTCCATAAAAGTGTAAAATCATTGTTTATTACCCTCTGAAATATCTTCCACTGCAGTAACAACACAGCCTCTCAGGTGAATTGCGCCAAGGGGATCTTCTCCCTGTGAAAAAGATGCATTTTATTGGAGAGACAAATGCTTATGAGTACGCTCTTTCAATCTTAGAAGAAAACATTATACATAGACTAAGATTTACGTTTTGTTACGTCGCAGGCACAAATAAAAAAAATCAATGTACACATGGCCTGTAAACTATATGAATTATTGCTAAAAGGTGCAATATACAACGTTTTGTCCATTTAGCTAACTCCAATTAGTCTGAAGCTCATACGTATGGTCATTCAAAATACATTATTATTAAAGCACATGTATAATCTAAGCATAATTCTGATAAATAGGAAAAGGTCGCCCTCTGGTGTCCCGTTTTCAAATAGACTAAAACAATAGTACCCTTTGAACTGTACTTTTGAGATGAATGATACCAGGCCCTATGATTCTGGAGAGGTGTGGCTCACTGGTTAGAGGCGGCAGATCCGCAAGCAGAGAATCGGCCAGGGACCAGGGTTCAATTCCCGACGCGGCAGGGTTGTGGACCAGGGTCAAAACGGACTCGATAATTCTCGCCTCGGTACCTACTCTAACCAGGACCACAGGAACACACTCGGCAACTCTGGGCATTAGCTTGCCTCATCTCCACAACGGCCCCCCACATTCGCCGGGGATGCCTGGTTTCACCTTGGATATACCCAGGAGGGACCATCTCACAGGGATAGCCAGGACGGGTTCCCCAGTGGTCTACAGCGCCACGACGCCTCAGGGCAGCAGTGCGCTTTACAAGACACATACATTTACATTTACATGTTTGGGGACTTTTTTTTTATAGTTGGTCCACCCTAAGTGCAGGGCACCAGAATGGTATATATGAATTTAAAATACAAACAATTGTACGCAAACTACATACAATTCCGCATCTATTTTAATGGCATACATATGTAGGTGCTCAGTCAGTGTGCACTATAACAGTGTAAACATGAGTCGGAAAATGGGTCTGATTTTACCCGCTGGAGCTGTGATGGTGTAGGGAGATTAATGCATTATTTGTTGCCCTGAACAGAAACCTGAGTTACTTAATTTTAAGATGCTTTAGTACTATTCCTTTGATCTTAAATCGCAAATACAAAACTGGGGAAACCATTATTTCTTATAGCTCTAGTAGGGCCATATTTATGACCCTTGTGGCACAGGACAGTGCATCAAGTCACCTCCATCACAGGGAAAGGGCAGGAATGCGCCCTATTTATCTAATACAGTGCATTCCTGCCCTTTTCCCTTGCGCTGGTGCCGTGGCGCAAGGGTGCCTGTATTGTAGGCAGGATTGGGGCACATTCCTGCACAAAAACAATCTTGAGAGGCGTTTTCTTTTTTCTAAGTGTGCTGCAGAAAGCAGCACATATAGAAAGAGGAAAAACAAGGAGAAATAAAGATATTTCTTCTCGTTACGCCTCACCTGGGGAGGCGTTTCTTTTTGGCGCATTCCCAGGTTTAGCAGGTTTGGTAAATCCGGAAATGTATCAAAAACACTGGGAGTTGTGTGGGAACATCAACACAATGCCCATGGCGAACCAGTGCGGGTGCTGTTCTTGCCTTATACCTAATTGCCCCCACCGTGCGCACCACTATTCTAAGTGAGTTGCACGAGTCATACTACACTCCAGAATTTTCCTCAGTGACTGCTTAAAAGCAGGTGTCGGACACACACCTACGAAAAACTTTCTGTGTAGGCACTCATAAATGCAGACCAAATTAGCAGATTGATTTAAAATGTTTCTCTGTTGCTCTTAATAGCCGCCCTGATCTCTGTGGTATGATCAATGACTATCATGCAGAGGAATGGTTGCCAACTATCAAAGGAATAGCCAGAGCAGTGCATATGCCTAGGGAAGCAGTTGTTATCCACAGAGTGCCACGACACCCCTGTCATTGTTGTCTTCAGCCCTTGCCAGCACTGCAAAAATGCGTTCACACACAGGCATCGCAGAGTGGCACACACACTACCCTCCAGCCACCTACACGCAGTAGTGAGCCTGCATTGGGCTTTCAGATGGTAGTTTTCTTTGTTCAAGGAGCCCTTTTAGAGACTGCAGGCTGCAGACTACAGACTATAGAGCAGCTGTGAGCACACTGGGTCAGGACCTATCGAACAAGCCCACATTTGCCACTGTGCACTGAGATTTTGTCTCACTGCACGGGTTTAGCCTTTAGTGCTCAGATTTTCAATTCACAGCATGTTCTATGCCCTGTTCATGTCGCAATTTACAGTGAGGTGTGTAAAGCACAGTTATACACAGAACTGAATAAATGAATTGCTGAATGTTTAAATAAAGGCACGTATTTAGCAACAGATTTATAAGCAATGTGATATCCTAAATGCCTTCAAATTATTTATTAAAATAAATGTAAGCATTTGTATACTTTAATTCTCAAAAACTACTAGGGCTATGTGTCCTTTATGTGAGTAAGGGCTTGATGTACAAAGGTATTTTGCAGTGGCAAAAACATGTGATTCACATGTACACAGGTTTTCTGTCGTCAGTTCGTTTTTACTCTTTATAAAAGCCAGTGGCGTAGCTAGAGGGGCCAGTCCACCCTGGGGCGACACAGTTTTTGTGGGCACCGAGAGTTGTATCTGTCGACTACCACCGTGCCCCCACCCCAAGAACAAGTCGTCCACCCCCCCAAACAAGTCGGCCATCGCCCCCCGCTGTTACCTGTACCTGGGCAGCAAAGTTAGGGGCCATCCCGGGTGGCAGTATGGCTAGCTACGCCACAGATAAAAGCTTTTTTATGTTAAAGAAAAACCTTTCCGAATCATAAAAGAGTTTTTGCAATCCTGTCCGAATCACAAATAGGAGGGCAGTCGCGGTCGGCATGGCTTGAGCGTGGGAGGGCTGGGGTGGTTGCGCGGGGGAGGGGGGGGTTAATTTAATTTAATTTTTTTTTTTTTAAACTTCACTTCGCCTCCGGTCCTGCTTCGCGTCTCCTGGTCTTTCTCTGCTCACAGGAAGCAGAAGCAGGCAGCCTCCCTCTCCTCCCCTAAGCAAATCACAACACGGCAATGGCAGCGTTGTGATTGGCTAGGACGCCGTCCGTACAGGCGTCTATTGGGAGGCCTTTTTCTCCATCCAGGCTGCATGCAGCCTACATGGAGAAAACGGGAGAGTGCTCATGACTGGTTTGTTTGGTCGGCCCTGTTGTCAACTAAACAGTCAGCGCCCATAACATTGGGCTAGCCACTCCTCCCCGGTTCGCCCACCCACCGACCCGCCGCCAACCAAACCCTTAATCTGCTTTCTCGCAGTGCGAGAAGCAGAAACATAAAATGGTATTTATATTATTATATGTGTCTACTTCTTGCACTGCGAGAAAGCAGTGGGGTGATGCTCCTACGTCCACGTGGAGGAGCCTCCCCTGTAGGAGGGGGGAGTTGAGAAATATCTGCCTCTCCTGTTTGGGGTTCATGTGCATTGTATCAATAATCGGATACCACACCTCAAAGAGGGCAGTTTCTGATTTGTAAAAAAGAAGCAGTCCCATAGAACATTTTCCACTTTGGGAATTGTGACTTTGGACTTGGTGGGGAGCAGGAAGTGGTGCAAAAGACCATTGCCTGATCTACCCAATGTCTCCCCAAATAGAAAACGTTTACTGTAAGAAGCAGCTTTGACCCCTTTGATGAACATGGGCTGTTTTTATAAAAGAAATTCCCATTTGGGGATATCAATTCAGGGACTGAGGTCTGCTGTCCCTTGCAGGCTTCCAATCTGGCATTTACAGCCAATCTCAGCGGTTACAAACTGCGACCAATCTAATTAATATTCGTTTGGTAGGTAGTTTTGCGAACCCCTAAGAATGTGGAATTTATGATATGGCCTACCAGTAGTAGTGAGCATCACAAATTGTATTTTCATTCACAAACCAGCCGCTGTGCAAATTGCACATTTCTGCTTTGCTCATTGGAAAAAACCATTAAGCTCTAAATGCTATGGCAACGTTTAAAAGGCCTGATATGAATACAAAGTCATACATTGAAAGATGTGTTGCCATTCACCTGCCTGCAGCTTTGTAATGGTACATCCCAAAAAGCCTCCAGTTCATAATTTTTGTGACTGTGGACCCAATTAGAAGATCGACCTTCACTCCTGTTTACATCCAGCACTAGGCGAGGAGTTGGCCTAACGGCTAGGGCGGTCGACCTCGAATCTAGGGAACTGAGTTCGAGTCTCGGCAATGGCGCTGAATGTCCCGTGATTCTGGGCAAATCATTTAATCTCCCCGTGCCTAACAAAAATGAATGTGTCCTCATTTAATGCAACTGGTGCTTGTGTAAAGTGCTCTGATACCCGATACCTTCGGGTCAAGTTTGCGCTATATAAAACTCCGTAAAATAAAAATAAAATATTGTCCACACCTGCTTTTGGAGGCGACTTTATTATTTGGCAATTGTGAGCAAAATCGGAGGTACTGGTATGCTGGGATCGAATGTGTGTTCTAAACATGCTCTAAATGTCTGTTGTAGCATGGGTGAAGCTGATTCCCTGGGATTGCTCACTCCCTTGTGAAAACACTAATTCCTATGATAACCTTGGCCACAGTGTACATACTGAAAACATGCACCAAGGAACATTTCACCTTCCTCCATGCTGACTGCACATACATTACCCATTTTAATATAGCAGGTCACGAGAGAAGACATGGGGCCCTATTACAGATAAGACATACTTTTCCTGTTTGCGCCATGGCTCAACTTTAAAAAGGTGTGCCGTGCGCAAATAGGGAAGGTGTGCCCTATCATGAAGAATGTGCTGCCTTCCGGGCAGCCGTGAATTTGTGTTGCACTGGGGGTAGCACATTCAAGTGAAATAGGGAGCGACTACTTCAAAACTGCTCAATGTTTAACTGTGCAGGTGGCAACCAACCTGCACATTTAGGAGGGATCAGAAATCTACTTGCAGGTGGGCGAAGTGAATGGCTGCACCCGCCTGCAAGGGGAAGTGCCCCTCTTCAGAGACCTGCAATCAGGGGGTGTACTAACAGTGTGCCATGTTTTTGTGGCACACTTTTAGTGCACCTCCTGACAGCTTCTTTGCCTTGGCGCTTCTTCATAATACTGCACGGGCACACAGGTAAAGAGATACCCTCATTTGGGAATGGGGCCACAACCCCATGTAAGTGAGGGAACACCTCCTTGAGATAGTGCTGGCACTACATGGGCGCCAGCACTATCTGTATTATAGAAGGGGCCACACAAGCGTCTGTGGCCCCTTCTGTAATACCAAAGTGCCCCAGGAGCGCACAAAACAGGAGCACATGCCCATTGTGCTTCTAGGGCATTTCCTATAATACAGCCCATGGTTGGGAATTCCACCAACAGATAGACAGCAACTCCACCACTGCCAATACTTTGAAATCGGCTAGCAAGATGTGGGCCCAGAATGTTTTATCAGACATAAAATACAGAGTTTCTTAAAACACATACTGCTAAGCGTTTTGAGTTGACTGGGGTGTGCACATTAAATATATTTATGTAAAATGCAAAAGCTCAATAGCGCCTCCAAACCCTGAGGCATTTACACATTACTTGAATAGTAATCTTAGCAAGTATGCCCCTTAAATTAACTGGATCCTTTGCCCCTTTCACCTGCCTAAGGGATTCCGGAGGTTTCTACCATGGAGGGCTTTCCAGAGAGGGAAACAAGAAAGTCTACTGCCAGCTCTTTTCTGATATATCACCAGCACCAAATATGAGTCACCCCCCCAGGGGTGCACATTATAACATAGAGAACCGCTGTCAAGAGGGGGTGGGGGAATTCTTTCACCAGGGGCTGTATTACGATAAGTGCCCCGGGGGCGCAACAGACGTTTGTGCCCACTTTGCGCACGCCCTGGGCACTTTGGTATTAAAGAAGGGAGCGCAGACGCTTGTGCGTCCCCTTCTATAATAGGGCTGGCGCACTTAAAGCACCAGCAGTACCTTCAGAGGGGTGCCCTATGCAAATGAGGGAATTTCTTTGACTCTGCGCCCGCGCCATATTACAGAAGCGGGCGCAGAGTCAAGCAGCCCTCAGGAGGCGCACTGACAGTGCACCCCTTGAGATCAGCCCTCTGCAGGGGGTAAAGGGGTTTCCATGGACCCCCAGACATCCCCTTGTAGGCGGGTGCAGTCAGTGACTGAACCCGCCTGCAAGGGGATCTCTATTACCCTGTAAAAGTGCAGGCAGATACCCACTACCCTGTGAAAACACGGAGCAGCTGCTCCGTGTTTTCACATTTATGTGCTGCCCCCAGGGCAGCGCAAGTTCGTGGCTGCCCCCAGGGCAGCGCATACATCATAATACGGATCATTGTGATTGTTTGTGCCTGGCGCACCTTTTAAAAGTTGCAAACAATCACAATGCATAATACAGCCCCAGCTTGGTAGACATCTTGCTTCCACCCACCTCTAAATCACGCATCATGGAAAGATGTTGCAGGAATTGTTGCCATCATCTCTTCCTGCCAAACTTTAAACGAGGGTCTGAATGATTTATCATAAACAAGCACATAGCTAAATGGTATGGCGCTAATTCTATATTTAGCACTTTAAATATTTAGATGAATAAAATGCAGTCCATTATAGTAAAGATGTTTGAAAGAAGCTCTCACCCCAGCAGGATCATAGTAATGCAGATATGCAGGGTCCTCTCTCAAAATAAATTTCCGCACTTTCCAGTTTTTTCTCCGATGTCCCTTAAAATAGATCACAAAAAGGCATTATTATTAGCATGTTTATTGACTTTAAGAATAACTTCACATACAATGAAGAAAATGTGTAATTTCCTACGAGAGAAAAATATTTTCACTGTTAAACATAAATTACAATCAATCGTGCTAATGGCAAAAAGTGTTGAGGAAAGAGGGCTGCTCACTGTAGTGATCAAGCAGGGATGATCGACATGGAAAAGGAAAGCCCACTGAACATAGACTAACACCTCGAAAGAGTGGCAACAGAACGCACAAAGGGAGGTATTGTAGCATCTGTGTAGGGTACAAAGGAGATGTAGAAATGGGCGTTTTTGGACAGAGTGCAGGCCCAAACATTCGCTCGAGTGCCTGCTTCATGGGGAGAATGTGGACATGTTGAAGGTGGTAGTTAGCCAGCCTAGCTGCTGCTTGGTACACTCACATGGTCCGTGACTGGCTACCCTCCCCTCCCAGCTTTCCACACCACCTTGACGAATAGACATAAGCAAATTATCTTTGGAAGGCGGGGGGTCAGGGACCCCCCGGCCGTATTTATTATATAAAACAATAAAAGATGAATATCAGCATTACTTCAATTATGCAAGAATAAGCAAAATTCATGACATTAGATTTACAGTATCGTAGACAAATATCAAAGGCTAACCTTAACAAACGTCTAATACAGCGTGTTTCCTATCCGAATCTAACATCCTGCCTGAATTTTGCATTCTAACATATCTGGCCGGACGGCAAGGTCGCTAACCGGTGTCAAGTCCTACTAACCACGCCCTTACCTAGAGGTGCGCATGCGCGACAGTGGACCGCCTACCCCGTCTGCATCGTGAACTCCATTTAACCAACAAGGAGGGCCCTTACACTTTGCGTCGTATGCTGACGTCATGGTGTATGTGCGGGGTGGCTACCAGCCTAAGGAAAGCGTGACTCCCTCCCCCGCATTTTTAGCAGCTAGCGGATATTCCTGCCCCTGAAGTTCTAGGAGGGACCAGTGGCCCCTCCCCCTGGGCCGCCCCCTCCGTGGATGGTGACGCCCCCCTTAGGACCTTAAATTGCTGCTCACCGATCATGACCTTACCGCCTGACCAACCCTAATAAATACGACGATGAACCTAGAAAAAGAACTCGCTAAAGGACAACTACACTACACTAAAACCACCAATGCAGATACAAAGCATGCTGTGCTAATGGGAAAAAAGGCCTAAGTACACACAACATTACATTTTTAATGACAACATAATCACAGCTATATAACGGGAAAAAGGCCTAGGTAGCCACAACCTTGTTTAATAACACAATCACACCTGTATAACGGGAAAAAAGGCCTAATTGCAGACAACATTCCTAACTAACCACAACCAATCCTGCCCTTCAACGGGAAAAAGGCCTATGTAAAACTTACTAGCACCCCTGACTAACATTGTTTAATAGCTTGTTTTTTTGGGCTGGTGGGTGGGAAATAATTAATCCGCCCCGAGCGTGGGGCACACGGCAGACGCGGGGAGCGAGCCAGGAGCAGGAGGGCGCCCCCCCGCTCCCCGCGCCTTATAAGGAGGCTGCCGTCGCACTGGAGGCCCGCACCCCGAACGTCCCGCCCCCCTGCCCCGGAAGCCGAATGTCCGCTTCCGGGTCAGTCCCTGGCGATACATCAACCTATCGGTGTTGAGGGCGCGTCGCGCGCGTCATCGCCCCGCGACACACCCCCAAAACCGAAAGGCTGGGGGAGGGGGGGCGCCGCACCGCCATGTGGGCGTGGGGGCCGAGTGGCCCCCACTTTATACTCTGTTTGTCTGCAATTTGCAAAAATTACAGCCATCTAAGCAAAAGCATTATCATTTTCAAAAAACACACATGGAACACTTTAGTTATTCAAACAAAACAGTCTATAGGTGTGCCGGCGAGTCTAACCTCCCCTTTGTTTATAAATTGTAAGGGCATATTCATGTTTTTTACAACACCTTGCACCACTCTTACTGTTAGGGGCAGACGGAGACGAGGCGGGGTTTCCGTGTGTGTGTTCAGCATTGCGCTCCCTTCACAGGACGGAATTTGCAGACGATCCCTACGATCTTAAAAGGAATGTCTGACGCGTAAGCCGTTGCTTGGCTTACTGATTCCTGACGTAACCACACCCCTTTGGTCAATTCCGTGTTTGTTCCTCGCTTAGCGGCACGGATGTAGCCACTGTGATTCCTGGATTCCTGTTTGTTTCCCTGAGACAACTTCCCGTGGGAATTTTCTTACCTTTACCCCGTGATCCTGCTATCCTATACCCTTTACACCCTCTGGGGGCCCCGTTCCCCAGCATCTCTGTTTGGCCAGCTTTTCGTGTTTCCCTAACTCCCTGACTGGTCTCGCCTCTTGTCTTCCCTGTATTCCGACCCAGCCTTTCAGTGCGAGTGTGTGTAGGCTCCCTTCCCCCTGCATTCTTGTTACCTGGTACGAACGGGATTGTGTGTGTTTACCCCGCTCTGTATCTTCCTGTAGATACCGGGGGGGTGTAGTAGCCCTCTCTTCCTCTCCTCAAGGGTTAGGTGGTGTAGTTCCACTCTGTCTTCAGTTTAGGAGTTGGATTACACGTATTTCACCTACCACCTCTATCCCGGGTAGATGCTTACTTCGCTCCGTCTTCAGTTTAAGAGCCGAGTATAGTCATTTGCATTGGTGCATGCAGGCGTCCCGTTCTGTCTTTAGCTTATGAGTCGGGCAACGCTCCACCATACAGAGGAGAAGGACACCCTGTTCTGTCTTATGCTTATGAACCAGGGTGTTGCAAGAGTGAGAGAGAGTGTTACCCTTGATTGTTTATTTCCCTCTGTTGGTCCTATATTGCCCCTTACTGGCTTGAGCCTCTGGGACTCTCTGCATCTTCCACTGGACTCCTTTCACAGAAGACCTCTCGCCAAGGCCTTGTGCTCACAAGAGTGGGGTAAGTGGAGCGCGGTGTTGAACACACTCCAAAAGAAGCTTTGTTTAGGTATTAATAGTACTAAACGAACACTGTAACCTTTTCTTTGCAGTTCCCGCACTTCCTCAGTTCCCCGCTGCAGCATCATCTAGCTGGGGGAGAGTGGGTATCACTCCTTGGGTAATTCCCCCCACACTTTTTGAAAGCTGCTGCCCTTGAGTGTGTTACGTTGCTCCATTCCGGGCGCTAGCTCTTGGGAAGTGTGGAGGACTTTCATCTTCGCTTCTGTGGATTTGGGCCTGGGCAGAGGGCCTAACCTGACAGAAAGCCAAGCCTACGAATTTTTTTCCACCCAAGTGAAGATGAATGTGGATAAGGCACATAGTCAAGTCGAACCACCTCCATTAGTAGGCCATAATCCCACTTTAGAAGAATTATCCATAGTCCTGATGGATTTACAAGCTGAGATAGAAAGGCTACGCAGCAAGAATTCATGACTACACACTGAGGTCGAGCAAATGAAGGCTCAAGAAAACAATACAGCCAGAGGACTAGGGACTATTCCTAAGACTAAGAGAAATTACATCCAACCCGCTCATTTTTCAATCCCGTCCGCTACACTGGGGCCACGGCAAGTGTCACTGAATCCCTAACTCCCGTCCAAATCACTGTGCAGACACCTACTCCCGTTCCTTTAGCAATGCCAGAAAGATTCATGGGGGATAGTGCGAAGTATAACAGTTTCATGACTCAATGTCATTTGCAGTTCATGTGTAAAGCTTCTGCCTTTCCGGACGACGCGGCAAAAGTGGCATATGTGATTTCCTATCTCGCTGGGGATGCAGCTGAATGGGCCGTCCGTCTGGTAGAGACAAATGATCCTTTGTTATATAATTACACGACCTTTCCAGATAAGATGAGAAGCCTGTTTGCCAAACTGCCCTATATGCAGGCCAGTGATACCGCTCTTCTCAACCTAAAGCAGGGATCTAAAGACTTACTTACGTATATCACCCAGTTTAATCGGCTGCTTGTAGAAACACATTGGCCGGAAGATAAACAGACTTCCCTGTTTTATAGGGGTCTCTCAGATGAATTAAAGGATTTTTTATCTCAAATCGTTGATACCCCTGATGACTGTCCCTCTTTCATAGAACTCACGGTGAAACTGAATCAGCGCTTGCAAGAAAGAAGAGGCGAAAAACCCAGTGGGGCCGTACCTAGATATATAATGTCCCGACCAGAGAAAAAAGACAGTAAAGACGTACCTGAACCCATGCAGATAGGAGGGATAAGAGGTCCTCTATCTGTAGAAGTAAAAACTAAGAGACGTAAACTCAATTTATGTCTCTACTGTGGAAAGGGAGGTCATTATGCAAAAGAATGCCCTGTTAGACCTTCGGTTCCACCAAAGAAGGTCGCAAGTAACTCAGAAAACTAGATCACTTGAAGAATGTAGGGATCGATTCTTCAAGTGTCTTACCATCTCAGATCTCCAAGACGCATAAAGCATTGATGAGGCCTGTGAAACACTTTTTGTTAAACGTTACGTTGATAGTCTCCTGTCAGGATAGATACAACATGTCTATTCTTTTGGATTCGGGAGCCACTGGAAATTTCCTGGATATTCAAGTGGCAAAAAGGATAGGCATTCCCTTCATTCCCAAGAAATGCCCTGAACCAGTAAAGGCAGTAGATGGTTCTGAATTATCTTCAGGCTTAATCGTGCATCAAACACCTCCGTTAGTAGTGGTATGCGGAAATGGACATTCAGAACATATATCCTTTGACCTAATACATGCTCCCAGTTTTGGAGCTATCTTGGGAGTTCCATGGCTCCAATTACACAATCCACAAATTGATTGGATAGCCCGAACTGTCACGCTCAAATCACCTTTCTGTATGCTTCATTGCTATCAGGAAGCTACTGACAGCCTGAGCCCTTTATGTTGTGCGATCCATACGGTGGCCACTGCCTCCAGCATTCCAGAGGTGTATTCCGAATTTGCTTCTGTCTTCAATGAACAAGAAGCCACTAACTTACAGCCACACCGCAGTTACGACTGTCGCATAGATTTAATGCCAGGATCTGAGTTGCCTAACAGTCGTGTCTATGCTCTCACCTCAGCAGAAACTGAATATCTCAAGGAGTATTTAGACGATATGTTAAAAAAGGGGTTTATTAGACACTCCACATCTCCAGTCTCGTCACCTCTTTTTTTTATCCCCAAACGGGAGGGAGGCCTGAGAGCGTGCCTGGACTATCGGGCATTGAACAAGATCACAATAAAAAACAAATATCCTCTCCCGCTCATCCCTGTCTTATTAGACGAAGTTAGAGGGGCTAAAGTGTACACAAAGATCGACCTTAGAGGAGCATACCATCTCATTCGAGTAAAAGCAGGCGATGAGTGGAAAACGGCATTTCGCACTAAATTCGGGCTTTATGATTATTGCGTTATGCCATTTGGATTGTGCAATGCCCCTGCGGCTTTTCAATATTTCATGAATGACATCCTGAGGGAGTATCTCGATATTTTTGTCATAGTGTATATTGACGATATACTGATTTATTCACAAAACGAGAAGGAACATCTGCTTCATGTACAAACGATCTTACATAAATTGAAAGAGCACCAGCTGTATGCTAAATTGGATAAAAGCACGTTTCATACAGATACCATTGATTTCTTGGGATTTGTGCTCTCGCCTCAAGGGATTTAAATGGATCCTCAAAAGATAAGAGCTCTCATCCAGTGGCCGAGCCCAACGTCAGTTAAGGAGGTTCAATCATTTCTAGGGTTCGCTAATTTCTATAGGCGATTCATTGATCATTTTTCTGACGTAATCTCGCCAATTACGAAACTACTAAAGAAGGGGATAGAATTCTCTTGGACCCTGGAAGCAGAAAAAGCCTTCGGTATTCTGAAGGATAAATTCACCTCGGCCCCTATAATCAGACATGTAGACAACACACAACCCTTTTTTCTAGAAGCAGACGCTTCCCAACACGCTGTAGGTGCGCTTTTGTCTCAGAGGGACAAAAGCACGGGGCAATTGCACCCAGTTGCATACTTTTCTAAAATGTTGCTGCCAGCCGAGCAGAATTACACTATAGGAGAGAGGGAACTGTTAGCCATTAAATTGTCCTTTCAAGAATGGAGACACTACTTGGTAGGATCCCCTCATGTCATCACCATTTTTTCAGATCATAGAAACCTTCAATTTTTCAAGTCTGCCAAGGCTCTTACTCCCCGACAGATCCGTTGGGTATCCTTTTTTAGCGAATATGATTTTGTCATAACGTATAGACCTGCCACACAGCATGGTAAAGCGGATGCACTATCACGTATGGGGGTGCTAGAGTGATTACTCGAGAGAACGTACTCCCCATCATTCCATTACACAAAATCATAGGAGCAGAGACACATGGGGTTACTACGTTCATAGAAGAGTCAAAAGAACAATGTGCCCTGATTCCTTCAGAAGAATGGATAAAAAACCCGGCACATACCATCCAAGAGGGGTTATATTATCACCAGAAAAAACTGTACATACCTTGTTCCTCGTTGAGACAGAAAATTCTAGAACGGTGTCATGAAAGTACGTTAGCAGGACACCCAGGAACAGATAAAACAGCTAGTACTTGCCACAGATGGTTTTGGTGGGAAGGAATGACTAATGAAATAAATGCCTTTGTGAAAGCTTGTCCCGTTTGTGCCCGTCAGAAGGCATCTCATTGTACTCCCGTTGGATTATTAAAGGTCATACCCGTTCCCCCCAAACCCTGGCATACCATAAGTATGGACTTTATCACTGACCTCCCCAGTTGTCAGGGATATAACACCATATATGAAGTTGTAGATATGTTTTCCAAAATGGCCCATTTTGTACCCTTAAAAAAGATACCTTCCTCGCAGGATCTAGTACACATCTTCCTGAACCAGGTTATTCGGTTGCATGGAGTTCCATCGGTTATTATCTCTGACAGGGGTCCCCAGTTTATCTCCAAGTTCTGGCGAGGGGTGTGTTCCCTATTGCAAATAGATCACCGATTGTCTACTGCTTATCACCCGCAAACAGACGGGCAGACAGAGAGAACTAATCAAACATTGGAACAGTATTTACGTTGCCTCCTAACCAGTTTCTCTGCTACCTGGGTTGAAGCGCTTTCATTGGCGGAATTTGCATATAACAACACAACACACTCCTCTATAGGAATCTCTCCCTTCTTCTTTAACTACGGCCAACATCCAGGATTCCTTCCTATCTCCTTTCCGTCTGGTATGGAGAAGATGCCTGCCTTGTGCATCTTAACCCCTTCGACGCTCATGACGGAACGGTTCCGTCATGAGCGTCGGTTGAGCTGTGCTCATGACGGAACCGTTCCGTCATGAGCACGTCCGCGCAAGCAGCAGTCAGCACCGCGGGGGAATCCGCCCCGCATGGAAGGGGTTAAAGCAGTATGGGAAACAGCGATTCAGGAATTACATAAAGCTAAAGAAAAGATGAAACAACAAACAGATAAACACCGTCAAGTAGAACCTCCCTACATGATTGGGGAAAAGGTGTGGTTATCAATCAAGAACTTGAGAATTCCAGGATCTAAAAAACTACAGCCTCGCTTTATAGGCCCATACACCATCACAAAAATCATAACCCCTGTTACCTTAAAACTTCAGTTACCCTCACACCTCAAAATACATCCCGTCTTTCACTGCTCTTTACTGAAGAAGTACATACCCCCTCTAAAACCTGAAAAACCTCCCCTCCGATAGAGATAGAGGGTTCTGAAGAATTCGTGGTCCATAGAATTCTAGATTCAAGAAGATACAGAGGGAAAGTGCAATATTTCTTAGATTGGGCAGGTTATCCTCCTGAGGATAGGACGTGGGAACCAGCAGGAAATGTACATGCCCCGTGATTGGTTCAGAGATTCCATAAATTGCATCCATCCAAACCTAGACTGGGGAGAAGGCCTTTGGGAGGGAGTACTGTTAGGGGCAGACGGAGATGAGGCGGGGTTTCCGTGTGTGTGTGTGTTCAGCATTGCGCGCCCTTCACAGGACGGAATTTGCAGACGATCCCTACGATCTTAAAAGGAATGTCTGACGCGTAAGCCGTTGCTTGTCTTACTGATTCCTAATGTAACCACGCCCCTTTGGTCAATTCCGTGTTTGTTCCTCGCTTAGCGGCACGGATGTAGCCGCTGTGATTCCTGGATTCCTGTTTGTTTCACTGAGACAACTTCCCGGTGGGAATTTTCTTACATTTACCCTGTGATCCTGCTATCCTATACCCTTTACACCCTCTGGGGGCCCCATTCCCCAGCATCTCTGTTTGGCCAGCTTTTCGTGTTTCCCTAACTCCGACTGGTCTTACCTCTTGTCTTCCCTGTATTCCGACCCAGCCTTTCAGTGCGAGTGTGTGTAGGCTCCCTTCCACCTGCATTCTTGTTACCTGGTACGAACGTGATTGTGTGTGTTTACCCCGCTCTGTATCTTCTTGTAGATACCGGAGGGGGTGTAGTAGCCCTCTCTTCCTCTCCTCAAGGGTTAGGTGGTGTAGTTCCACTCGGTCTTCAGTTTAGGAGTTGGATTACACGTATTTCACCTACCTCCTCTATCCCGGGTAGATGCTTACTTCGCTCCGTCTTCAGTTTAAGAGCAGAGTATAGTCATTTGCATTGGTGCATGCAGGCGTCCCGTTCTGTCTTTAGCTTATAAGTCGGGCAACGCTCCACCATACAGAGGAGAAGGACACCCTGTTCTGTCTTATGCTTATGAACCAGGGTGTTGCAAGAGGGAGAGAGAGTGTTACCCTTGATTGTTTATTTCCCTCTGTTGGTCCTATATTGCCCCTTACTGGCTTGAGCCTCTGTGACTCTCTGCATCTTCCACTGGACTCCTTTCACAGAAGACCTCTCGCCAAGGCCTTGTACTCACAAGAGTGGGGTAAGTGGAGCACGGTGTTGAACACACTCCAAAAGAAGCTTTGTATAGGTATTAATAGTACTAAACGAAAACTGTAACCTTTTCTTTGCAGTTCCCGCACTTCCTCAATTCCCCGCTGCAGCATCATCTAGCTGGGAGAGAGTGGGGATCACTCCTTGGGTAATTCCCCCCACACTTTTTGGAAGCTGCTGCCCTTGAGTGTCTTAAGTTGCTCCATTCCGGGTGCTAGCTCTTGGGAAGTGTGGAGGACTTTCATCTTCGCTTCTGTGGATTTGGGCCTGGGCAGACGGCCTAACCTGACACTTACACGCTTGACTTGGGGTGGCAAGCAACCTTGGATCAGTTGGGAGACAATGACCCTACTGTATGAGCGGGGTGGGGGTTTGGCGTCCCTAATTTTCACCTATACTACTTGGTGGCCCAGTGCTGTTTTGCACGTCACTGGAGCCCGGATACCATATGCTAAGCTGGAGGCAGACCTTGCCGACCCGACCCCACTGCGGGGCTGCCATGAGATCCCTGTGACTTCCAAACGGTGTCCATGACTAGCTGGGCCTGGAAGCGGTTGGTCTGTACGACTCGCAGCCACTTATTGTACTCATCAGCCCTCTCCCTGGCCGTAAACCCTTGGCTGCCCATCACCCAGAAGCGCTAGTCCCCCGAACCCTTACTAAATATTCTCTGACCACCATAGGGGACCTCTTCCCCGGGCCGACACGTGTTCTCGAGAACGGAGGATACTCATTTTCAAAAGGCACCCTTCATGGACCGGTTCGTATTATTGCAGGGGCTGCAGGGAGTGCTTAGGGCTCAGTTCCCCTGCTACCCCTTGGAACAGGATGATTTTCCCCCCATGACACTACTTATCAAAGACACAGGTGGAGATCATCTGATAACCAAGCTCTACAAGGCAAGTCTGACCCTGCTTCCGACGAGGGACAAGAGGGTTTGCGCAGCCTGGGGCGCGATCTTGGCCGCCCGCTGCCTGACTCCCAGTGGTACTACTGCTGTGGGCAGACACGGATGATCTCTCTCAATCACTGTCATAAATAACTTCATTTCAAATTCCTTTGGCGGGTGTACGCTACGCTGGCTAAATTACATAAAATCGATCCCTCACACTCCCACACATGCCCCAAATGCCACGCATTACTTGCGGACTTCGCTCACATGACGTGGACCTGCGATAGGATAGAACGGTACTGGCGGGCCATATTCGCAGAGCTGTCAAACATGACTCACACCACTATCACACCCTCATCACAGCTAACGCTCTTGGAATATGTAAATTACATTCCTACATCTTCACGCCGTTTTGTTGCTGTCCCCCTTAAGCTGGCTAAACGGGAGATTGCCATCAAATGGGGCAGCAGATATCCTCCTACACAGAAAGCATGGCTCAATAGCTTAATCCATTGTAACACTGACTGCGAGCTATATGCTAACCTGCAACCAATAGCATCTAGACCTTGTGAGGCTAGAAGACTGCCCCAGCTCCCTATCTCAGCAAAACCACTAACTTACAACGCCTACAGATGATGCACCGAAGGCTGTGCCGAATGGCAGTGATGTGTAAAACGAATCCCTTGGTTGATCTGCTGCGCAGCTAGACCCAGATATGTGCACTCCTCTGCCTCACCCTGATGCCTGGCATGTGTTGGTGGAGACGGGGAGGGTGATATTTACTGATTATTCATGTACTTCTTAAATTATAATCAATCAAAGGTGTCTTTCTTGTTATAGTAAAAATGAAAAAATAAAGTAAAAAAAAATTGTATGGCATATTGAAAGTAGGCTTTCTCTCTAGGTGCCTAGGCCTTAATATTCTACTTTTAAATGTTTTTAAACATTTGGAATAGATGGCTATTAGTTGTGATGGAAGGTAGCCCAACACAAGTAATAATGGCATGATTCTTGTTAGGTCCAGTGAATGTTTCAGTAATTTAAACCTGAGATCAACCCTTTAATAGCTATGACACAGAGCAGATAGGCTTAACTTGAGAGCATGTTTGTAGCATTCAGAAGCCCCAGAACAGTTAAAAAGTCGAAAATAAAACACTGTGTTTGAAATTAGGTTTCTGGTTGGCTATGGTATGCAACTAAGCCAAGCAGAACCCACCCCTCCAGTCACGGTAAGGGAGTTCCACACCCAAGATAACCCCTGCACAACCCCCTTGGTAGTTTGGCAGAGCAGTCAGGTTTTTCCCAGAGGCAATGTGTATAGCGTTTGCGCAAAACACACATCCACCAGTACACACTAAAAACACCACAAAAGAGACTCCACACCAGGTTATATAAAAATGTCTCTTATATTCTATATAAAACACATAGACCCAAACTACATAAACCATAAATCACTACAGTACAGTACAGGTAGTGCATGTACATAATCTGCAGGACCTGAATGATACTTGTTATCCTGTCACAAGGCAGAGAATGACACAATTCATAATAACACAGCATGAAATGTGGGTTTAAGTCATACATCATTCATGGCTGTGGGGCATACCATGCCAGCCCTGGACATGTGGGGCAAACAACATGTATCCCAAAATTAGGACATAAAATGCAGATCAGGTTAGACGTGGGTCCCGTGCTCTCCATGCCACTGGAGTGAAGCTATCCTGGCTGATGTGGGGTGAAACCCCAAAACCGTTCCTAGGATGATTGTTTCTAGTCCAGGGAGCACCTGGCCTGGCAGGTCGGGTTGGACTGTTCCCATTGGGCACATGGTCAAGACTGATTTGCATATGGCTGGGTTCAAACTAGGGGTGGGCGGAATTTGCGTAATCGCGTTACGCAAATCTCCGCGAAACGGTAAAAAATCTCCGCGAACACGCAGAAATTCCGCGAACACGCGGAATTGCTTGTTCGCGATGCTTTTTTCCTGTTCACAATCGCTTTTTGCGTGCTCGGGGAGAAATATCTCGCGAACACGCATTTTGAGAACGCGAACAAGCAAAAATTTCGCGAAGTCGCGGAAAGCGGAATTTTGGGCAATTTCGCGTTCTCCGCAGAACGCGAAATTACCCAAATTTCGCAAATTCCGCGAACGGAACGGAATTTACCGCCCAGGCCTAGTTCAAACTGGAATGGCATGGGGAGCAAAAAAACGATGGATTTAGGCCCTGATCTCTGTACTGGGGTGAATGTTTGACATTGTTCTGCATTCTGTCCATCAATTGTTCTTTTTGCACTTTCTAAAAGTGGCATTTTCAAACACACAATTTAAAAACTTCACTAAAAGGTGTGTTCTTAAATTCTGAGTTCAGAGAGCCTAAACTCCATTTCTAATCTTGTCCCAAATGAAAGTTACACTTCTAAGATGTTACAAGGCAGCTGTCATGTTAGCCTATGGAACAGACAGCCTTTTACAAGTGAAAAAAAATATGCACAGTATTTCACTATCAGGACACGTAACACACATGTGTACATGTCCTACCATTCACATACACTGCAACCTGCCCATAGGGGTACCTTGGGCCTACTTGAGGGGTGTCTTACATGTAAGAAAAGAGAAGGGTAGTGCTAGCAAGTGGGTGCACCTGCCAGGTCAACATAGCATTTTAAAACTGCGAACGCAGACACTGTAGTGGCAGTTCTGAGACACATTTACAGGTCTACTCATGTGGGTGGCACAACCAGTGCTGCAAGCACCCTAGCAGCATTTGATTTACAGGCCCTGGCACACTCAGTGCACTTTACTAGGGATTCACCAGTAAATCAAATATACCGATCATGGATAACCAATCATAATCACAATTTACACAGACAGCTTAGGCACTTTAGCACTGATCAGCACTGGTAAAGTGCCCAGAGTCCTATAGCCAACAAAAACAGGTTCAGAAAAATAGGAGGCAAAAGGCAAACCGTTTGGGGATAAACCTGGAAAAAGGGTCAGGTCTAGCCCACAGAGAAAATTTTAATTAACAAAATGTCATCAAAAAACCAAAAACCCAATATAGGGAAATAGAGTTTTGAATTTCTAAAGTTGAAAAAAATAGTGCTGCAAAGCATCAACCGTTGTCAATAGGTAGCGCTAGATCGGAGAAAAGTTAAAAGATAAGGCTGGCAGCGGTTGATTACAAGTCAGATGCAGTGACCAGGTTCGTCTAGGCGTAAAGTTTACCTTCTGACTTAAAAACGTTTATGGAGACAAAGTTGTTGTCAACTAGCTTTTCGTGGGGTGAGCTGCAAGCTAGATCCAAAGAGGAGCTCGAAGACAGCAGGTCCTGAGGCGTGGGATTCCAGTGAGGTAATTAATGAATGCGGGAAAGCTCAAAGAAGGTGAAGTCCAATCTCATCCGTGATGCACCCTCAGCAGATTAGCTGGCAGGTAGGTCACAGACCTACATTGGTTCTCTTGAAGAAACGTTGCTAAAAGGTTTTGAAGTCCCCAGTTTTAGGATTAGTCAGGAGGAGCACTCTATGAAACCAACCAAGGGTTCAGGGCCTCAGGAACAGCCCTTGGGGGTCAGGAGTCACTCATGGGAGACCCATCAGCAGATCCCAGGCCAGTTGGGACAGGTCAGCTAGGCCCTTCTACGAAAGTGGGCTTCTTGCAGCTTCTGTGTCCCTGTAGCTTAATAGTAGTCAGCCAATTGACCCTTGGAGTCCACCTCTTTTCCCTGGGTACAAGTGGGAGAAGGTCTAGCCCTTAGGGTACTCCTCACTGGTCTTAACAGCTGGTGCTGTCATTCTTCTGTCTTCCATAGGTCCAGTAGGGTTTTGCAGAGGGTGCCTAGGGGTGCCACATTCATGCCTGGCACTAGCATGTGGATTAGGGTGACTCGTCCCTAACTTATATGGATACCGTTGCCAGGGGTAACCCTACCGACTTCTGGAGTAATTTTCTGGGTGACCTACCAGAAACAATTTCATAGTGCCCTTGTCTACCTAACTCCAACATGGCAGAGCATGTCTTTCCTTGTGCAGAGCTACTGTGCCCACCCTAGGGGTGCAGATAGGGAAATGAACAACCCCTTCTCTGTGGTCACTCAAAATAGGTTTTGGGCACAGCTCATCTCCCACTGGGATTGGTTCCCTCGATGGCTAGAAGGAAAAGAGGAGGCAGACCAAGGTTTTTGCAGGTCTATTTGAATATAATTAAGTTCCTTGGCACTACACAGATGGTCATCCTGTCAGAGAAACAGAACACTTCCCCACACCAAAGGTTGTGTCCCAGCTCTGGGAGCAAGTTCACACCTCATTAATGAGCTATTCAGCTTCTAGTTGACAGTTGGTTGTCATCACAAGGACATCTAAAGGCTTTCAGGCAGACAAGAGGTGACTTCTTACATGTACCGCTTGTAAAAATTTTCCTACAACTCTGACTTTTCCATTGAACTGGATTTTCAATAAATATTTTAAAAAGTCGAAGAATGAACTTTGCATACGGTTCCTAGGTGGAGATAATATCATTTAATTGTAATATTAACGCACAATGCTTTGAAAAAATGAAATCAAAACAGAATTTATAAAGTGCAGCTAATCACCCGTGAGGGTATCCAGGCGCAGAAGTACCTGCTGCTTCGGGTGTGTTCAGTTGAACAGCCAGGTCTAGAGTCTTTTCTGGAATTCTAGAAGAGAGGATGAGGTCCGGAGGGGAAGGGTGAGGTCATTACAGGATTATGCTGTGAGGTAGGAGAAGGAGCGTCCTCCACTGATGCTTCTGTGGGTGCAGGGGGTTGTGCAAGGGAGAGGGAGCGGACCGCAGAAGTCCGAAGGGTTGGTGGAAACTCAGGCGGTGGTTGATGAACGCTGGTCCGAGGTTGTATCGGGCTTTGTAGGTGCGAATGGGCATCTTGAATTGGCATCTTTTCTGAATGGGGAGCCAGTAGAGTTTCTTGAGGTGAGGGATGATGTATGTCTATTCAGGGAGGTCGAGGATGAGCCTTGCAGCTGAGTTCTGTATGGTCTGCAGTCTCTTCAGAAAGTGAGTGGTGATTCTGACATAGATTGCATAGCCGTAGTCCAGCCGGCAGGTGAGTAGGGCTTGAATGACAGTTCATCTGGTGTTGATGGGTAGACATTTGAAGATTTTCTGAAGCATGCGAAGAGTGAGGAAGCATGCAGATTAGACTGCATTGATCTGGCATTTCATGGTGAGCTTGCTGTCCAGGATAATGTCGAGGTTGTGGGCTTGGTCTGTTAGAGTGGGTGAGGGTCCAAGTTCGGAGGGCCACCAGGAGTAGCTCCATAGGGAGGTGTTCCAGAACACCAGCACTTCAGTTTTTTTTCTGTGTTGAGTTTTAGGCAGTTGCTTTTCATCCACTCGGTAACGCTTGTCATGCATCTGCTGAAGTTAGCCCTGTGGTGGAGGGGGTCTTCTGATAATGAGAGGATGAGCTGGATGTCCTCTGCCTAGGACATGATACTTAGTCCATGGGTTCTGACAATGTTGGCCACGGGGGTCATATAGGTTTTGAACAGAGTTTGGCTGAGGGGCGTGCCTTGAGGGACGCTGCATATGATGTTCTTGGGTTCCGAGGTAAACTGTGGTGGGTGGATTCTCTGGGTTCATCCGGTGAGGAAAGAGGTCATCCATTTCTGGGCATTCGTCGGATTCTGATGTGATGAAGCCTCTTAATAAGGGTGTTGTGGGATACTGTGCCAAACACTGCTGAGAGGTCAAGGAGAATCAGGGAGCCCGTTTCTCCCCGATCCAGGAGGGTTCTGGTGTTGTCAGTGGCAGCAATAAGGGCAGTTTTGGTACTGTGGTTGTTGCAGAATCCAGATTAGGAGGTGTCCAGAAGATTATTGCTCTCCAGGTGTTCAGAGATGGTTGATGGCTTTTTTGAAGACTTTGGTGGGGAAGAGAAGCATAGAAATGGGACAGTAGTTCTTGAGTTCGTTGGGGTCGGTGAATGGTTTCTTGAGAAGGGGTTTGACTTCTGCATGTTTTCATTCTTCGGGGAAAGTGGACGTAGTGATGGATGCATTGAAAATTGCGGTGAGCTTGCTGTTGATCTTCTTGCTCCTGAGGTAGAAGACTTGAATCAATGACCCTGTGTAGATGGTGGGCTTGATGGCAGTGGCACTGATGGAGACTGGATCTGGGATCTTGAGAGCAGGATTGTGGATGCAGCCTATTTGGCAGAGCTGGACACTTCAGCATGATGCCAAGGGCAGGAGCTGTGGGTTTCCCTCCAGCTTTTGAGACACGGGTCTTATACCACAGAGGAGGCTGCCAACTCAGACCCTGCTGTTCAACCCTCTTGCTGTAGCCTATGGCTGTCTTGGACCTGAGGGCTTCTCTTCTCGTTGACGCTTGGGCCCAGGGGACAGAACCGATAGAGATCTCCTATGCCTGGGAGCCACCTCTGTGGTCTGGTCTGCCAGGGAACCCAACCCATAGCAGGAGGGACCCTGAAGAGAAAAGATCATCCCTACACTCCCTCCTCCCCTCACCCCACCACTAATTAGGAAGGAGTAGGCCTTGGATTCTGGGCATGGCAGAGGTGGCAAATGTAGAGGAGGTTTGACTAGTCCGGTGGTAGTGAGAGGTGAGGAAGTGGACACCAGTTGACTGTTTATTGCTTGGGTCCTGTGCTGGACCATCCTTGTTTGCTATGAGGAGTGTGTTGCCTGTGGTGATGCACCTTTCCTTTGGCTTGGCTGGCCAGGATGGACCAGATAATCAGGGATGCCCCACCTGGACATGTACATGGTAATGGGATGTAGGTTATGAGTGACCCCTCACCCCTGTTGCAGCTTAATGTGAATGGCCCCAGGAGCCGTCTCCTCTACTTGGTCCATTGATACAGATAGCTATTCAGGTGTTATTGATCTGTTCTGATCCAGACATGCAGGATGGCAGGGTACCACTGGAGAGGCCCTGAGACAGTTCCATTCACTGCGGCAATGTGGTCTCCTCTAGAGGAGTTTGTCATTCGTCATTTGGAGATGATGAAGTTGAGGTTTGTTGTATAGCCTTGACTTTTCCCTGTGTCATCTTCCCTTCAGCCTCCGCTTACCAGACTGGCTTAAGCAAACAGGGTGATACCTAGTTGCGCAACTTAGTCTGTGAAAAATCGCCTCCACACGCAACCCAAACCAAGATGCAGAAGTATGCTAAATCGTAGGTGATGCAAAACCATGACTCTTTAGCAACTTCTTCTTCAAGCCAGACCAATGTATGTTTGTCTACAGTGGGAAATATCCAACAGGAAACTACTGCACATCACTAGAAAACACATCGAGGAGGTATGGCTAGACGTTTATTTGATCTACCAAAATCTCTGCAATGTTGTAGCCCACATTACCATAGTGTAGTGGTGTGTATCTATGGTGAGGACTTGCTGCAGTCCTTAATAGATATAGTGACAGACATCAGAAAGACGGCCACATACCTTGGGTGGTAGGTGTAGGACAGGCTCGTGGGAATACCAGAAAGATATAAAAGAGGCCAGATCCAGTGTGGTTCCTCACCAACTGGTTCAACTCTTGGATCCCACCAGAATATTTATCTAAATGCTTTGTGATGTAAGGGCACATCATGCCTTGGTCTCCCAGCCGCAGCCTGGTGATTTTCCACCCAACGATTCTCTGCCTTCTCTGACTTGGACAGAGACTGTAACCTGAAAGCAATCCAGCAGGCCAGAGAGGTCAAAATGGAATCAAATGAGTTCATGCTGTTCCTTGATGAAACTCAACTAGCGCAGGATCAAAGCTGTTCATCCAATGCAGTCAAGCATGATGTGAAACCTATGCAGTTGCAGTATGCTGTATTGTTTCCAGCACAGTTGAAAGTATTTTTTCGGGGCCAGACCCACTTTTTAAAGACCTCAGTCACTTGCTGGGACCAGGTAGCAGGGAGGGATGTGGGGTGATGGATCCAGCAGGCCAATCCGACTATGCCGCTTTCCCTAGGCCATAGATGGGATCCTGAGAAAAGAGAAGGCAGAGACATGGGCAGAATCCTCCTTTGAGCTCGATGACTGATGGCAAGGGAGATGGAGTCGGTGACAGGAGCAGGACTAAGGCTTGTCACTCTGAAGTACTGCATCACTATTAGACCCCTATGCCCTGCCTACTGGTGATGAGAGAGCATTGTCTCCTTGAGCATTACATGTACATTAATGATCTCTGACAAGATTTTGGTAAAGGTGGGCAGACCGGAAATAGTGGGGCATTTGGAATAAACTAGTCACTACACAAGGATAGGGCTCACAAGCATGCTTGGACCTAGAGGTTAAGTTTGTGAGTTCACATGGTAATGGGCAAAAGATGCTCTTGATAGGACATATGGCATAAGAGAGTTGGGAATGTGGTAGCTAGATGTGTTTTTGTTCAGTAAAGCAGACGTCAAAAATGCCAAACACCTTCTTTGTTTTTGCACCTCAGCAAGGACTTCCAAGAACAATGTGCACAACTAGTTACCAAACATTGACATAGAGGGAGTGACAACAGCTTAAACAATTGAATAAAGTGGGGGTTTGAGTCCCAACATATCAAAAGGTGCTCTCTAGATTTTGTGTAAATGCACCTCATATGTTCAAACTGCAGCTTTATTGGCAGGCAGCTATGTTCACCTGTTTTCCACTCTGGGTTCACACGGGGATCGAGAGGGCTGACCATTATCCCACATACATCCTTACCACTGCAGTTCACCAAGCTTCCTATGAACCCATTCAGACACTGTTTTATGCTTACAGGCTCCCATTATTGGACAAATCTAGAAACTTCTGAGTGTTTATTTTGCACCCTATATTCTACACAGCACGCTATGTTCCATAATGGGTTTGATATTGGCAGAGCCTAGAGCTAAAACTATTATTGGTGAGACTTGGCCTGATGTATAGCACCACTGGCATTAGCTGGAGAAGTCATACACATACTGCTCGGCCCACCACCACTTCTTTTCCTACCTAAATTATTTCAAAATGCTGACCCCAGACCAGGGGAACAAGATGGCAGCACAGATTTTACCACATGTCATCTTGGATTTTACCATGTGGCATCTCGGATCAATCCCCAGTGATGCTGATTGGCTACTCTAAGGCCTCACGGTGCCTGGGTGCCTGGTGATTCTGAACAGTGAATTCACACACTATATTATAGAAGAAAGAGGGGTGTATTTCCAGGTGAACCAGGGCACAGTAAAGTTGGTAGCCACTGTCTGGGAAGCATACAAAGTCAACATGCATGCCTGAGCCCTTGCTTGGGAGCAAAAAAAAACAGCAAAACTCCAAGGCAGCGCAGTTAGATGAAGAAATGCTAAGCCTAGAAAAATAGTACCTGAAATCTTGTGATATATAGTTATTCCAGTTCCTAGATAAGATTAAGCTGAAATTCAAACATGTAGCCATGGATGCCGCAAGAGCAACTTGGCTGGTATCTCAACACATGATCAATGAAACAGGTAATAAAGGAGATCAAATACCTTACTGGCATTGAATGATCTATCATTCAGAGTAACTCCAGCCATCAGCACTTCCTCGGGTATGAAGGTGATGGAGTCACCCACAAACGCTGAATTGTTCATAAACATCTACAGGCAACTGCATGCTGTCAGGCCATTCTCAGAAGCATAAAGGGAGAACTCCTTATTCTGCAAACTTGAAATCAGAGACCCACAAAACGATGAAAGGCAAACAAATAGATCACCTTCTCTCCAAGGAGGAGATCACAGAAGCTTTCACATGCTTGCTCTTTGAGAATTCCCAGGACCCAATGGTTCTCCAGCCAAGTTCCATAAGTAATTTCCCACTACGCGGGACCCCCATTTATTATTCATCTTTGAAGTGGCCACCTCTCTTTGATACTTCTAACCAAATCAGTGGGAGACACATCTATCTGCCATCCTCAAGCCAGGTTGACCACTGGACAACTGCTTATTTGACTCCCCAATCGCTCGATTTCTTTAATGAATATTTAGGTCAAGATATTGGCTACAATCCTGGCTATTAGACTAGGCAGAATTGTTTACAACTTGGACTGCCAAGATCAGAACAGGTTCTTGCCAGGTCACAGTTCCTGGCACTGCTTATTTTTATTTTTATTTTTTTAGTTTTATACAGTGCGAAATAGACCCGAAGACATCAGGTATGGACACATTCATTTATGACACCTACACTAGATAATGGCCAGGTCCCACAAATTAAATGGCCCAAGCTTCCTGGTGATGACAGATTTTGACAAAGCTTTTGACTCTGTTGCAACAGGTACTTGCAACAATTAATTTTATCCCCTTCTTCCACAGTTACGTAAAAGAGCCATACACATCCACATGGGCTCAGGACCAGGTCAAAGTCAAAAGTTCAAGCAGGCTGCAATGGAGCACAGGTCAGATACAGTCCCTGATTAGTTCCGCTGAACTTTTACATTCTTAAGTTATGTACCAAGAGTTCGGTTCAAATGGAAGAAGGTCTCCAGGAGCAAGGAGAGTGTCACTGGCAGTGATCGGTTAGGAGTGAAGAGCAAAGATTTGTGTTGGCGGTCCACCGTGGGCTGAAGATGCTGCTAGGTAAAGAGATGGGCTTGTGGTGATTCATGCTGACTTTTGGTGCAAAAGGACCTGTTCGCAGTCATGAAGAGACCAGAAACTTGAATTTAAGAGCTCAGGGGCCACACCAAGGATCCAGGACCTGAAAGGTACCTCTTGGGGGTCAGGAACTCGCTGAAAATAGGTGCAGGAGCTGTTGGGGAGACTGTTATGTTCCTGAGGCTCAGATCAAGAAGCCAGCAGACTATCCCTTCAAGTCATTCTAGGGTCCTGGGTTCAAAATGACATTGCAAGTCCAGTTTTATTACCCAAGCAAGAAGGCAGCATTCTGCAGGTCAGCACAGTAAGGCAACAGCTCTTCCATAGCATCAGTCCAGCAGAGTGACAGTTCCTTCAGCAGCACAGCAGTCCTTCTTCATGGCAGAGTATCCACAGGTCCAGAAGTGTACTGAAGTGGTGGTGTCTGAAGTCCTTCTTTTATACATTGGTGCCCTGGTTCTAAAAGGTTGGGGGAAGCTTCTAGAAAGTGCCTCTGAAGAGCACGGAATACCCTACTTTCACTGCCCTGGCTCCAAGCTGGCTGAAGTGACAATGCAGGATTATTAAGCCCTTTGTGTGAAGCCAGGACACAGCCTATTCAGGTTCAATCAAGGCTGAGCCCAGCTCCTCCATCCTATCCAGTCACACCTGAGCTCTCATTGTGTGTGGCTGTCTAGGAGGAATGCACAAAGCTATTGTGCCAACTACACCCAGTCATGTGACCAGAGACAGCCTGCAGGCACCAAATGGCTAAGGGAAGAAAATTGCAACTTAGTCAAATTGGCACTTTCAGAATTTGATTTTAAAATCCGGCTTCACCATAAGTTAAGAATGTAAATTAGGATTCCAGAGACACCAAACTTTAACCAGGTATCTCTTCCCATTCGGATACTACACTTATAAACTGTAATAAGACAACTCAAATGTTATCCAATGGGAGAGATAGGCCTTGCAGTAGTGAAAAATGAATTTAAGAGTTTTTCACTACCAGTACATGTAAAACTTAAAAGTTCATGTCTAACTTTTTAAATACATTGCACCCGGTCCTCTGGGCTATCCAGGGCCCACCCTAGGCTGATTTATATGTATTAAAAAGGAAGGTTTGAGCTTGGCAAAGTGGTTATTTTGCCAGGTCGAAAAGTCGGTTTGGAACTGCACACACAAGCCCTGTAAAGGCAGGCCTGAGACATGTGTAAGGGGCTACTTAAGTCGGCAGCACAACAAGTGCTGCAGGCCCATTAGTAAATTTAATTTACAGGCCCTGGGCAGACATAGTGCCACTTTACTAGGGACCTGTAAGTAAATGAAATATGCCAATTTGGTAGAAGCCAGTGCTACCATGTTTAGAGGACAGCGCACAAGCCCTTTAGCCCTGGTTAGCAGTGGTAAGGTGTCCAGAGCACTAAAGCCAACAAAAACGAATTGAGCAAAAATAGGAGCGAAGGAAAATGTTTGGGGATGGACCTGCAGAAAGGGCCATTTCCAACAAATGACATATATACATACATAATGACACTTGCTAGACTCGTGAAGAGGGTCCAAGGAAAAGGATGAGACACAAATAGGTGTAATCACCCATGTCAACTTTTATTTCTACATTTACAAATATTTCACAATTTACATCTTGTATTGGTACAAATGATGCACGTTGCCTCATTGTTGTACTGAGATGATAATGCATGTCAAAGTTAGAGTAAAACAAGTAATGAAGCTAGTAGCTTACATTGTGTTTATAAGGATAGATCCCATATCATGAATTATTGTTTATTCCACATAGCTCCTTTTAAGATGTTGCTTAATAAAGGCCCTTTAAAAAGGCCCTTTGTGGGACTCATTAATGCCAAATCTTTTTTAATTTACGAGAATGACGCTAGAGCATGCTGTGTAGAAGGTTTCGTTTTCTAATTGGACCAGCAAGAGAGGTCTGCAATTGCCATCTATGAAGCAGGCAATGTAGTTGTTGTACCTTTCTAATGAGGCATCCACTATTTTTATTGGAATTGCTGCTAAAAATAGAGAAGTTGTGTCTTCACAGAAGCTATTTTGTAGCTATGCATTAGCTATAACAAACTGCATATATATATCACTTCCCTGTCTAACTGAAGTAGGTTATCAGTTCACAGTAGCTCAGCTAGTCAGATCTTTCTCAGATCCCGTTACAATGATTTATTGCATAGGGCTCTTTATGTCTGAAGGAAAATGCCATCACAGGAAAAGAAAATCACTGGGTACGGAATACAGGAAAGGAAAATAATCTGTTTCCTTTGACAGTGGGAAAACTAAAATAACCAAATTTACGAACACCGTAATATTAAACTAAAATACTTTGGTACATGACAAAAGGATGTATGTCGTTAAAACGCATACTTTTACAACGCATACACTTACAACGCATTTTTTACAACGCAACATCCACTACAACGCATTCCATTACATCGCATGACACTACAACGCATTTTTAAAAACTACCTTTACAACGCATTCCATTACATCGCATACTACCTTTACAACGCATACCATTACAACGCATAATATTACATTGCATTTAAGGTAAGTATTGGATAGTATAGGGGTAAAAATTACTATTCTTACTCCAGGGGGTGCAACAGTAGGGTAAGTGTTGGATAGTATAGGGGTAAAAATTACTATTTTAACTCCAGGGGGTGCAACAGTAGGGTAAGTGTTGGATAGTATGGGGGTAAAAATTACTATTCTAACTCCAGGGGGTGCAACAGTAGGGTAAGTGTTGGATAGTATGGGGGTAAAAATTACTATTTTAACTTCAGGGGTGCAACAGTAGGGTAAGTGTTGGATAGTATAGGGGTAAAAATTACTATTCTAACTCCAGGGGGTGCAACAGTAGGGTAAGTGTTGGATAGTATAGGGGTAAAAATTACTATTCTAACTCCAGGGGGTGCAACAGTAGGGTAAGTGTTGGATAGTATGGGGGTAAAAATTACTATTCTAACTCCAGGGGGTGCAACAGTAGGGTAAGTGTTGGATAGTGTAGGGGTTTTAATGTAATATTATGCGTTGTAGTAGTATGCGATGTAATGGAATGCGTTGTAAAGGTAGTTTTTAAAAATGCGTTGTAGTGTCATGCGATGTAATGGAATGCGTTGTAGTGGATGTTGCATTGTAAAAATTGCGTTGTAAGTGTAGTGCGTTGTAATAGTTGCGTTGTAAAGGTTGTTCCCCATGACAAAAACATGCTTGCGAACTAGTTAATTTAATGTATCAAAAATACTTTGTTCAGCACTGCATTGCGAATTACACCCTTACTGAATCAGAATGACAATGGGAAACTGCATTGACAATTACCACGCAGTACCTCTGCCCCCAAAAGTCTTGTTGCTCATTAAAAATGTGAAATCTACCCACAAGTATTTACACAAAAATTGTTTTTGTCCCCTAAAAGTCACTTAAACGAATCATTTAAAAAGGCTTAATATATCCTTGTTTGTCTTATAATATACTGTTCTCGCCTGTTAGGAATGTATTAGCCAGTCTCGTGTTTTTTCTTAGTTTTCTGTAACTTGTTGTCCTGCATTCACAATTGGAAAATACTACAAGTAGAGGAATGAGAGAACAGGACCGGATGAGCTACTCACACCTGACATGGGACAACACTCTTGTCTCGACCATACTGATTACACCCTGTGCCCACCTACTGCACCTCAGCCTGTTCCCCTACTACATATCAAACAGAAACCTGTGCTCCCACTGTACATTATCCTGGGCCCCTCCTAAACAGAACCCAATGTTCTCTCTTGTCCCTATGCATCACAACATCCAGTGCTCCCTTGAGGCACAAATTCTGCGCTCTATTGATGCACAACTCTTAGCGCTCCCTTAACACACATCTACCACCCCTTTTAATGTTTATATGCACTTGTGTGTTGTGTTCTTCTGTACACAGCATATGGACATGGATTAAATGCTTGTGTGAAGTTAAATTGACACAAAGACAGACAAAAAAATCAGTGTGTATTGTAGCAGCAAAGGCAAGTCTCCTAGGCATATAATGTCAGTTGTTTCCACTCATAGATATAGTTTTTTATCAATGTCCTAATATCGGAACTTTCCTATTCTTTTCAGTGACTATCATGTTATGCTATGGTATCTAAGATTGTATTATATTCTGTTAAGGTACTGCATCTGACAGCGGCGGCTGGCATGGATGGGGGTGGTGAGGCTGGGCCTGGGTAGTGCGGCGGGGGTAAGACGGAGAAAAGAAAAAGTAAATAATACTTACCTCTTCGCCATGTTGCCACGTCTCTCTTCGTCGGCCCTCCCTCCACCAAACCAGGAGCAGCCAGGCTTCCAAGCTCCCCCGAGCCAATCACAACACTGCAATACAATGTTGTGATTGGTGTGAGTGCCAGGTTCGGCGCTCAGATGGGGACTGGGGGCCTGGGCATGTTCTCCACCCAGGCAGTAATGCAGCCTGGGTGAAGAACATGTAAAGTGCGCATGAATGTTTGGCCGGCCCAAGACTCCTGGTCAAACATTCATGCGCACTTTACAGAGTTCCCACTACTCCTCCCCTGCTCTGAGAGCAGAGCAGCCCCGAACCACCACGCCAAGCTGCCGCACTGCCGTAGCAGGCAAAAAAATATATATATTAACATTGAGTTATCATCATTTAATTTTTCCTTTATTTACACTGCTTTCAAGAAGTGGAGCGACGCTGACATCAGACCTTCATTTGTGATATTGATATTTTCTGATCAAAAGTATTTTGAGGCCTGCACAGCATGCTGATTAACCTTCGGCCATACAAATCATTATTGACCACTCAAAGGCTACTTAGGAGTCCCATGTGACAACTTGTTGACAAACCAGAAAGACTGGTTTGTGGTGGTGGCCCAGACAGTAAGACTGTAATGGTCATGAATGCATGCAAGGAAAATTGGGAGCTAGTTCGAGGCAAAAGGCAACTAGAATAGGAAGTTATTGTCTGCCTCTTATCTTTGGACATCTGCTGCACTAACAATATCTACGCCCTTCTTTAAGCCTGCTATATTTCAATCACACCAAGATGTATTTTTTTGGGGGGGGGGGGGGGGGGGTTGTTACATATTTATATAGCGCGAACTCGACCCGAAGGTATTGGAGCGCTTTACATGAGCACCGTATTTACATTACACATTCAGGCACGGGGAGATTAAGTGATTTGCCCAGAATCATAGGATGTGTACGCGACCTCGAGGCTCGAACCCTCGTTTCCTGCACCAGAGGCGGCAGCGCAGCCGACGGACCACATCCTATCCCCTAAATGTTATCCTATGTTGTCAAGAGGATAATTATGAACTCCATATTTTATTCTTTGGAAATGGATAGGATTAGAGAAATGTGCTGGTAAGTACCTGTGAGAACATTCTCTCTCTTTTATGATAGGTTGGACAAGCCATCGCTGCAGAGCAGGGCTGGAAAGTGAGTGAGTCTGCCTGGGTGGATTCCACCTCTGTCATAGGAGCCTCAGTAGTCTTCAGTTGCTCTGGCATTGTGTATGGAATCAGGTCTACTGGCCCAGTGGACTAATGCATCCCCTGCAAGGACCTGTGCTTGACCTCATTGTCACAAGTTCAATCCCAGGTGCGTTTCCTCAGCCTTTGGTCTTTCCGAGGTTCACAAAATAAGTACAATTGAGTTGATAACAATAAACATCTGTTATTCAGCTCCAAGATACGTCTCTGAATGAACATGCACTTTAAAAACACATTTATTATGTTACTCTGGAGTTCACGTCTTCCAGCTAGTTTACCACAATCCAGACTGAAGTCAGCTTTTTCACATTTTGCTGCATTGTTTACAGTGGCTGTCTCATTGTGACCACGGCCAAGCCAGTGGGAGGTTTTTGTAATCATTTTTCCATTATCGACCTTAGAACTGGTTTACTTTTGTAACAGCTGTTGAATGCAAGCGTGTTAAATGTAAATGTATGCAGTGCTTTATTTGTAACAAAAAGGAAAGTGAATGGGACATACGTTTTTCTAAGAGCCTACTGGCACTGTGAATGGAGTTGCCAAATACCAAGTCTGCCTAGTTTTGAATCTATCTCATGCCTCTTTCTTCCACCACTCTACACTGCCTGACTCCTTATCTCACGCTGACAGACTTTTCCATTTATCTTTTTCTGTCTTTCTCTTCCTCCTTCCTTCTTCTCCCATTACTGCCTTACTCTCTTTCTGAGTCCTGTTGCCCACCTTTTACAAGCACATGCATAAATTAACAGTAGCGGCTCCTGGTGGGAGTGCTGCGGGGCGGTGAGGCGGAGCGGGGGAGGACCAGGGTGGGGGGTAGTAAACTACGGAATACGGCAGAAGGGAGGTAAGTAAACAAATAAAACACATTTTGTTGCGCGCTGTATCGCATTTGGCGATGCAGCTCGCGCAATGAAATTTGTTTTATTTATTTATTTGTTTACTTACCTCTGTTCGTCCGTATGCCGTAGTTTACTACCCCTCACCCTGCTCCTCCCCTGCCCTACCCAATCGCCCCGCAACACTCCCACCAGGAGCCGCTACTGCAAATTAAACATAGAATGTACGTGGACATAAACAACAAGCGTTATGAATAGAGACAGAGAGGGGAAAGACACACATTTCTTCAGTGGCAGCTCCTCCGCTGTGGTGGAGGAGCATCACCTCCCTGGTTTTAAACAGTGCAAAGTACAATACATAAAATGATAATAACTTAGAGTTATTATCATTTTATGCTTCATGCTGCTTTGCGGGTGGACGGGCGGGCGGGGCTGCTCTGCTCTCGGAGTAGGGCAGAGGAGGAGTGGTTTGCCCACTCCAAACTGCGCAATGACTCTTTGGTCGGACCTCTATGTCCGCCCAAACCAGTCATGCGCACTTTCCCTGTTCTCCATGTAGGCTGTAAAACAGCCTGCAGCCCGCTGTGTTACGTCGCTCAGACCAATCACAATGCTGCATTGCAGTATTGTGATTGGTCAGGGGAGCCTGGGTGCTTACCAATCACAATGCTGCTTTGCAGTCATGTGATTGGTCAGTGGGGCCTGACTGTGCCTCCTGTTTTAAGACGAGGGGAGCAGGAGCAGAGGCGCAGGACCCGGCGGCAAGGTAAGTTTATTTTATTTTTATATTGCCACCCCAAACACCTGCGTGACACGCCCCTGTCCCCCACAACCCTCCTACATCCCGCGAGCCATGCCGGCCACCACTGCATTTATTCATATTATGCAACTGCCTGAAAGCAGTGTGTGTATTGGGAATGCAGCAATGCTAAGTAAACCTTTTCTCCACTGAAGTAACATTACATACATTACAAACTTACATACATTGTTTGTATATATTATAGTAATAAAATCAAATTTGGCAGAAAGCACCCACATTTTTTTTACAGCACTAATATTTCCAGGTTTCGAAAACACTAGAAAACAGTTAGGGTTTGCTTGTGTCTTACTACGACTAGGATGGTGGTTGCTGCTTGACCGGGGCTTACATCCCAGTCAACCAGTAACCCAATTTCTCACAGGGTCTGTTTAAGCTACTGAGAGCACAATCTGCACTCCTAGGTAGGTCAATGCATTTCAGTGAAAATGAAGCTCTCAACCTAGTTATTTATTCTAAAGGCATGTGTATTGCTAGGACTTCACATTTTGTGGTTGAATTCAGAGGCACCTTGTGGTGCAGTTCACCGGTCAATGGGGGAAGGGATTGGGTTTAGAAATTGCACCAACCCATCAGCCACGAAAACTGAAGGCTTTAACTCTTCATCTCCCACCCCGATTTAAAATACGATTCCTTTGAGCCTTATTCCATGAGTGAGAGGCTCTAAATATAGGGTGAAAAGACGGTGTGAAAAGGGCATTTCTGACTTGCACCTCTTTGTATGTCTATTGTCAGAGATGTAATCCCTTTCTCTTTAATCTTCACCATAGGACTTAAATACCTGACCCAGATTCAAGTATGGGCCTGGAGACCTAACCTCATTTTCTGAAGTACTCCTGTCAAGAAGCATCAATTGACTCTAGCAAATGCTTTCTCTGGACCTATGGACAGTTGCAAGAGGTTCTGCTCAGTCCTTTGTGCTTGTGTTTTAACATTAAAGCTTTGGTTCCACCTATAGGCTGGTCTAGTGTCATGCTAAGCCCCCATTGTTCTTCAGCCACTCCATACGTATACTTATGGTAAAATAATTGAATACAATAATTTTAAATGTAGAACACGGTAAAAAAAGTAATAGCACTATTAACCACATTGAATTAATTTAAGTATATTATATTAATTAATTTAAGTATATTATATTAAATACATTTTTAAAAAATGTGTTCCATCTAAAGTAAAATGCTAATAATAATTATGTATAGAATTAATTTAAAATATATTAATTATTTTAAAAAATAGTTGTATTTAGTTTTTATTTAAAAAATGTTATGAACATTTTTTTAATACAATAATAATTCAATTTGTGTTTACATACTATTTTGAACTTTTAAATAAATGTATTTATATTCTTATGGAGTCAATTATTATTATTTTTTTAACATTATTTCCTGTGGGGTGTTATTTTAAGTCTCTCCTCCATTATTGCTATGGGCGGTTGCCACAGTACCAGTGGTTGGTAATGAAGTGGTGCTGGGCTTACTCCAGGTCTGAGCTGAAGTACATTTACTACTATTGTGGGTCCTTTTGACTGTAGAGCTTTAAATGTGCCATTTGTAAATAGGTTGCAAATAGGTTTGTGAATAGAAATTGGCTTACTCTTTTGTAGATGGGTGCACATCCCTGCCGAAGCCCCTCCTTAGCAGTGTCTTGACCCCATTCTTCATCCTCCCTTAACACCTCCTATTTAGTAGCAAGGATTCTTAATTTCTTAACCACTCCTCCTGTTCCTTCCACGTTTACTATTAAAAAGAAGGTCTCTGTGTGCAAGAATCTCCTAAACGTACAACAGAATGCAGTTTGTGAATAGATCCATAAGTTTCTGCAATTGCCGTATGATACCTGATTTAGCTTCTACCATGTGTTTGGGTGGTGGAGGCTTGTTTCCCCTCAAACACCTCGAAGCTCTTTTCTATTGGGTCATTCATGTTGATGTCAGCCCCAATGTATTCATCTGGATTATCTAGGGCTTTCTTAATTGTGTGTATGATGTGTATTTGCTCTTTAACATGAAGATTGGAAAATGAATGTCTCCGCTGTTTGGAGACATTTTGTTGCTGTAGGTTGTCTGTGATTGGTTAGAAAACATGGAATCATTTAAGTTTCGTTGTCAAAAGGTCCTGAAATAGTTCGATTTTGTGTCCTTGCAAGATGATGGCATCTTTAGTGTAAAATAACTACTCTTTCTCCTGTGAACTCTGGGTAGAACATGACCTCTATCTCAGTGGAGGCTCCTCCTTTAGGGCAGAGGAGTGTCGCTCTGCCTGCTGTGAGTGCAGCAGAAAACATAAATAAAATAGTCATTATTATTTCAGTTAAAGTGCCACTGGTCCAGCCCCAGTGCCAGGGCGAGGGCGAGGCCATTCCTGCTCATTGGCAGTAGAGATGGCTCGCCTAAAGCTTAAAGTGCGCATGTCAAATTGGCAGGCTGTCTTGTGACGGCCAGTCCGACATACGCACTATAGACCGCACCAATTGGAGCTGTTTAAAACAGCCGGGCGTATGGAAGACACAGGCACCTAGTCTTAAAAGGAGGGCTGGGTTAGCCCACTCCAGCCAATTCTGGTGCTGCTCTCATGCTGATTATTATTATAAACAGCATGAGAGCAGCTCCAGGATTGGTTGTTGTAAGGAAAGTCAACCATCTATGGAACTGATCAGACTCTTGGCTCAGAAGTTGGCTGTTCCTGGAACACACAATCAAAATGAAACACCGGACGGGAGCGGTGGCAGACAGTAAGGTAAGAACTGCAGCAGGGAGTCTCCTTTAAATAATGGTTGTGTAGAAAGGGGGAGGGAACCGCCACTCCAGAGCTGTCGATTGTGGAACTGGGGAATTAAGTTGGGAGTTTTGTCAGAGAATGTGCATACCCTGAGGACTCAGCCACGATAATCCACCGTAAATCACATTCTATCTAACATACGTACTCTGGCGAGGTCTTGCCTTTTCATTTAAGGAAGAGTTGGTGAGGTCCAGTTTTGGCCGGCATGGCTTGCGGGTGTTTGGGGGGGCAGGGGTTGTGCAGGGGGTCTAATTTAAAAGTAATTGAAAAAAGTAAACATACTTTTCCTCCGGCCGGGACCCATGTCTTCACTTCTCCTGCTCTCCTGCTTTCCTGCCTCCCCTAGGCCAATCACAACGCTGGAAGCAGCATTGTGATTGGTCGGGACGCTGCCCAGCCAGAGGCTTATGGGGAGGCAATTTGGAGAAGGGCAGAGTGCGCATGACTGGTTTGGGTGGCCCCAGAGGGCCAACCAAATAGTCTTTGCTTAATCAGGAGTGGGCACACCACTTCTTCCCTGCCCTGGTTGCAAAGCAGCCCCGCCCACCTCCCGCCTGCAACCAAACATAAAATGGTAATAACAGGAAGTTATTACCATTTTATGTTTCTGCTTCTCGCACTGTGAGAAAGCAGTGGGACTACGCTCCTCCACCCTAGTGGAGGAGCCGCCCCTGTCGAGGTCTCAACTTCCCGTTTAATTAAGGGCTCTGGGGCGCTATTGGCCTGTTAGGGTGGGTGAGACAAGGCTAGGGAATGACCTGTGTGAGTATGTGGAGGCACTGAGATGAACCTCTGAGCTGCCTCCTTGAGCTAGGGCCCAAATGAACTTGTCATGATAAAGAGCTTCTGGCAAATGAGGCAAATCTGTCTGTTTTATTGCCGCTCAACCAGGTTGAGTCACGGCATCGGATCAACATCCCATGATCCTTGGCAACAATCACTTAATGTCCCCGTGCCTAGGCAATGAAGGCACTGCAAAATGTTTCTTAATAGCCACATACCACTGACTGCTCTCTTATCGTTTTCCCTGTAAAACAACGAGTTTAAGCTCAAGTTTGTGTGTGCTTAGAGTGCTCATGAGTTGTGTACTGGTGTCAACATGGGCTTCTATGGGAATTCTCTGCAGCATATTATCAAGCCCATTATCGCCGCTTTAGCGGCAGTTTTCAGCTGCAAAATGCGGCGATAATTTTAACGCTGTTTCTTGATAATATGCCCCTTGGTGAGGAACTCACCCTCCAGGAGGGAAGTGGCGTATTTTCAGAAAAAGATTATGGTCATATCTTTTAAGTTAGAACAGGTGATTCGTGCCTACTCTGCTGTGGCAATGCCCAGCTCGTAAAGACGTTTAAACAGACTTACTTTATTTAATTACAGGTAATCACTAAGTGAAATATAAAATTGTCTTCGATCCGCTTGTAGAACCCAAAACTTAACTTGTTTTTGTGTGATGTAACTGGTGCTGATGTTATGCACTCCAATAAAATGGCAAGATTAGAGCAGTGCTTAATTTGTAAAGACATTAGTGCTAGGGCCCTATTCAGGAGAGCATTGCAGCTTGCACCACCCATTGCACTACTAATGACAATACAGACTCTTTGCACACTAAAAATTACTACTACCTGCCATCCAAGCTATTCTTGTAGCTTTGGGTGGTAGGTATTAGTAATTTCTAATGTATATAGAATTTGTTGTTGTGTTCATCACCATCACAAAATTAGACAAACAGAGCCACCATGTGGCAGGCTGTCTTAAGTCCCAGTGTTGATAGTAAAGTGCTGGTGCCGAGCACCGGAAACCACAGGCTCAAATTAAGTGAAATGAAGGTGAAATGTGGCATACAGCCTCCTTATAAATCAGTTCACTCGAGATGCTAGGCAGCAACACATCACAGCAGTTTTTCATTCCTGATAACCCATCCTTTAAATCGAAAAGCACCAGCAGCCCTATGTGTTTATGCCGCAATTGTTCTAAAGTTCAAACTGAAAGCACTGTGATTTTCTCTCAGTGCCTGCCAGTCAGTCAAAAATGTGTTCAGAACACATGGCCATCTAATCCTTGGCCACTCCGCAGAGAGCACAGGGCAGTGGATTCCTGTTGTAGTTGTACTTCTGTGCAAATGGGTTTGATGGGACTCCCACAGTCTTCAAGTTGATCACAAAGCGAAAGTAAATAAAATGCTCGCACACTACTTAAAAGTCATCCCTAACTTTTACACCTCGCTACTTTCATTTGTCACTAGCCGCCACTACTCTACCTTCTTGACTCTCCTCCTGTGTTCTATAAATATGCAGTTTACGTTGATTGGTGGATCTAAGGTATGTTGTGGATGGAACGCAGCAGATCTTGAATGAAGGATTGGATGTATAGTTCCGCTGCTCCTCTCGACAGGCCTATAATTTGTATATTATTGCAGCAGGACCTATGTTCCAAGTCTCCCTGTCTCATTTGCATGTTTACCCATTTTACTCCCAGTGTTAGAAGGCTGCCTCTCAGGGTGTGCTGCTCCTCCATTCGGAATTAATATTCCCTCAAGGGCAGCTAAACTGACCCTGCTTCTACTTTCTATCTGTAATATTGTGCAGGCATATCTTGAGGTACAATACAGTGGTTCCCACGTTTTTTCATTTCTTTTCTGAAAGTGTTTTGGTTTTTGGAGATCATGGTGCCAGACCTCTCAGGGGAGGCTTATGTGGATTATGAGGCCTTATCAATGTTGTCCGTCCGATGCTGCTTAGCTATCAGCATGTCTTTGACCAAAGGTTCCCTTTTATTGTTTTGGCTAGCTGAAAGAAACCTGAGTCAGAATATCCCAGGGCAGACAGGAGGTGCTGGGCTACAATGAGATTCTTTCACCACTGGCCTGGAGCCTCAGTACTGCAGATCACCCAACTGGGAACCAAGGACCACTTTTTAGCACTTGACTCTCAGGATAGGGAGGGAGAGCTATCTAAGGCTGCTCAGAGGAGGGGCTGCTGTCCGGTAGGGACTCAGAACTGAGCAATGCAACAAACAACACGTAATATTTCTTAATTGCTTTATATTTCAAAAATAGAAAGTATTTATTGTACACACTACTAAATACTACGCACAAATTAACAAATATATACAGGATGGCAGGTGGAAATGCTTATTGTGACACCCTGTAAAGGCTCTCACACTCAACAGAGGGGCGCACACTAGCGAAAGGTCCCACGGGGCAGGTAACGCCTTAATTATGCATCCAAACTAGGGGAGCCAAGAGTAATAATGTTGCTGTAGTATCCTGCAGCCAGTAACATTTCAAATCCCTTCATTGATATAGGTCTGAACATACTCGTAGTGTTTTAACCTGTACAGGGGGAGAGGGCTATAGGTCCTCCATGTCTCGCACTGATAAGGAACGTGTGAGGGGCTCCCAGAGTTAAGAGTGGGTCATTTCTCTTGTGCAGGGGTCTCAGGCGTGTGCACATCCCAATAATAGTCATCAAACATTTCTATAATCCTGGATGACATAGTCACCCGCCTATCATTTGCCATATATTGGCAGAATTTTTCTGGAAGCAACCTCATTATTGGCGAGCCAATAGAATAATTTGCCTGCCTTTTTGCCAGATTTGTGAGCACAGCACTGAGAGACCATCCAAGCCAATGACGGCATCAAGGGCCAACATGCTAAGATGTTTCCTTGCGCAGTCAGGTGTTCGGAGAACTGTTTTATTTAGGTTAGCACTGAAGTCATGTTTCAGGTTACACGTTCCGTTTCAAATGTAGTGAATTTGTGTTCCCACCTGCTAGCTCTTAGTTATAGGTATACCATAGCCCTTGTTTTGAACACTGATTTCCCACAGAATAGAGACGGAGGAGACATCCCTGGTTGAGCTGCAAATCGTAGTCTATTTCTCTTCTGTAATTTGTCCGTCAGCCACCAGACATTTAGACGCCACTTGCTGTAAGGTCCTGGGAAAGAACAACCCGAATGCAGATCCACTGGTGAGTCATATGAGAACTCCCTAGAGAGGTTTTGTGATTCTGTCACCAACATCACATCAACCAAGAGGAGAAAATAATCAGGTAGGAGAGGATTTTGAGGCGTTGGAGAACAATGTATATGAGCTCTTCCTGGCTTTCCAGAGGTGCCAGACACCACAGAATTCCAACAAAGAAACTCAGTGAGCTAGGCAGTCGGTGCCAGTGATTTTGAGCCTTCCAAATCCAGAAACTGGTTCATTATGACATAAATGTCCCCCACCCCTACCATAACCGTACATTGCTGTGGTGTGCCTGGTAGTTGTTTAGTGAGTTCTGGGATCTGGGATTGTGTGGGGTGTATATTCAGACAAGCATCCAGGAGCAGCCCTCTAGATCACCCGCCACCATATTGTAGACTACTGTGTCATCGGTTTTAAACACTGAGACTGCAATTGGGATTGACTTGTGGAGAATGATTGCAACCCCTCTGGAGCCCTTAATGAAACCATAATGGAAGATCAGGTGCTAACTGTATCCCCTTATCAAGCTGCAATTTGTGCCCAATTTCTTGCCAGTGCAGTACAGTGGGAGAATGACACATGGCAAACTGTAGGATCCCCCACCTCTTGGCTCAATCATTCAGTTATTAAGGTCATTGACATTGAGCTGTTGCCATGGGTGTAAATTAAAGAAAATTGGTGGATGGACTTCTTCTGCAGGAACACATTCCTAAGGGGAAAAAAGCTAATAAACATCAAAGCCCATACTCCCATCTGTCTCACCACCCTATACGTCCATACCAGAAACATCTGTCAAACAACAGAGTCACCATTCTAACCTACTGAACGGTGATGGTGAAGTTGTTAGCCACCCAGGCTCAAGACCCACCCCATCGAATTCAAGCACGCAGCAAGAGTCACCTAGCCCTCAAAATGGTCCAGTTCCTGGTTAGGAAGCCTATCAAACCTTGAGTAGGTGAAAATTACAGCTCCCAAACCCTCAACACACAGAGGCAAGCCATCCCCATCTAACACCATGCTAAATGGGCCCAGCGCACTCATGATTAAGGAAACTACCCACATGTGCAGAAAGGACACTAGAGAAGTGCATAAAAAAGGGGGCAGTTATGGTAAAGGATCACCCAAGCATATCAAGCATCTACATTGGACTTTCAACCCACTTGTGACAAGGGTCTCTGAGCAAGTATAGCGCCCCAACCAGGATGTCTTGGGGGAATGACTCTGAGAAATTTGGTTAAACTGTGTGGTCTGTGTGTTCCTGGGGCTACCTCCTGTGGCTACATTTGTCCCTCCCCATGAGGCTGTTCGACTCCTGCGCCTGCTCCCAATGTCAGTCTGATCACCATGGCCAGTGAGGCCTTTCCTTTCTTCCACTTAGTCCAGTGCAGTACCTGGCAGAACAAAGAAGTGGGCTCATCATGAAAAACTGTTAGTTTGGCTGGGAACAGTGGCATACAGTTCCACGGCATAGCTCTAAATTTCTGCTTCACATCAGCAAAGGACTTCTTCCGCTGTTGAACTTCTTAATATAGTCTGGGAAAATCATAATTTTAGAGAATACAAAGACCAGCTCCCCTCCCCACCGTGCCAGCCAGTGAATGTTGTCAAGGTCCATATAATTAAGCAGCCTAACATGAATGGGCCTCTCAACCTCAAAGCAGGAGGAATGGAATTCAGCCAACATCCAGGATGTCAGCCAGAAATTGTTCTCGGATTGTGGCCTCTGCACTCTCTGACCTTCCCACAATTCAGAAGATCCACATCCTCAACTCTTTCTTACAGGTTTTCTTGGAAGTTTCCAGGATGGGAACTCTGGATTGTGTGATTCACATCTACTTCTGAGATCTGACTCTTGCCCTCTGTGAAGAAGTTCACTATGTTTCTGAGGCCCTATTGCAGAAGGGCGACATCTGCCTTTACTTCTCCAATGTTTCTCCTCCAGCACATTCCAGATAGCCCATCTTTTTTTTAAAACAGTTTTTATTAGAAACAAAAGCAGCAATAAAGACATTACATCGACAGCTTAGGCAAAGATGTTAAAGAAATTACAGCGTTATTTTCCCCATCCTTGAACAGGGAGGAGCCCTGGGCAGCATATTCCAACAATTACAGAACAATCCACAGGTAGGTCTATTACATGTTCCCGGGTCAGGAAACTGCACCAGTACATATCTATTCCCGATTGCCCACAGTATGTGCCATCATCTCGTCAGCACCCTCCTCGAGCACCAAGAGTCTTTCCCTACTCAGTTCCACTGTCAGAGAGACACATATCTCCCCCCTATACTTATTCCAGCGCCCCCACTTGTGATCCCATTTACAAGGACACCCCCTTCCTTTATATACTGTTTTTTCAGCCACCATGGCATGGTCCATATCATTTGCCCAATCTCTCAGCAGTGGTATGGTATCTGCGCCCCACTTCTGAGCAATGTTTCGTTTTGCTATACTCCACCCCATTGTGGGCCATGATTGTTCGGCTTGCATGAGATCTGTTGCCTCCCAAATATTGAGGAGACACAGTGTGGGAGTTGGGAGGATAGACTTGTCACAAGCCCTAGTCAGTTGTCTGGTGACGTCCGTCCAGTACTGTTGTATGTGGGGGCAACCCCATAGAATATGTAGGAATGTTCCCGTCTGGTTACACTGTCGGAGGCAGAGAGCATCGGGACGCCTACCCAATTGGTGTCAAAATATACTTGGTGAAGAATTTTAAGCTGCACCAGGCGAAGTCGCATCGGGATGGCTACTTCACGGGGTGAGGACAACGCCTCTATCCAGTCTTCATCGGCTAGTTCTCCCAATTCAACCTCCCAAGACGCCCTCAGCTTCAACATTGGATCGACACGATTATTAATCAATTTCCTATATGTGAGAGAGATGGCTTTGCGGATCATAGGATCCAGCAAGAGCCTGTCCTCCAGGAGAGAGGAGTCCAGAAGGGGGGTTACCTTAGGGAGGGCAGAGTCAATGGCATGACTGATCTGGAGGTAGCGAAAGCTCTCCGACGGCGTTAGCTGGTACTTAGTTTGGAGATCTGAAAACGATGCCTTCTTGCCCTTGACCCACAGATTGCCCACCGTCGAGATCCCTATCATATCCCACTTATCAAAACCTGCACAGGCACTAAGCCGTCCCAGGATGTCCAGTTCCCATAGAAGGGTAGCCTTTGTGAGGCACCGCTGCCAGCCCAACCACCTCTGCACTCCATGCCACACTTTCACCGTACGCGCCGTAGGGCCGGTCAAGCACAGTTTCCTGTGGTTCGTATACAATGCTCTATTGTAGCCCCCTTTCCCTAATAACCAATGATCAGTGCGAAAGCTGGGATCATCATGTCGCCCGAACATCCATTGATTGATGGCCGTCAGTTGTGAAGCCTGATAGTAGAGGCGTATATCTGGCAGTCTGATGCCCCCATCATACCATCCCATAGTAAGCTTGGTCATGGCTATTCGAGGCGGTCTGTTGTCCCACAATAAATCTAGCACTGCAGCATCAATCTGCAAAAAGAGTCGGGCACCGGAATGGGAGTGTTTTGCAACGCGTAGAGAAAGTGTGGCAGAGTGACCATTTTGAATAAGGATGCACGTCCTAACCAGGTAAGGGGAAGAGTTTTCCAATGTGTGACATCCGATCGAAACCTCTCTAGCGGCTCTAGCAGGTTACGTCAAAAAAATAGTGTGGCATTGGTAGTGATAAAAATCCCTAAGTAACGAAAGCCCTGGGAAGCCACCGGAATATCGTATCCACGAGGACTCCGCGGTGGCTCTCCCCAAAGGGGATACATCTGGGATTTAGACCAGTTTATTTGACAGAGTGTGCCCCGAAAATATGAAAAATATGGAGTAAACGGTGCAATGAGCGCGTCGGTGAGGCAAGATAAAGCAAAATATCATCCACGTACAGTGATATGCGGTCCTCGTGATCATTCGTCCATCTAGGGCCCCTGATGTCCAGGTCTCGCCCTATCCAGACTGCCAGCGGCTCCAAAACCAGGGCGAAAAGGAGCGGCGACAACGGGCAGCCTTGCCTTGTGCCCCGACACAGGGGGAAAGGAGTAGAGCGATGATTGTTCACTGAAACATGAGCCATAGGTTGCGTGTATAACAGTTTGACCCACCCCATAAATTTGGGTCTGAACCCGATGCGGCCAAGACCTGCAAACAGGTACTCCCACGCTATAGTATCAAATGCTATTTTGGCGTCAAGCACCAGTAGAATTGCTTCTTCTTCTAGAGTGTACACACGGCCCAGTGTACCATGCACATGACGCAGGTTGCGCGCAGTGTTCCGTCCTGGCATGAATCCCGACTGATCTGGATGAATCAGGTCAGTGAGATAGGGGAGCAGGCGAGTCGCCAATAGTTTGGCTAAGATTTTAGCCTCTACCGTAATCAGAGAGATAGGCCTATACGAGGCGCACTCATCTACCGGCTTACCGGGTTTATGGATGACCACAATGGTGGCCTCTCGAATATCATTCGGGAGGAGGGTGTTTTCGTAACTTTCGTTGTATAGATTTAGTAAATGAGGTGCTAGTTTGAGAGCCATAGGCTTGAGTAGCTCAATCGGGAGCCCGTTCGGGCCCATCGCTTTACCTGCGCAAATGTCTTGAATTGCCTTGTGAATTTCTTCGACCGACAAGTCAACATCCAACGCTTCCCGATCTTGCTCCGAGAGGCATGTCACCCCGATAGTGGCAAGGAGTTCCGCCGCCCTTGAAGCCTGAGAATCTTGCGGGACACCATATTCTGTCTTATAGTAGTTGGCAAAGGACTCAGCGATGCCCCGTGGGTCCATGATCAGAACATCATCAGATCCCTTAATCACACGCACCCATCTCGCTGATTGTTCTTTACGTTCCAGCCACGCAAGCAATTTGCCAGTGCGTTCCCCTTGTTCGTATAGACGATGCAGAGGGGCTAGAGCACGTCTATTGGCGTCCTCTAGGAACAATTGCTTATAATCTTGCCTTTTTATATTAAGCAGGTGTTGAGTGCCAGGGTCCGGGACCCGAGATATGTCTACCTCGAGACGTAGGACCTCAGCTTCCAGCTCCAACACCCTTCAACGGGGCTCAGCCCCATGTCTAGCCATCACCGATAGTGCCCTCCCCTTGATCACTGCACCATATGCCCCCCAAAGTGTAATAGCCGAGTGGACCGTGCCTATATTGTCCTCAAAATAATAATCTGTATCTTTCTGCAAGGGGTCCCTAATATGCGGGATTTTTAGTGCCCACGGCTGAATCCGTATCGGACTAGGTTGCGGCGGGCGTTGCACACCAAGTACCGTCAACACCGGGGAATGATCTGACACCCCCCGCGCCAAACACCCAGAATTAGAAAAGTTGTGTATGTTGTAGGAGAGTAGGATCTGCTTCACATGGGTACCCCCACTTTTTGCTGGTGTTTCACTGTTTTTTTTACCTTAGTCTGGCGGTGGCCCTGCTAATCAGGACCCCAGCCTAGCTGCTTCCTCTCTAAAATGGTTTCCATGTACATTAGGTACATTTCTAATTGCATTCTAGAGTGCCTTATAAGTCCCTAGTATATGGTATACTATGTACCTAGGGCATAGGTACCTCAGAGGCCTACCAGGGGCTGAAGCATGTATTATGCCACCCCTGGGAAGCACTCCAAAATGACACCGCAGGTCTGCTACTGCAGCCTGGGTAAGGTGGTGCTTGCACCCCTTACAGTGGTATAGGCTACCTATATCACTACCATTGCACACACATATAAAACCTATGTCACTCCTATGGCAGGCCTTAACAATCCTGAAGGCAGAGGGCTTGGTTTTTATGTGAGAGGGTGCCCTTGCATGAGCAGAGCCCCTCTGCAGCATTCGGAGTACCTCCTCTGATGCTGTTTGTGGTGCAGCGTGACCATATACTCATAAGTGCATTATAACCTCGCGCTAAATGCTAACTTTGGACTGGCTGCATGGAAACATGTCGTGTTTGGTGTCAAACGCTTTGGAATACTACCCCCACCAGTTCTGGCGGCGGGGGTAGCATTCCACCCTTCTAGAGGGAAAGACATGTTCACACTGGTCTAACTTTCTACAGCCCTGGCATCACAAAATGGATGACACTGCCACAGACACGGGTCTGGCCTCCTGCTGCTGACCGAAACTCCGGCAGGGGGGGCCTGGACAATAGGTTTCCTTTCCCAGGGGGTAATCACCTCCCCAGACAGGCAGATGTGTATTGGGCTGGGCGGGAGCACTCTCTGGTGCTTTGAAGTCCTGCACTGGGGGCACACTTGGTGTCCATGTGCATAGTCCAGTTCAAACCGGTTGCAGGGGCTACCTGCCCCTGCTCTGGCGTGAAACTGGACAAAGGAAATGGGTGTAACCACCCCTCTTTCCAAACCCTCCCATAGGTGGGTCCCTAGACTATGTCCAACCCCCAAACTTTGTATAAGTATGGGAACCCAGTCCTTGCGACTTTAGATGACCCTGGACAAAACTCTGCAACATATATCCTGGACCTTCGACGTTCTACTTTTTCCTAGAAGACTGAAGAAATCTCCCTTGGGGTCAAGGAGTGACTCCCCTGCTTGGCAGGCACCAAAGAAGCAACTGATCAGTCTGCATCGCTGAAGCTCCCGCCGGACGCCGAAGTCTTTGCATCACCAGAGGTAGATTTTCAGACTTCCCGAGGCTACCCTGAGTCCACAGCAAAGCTGAGGCCCGTGGCTATCGTGGGTGACGTGAAACCGTGACCCCTGGACACCATGATCTTTTGCTGATCCATCATCTTCCTGGTCTTTCTCGAAGTTGTGCTTTGGGCTCCGAGTAGCCCCAGCCTTGAGCACCGACTGCACCGAGGATTTCTGGCCTCCACTCCACTCCACGAGTAACCAGTGGGCCAGTTTCCAGTGCAACCGCTCGAGGCTCCTTTGCGATCACTAGCCCGTTGGCTAGTAGTTCCCCACGAAGGCAACTCCTCTTCTGATTGGGCTTTCCTGGTTGCTCCAGACCTGCCCCAACTTACCCTCGCTGGGTGAGTCCCCCAGACCTTGCTGGTCGGCGCCAACGTCCTTTCTCTGATTCCAAGTGACTTGCCGTTGTCAAGGCTTGTTGGGTCCAATCTGGTCGCTGACACCGTAGCACTCGACAGACTTCATAGGACAGCTTGAATCCAGCTCCTGGTCATCATCGGCACCTCCTGGACCTCGTGGCTGAAGAGTCAAGACACCTGTCAACTCACCTGAAGCACCCGACATCTGTGGGCATTGGTCTATCGTGCCCTTGGTCACTGGTAAGTGACCCAGACTCTGTCCCCTCTGCTTTCAGGGTCCTTTCATCCTAGATCCAGGCTTGAATCGCTTCGGACACTTCTCCTCTTCGCGGCAGCAGCACTTCGCCAGCTCCCATTGAAATTGACGACGTGACCCGACACCAAAAGACACCTATGCACCCGGCTTCCGTGGGTGTGGTAACACAAGTACACCAGTACTCTTGTGGGTGCTAGCCCTAGAACTTCCTAAGTCCAAAAGGGTTTGGTCCTGACTCATTTCTAAGTGTCCCTAATCTTTAAATTTCCAACCGCGACATTGCCCATAGAAGCTAACGGGAACCCGCGGCTGTGTTCACACACTGCACACGGCCCCCGTGGGTCCCCTGTGTCACTAACTTGGGTGGTTCCTTGGGGTCCCAGCGATTCTACAGGCTCTAGGCCTTGTGTCTAGTTCAGTCATGGTTCTTATACCACTTTATTGGTATATGGTTTGGTACGACCCTAGGGCCCAAACGTGTATTTGTGCTATTACTGTTGATTGCTGACTTGTAACTTAAGTACTTCGAACTCCAGTCTCATAAAGAGACTAGAGGGGTGTGTTTTATCTTAAATACATATATTTTTAATTTATACCTGGTGTGGTTGTCCTTTCATTTGGTCATTCAAGAGATTATAGACTGGTAAAACAAGCTGCTTTACATTCCTTCAAGACTTAGCCTGAAGGCTGCTCTCCATAGCTACCACTAGGATAGCTTTCAATAAAGGTTGTCTTTAACCTATCACCATAAGGGGTTGCTTGGACTGATACAGGGTGCCCACTATAACTAGTGGACAGCATATATCAGGCAAACTTCTCCCATATGTGTTGTGCGTGTGTGAACAAGTAGTCGAGTCGTGATTGACTTCCATGTACACCAGACTGAAACGTAAAGTGTGTGTCATGAGGGTGCGACCACCTCCAGACATCTACCATCCCTAAGGCTTTGATAAAATCCCGTAGTTGGGAGCAGTGTGCTGAGTCTAGTTGACCGTCCATTGTCAGGTTGAATTCACCCCCATAATCAATGTACCCACAGGCAGGTTAAGCAAAAGTGTCCCAACATCTGTCAATGTCAATCGCTGCAGATCCGGTGGAGCATACACAGAAACAACATTTAGAACCCTGCCCGCCCACATACCTGTGCAAGCTGCGTACCGCCCTGTGGATCCGTCCAGGTATTTTGTATCACATATGGACAGCCTTTCCGAAGGAGGACCCCCACCCCCCTGGATCCAGTCGGTGAAACCTGAGTGAGCAACCATTTGACACCCCTTCATGTTGAGGGGCATGCAAGAGTTACCAATTAAGTGGGTTTCCTGTAGTAATATCAAATCAAGCCCATGGCGGTGGACATACTGCAGCACAATACCTCTCTTAATTTTGTCTCCTAACACGTTGACATTCCAGGTGACAATCTTAAGTCTCTGACCTTTCGCCATTTGTCACAGATATCAAAAGTACAGTATTCATGGAGGACATGTTGCATCCCAGGCCCTCCCCTGCCTCCAACTGAGCGACCCCCGGACTTTCAAAGACAACCTCATGATACTGGATCTTTCCTGCTGCCACTTGAACATAGAAACCAATCAAACCGTGCCTATATAAGCAATCACTTTGTCTTGCTGAAAAATATCCCCCAAAAGCACCCCCCAACCAATTAAACTCAAGATTACCCTTAGCCCAATAAACTCCCTGCCTCCCTGCTTAACGGGACTAGAACCGCCCGCCATCCCCAAAATGCAGAGTGCCTGTCGCCCACCCATAAACAATTCCGGGGAACATGAGTAGCCCCACTCCCACCTCTTCTACCATTATACAGACAGTTCTCCGCTCCCCAGCCCGACCCCTACCCCAAAAGAAAAACGGTATACCACACAGAGACCCGGTACGTTCATCATTAGATGTCAAGTGGCACCCACATTGTCAATAGTATTGCAGCAATAAGTCCTATAGGAAAACCATTCCCCCTCAGAACAGCCAAACCTGTTGAACGATCATGGCAATCAGCAACATAAGCAACTTATTCAAATGTTAGGGCAATCCCAGAGTCTAAACAATCCCCATTACATAAGCATCAGGAATCTGCCCCAGTATCCCTTCCAGAACTAGATATATATGATCTCATGTTCGGGAGAGCAAGGCGCCAAGACCATGAGCCAATGAGTTTGTAAGGGCGTTAGGAGGCCATTGCCAACCCCATACAGTCTTACCAACCAACGGATCAGCATCCTCCCATATGTCCCATATGTCCCTGGGAGTCAGAGTCAGAATGCGGAGGAGATCGTCTCTGCTGGCGCCAGTCCGCGTCACAATCCGCTGCCGAAACTGCCTTCTTTCCTTTCTTTTCGACCGTGGACCAGCCTTCAATCCAGTCCCAGGCCTCTTCAGGGCGAGTGAAAAACCATGAATTTCCATTGGCTTCCACTCGTAACTTGGCGGGTAACATAATTGCATACTTGACTTCTTGGTCTCGTAGGGCCCGCTTCACCTCTAGGAAACTTCGGCGCTGTTTCTGCACTCTCAATGTGAAATCTGGAAAGAACATGATCTTACTGTTGTCCAGGGTAAGTGGTGGGGCCGTCCTTGCCGTTTGCAGAAGAACATCACGTCTCGAAAGTTAAACACCCGCGCCAAGAGCGGTCGAGGGGTCGCCCCTGGCCTCGGACGACCCCTAGGCACTCGGTGAGCTCTTTCAATCGTGAAGCATTTGGAGAGTCCTCTGCGTTGTAAATGCTTAAGGACCAGGTCCTCCACAAAAAGGTCTGCCGCCTGCCCCTCTGTGCATTCCGGAATGCCAATAATGCGAATGTTGTTCCGTCGCATTCGACCTTCATAGTCGTCCAGCTGCAGGGCCATCGCCTCGTGAGAAGAGCGGAGGTCAGTCATTTGTTTCTTGAGCAGGGTGGTATCAGTAACCAGTTCCTTAGCAGTGTTCTCTACCGTCCCTACCCTTTCTGCAATTTTCTTCATGTTCTCTCAGATCAGTGCCACATCTGTGGCCACTGTGTTGATTCGCACCTCAAGGGAGGTCCGTATCGCCGTGATCGCCTCGAGTAGATCCTTATTCGATGGTTCCGTGGCGTCTCCCGGTGTCACTGCCTCAGTTCGGTCTTCGGCCTGCTGTTTCTGCCAGGCGAATTGCTCTAGCTTGGTCTGGGTCGTCGACCGACTATTATAGCCGGTCGCCATTGTATATTGCCACGGGAACACCACCACTGATCAAGGCGCCGCTGCTACTCCCCGCCGCCTGCAGTGAAAACCTTCACCCGGCCTGTAGGTTTTCGGAGGAAGCACCCCACACAGCGGGGTATCCAACTGGGACCGTTGCGTAATACGCGTAGCAGGAAAGTCAATACACACCAGTTTCCCAGCCGTGGACGGCCGGCCGAGGGTCAGGGCCCGACTCCCTCAGTCATGAAAATCACTTCGTAACTGACAACATCTGCATCAAAGGAATGGAGGTTGCTGATTCTTCAAAAATACAGAAAATGGAGTCATCGGTCTGCTTTAGATGGAGTCAGGCCTTATGGCCTTTAAGTCAGCAGGACAGGAGTGCCAGCCACACCAGATGAAGGCAAAGAATTTACTGGACACTGGGCTGAGTGACCTGCGGTCAACTGATTCTGCCTGCCTCGAGAAGGCCTCAGTGTCCTACCACCTCAGCTATGAAGCGGGAGTTGGTGCCCCTGAGCAGTGGATAAAGTGTAGACTCCTCCTTTGCACAATCACTTCCCCACAGCTAACTCTGATTTATGCTTGCTGCTGCCATCTTGCCTCCGGGAGCCAACCCGGCCATTCCTGGTGCCTCCTGCTGTGTCCTATCCCTCTACGAGCTCTGGTTAGCAGGCCTAGAGTGTCACAACCCCAGGAATGACCTACTGCAGCCTCAGGCGGACCATGCACCAGTTTCCAAGCATCTGGCTTGGCACCACAACAATCCGTATCCCGCTTTAAATAACGGAGGTTGCACGCACCTCGCATACTTTCTTCGGGCTGCATGCAGACAGAAGAATAAATCCCCAGGCCTGTTGACAGTAAAGTCGAATGACACCTGTGTGAATATTTTGTGTCACGCACCTTGGTGAGGAAGGGTGATGAAGGATTTAGTGTGCTGATCCAGAGCCTTGGCTGATTGTGGCTGCCATCTTCGGTGGTTAGGCCACACTCTCCTGAAAGAACTCTTTGGTGTTTTTAGGCCTATGTGGTCGAGCATCTAATATGGCTACAAAAAAAACTAGGGAAAACTAAAAGAGCCCGTCAAGTATGAAGATTTTCCATTCCTAGACGGGGGAATCTGTGCAATGGACAAAGAGGTCAAATTGTAACATCATTTGTTCTAATCCAAAGACCACTGAAATGCTCTAACTACATAAGTATGTCTGGTTTCATAAATGTGGTGCCAGCAATCATTATAAAAAGAAAACTACAAGAACTCCTACAATGTACTAAAAATTACCCACTGTGGTTTGAAAACAGCTTATGTGCAACGATTTAATACATCAAGTTCAGTCGAACTGTGTTCATACTTGACTTTTAGTGAGTCCATTCTCATGCTCTAGATAACACTTTGGTGAAAAAGCCCCAATCACAATCAATAAGAACTTTTGTTCAGAAAGGTCAAAGCAAAGGAAGTGGTATAAATGTGATATTTTTATTTACCACAAACTGAATTTGCTTCTTTTTGCTTCCCACTTCCCCTTCTCCTTTTTGAAATTCGCACTGTCAAACAGTTTATTGCAACTAAACATTTTATTAATTTCACTACTTTTATCTGACAAGGGCGACGTTTGAGCAAAATGTTTTAAAAACGTATGTTGGAACTAACATGGTAGTAAGCAGTTTTATGCATACTGCTTTACAACATAGTGCAGCAGAGTCATTCTTCCATCTCAGGGTGCAAACAGGGTCTTGTGTACTCAGCAAGTGAACAAACATTTGCGTAATATATCTGGAAGTGTACACTATGTAAGTGGGTGATCAGTGAAAATACTGCAGTAAAACAATTTGCATCAAGACCTTTGATTGATGTTACTGTTGGAAATCTTTTTATGCTCTGAAGAGGTAATTTTTGGCAGACAAAATGCCAAATTGTCTTTTTCTGGCTAACTATGCACTGCTTCACTGGCCAGGTTCATCAAAGCTGCATACAGACAAACAGACAGTGTGGTGGGGTGACATTGCAAGCGCCAGAGGCCATATTCCACAAAGTGCACCAGAATTGCAACAGACATTTGCGACCGCTTTTTTATGCAATTGGGGAACCTTTGTAATACAGAAGTGATTACAAACAGGGGCGTAACACAGACCCCTGCATATCCTGTGGCACAGGAGGGCCCCAACTCTCGAGAGCGACCCCAGCCATTCAAGAGGGCCGCCACTGAGCCCATGGCCAAGGAATATCTGTAAGATATGGGAACTCTTGGGCCTCTCATCACATTCTGCATCGGGGTCCCATCATTTTGTGTTACGCACTAGTTGAAAATGCTTCTTCATCCTCTTCCGTAAAATGGATCATATCACTGCAAATTTTGTCTCATGTAAATGAGGGAAAAGCTTAGCCTTTGCACCTGTGCTATATTACATAGTGGGCGGAAGGGCAATCGCTGCTTGCTTGCCACATCCAAGGTGCTGCACAGTTGAAATGAAACGAAATGAAATGAAATGAAAAGGACATTTGTAAAGCGCATGGCTACCAGAAGGCCTCCCAGCGCTAGTAGTTGTTGTAGTTGTTGTAGGGGTCTCTGAATGCCTATAAAACTAAAGCCAGGTCTGCTACTTGCAGTGAAAGGCCTGCCTTTCACTTACACAATGCTTCAGTGCAGATGCATGTTTACATCTGCAGAAGGAATAACACATTTATTCTAAAGTATCGCACAAGGCTGGTCTGCACTGGGCAGCCCCAATCATGGCGGAGCCAGGCATATATTTGGAATATGTGCCTGATAATGAATAGGAGGGCGGACTACATCCATGGTATGGGCCTTGTGCTGCACGCACAAAAATAAAGGAGAAAAGTAAAAATAAAATCTCCACTTATCTCAAACACATACCACTGCTCTCTAAAGTATAGTTGTCAGTTATCTACTGTCTCCACACTTAAGGGTGTGCTAAGTGGCAGGCAAACTTTACAACTTTGGGACTGTTAGAAATGGGGGTCTCTAGTTGGCAATGGTTTGCACCTATGTCCTAATAGGGGCCCATCTTTCAGGTCAGGGTAAGGAGGAAACACTTCCAAAATAACTCCTCCGCTCCCACAAGGTAGTTTGGCATGAGCAGACAGGCTTATCTTAAAGGCAGTGTATAAAACATTTGTGCACACATATAGTAATACAGTGACAACACTACAAATGGACATCACACCAGTTTAGAAAAATAAGTAATCTTTATCTAAACCAAACAAGACCAAAATGACAAAAATCTAACATACAATAACCAAAATATGACTTTTGGAAGGTAAAAACAACTCTGTCCATAGCAAACTATAGATGTAACTCTTTCAACACAAAGTACCTTGGATGTGTCACAATCATAAACAAAAACAACTGCAGGGAAAGTGATGCGTCGGTTCCTTACGCCCAGGGAAGGTGATGCCTCTGTCCCTTACTGCCACGCAGGGGAGGTGATGAACCGGTTCCTTACTGAAGAGGAGGTGATGCATTGGTTTCTTACTGTGCAGGGAGGTGATGTGTCAGTTTCTTACTGTGGCCCCGGCATTGACTTAGACTTGGCGCCCTGGTGCGATGTGTGTGGATTTGGAGATGCATCGGTTCTTGATGCGACGGCGGTGGCAAAGATGCTGCATTGATCTCTCCAGCCGCTGTCCCACGATGCGTCAGTTTGCAGTCACACAGCAGGGCCTGCGTCAGAATTGGAGCGGTGATATCGGACTTCGGAGATTGGTGCACGAGGTTCGGTATGCAGCAATTTCTCAAACAGCGGGCACGCGATACGTCTGTTTCTTCAGCAGCACGATGAAAATGCATGAGAATTCTTCCTGTACGGTGGCAATCCTTCAGAAACAGGTGCAGATGCGTCACACTTCTTTATTTGCTTCTCTTTTCCCAGCTCCCAGCAGCAGGAACAACCTCCAGAGGCCCAACACATGAACAGGCACCTCTTGGCAGGTCAGAACTCCCAGCAAGGAAGTTCAGGGAAGCTGGTGGCAAAGTCTTTGTGTCCAAGAGACTTCAGAACAGGAGGCAAGCTCTACTTCAAGCCCTTGGAGATCTTCTTCAAGCAAGATACACAGCACACAGGAAAGTATTTGTCCTCTCTGGCAGAAACAGCCACTGCAAGCCAAACCCAGCCAGCACACAGTAAAGGGGCAGCACTTCTCCTTCAGCTTTCTCAGCTCTTCTCCTTGGCAGAGGTTCCTCTTGAGTCCAGAATTAATCTAAAGTTCTGGGGTCTGGGACTCACTATTTATGTTCCATTACTATTTGTTCTTTTGTGACAGAGAGGCTCTGTGCTCAGTCAAAACCAGTTCTGTTCTCTCTGGTCCAGTTTCCCGGCAGGAGGTGGAGACAGCATTGTGTAAAGTAGACCCGGCACATTCAGGTAAAAATACATCTCCCCCTTACTCTAAATGCAGCCCTGGTCTATTCAGCCCAGCCCTGACTCATCCAGGAAAGGCAGGACACAGCTCAACCCCCCTCCCCCCAGTGGCTGTCTACAGTGAATACACATACACAGCCCCTGTCACTCCATAACCAGACAGTCAATCCGCAAACCAGCAGAGGCACACAGGATGGCTAAGCAAGAAATTACCCACTTTATAAAAGTGGTATTTTCAAACACACTGTATAAAAATCATATTTAATAAAAAAATATTCTGAGTTCAGGCACACTAAGCTCCATTTTCCCATCTTGTCCCAAAGGAAAGTTATACTTATAAGATGTTATAAATAAACTCCCATTGTATCCTATGGGACAGATAGCCTTTCAATAGTGAAAAACTAAATACACTGTATTTCACTATAATGACTTGTCACACACTCCAGGACATGTCCTACCGTTCCCATACACTTCACCCTGCCCACAGGGGTACCTTGGGCCTACCTTAGGGCTGACTCACATGTAATAAAAGTGAAGGTTAGAGCTTGGCAAGTGGGTGCACTTGCCAGGTCAACATGGCAGTACAAATGTGCCTACACACTGCGGTGGCAGGTCTGAGAGTCTTTTGCAAGGCTGCTTCTGTGGGTGGCACAATCAGTGCTGCAGGCCCACTAGCAGCATTTGACTTACAGGCCCTAGGCACACACAGTTCACTGTACTAGGGACTAAGAAGTAAATCAAATAAGCCAATTATGGAAACACCAATCCATATTAACAATGTACACAGACAGCGTATGCACTTTAGCACTGATTAGCAGTGGTAAAGTGGCCAGAGTCCTAACACAACAAAAACAGGGTCAAAAACAGGAGGCCCAAAAAACAGAAAGACTGGGGATAAACTGGCTGGAAAAGCCAGGTCTAACAGAGCCGTTTTTGCTTTGCTACATTCATGGAAAGATTAAGACTTTTAAAACGTGTTGGATATGTACTTAATTAACTCTAAAACACACAAGATGATGGACGGAATGTTGCACATTGGCAAAACATTCACCCCCAGTCACAGATCTGGGTTTAATCCATCGTTATTTTGCTCAACACGCCACTCCAGTTCAGACATGGCCATATGCAAATCAGTCTTGACCCTGTGCCTCATGGGAACAGTCCAGCCCGAACTGCCAAGCCATGTCTTCCCTGGACCAGAATCAAGCATCCTAGGACCGGTTTCGGGGTCTCACCCCTCTTCAGCCAGGATAGCTTGACTCCAGTGGCGTAGTGAGCACGGGACCCACGTCTGGGCATACCCTTCCCACATAGGGCGAACAGCAAAACACACAAGATGATGGGTATGCCCAGACGTGGGTCCCGTGCTCACCATGCCACTGGAATCAAGCTATCCTGGATGAAGAGAGGTGAAACCCCAAAACTGGTCCTAGGATGCTTGTTTTCAGTCCAGGGAGGACCTGGCTTGGCAGTTCGGGCTGGACTGTTCCCATGAGGCACAGGGTCAAGACTGATTTGCATATGCTGGGTTCAAACTGGAACAGCATGGTGAGCAAAAAAAAGATGGATTTAGGCCCAGATCTCTGTACTGGGATGAATGTATGACATTGTTCTGCATTCAGTCCATCGACTGTTGTTTCTGCACTTACTTAACTCTAAGCAATGATTCTACAGAAGATACACTTTGCAGATGAGAGTTACGGTGTCATTTCTACACCAGTAGAGAGCCCGCCGTCCTGCCGGGTCGGAGGGGGCCATAGCCTTTGCTCCTCGGAGTAGGGGGGAGGGTGGAAGTACCACCCACCAAATATATAGATTCCAAAATTGCAGGCGGAGAGCTTTGCGCTTTCAGTGGCTCCACCAGAATCACTGAACTTTTCTCCAGCAGGGAGTTTGATTCCTGCGCGTAGAAGCCATTGCTTGATTTAGATAGCCGGGACCTCAGTGCTTGCATAGCTATCCAAGGTGCAAGGTGGGGAAATCTAGTAACAGTCTGTGGTGGACAGGCTGTCAAAGCTGCTATTCCCCGCAGCGTAGCCAGCTGACAAAACATGTGGCCCCCCACCTCTAGCAGAGGTGGGGAAACTACCAGTTCGGTCGGGATGGGGCACTGCTGATTTACAGCAAAGCTGCCCCTACACCGAAAAATACTCCTAAAGAGTTCATCTTTTCATGTAACTTTTCTTGCACAAACTTTAAATGCCCCCTTAGTGTTCTTCTCTTCCCCCGTGCACTTGTGCACAAAAAAGCTCCACGAAACGTAAACTTGAAGTGAAAACACTGCAATATATTTTTCACCATTGAAGTAAAGTCCAAAAATGCAAACAATGCACATCACACTCTGCAGATCATGTTTGCACTTTGCTGACTTCTGGTATTGTGAAAATAATCTTGATATACACCCAGTGGTCGAGGTGGGCGGGATCGGCAGGGCACGGCATGCCCCTACTTCTTTAATTCTATAGCTTCTGTTCTCCAACTTTTTTATTTTGAACGTGCGTCCCGGGACGTAAGAAATATCCAAGGCCTGCAGAGAAGGCTCAGCATTAGTGGCTGTTCGGGTACGGGCGGGGAGCAGGGAAGGAAGAGGTCTCCGTCTCTTGCTTCCTGCCCAGACAAGACAAGGAAGGTGTCCGCTTCTGCTCTGCTGCTGGCAGCTGCCCCGTCCCCACCCACTTTCTTACTCCGATTCCCTCTCTGTCTGTCTAACTCCTCCTCACTTACCGAAAACCATGACTCAAGAAATGGTTCTCACCCTCTCTTTCTTCCTGTCGTTCATTTATTCTGCGAAATGGATGCAAAAAAGAAAACTTTTGGTGGAAATGCCGTTTTTACATTTTTCTATTCCAAAGTGCAGCCTCTGAAATAAAAGGTTCATAATATGAAAAATCAATTTAAAAAAACAAGACGGAGTGTTCTTAAAGTGGATAGATCGGTTTTATTCAAACCCCAAAAACATTAGCGTCACTTTACCGAGTTTGCCAGTGAAGCCCTGTTTCCCCGGGTGGGGAAGTGCGCCAAACCTGGAGGTACTGCAATACCTGGTTGATGGGTGCATTGGAAAACAAAATGTATACGGCGACTTTGTGTTCACGAATGTGGTCTTTTTAAACCATACTGCTTACGTTTTGTAAGCATATAAGCAGTGGACATTGAAATGGGTCCTTTCTGGGCCCTGTAATTTTCAGGCAAAAATAGTCGTTGATTTCTGCATAAATGTAAAAGCGTTAAGTTCACCATGTTGTTTCTGCTTACATTTTGCATGCTTTATTTATTCTTTCATTCCATGTGAGTGTTTGCTTTTTCCAGAATGTTGTTACTTTTTCTTTTCGACAGCATATTGCTCTTGCCTAGTGCGTAATTTGAATTGAGTTGCATCCAGTTGTTTATAGCAGGTCAAATTGGATTGTAGTTGAAAGCAGTGTGAATTTCTCTCAGTGGAGCAGTATGGTGTTCAGTGAGGGAGCGGATGTAGCACTGTGGTCAGAGCTGCCGAATTTAGAACTGGGGAACCAGGTTCAGCCTTCATGACCAGTCCACCAGACCACTCTCCTGAGGGAGCACATTCCCATGCTAGACCTTAGAAGGCCCTGCAAAACCGGAAAAGCCCTGGTGTCTTAGCACCAGTAGGTGGACCCGAGCAGTGGCAAGTGTGGGTTCACCTTGAAGGCGTGCCCACCACAATCCATACTGAAGTTCACCTCCAGTCTTGTGGGCAGGCCTACGAAGTAGCAGACCCTAGAGCAACAGCGACTGTCACTGAGGTCCCAGGACCCCTGAGAAGAGCTGGCTCCAGGGCGGTGCGACCGGTGTGACTGCAACGGGTGCGGACTTTGAGTGGGGGCGTTGTAAATTATGGTTTTAAAAGCACTTGCTGCCTCCTTCCTGGCCTACAACAATTTTCGGCAATAATAAAAATGTCATGATAACTCCAGTGAATAAACTTCTTCCTAGAGAGAGATCGGAGTTTTGTCTAGTGGAAGTTTTGACTCATGGAAAGATAGCGCAGAGGGTTAATGTGCCTGCTGCAAAGAAAATGTACCATGCACATCACAAAGTGCACATATTGTAAATAGGTCAGTGGGTTACAGCTTTTGTCAGTAAGATCCTTTTGTTACTTTCTGTTTATAAGTTTTAAATTCTGAGTTTGTGTTTCTCCAGATCAATCACTATTAAACTATACTGCCTACTAATATGGTTGTCATGTGACTTCTACACCTTGTAGTCCTTTGTCTTATGTAACATTTCCTATACAGTGATTTACACACGTAAAATTGATTGTCTCTGTGTATATTGCTGATGACAGAAACTCCATGGCTCGGAAACAAGTGGCTTGTGCTTCCATTTTTAAGCATATTTGGGACATTATGTGATTAGAAACATATCCCTCTTTGTGAATTTATTTTAATGTCAATAACTCATATTAATCGTTAAATATTCATGTGTATCCATTGGTTGAATTACATAACATAATAAGCTGTAACTGGTCAGTGACATGCCAAACAAATACTAAAGATTGGGATGTTTTGCCAACCCTGGCCACACCTCTAACACCGCCCACTGACCCCATCCTCGGGTTATTCCCGCCCTCTGATTCTCCGCCCACAGTTCCCCTACTTTTTTTACCCCACTTCAACCACTGTATACACCCCATACACTGGCACTGACTGGCAAGGAAACGGTAGAACCTCTGGAAATGGTGAACAACAGCTCATGAGTATAGTTTCAATGGTTGAAAAGAGTTTGCATACTCTGAATTTTGACCCCATTCTAATCAAGTACCCTGCTGTTAACAGGAGACGGGCACTCTACCCCAGCCACAGAACGACGCCACAGTACACATCCTCAGTGTCAGAAACCAGGCTTCCGGAGAAGCCGCCTAGCTGTAATTTTGTATTTTTAATCTGCGTCTTTCTTTGAGCACTTTCGGTCAATTTCGGCCTGACTCTTCATCCTTTGGTAAGTTCACTTGCCATTCACATTTTGCACCGCCCACTACAGCCAGCAGGCATGTGGGGCAGAGGGGCAGTCCGCTGTAGCCACGAAGTGTACGAACTGTGAGCGACTGCATTTTACCCTTGCTCATCCTCAACAATGTAGTCCCCATTCACGAGGGAGAGAACAAACACCGTGTGCAAAAGAACAATGATATAGCATCCTGTAATTACACCATCATCTTTTGAAACTGGCAGCCCATCCATCATGCAGCTGATGGCACCTACGAAAGAACGATGCTACCCTTTAATCATGTCAGAGCCTCTTCCCTGACTTCCTGCTTCCTGCCCAGGCAGTACGCTGTCTGTGTGGAACGTGGGGCTTGCTGCCATTAATTCAATCTTGCCTCTGGAAAAAAGGTTTCTCATTGCTGGGGGGACCACCTACTGCCCACTCACACTGCCCGAGGAGACTTGGAACAGGCATTTTCATGTGTGTTACCGATTCGATTCATAAACACACATCACACACACAATCAAGGCTAAAGCTACAACACAACATATTATGACAGTCCTTCAACTATCAGGGAAAACCCCATTACAAAGGGCAGACATTCCAAAAACTGGTTAAGCCCTCTATTTAATCAAAATGAATACAGAGGGCACTTAATCCCCACACAGACAATGTGGCATTCTTCGTCAGAGGGTCCGTCTGCTCTTCACCAAAGACAGATGTCTTGATGTGCTGCGCACGAGGACCATAGGGTTTGTCTTCTTGGATATTTATTTAAGCTAAGTTAGAGTTTGTCGACCTGTGTGACCAGCATCAAACACACGGACTAGAAATCAAATTATGTATCTCTAAACTGATCTTCTGCCAGTGCTATGTCTTGACTTTCCACTGTTTCGTCTTTCCTGATTAGATTTGGATCGTCTTTTTTCATAAATTACTAGCGCAGCGGTTTACCCTGGCCTTTTCTGCATTATGGTGGTGATAAAGTTGCGTTGACATATTCTTTGTTCCTTCCTAGATATTATTTCAAATGTAATTTGAATTTAAATTTGTATTTATTAGTGCTTAGTTTATTTAGATGTTTCAATGTTGTACTGCACCTCTGTGCCCTTGTTGCAGGGATTCTGCTTATACACAGAACTATGCGCAGAACCCCGGGACCTCAGTGAATTGTGGTGTACCAGAAACTCACCTCAGAACCCAGAACCCAGTATCCGGCTAGCATAAGTGTCCCATTCGTTATCCGAGATTTAGCTCGGCGATCCCAATGAAAAGACAACCCAGAACAAGCGACTCAGTATACTCTCAGGAATGGTGGGAATCGGAAATACCTGTTCGTATATTATTCTCACATCAGTCCACAACAATAATCAACAGAGACACGGTGTAAATAAAAAGAGTTTATTTTTATAGACCACGTGTCCTAAGATGCAGTACTTTGGCTAATACAAGCAGACAAATGATTAAAATCAAAACCATCAACATAGTTACAATACCATAGAATATAAAAGGGGTGATCATATTATAATGACAGTGGATACTACCACCTTCCCTTTACTAAGAAGCTAATATTATTATTATGCTAATAGAAGGTCTCTTAGGCTTGAATAGGGGACCCCATACCTCAAAGATCAGCTTAGTGAAATCACATCACAGGAGCATCAGGAGTCTTCTCGCAGGAAGGCTCGTCTTCGGTCTGAATAATAAACATGATGTCTGTGATATTAAAAGCACCAACTTTCAGGTATTTGCAGCTGCGCGTGTGTTATGGCTAAATAGTGGGTCGATCAACCTAGAGTGGAAAACATGCATTGTGTAATAATCCAGACTGTTTGTCACACCATGTACAGACCAAGGTCGCTGCGCAGAGCTTGGGATGGTAACAACAGATTGCTCTCGTGTGAAGCAAGTCTCGAGTCAGCAGTTTGTTTAAGAAATAACATGTAAACGCAGTGTCGTGTGCAAAAGCAGAAAGATGGCTTTCTAACCTCTAACGTGGTTATGCTAACTTAACAATGTATGTGCGTATTCAGGGAGAACTCACTACATGCCCCCTTGATCGAAGCACTATTTAATAGGCGAGAAAATAGAGAACGCAGAGTTCAGTTTCGACAGAGCAGAACAAGGCGTAACCAATCCAAAGTTTCAGAATGCGCTAAAAACTGAAACGACGAAAAAATAACCAGGGGTAAAAAATGCAAGTAAAAAAAACTCAAAACGACCATCAGGAAGAGAGCCTCTAGCACAATCAGAGGGCAACCGGAATGTTCCTCCAAATAGCTCATAGCCAAGAAGTCGTAGGCAGCCGCTGAGACGTCCCAATTACCCAGGATACCATGCGCCGCACCACAGGCCATAATCCGGACACCAGAACAGGCCAACTCGTGAGACACTAAGGGTCTCATTAGTCGATCGAAATCCGGCACAGGAGACACCGTGTTGGTCAAGCACAAATCCAGAGGCCATTCAAAGGGACAATCCAGGCAGTGAAATACAGGTTGCACGCAGGTGAAGTAGGAATACCTGAAGGATAATCCATATGCCAGGCTCAAAGTCGCCAATGGCAGAGTACCATAAAAGTCAAGCATCCTATCACGAAGAAGATGCAGACGGGACAGGTGCTCGTGTGGCACAGAAAGAGCAGCCATTCCGCAGCACGAAAAGTAAAAGCAGCACACCTGCCACCAGCGCCAGAAGCAGCGGAACACCACCAAAGATGCTCGAGAAAATCGAATGAAAAAATGCCGGAATCACACCAAAAATAGTTTGAAAAGAGGTCACGAGGCCTGAGCCCACAAGTTTAAAAAAATGAGCCAGGCCCGTTGTGGACGAGGCATTGAAAATAGTTTGGATCAAAGCTCCGAAATGGAGGGGGAGGTCAGTATTCAAAAGCGCCTGTACCTCAGTGCGCGTATTAGCAACGTGAAGGACAAATGTTTCACGAGAGGAAGTCAATGGCACCTCTTTTTGGGACAATAGAGCTCTTATTCTGCTCAACTTGTTGAACTCTGCTTTCAAGGTTGGAATTGAAGGCCAGATGGAAACATCCAGCCGCCCATGCGGGGGTGGAAAGAGAACATTATTGCAGCGGACAACTTTCTGCGATACAGTTACTATGTATGGGATTCCCACTAACATCCCGCAGCAAGCTTCATTATTCAAAATTAAATAACTACCGTTTGCAAGCAGCGTGAAAGAAGGCGTAATCACAGGCACTGGGACACCCCGTAGGACGCAGGCCAAATTCGGGGCTTGTACATTGCATGCACCGTGTAATTGAATGTGCCTACATACCAAGGAATGATCCGGTGTCGTGGTACATTCCTCACCCTTCACATAAACCTCAGTTCCGTCCCTAGTACATCTATACGTAAAGGGGAGGGACCAAACCTCATGTATGAAAGCGGTGCCCAGCTGTTCATATCTACCCAGAGCACTATGTTTCATACAAGACGTAAACTTAAAAAGCGCGAACGGCAGAGTTATCAATCCGTGTACAAGCCACGTGGCCGAATTGATTTCCGCCACAGAGAAAGGTAACGGTTCTAATTTTTCAATATGTAACAATGAATATGTAGCATCTTTCATGGACATAAATCGCTGTTTATCAGTAAGGTTAAAGGGAAGGAATAACGATGTAGTGTTCAGATAGTCCCAAGGGACCCTCCCTGCCTTTAACGTCTGCAACGTCCATGCAAACTGCATAACAGAACGCAACTGGTTTTGACCATGATATAACACAGACATATCATCATGCACAATATCAACAACTGACGAAACAATATTATCTAATGTATAAATTCTAGAAGAGAGAGTGCTAATGCTATTATCTATAACGGCCAAAACCTTTTCCATGTTTGCTTGGTCAATAGCTCTCAATCTGGAAGCCGCATCAATTTGCGACAATTTCCACACTTCGTTGTAAATAGCATACGCCCACCTTTTGGTTCTGCCACCCACAGGACCTTTAACAAAATCATTCAAATCTATTTTGTCATGTAACTTTGATAAATGAACTTTGACAGAAGCCAAGGTGGAGTGTTGCAGCCAGGATTGACATAACTTTCCCACAGAGTATGTAGTTACAGTATGTGACGACTCAAACCGAGGGTCTACGCGTTCCTGAGTATACCCCGGTTTCAGTCCCAGAAAACGACGTTGACAGGTGTCTGAACTGCTTTGCCAAACCAACCAACCCTCACTATTAAATTTCGAAATATTGAAAGATGTATTTGAAACTAATGATTGCAAAGCAGTAAGGGACAGATCTGTGTGGTTATCCCAATTGGGGTAAGCGCCCAGATCCGGCACAGAAGGTGACTTTAATTGTTTAGAAGTAGCCAATCCAAAACAGGTGGTTTGGAAGATGGATGAGTTTAAAAATAGAATATGATTTGGTATAAGACAGGCACGATGTAAAGCCTCTGTACCCTGAACCTGCCACGGTTTGGAACCCCAAACCGACTTAAGATCAATAGTAGCCTTCCATAGATCATAACCTTTGATTGACAACTCGTCCATAAAGGACTTAGAATAAAGTAACTTTGTGTGTGTCAGTCGAACCTTTGCGGCAGACTCAGGCAGCACCTTAAAATAAAATGCCGCCGGGTTGGAAACACTGAAATCGGTAAAATAAGAATACTTATTAACTAGGGTTTGTGAACTCCCGAAAGAGGGAGTAGGACAGTGTTCCCATTGGTTAAAATTTACAAAATTTCTAAATGTATTTGTTTTATGCAGGAAGTGATTGCCATAATGTTGAAAACAATACTGTTCCGCATAATTAGCCGCATTTTCATATAAATCTTCAGCATCAAAAGCGGCATAATATTTCAAATCTGAAAACAATGATTCAATGGCGTGTACATCCCAATCATCAGAACGTATGTTCTGCCTAACCACATCACCCATCGAAATACGAAATACATTAGGTACATTAATGACCTCTGTAGGCCCATGAATTTGGAATTTAACAGCATCCCATGCGATTCCATCCAAGACGGGCCAGGCAGTAATATTCACAAAAGTCTGGTCCCTTTTCATGATGTGGGATGAGGAGTGGGGGGCCAAAGTTCCATTGATAAGTCTAATTGTCGATCTCTCTTTGAGATAGTGGCCATCCACCAAACGGAAAAAACTATCACAAATCCAATTGACATAAACAAAAAAATAGCAAAAAGCATCAACCAGATGTATGTCCAAGGGGCAATCAAAAAATGTCTCTTAAACCAGCTGAAAAAAACAGCAATGTTCGATGGGGGAGTTGAAGGCAATGAGTTAGTGTCAAAGGAGAAACGGGACTGGCCAAGCGCTGTAGATTGTAAAACAGGCGAAGGACCACGTGTAGGATAAGCATACTCAGTCTCTTCGGGCAAACCACCAGCCGGTGGTATCAACAAGGGATCAGTAACTGATTGCATCTCGATGGCAACATCAGGCGAGGTGTTAGAAGCAAGAGTCAACATTGAATTTCTTTGCATCGTCTGGCATGAAACTGCTGGAGTCATACTAAGAAGTATCGGCCACTCGCTGAAGTTTGACATTGTCAATAGAGATGTACCTTTTCTCGTTGCGACCAGGGAGTGGAGGTAAAATGACTGTTCTTGTACCCTGCACTCCAAGGACCGGAACTGGTGCACGATAAGAGGGGCCGAACTCCTTCTTGTTCTCCACCTTCTCACGGACCAGGTCTCCAACTCGGGGTAGCCAGCCGACTACCGGAACCTGAACTTCAGCTTCAGATGTGGAGGGCAAGTGTTCCTTCGAAAGAGTGTCTCTGGCTTCTTGTAGAGTCTGCAAAACAGCACAGCGATCATCTACGTCAAAGGGTGCGGTCGACGCCGCCATGTCTAGACCATCAAGGTCTGGGACAAACATTCTGATTCCGAAGAGCATCATGTACGGGGTCCGCCCACCCAAAGACCTTCTAGGGAGATTATTAAGTGCACGTTGGACGTTATACAAATGGGCTAGCCAGTTCCGGCCTGTGCCTAAAACACGTGCTGTCAATGATTGCTTTAAGTCACGGTTCATTCGCTCCACCACACTATTACCCTCAGGTCGGTAGGGGGACGAAAATTTGACTAGGACCCCCAAATTTCTCATAGCCGCCTTGTAAGCCTTAGAGGCGAACGCAGGGCCCTGATCAGAATGGAAGGTACCACACGCAAAAGTTCCCACAAAGACAAGCAAATCCCTGATGACAGTCCGCGAGTCAGCACTCCTTTGTGGCCATACCCATAGAAAACGTGTGCACGAATCCACTGCAACCAAGATGTACTTGTACGCAGTATCAGAAGAAAAAGGACCGCAGTGATCCAAATAAACACAACCAAATGGTTTATTAGATATGTACAACTGTGTTTGTGGTGGGCGCGCAACAGTAGAAGGTTTAATCTGTTGGCAAATGTCACAATCAAGAACATAAGCGCGCGCTTGTTTATATAAACCAAACCACCAGTAACGTTGTTGTAGCAGAGATATTGTAGCTGACACACCGGCGTGGGCTGACGCCAACCCCTCGTGCGCAGCCAAGATCAGTGCTGGTCTGCAGTCCGCGTTGGGAATAATTCTGTCACCAACGTCGTTAATCCTCACTAATGGAACGTTATCAGGACTTAAATGATAAAAATAACGAGAAGGAAAACCCTTCGGGTAATCACTTCCCTTCTCTGTAGCAGCAATAGCTGCCAAGATGTCATCATCAATCTTACTTTTGGATCTTGTAACTGCTGCCACTAAGTATGTAGCCACTGCTGTTTTTGCTGCCTCGTCAGCCAAGCTGTTGCCGACAGCATGGACACCAAGTCGCTGGTGACCAAGAGTGTGAATAACATTCACGAGAGGGAGACGTTCTTTAAAGTCTGCCACTCGAACCCAAAGCGTTTTATGCTTAATTGTGCTACCTTTCGTGTCTCGATAATCATTCTGAGACCAGAAATGTAAATTGTCATTGTAGGACTGGACACAGTAGAAGGAGTCACTTACTATAAGAGTAGTGACTCGGGGATCAGCAAACTCTAGTGCAAGCACCAGAGCCCGAAGCTCCGCCAATTGCGCGGTACAATCACCCAATGACTGCGTATGCACTGCATCAGATTGGAATTCACCATTTACGAATGTACCTACGACAATTGCGCAAGCCGCTGAATAAGCGTGCTTCGATCCAATCGCGGGCTGCGCAGACCCGTCAGTGTATATGACACAATGGTATTCTTCGAGCGGGCGCAAAGACAGAGGTGCCGGATGAACGAATTCATACTGCAAGAACTCTTGAGTCTGTAATGAGGCATCAAAGATGTAAGTGACATCTGGCGACGTCAGTGTTGTGGCCCATTGTATCCACCGTGGATGCAAAGCTTTAGAATTTGGTACACTTGCCTTTGTCACTGCTTCTAAGGCAGGATAGGGTGTTACAACCAGAATCTGTTTCCCATGCGACAGTGCGCGTTCTTTAAGGATCGCCATCTGTACAGCAGTCAGAACTTTTTCGACCGCGGAAAAACGTAATTCAGCAGAGGTGTACAAGTGGGATTTGTACGCAATGGGGACTGTATCGCCCTCATTAAACGTCAGATACGTGAAACCCACGGCGCCTGGCACGATTCTTATTACCAGGTTAGTGCGGTTATCACGTGTCAGCAAATATTGTGAAGCAAGAAGGTCAGCCTGTAAAGACTGCAAAATTTTAGAATGTTCCAGCTGCCAGCTAGACTTCGAAAATGTGGGCTGTACCAAGGCGTAAAGCGGCTTGATACGCTGGGCATAATCAGGAATGTACGTACGGCCGAAATTCAGAAAGCCCAGCAGAGATTGTAATTTCTTTAGTGTCGTTGGTGCACTCAAGCATGCGCACTTCTCCAGAAAGTGGGGAGCTAACCCCTTCCCTTCATTATTGAGCTCGTAGCCCAAAAACAACACCGTATATTCCGCGATGTGAGACTTCGCAAAATTAAATTTGTAGCCATAGTCAGCAAAACTCACTACAATATTGTCGACTCGAGACAGATGCGGCAGCAGCTCATCATCCGTGAGGTAGATATCGTCAACATAGGAGTATGCCTCGGGGTCTATTCTTTCTAAGAGAGAAACCACGCGAGCGGAAAAGACGCCAGGGCTATTTTTGTAGCCCATGGCTAATCTCGTAAACTGTTTTTGTTTACCGCCCGATGTAAACGCTGTCCACTGGCTACTCAGTGTGGACAGGTTATGGCTAAAAAAGCCATTGGAAATGTCAAGTGTCGTTTTAAACCTTTTACGCATGAGACTGTCGACAAGAGCCGAGCTATGTGTATTTTGTACCGCGCAGGTCCGGCAATGGGAGTTTAGGTGCCGGTAATCCAAAACTAAACGGTACGAGCCGTCAGGCTTCGTTACAGTGAATAAAGGGTTATTCATAGGGGACACACAAGTTTCAATAACACCCTGATATTCCAATTGTTCAAGGATCGCCGCGACGTGGGGTCTAGCTTCACGACGCATGGGATATTGGGGCTGAGGCTGGGGCATAGACCGCAATGGAATCTCATGGCAGGGGGACAATCGGTCCCAACCCACCTGAGTACGATACACCGCTGGCGCAAGCGCCAGCGCCCACTCCCCAGCGTACACTTCAGCCTGGTCCTTAGGCACTGTGTGCGCAAAGGACGGGAGGATTACCTCCTCCCCTCTAGGAGCTTCCAAAATGAAGGCTGGGGAGCTTCCAAAATGAAGGCTGGGGGCCAATCTGCCTCCGCTAGGAGGATATCATAGGTGGTGGTCAGATTATCCCAAAAAATCCCTTTTATAGTACGTTGTATGTCACCCTCAATTAATAAGACTATTTCATAAAGTCTGTCAGGGGGAGCCAATCTGGTGTCAGCTGTTTCAACAGTAACCAATATATCAGTTGCTGTCACCGCCAGAAATGGACGCAGAGCTTGACGGACTATGGTAATTTCCGCCGCGCTGTCCAGGAGCGTCAGCGCCCATGTCCGGTTCCGAAGCTGTGTCCGCACTATCTGAGGCATACCTTGCCATCAGAGCCGCCACTTTCTTCTTCTGAAACGGGGGTCTTTGTCGAGCAAATTCGTCCTGCTTGCCTTTACCCTCAGTCTGTCGGGGTTGGTCACGCTGTTGTGGAGCACCCCGACCTTTGCCACCGCCTCCGCCACCGGACTGTGTAGCCGATGTTTCCTGTGAAGAACGAGGAGAACGCTGTTCAGAAACCTGAAATCTATCAGGAGACTTAATAGTAGCACGATCTCGCAGATCATAAGTGCGTTCACTACTTGACTGTACGGGAGAGGCAGGCCGAGAGCCCTGTTTCTGCTGCTGCTTTCCCTGTTGTTTAGACCGGCAATTTTGTTTTGGAAAATTTGGCCGGTCATCCTTACCAGAAGTTTCTGCCTTACCCTGCTGCTTAAAATCGGGAGTTTTGATCACAGGCTTAACTCCTAAAGAGCTACGACCTAAATCTCGGTATGCACCAGAGATTATTTTCGCAAATTCCTGCGGCTTGTCCTCTTCAGCAACTTTCTTCAGTTCATTACGAACCTGAAAGTGCAACGCATCACCCTTAAGGTTTCCCATTATCATGGTAGCCACCAGGCCAAAATCTCCGAGAAGCCGCATCCCTAACTCTATCGCAGACTCCGCTCCATGGTTCTCTTGAACACGTTTTATAACGGAGGGCAGCTGCAACATAGACGGAGTGCCAAAGCACTGCGCGTACGTTGCAGCAAAAACCTTACCCCAGGAAACACAATCATTCATATGGGGAACTAAGTCTTTAGGCAAACTAATGGTGAGGATGCTGTGTTTCTCCACAGGAGTTGTATGCGGATAAACCGCCTCTATTTGGTCGAATTTTTCAGCAAGCCAAAAGGGGTAATCATCCCTTGTGAGGGGGCGCTTGCCCATAACAGAATTAACCATAACAGGGCTAATGACCACCGCGTGACGATCATTAGGTTGTCCCGCACTAGCAGGCGCCCCCGCCTGTACAGTGCGCGACACATACTGCACTAACGCCCTATATACTGTTATAAGGGCAGTGTGTAGTACACGCAATTCAGCCATCGTCACCGTGAGGTAACGGGGATGAGGCGTAAATCCGGCTAGTACCGGCCAAGTGGCCCCCGCAATTGATAAAGGGCCCATTCTCGGCGGTATAACCATATGGGGGAGGGCGCCATTAAACCAAATCTGATGTTGCCAAGCAGATATTGGTATTTCCTGTGTCCTATACGGCGTATAGTTCGCTGGCACGGCAGTAGCAGTGTAAGAATGAAAGGTGTCATCATCCCCACTGACTGCCGGAATCGTCACCCAAGAGTAGAACAACTCAAACGGATAAGCCGCATCGGCTCCCACCACGAAGATGACGTTCATGCCCGCGTCCGGCACCCCATACTGCGTCAAATGACGTTTCAGAGCTGCACGGCTATGCGCCGCAATCTCTACCGACATTAGGACAAGCTACACTTCAAGTATTCAGTAGCACAAGGGTTCAATAACCTTTTTTATGATCAAGCTTGAAGGAACCTATATCAATAGAACTAGGTAGGTTTAAATCCGTCAGACTTGTTATCCGGAAACAAGAATGAGGGTGCTGTGGACTAAATGTAAGCACTACTAAGGCGTTTCAACTCATAGACCAAACGTTAGGTGCGCCATGTTGCAGGGATTCTGCTTATACACAGAACTATGCGTAGAACCCCGGGACCTCAGTGAATTGTTGTGTACCAGAAACTCACCTCAGAACCCAGAACCCAGTATCCGGCTAGCATAAGTGTCCCATTCGTTATCCGAGATTTAGCTCGGCGATCCCAATGAAAAGACAACCCAGAACAAGCGACTCAGTATACTCTCAGGAATGGTGGGAATCGGAAATACCTGTTCGTATATTATTCTCACATCAGTCCACAACAATAATCAACAGAGACACGGTGTAAATAAAAAGAGTTTATTTTTATAGACCACGTGTCCTAAGATGCAGTACTTTGGCTAATACAAGCAGACAAATGATTAAAATCAAAACCATCAACATAGTTACAATACCATAGAATATAAAAGGGGTGATCATATTATAATGACAGTGGATACTACCACCTTCCCTTTACTAAGAAGCTAATATTATTATTATGCTAATAGAAGGTCTCTTAGGCTTGAATAGGGGACCCCATACCTCAAAGATCAGCTTAGTGAAATCACATCACAGGAGCATCAGGAGTCTTCTCGCAGGAAGGCTCGTCTTCGGTCTGAATAATAAACATGATGTCTGTGATATTAAAAGCACCAACTTTCAGGTATTTGCAGCTGCGCGTGTGTTATGGCTAAATAGTGGGTCGATCAACCTAGAGTGGAAAACATGCATTGTGTAATAATCCAGACTGTTTGTCACACCATGTACAGACCAAGGTCGCTGCGCAGAGCTTGGGATGGTAACAACAGATTGCTCTCGTGTGAAGCAAGTCTCGAGTCAGCAGTTTGTTTAAGAAATAACATGTAAACGCAGTGTCGTGTGCAAAAGCAGAAAGATGGCTTTCTAACCTCTAACGTGGTTATGCTAACTTAACAATGTATGTGCGTATTCAGGGAGAACTCACTACACCCTTTGAGATCGGCTGCCCTGTGCCCAAAAGGATGTAAAAATAAACGTAATAAACTGTTAGATTAAATGATCTTCAAATGACTGGCTTTTGTCATTTAACTGAAATAGACACCAGTTGATAATCAAAGATACCGTCTAATTTCCTCCAAAAGTGACGCGCTGTCTCTTATTTATTCAATTTAGCGGCTGCCCTTCTGTTTCTATTTAGAACTGATGAAAACTACAATGAAAAGTCAAGTAAAGCAAATCGATAATACACATATAATACACGACTGTACCTCATTAACAATGTTATCAAACAAGGACATCCTCCTCCTAATATCTTCATTAGTAAAACTAAAAGCTTTTATGTCAAACATCCGAATCAACAAAAACGAACTGAATTTCTAATCGTGATGTTGAAGTAGGCTATCAGACTGTCTCCACCATGGATCAATCAAATAAAGTGTAACTGAGTTTTTAAAAATTGTCCTATAAAAGTATTGATTCCAGAATACTGGCTACAACAATGCTGTGAAGTATATATGCATAAGTGTAGATTTACTAATATTACCTCCAAATCTATATCCCTTGAAGATAAAAATATCTTCAAAGTACTCCTCAAGGTATATAATTCTGAATAGTAAATATATATTTACCTATATATTATCTTCGTGAAAATGTGGCAGTTGATATTCTGGAGTCAATATTTTTCAAGGTATATAGATGTGGAGTTAAGAATACTTGCACATATAAAGAAATATGTGTCATCGCAATGATGTAATTTAGGGCCCGATTACAAGTCTGGCAATCCGCGGACTGCCAAACTCGTGGTGGTGTGGTGGTGGCAGATCCAGTCACCGCCGCACTGGCGGTTCGACTGCCCAATTACGACTTGGGCAGCCAGACCTCCCTGGCATTGGAACAGTGGTCAGAGGCCGCTCTCTGCCTGCCAAGCATAATACAAGTTTCCCCTCCTCCAGGGTTAACATGAAGAATATTCCTCCATGAAAACCTTGGAGTAGAGGAAACAAAGGGGGCCCTACAGGGCACCTCTCAGCCTCAACCGCATGTGGATGCACACAGGGGGCATAACATGTGCCCCCCCTGTGTGCATGCACATAGGTTCCTGTACGGCATGGACTTTCGAGTCCATGCTGTGCAGGAACCTTGTACTGTGGTCCCATTGCAGTACCTTTTTCAAAGGCCTTTAAAAGAGGCACCCCCATGGGACCGCCACATCGCCCGCCTGCCAGACTGCTCAAAAGTCATATTCTGGCGGGCAGGCGGTGGTGACCTTTGGTGGAGATGCGGCACGGTGGTTTGCACCACCACGCCACAGCGCCGCCAAAAAGTAGTAATCAGGGCCTTAGTGTAATCTACAGAGTGATGTAATATGTGTGGCCATAAGCAGTCCAATACAGGGGTGCAACTTATAGTTAGTACGTTGAACTATAACTGGAGAATTTAAGTGTTTTTTTGTTTCAAAAGTGTTTCCGTATCTCATTTCAACACCTAACTGTAACGTCACTTTAACATTTTTTTTCAGTGAACTTCTGTGTTTTTTAATCATATTCATACTTGAGCACACACCCAGCCCCCTGATCAAACTACACCCAGCCCCCTAGGAGTGATCAATTCCCGCTGCGCAAGACCAAAGGCCATACGCTTTGGGGGGTGGCCAGAGGGCCTGACCTGTGATCAGCCCAGAACCTGTGGCCAACCCCCACTGTGCACAGCCACTGTGTTGCGTCCATGCCCTGCATCCAATCCACCATGGACACCACACCCCCTGAGGGTGCCCACCCCCGCTGCACACAGCCTTCAGCCTGAACAATGGCAGTTGGCTGCAGGGTTTGGTCTATGACCAGAGTCCTGTGATTACAGCTAGAACATTTTCTTCAATGTTGCGGCCAGACAATCAGATCATTTATTACCTTAGTACAAGCACTGGTACCACGGTACCAAACTGATCAACAGGAGAAAATGCTCCCTTGGCAATCAGAATGGGCTATTTTTTAATTTTTAGGTCAAGCCTAGTCAGTGCTTGCGCTGTCTCTTTGTGACATGTTCTATATACTTTGTGGGCTTACAGCTCTCCCATTGCTTTTCATTTGTTTCTTTCAGTGTTCTTTAAAATCCTTGCTTCCAAGGGGTTAATATTTCCTATTTGTCCCTCCTTTTTGTCGGTTGCTCACTTCGGCAGAGCAGCGCCCCATTACTTGTAGCCTTACACTTGTCCATTTTCTAACAAATATAAAAGGGACTACTTTTTCCTTTGTCTAAGAGCACCTCACACTAGCGTTTGATATTTTCAGTTGCTCTGAGCTCTGATGTCAGGCAGCCACTTATTTCCAGGTTTTTTTTTAGAGTTCTTGGCAGGGGGATCAATTTTCAATTTATCAAAATGAAAATGTTTTGTGATGGAAGGGTTGACAAAGTTTTTTGCATTTTCGAAAGCGTTGTGTAGTAAATAACATTTACTATTGCGTGCAAGCTGTCTCACTGTATCGGCGAGGGTAGTAAAAGACATAGAAAATGGACAAGTGCTTGCAACCGAGTCCATAGCAATGAAAACTTGGTGGCCATTTTAGAAACAAATTACCACCCCTACGTCACATCAAGCATAATGCTTTACGGGCACTATGTTTAAAGGGAGAGTTCATATAAGTTTTATGTATGAAGTCTTTATTGAATTAGTCATACACCACCAATGATGCAACAGTTTCCAATGGTCAGGTATTATTTTCCTGTTACGCACTGCCAATGAGCAGAGAGAATTGTGACCACAACTATTTACATTGATTCACAGCTACGAGCTGCCAATGTGCAGAGAAAATCAGTAATCTTACGATTTTCAATGAATATTGCCCCAATTTAAGACAGTGGCCGCATGTCATGAGTGATGACATCATTAAAGTCATGCGCCAAGACGAGGCCATCTTGCCTTCAAGCGTCTTGTCTTCTCGCAACACGTCAGGAAATCAGCTGCTCACCGCTGAGCTCATGTCGCTGAGCATGCCGGATCGCACCAATGAGCTGAATCGCGCAGACACCAACACAAGGTATTAGCTATTGGGATGCTTGTGACTCTGTGAACGTGTCGCTTTAGCACGAGGAGTATAGTCACTGAATTTAAAGGTAAAAAATAAATCTTACCTCTCCGGTTCGGCGCTTCCATCTTGTGTAGAAATACTCCGTTCAACGCCTTTTTTCTGTGTTCACCTGCACTTGCCGAACTTAGTTCAATACATAGCATTACTGTCAAAAATTCTTTGTGCGGCTTGACCCAAACACCCAAAGAGAATAACAAATTTTCTGTCAGGAGAATAACCGACAGCATCAATGGCTACCAAATGATTTTGAAACAGTCTAAACCATTCGGACCAAATAATCTCAGGGGAACCTGGTTTGCTGAGAAATGGAGGTGGGTGAGTAATTTGGGTAATTTTTTGAACATTAGACAAGTTGAGAAAAAAAAATGAAAATGTAAATACTTTATCAATGAATTATGTAAGTCGAATATGATGTATAAATATCACGTTCTATGTTAATGAATAACAATTACTGAAGTATTTCAACCACCATCGAGAAAAATGCTAAAACAATAACTTGTAATTATTAACACGATAACTTGTTAAATAAAACAAGGCGTGACTAAACTCATTTTACGGAGAGATCACATATTAGGGGAATTTAAATGATCCAATTTAACCTAAGTGTGGACATCACTGGAAAACAAACAAGGCGTTGGTAGAAGACTTGAATTAACTAGTTTAAATATGAGTTAGCGTGCGCATCGCTGAATAACAACAGATGAGCATGAAATTGAGGTCAGTGTACTCTTTAAGCATGCGCGTCGCTGAAAGGTAAATCAACGCACTGGTTAATCTTTATCTTTGGGCGTGTCTTGTCCAGAACTAAATAGCTGTTGCACAAATATAAATATATTTTAAACTGAAGCCAAACTCAAATGGACTCTTTCAAGCGTGCGCGTCGCTGATAATCAGATCGACGCGCTGGCTAACTTGAGGGAAATTGACATGTTCGATTCTGCGCTGTGTCTCAAACCTCAGGGAAAGACTGCAACAATGTATCAATGTACGGGAACAAGCGCCGTGTGTAAAATTTCCAAACAGCCAATAGCGAGGTGTCTCACTATACGCTTGTATAAACACGTACCTCTTCCGGGACAAACTCTGATGTACGTGGGATCCGGCTTGAACTTTGCCTGAACGTCGTCGTAGGAAGAATCTTCAGCGTGAAAAATCAGCCGAAAATAAACTTCGTCTTGAAAAGCGTGGGTATGGGTGGAGTCTCTCCTGGTCGTCGCCAAATGAAGTGGTGAGTAATCCAGACGAGTCACGATAACTTGTGAAGAGAAGTTTATTTGATTGCACTCCACCCAAGACACGGAGTATCCCTTTCAATGTAGATCCTAACCGCAACTGACTCGTATCATCCGAGTCTCACAGAACTCCTATTCAAACATATACAAAAGAACTAAACACAGTCGGGTGCGCGAGGACTGCATCATGTGAACGATGCATCGTGCGCTAGGCGCGCGATGCATTACCCTTCACACCATGTCGGTACCGAGCGCAAGCTCCAGTAACCACTACATCACCGTCCATATGAAAATTCAAGCATGGGTCTTTAAGGTAATTGGTGGTGTGTACTTGTTTCTCATCAAGTTCCTCACTTGTCGCCAGTGTTGAAAGGCAGAGTCCATTTAAGTTTCATGAAGTCTTTATTGAATTAGTCAGACACCCCCAACAATGCAGCCTGCCAGTTCAGCTCCCAGTCTCCAACTGACATTCAGTGGAATTTTAATTTCATGTGAACATTCTTGGCACGAGCTGCTTACATACCTTTACAGGAACTACACATACTATGAACTATAACACATTACTAAACACACAGGTATTGTCACAGCTTGGTAGTACACAGTGATCTTTCAGAAGACATCTGTATAATGCAGCGTAGTGATCTACGGTTTCGTCAAGGCTGGGTCTTCTTGCTTTAAGTTGCTTATATCTGGACTTTGGATTACTGTTGTGTGCCGCCGGGTATTCTTCATTGCACCAATAAACCTATACTATTAGTACTGTCAGGATTTGGCATTCTGCCTTCTAAGTTTTCACTCAGCAGGATCACTTGGTTTTGAAGGGGATTTTTAACGAGGTCACTAACCGAACTCCTCACTATTTATTCATATTGTTGGGCCAGAAAGTGACTTTAATTTTCAGTAATAACTGTGTGTCACTGTTTAAGTAGCCAGTCCAGCTCTTGCCTACAATCCTTTTTGTGTTAGGGTTTCTCCATATGCGACCCATAGTAGTTCATCCCTTTGTTTGATTACTAACGTGTTTAGTGTTTTACCTCAGAGATAGTGTCAAAGGTTGCAGACCCTATTAAATGATCTGTAATATCTCATGTTGTGCAGCACAATTTGATTTTCACTTTGTACTATTCATGGTTATTCGGTTGCTCAATGGCAGGTTTTGTACCAAGGCCCTGAGAGTGAAGCACCTGCACTGTATGTATCACGGAGCAGTACCGCAAGCTGCTATTAGAGGTCCCTGCTGAGCCAGGCACCAGTACTGCATGTATCTCGGTGCAGTACCACAGGCGACTAGCAGAGGTCCCCACTGAGCCAGGCACCAGCACTGTATATATCTTGTTGCAATACTGCAAGCCGCTACAAGAGGCCCCTAATGAGCCAGAGCACCACCACTGCATGGACGCATTAACACAGACGCCCCTACTCAGCCAGGCCACAGCACAGCTTGTATCACGGAGAAGTACCTCAGGTTGTAGTTACCGGGGCCCTAAGAAGTGACAATGGAACAAGGCTCTGACGCTAGTTAAAGCTATATGTGTTGTTGGTCACTGGGCACTATACTTGAAAGGCCCGGCCTTCATTCCGTAGAATACCTTACTAGCAAAATACAACCTTTTTAGGTCGAGACTAGGCAGCACTTGAACTTCCTCTTCGAGATGTTGTATATATGCACAGTCCATTATTGACCGAAAAGATGAAAGGATGATGTGGCATTACCTGCATTGGAACTCATGACTTAGACAAAAGCCACAGGAGATGTCAGCCCTTGCCAGGGCCAAACACCCACACATCTCAGTCACATTTCCCTCAAATAACTGCACTTCTGGACATTTTGTAAACTCCCATTTCTCTTTCATTTATTTCCACAATTACTGCAAAACAGCTAGTTTTCAGTGCTCTTGCAGAACTCCCACCCAAATTCGCACAAAAAAACACGTACTTTAAGAGTGTAATTTAGCAATGCAGTATAGCTCTTCAATCCCTGGCAGTACAGCACTCCGGATAATGTGCTGCATGGCTATACACTTTTAATGTCCAAAAAGCGAGACCTATTGGCTATGCCAATGCTTGTTTGGTACTGTGAGAGTCCAACAGGACTCAAGGAACAATCATTCAGATATGCGTAACTTTTTCTGAGCATTAACCCCCCTTCATGCCCAATTCGGCCCTCTTTAAACACTCATTTCACAAAAACAGCTGAACAGACTTACATCAAATGACAAAACCATGCTCTGTGAGTTCTGTAAACTAATCATAACTCGCATCACTTGTGACATGTTAAGTAATATCATTGATGACATAATGGCCATATGACATGAGCAGCAAGAGTAGGCCAAGTGCAGCTGTGGAGCGTCAACTTCTTTTTATTTCCTGTTTTTAGCATTATTCGCAAATCCTATGCTGGATTTGAAGATCCTGGAACACTACTTTAGTCCAAGTCCCTGGGATGTATCTAGGATTTGCAAATCTGGCACAGGTTTTAAAAATCTTGTAACACATTTTAGTTATATAGTGTGGTCCCTTAATAGTCCTTTTGTTCATGCGGTTTGAGGTGAGTCCACCTTGCCCTGTTACTCCCTTTCTATGTGTATTTATCCCAACAGGGTGTTCAGTGATCCATGCTAGGTAGTGGCAGCTGGAACTGAAACTTTTCTGAGACATCCAGCCAAAGAGAGTGCCACAGATTCATGAATCAAAAACCGGATTTGTGAATCCGCAAAAAAGACACAAGGAAAAGCTCTAATACCTAATTGTGTGGTTCTATTTTTTCTTTACTGAATCGTAAATACACTGAGAATTAGCCGACCTGCTAAGGATCCTCAAATTAACTATCTAGATATTGCTAAAATCTAACATCTTCATGCCCAGAGAGAACACATTTTAAATGCTAATTTCTGAACCCTTTTTATACCAAACCAAGTATAGGCATTTCCTTGAGTTTAGTTCTACTTAAATGTCGAGTTTGTTGCTATTCCTTTCTAATTAAGGAGCAAAGAATCCGATTGGAGTCAGAATGGGAAATGTCATTGTTGGTATCCCACCTCTGGATGCGCCTTTTCAGCCCCTGGTCTATGGGTCTTTACAAAACTTACTGGAACCCAAAGTAGATGAAATTGTTTTTACTGGAAAGTGTTTTGCAGAATCCTTGAACGGGGCCAGCGTTAGTAAGAAAAAAATGCTCTTTCAATGTAAACTCTGACCTAACCATAACTACAGAGGAACTGTCAACGCCTATGTATCAAATATATATAGATGTTTTTATAAGAAAATATATTCGGACAGGTACCCTACTGCCAAATCATAAGGCCTCAAATGGAGTGCTCTATATGTATCACAGAACTCTGAGATGGCTATCTTTTGAATGTAATTGATGAGGAAATCTTATTCTGAGATGTTATGTATGGGCCTTGTAACTGGAAGGCTATTAGACTAATCTTCTTGAAATCATACTTCATGATACAAACAGCACCAGACTGTTATTGAACAAGACCACAGAAATGCCAATTCACATTACAGATATGACTTTATGAGCAGGCAGAAGACTACACACTTCGCCCCTTCCTTTGCCCATTATATTTGTCTTTGTTATCCACAGCTGAAGTATATTGATGTAGTTATGTTCCACAGATGTATTACTTCAAGAAAGAGGCTAGTTTTCTAATTTGTTATTTTAGATCTCATGTAAGATAACACATTTTTTTTATGATGCACTACCCTATACTTAATTAAAGCTCACTCTGTTTTTGAATCCTGAGGTATTTTCTTTTTATAATAAATGGGATTCTGTAATCCCTGTATAAACGGCAGTCATTAATTTCTTCATAATCAGCAACTTGTGGCGTACCCAGTTGCCGATTATAAAGAAAATATGTCAGAACTATAAGGTAATAAGTTATAGTCGAGTTCTGACGTCCCAGTGCCAGCTGCCATCAGCCGAGGTGAAAGGCAAGTCAGGTCATGAAGCAGCTGTTTAAAGCAATGAAAATGAAACATTGCTTTTCTTTCTTCTGCTTTCTTTTTTAGGTCTCGCCTGATGTTAGCAGCGCGCATGCTCTGCTCTCGCCATGCGAGAACCTTTTGGAATCAATACGAATTCCAAAGCTAGATGTGCACTCGTATGGACGGACAGAAGATGTGCACGCGTACGGAGGAAAGGAGATGTGCACGCGTACGGAGGACAGGAGATGTGCATGCGTACGGAGGACAGTAGATGTGCATGCGTACAGGTCGCGGCATTTTAGTACAACGCGCACATGGCACGCTTTCGCTTTCCCTCCCTCCCCCCGTCGGGCCCCTCCTTCTTCCATTGTGTGCTTGGAAGGATCACCCCTGGTTATATCGTGAGCGCAAAGGGCTTTGGCTACACCAACTGCCATGGGCCCAAGCAAGCAGACCGAAGGCCAGGGCTTCATGACCAGCCCTGCCCAAGTTGATTCCGATGCATATCCGACATGATCTTCTCAAGAAATTAGGACATGTATTCAGAGTGTCATCTAAATACTGCTAACCTCAGGGGCATAGCTTCAGGGGATGTCTGGGGTGTTACACTCCCCTAAAAAAATATTTTGTAGTAAGTAGTTGGGGGCAAGCGTTTTCAGTCATCTATGGTGAAGTGTCTCAGATTTCACCTGGAATTTTTTCATGCCCACAGGGACAAAAACACAGGCACACACACACTTTTGTTTCTGTTTTGAAGGTCTTAAACATGTTGATTAGTTTGAATAATATTGTGTCTCACAATCCGCCCTCCACTCTTTCCACGTCCTTTTAAGCCCCCCATTATGTCCTGCTTCTTATATAATGTATTTTTTACATGATTTCCCAGCGTGATTGTTGTGAAATCTGAAGCTTACACCCCTCCACCTCCACCCCACCCGCAGTCATACGGACCAAACCACGCCCCTGGCGAAACTACCCGGCAGGAAACTCAAGAGCAGCGGGTCAATGTATGTGGTAGTCAGGCCATTCCCCATGCTTCCGGCACCTCAGGTGGAGGGAGGCCTGTCACTGCTCGGCTCCCCTGCGCGCAGCCAGGCAGGGTTACCGTTCACAAGCGCTAGGATTTACACCCACAAGGGGATGCCAAAAAAACACAGAGGCGATGGAACGAGGCCAAGAACGGAGAGGATTCTTCGTCAGTAGGGGTCTTTATATACAGTCCTCTGCGACTTACATTCTGCAGTGCTCTAGACAGAACTAAAACAGACTGAAATAAATCGGTAATAGATTGTAAACCACCTAATGGAAAGTGCACGACCAATGCTTTTTTTCTTTGTCCGTGTTTTTACATGTTTTAGTCATGCTGGGGCCGATTCACAGAACTAACTTAAGACAAAATCCTAAACATACTACTTTTGGTATTCACAGAAGGCATTTAGTAGTAGTAAAGTTAGGATTTTGTCTTAAGTTTGACTAAAGATAGACTTAAGACAAACTTAAGACAGACTTAAGACAGATTTAAGACAAACTTAAGACAGACTTAAGACAGACTTAAGACAAAATCCTAACTTAAGTCTGTCTTAAGTCTGTCTTAAGTCTGTCTTAAGTCTGTCTTAAGTCTGTCTTCAGTTTGTCTTCAGTTTGTCTTAAGTCTGTCTTAAGTCTGTCTTAAGTCTGTCTAAAGTCTGTCTTAAGTCAAACTTAAGACAAAATCCTAACTTTACTACTACTAAATGCCTTCTGTGAATACCAAAAGTAGTAAGTTTAGGATTTTGTCTTACGTTAGTTCTGTGAATCGGGCCCTCTATGTTTGAGTAAACCAGGACTTCAGGATAGAGTAATTAAACGCAACTGTACCTTTTCTGTGCAGCAAAAATAAAAAAACGTTTTCCTGTGATGTGCATTAAAGCTAAACATTATTTCCATGACCGTTCTAATTATATCTGCCTACCAGGAAGTATTCCTTACGATTTTTTTAAAATTCTACACTTCTAACCATGTTAGAAGTGTATTGGAAAGTTTTTTTTTTTTATTCAGTTTTTGTTTTTGTGTCAAATGCTTGCCATAAAAATAATTACCGCACCAGCTTGTTCAGGCCAGCTCCCCCGGTTTTACAAATGCTTTTTTTGCCTCCCGTTCATCGATCTACCAGGTGCTGGCACTGCCTAGCAGACACATCTGCTGTCATGCTCGGAATTTCCAACATCACCCGATCGCTGCAAAGGCTGCTGTACAAATACAAACTATCCAGTGAACTGAAGAGAAAAAACAATCTAACAGCCCCTACTAAGAAGTAGCCTGGGGCCAGATTCCACCCTACTGAGGTTTGTGTACTGCAGGACTTGACATGGACATCCAGAAGTGCAGGTACTCAAAGTTCAGAGTACCTGTTTGCTCTTGTGACGTGCCGGTACTCACCTATTGAATGTATTTCAGCCTTGCTGCGAAATGCAGATGTTCTCCCTCTGAAATTAAAGTGCAGGTACCCCGTACTGGACAGTACCGGCCCATATAAAGCACTGGACTGGATACAGTTATTTCATATGTTATACGAAACCTCTACATTTTTGCTGTGACCCAAACGCACAATCTTCTTTCAACTCCCTAAAATTGTGCTCCATGTGTTTTCATTTGCTGTCTTACTACGCTGAGGGTGAAAATGGCACCCGGAATGTGGGAGGGAGATTTATGGGCAGTCACCGAAATGAAAACAATAAGCAGGAAGGAAAGAAAACAGGCAATGAAAGGAAAACAAAGGGCGCGGAGTAAGAAAGAGCGGGGAACAAGAGACAGCAGAGAGGTAGAGAAAGGCGGACCTAAAGGGCAAGGTGTGGGGCTTAAAGAAGATGGACAGGCACAGGAGATGGCCAAGTTGCTTACAGCCCACACATTGGTGAACTGTCTACAGAGAATGGAGGAATGTGGCGGGATGACGTGTGATGCTCCAGTCCCTCCATATGGGGAAAAATACAATGTTGTACCCACTATTTTAAACCTTCCTGCAATTCGGTATCTCTAACTGGTATCCTAGGCCCACCACATGAAATCCTCATCATTATGTATCCCGTCCTACTCAGCGCTACACATTGAATATATTTATACACACGTGATTCAGAGCAGCACACAACATATAAATCAAATCTATAGGTAATGGGACCAAACAGAACACTGAGAACAAGAGGGCAAATTCTAGTTCAAGAAATGGACGAGAACATATTTTTGTTTAAAATGCTCATTATAGTAAGAGTGCCCATAACCGTGTCTGTTCGACATAATTAGAACAAGCATTTGCAATGCAATAGGTCTCGCATTTGCGAGAGTTTGAGCTATTAGCATTGCAAATAACAATGCCGTTATTTGTTTTACAAACCAAAACATAAATAAAAGACATTGTCATTTACACCCCCCCACCCTGCCTTCTTTGAGCCGTGCTAAATGTGAAAAATAAAATGGCAATGAAATGATTTCATTGCCATTTTATTTTTCAGTATGGAGCCCGCAGCTGCCAGCCTGCCCTGAGCCAAGGAAAAAGGGAGGCGTGTCCTCTGCTGCCGATTGGCAGCGAAGGACTGGGGCAGTGGCTATAAGACGCTGCACAGTGCAGGGGCGGCTCCTCCATTTGAGTGGAGGAGCGATACCTCACAAGCCTCAGAGCTGAAAAATAAAACGGTTATAAAGTTCATTTATTATTGTTTTATTTTTCAGCAACCTTTCCTGAACTAAGTGTCAGGTCGGGGCGGGGCCAGCGCTGCAGAATGGCAGCAGCAGGGAGATGTACACTTTAAAATGTGCATGTCCCCTTGGCCGGCCGTCTTGGGAAAGCTAGCCAGACATGCACATTTTAAAGTTCTCTAAACTAGTTTGTTTTCTTTGACAGCTAGGTTAGAGGAAGCACAGGCTTATTAGGAGTGCTGAAAAAGCCTGATGCTGCTTTCATGCTGTGAAAGCAGCACCAGGATTGGGTAGTGCAGTTTCCTGCATCGGGAGCGTCCAGAAGATACCCGTGGGAGGAGGACATTGCGCTGCGAAGAAAAGAAGGTAATTTTTTTTTAAAATGTTGTTGTTGTGCGCTCACACTTCTAAGGAGGAGTCATTTGAACTGTAGTGATTGTTTAGAATTGTAGGGTGTCACACTAGAACGACTTGTATTAGTTGACTAGGCTTAAGTGTGCCACCTGGACTACCTCTTAGTGGTCCTTCCATAATTGTAAGGGGGACACTAGTGAGAATAATACTTTTTTAGGGCTATTGTGGTTTATATATATGTTTTTTGGTTTATGTATAGAATGTTGTGATATATGTCATTTTTTGTGTTTATTTCATTGATTAGGTGCTATTGTCTATATGGGTTATAAATATGTTTTGATACATTCAAGCAAGAATAATAATTGTGGAGAGGGTAATTAAATGTACTCTACTCAAAAATTATTTTGTATCTATTCCTTTATACCATTTGTCATTGTATAAACCAACATCCCATGTCCAGGTATAAAAGGGTGAATTGGGTATACCCCTGTTGATTTTGACTTGGCTGACATGTGCACTTTGAAGCTCTCCACCCAGCTGTCTTAGACAGCTGGGTGGAGACCGAGCACAAGCCGACGGGGCCTGAAGGAGCATCTAGCTACTCTGTGCCAGCCCATCCTGGCACTGCTCTCATGTTGATTTACAGCATGAGAGCAGCGTCTGGATTGCTTAGGGAAGTTAGGTCATCGACTTGTGCTTGGAGGGAGCCGGAGAATGCAGAGGACACAGCCCAGGTAAGAAGTGTTTATCTTATTTATAATTTCACTGTAATTTATGCCAGTGATGTATTGCTTATTTATTGTGCATGTTTTGTTATACATGTATTTTGGGAAGTGGTGGGGTACTTCGGTCGCCCACCACTTTCAAAGAATACCAGCTGCCCCTGGATGAGTTGTAGCCTTCCACTGCTAGAAGCTGGCTTTTTATGTTTCCTTGTTCTCTCACAACCACTTGTTTCTCTTCCTGCACTACCAAAATTTTCACTGCTCTCACTCCCCAGGACCTCTGAATTCCCTTGTCCCACTTAATTTGTTTTACTAGTGTATGGCAGCTACAAATTGCTCCCTTTCTTATTTGTGCTTCACACCTTCTTTTCCCTTTTTCAGATTTAATTTATAGTTTTACGGTGGCCATATGACATGTTAGGTTAGTTTACTAAAATGCGATTGATATGCGATTGACAATAAAAAAACATTGGCAAATCCAGTAGCTCAGCCTATTAAAGCTGAAAACTATAGGCGTTCCCAATGCCTCTTAATAATTGGATGACAAACAAAGGGAGGTTCGTGACTATATTCTAGATCCACTGTATTCTGAAAAATGAAATGTAATCTATTGTGCATTATAGATTGGCCATTTGGGATTATTAGGTTTCATAATCACAGTAAATACTAAAAGGAAATAATTATGATAATAAAACTACAAATAACCGTGTTCGACTAGAAAAACAAACAAGGGTGTTGAGTCATTTAATTTAATTTCATAAAGCTTTATTCGATCTTGAATAAAAACAAAGATCATAAAAGCACAAGACATTAACAAAAAGCATAAAATTCATCAAAAATTACAATAAAATATCATAAGATTACAAATACATCTGAGTGTTCTAAAATTAATCAAAAAGCTTCCTTTTCTTGGTCAAACCCAGAGGAAGTTGGCTACTACATGGCTGATAAAGGGATTGCCGAGTTTTTTAAGAAATCTGAGGGCCACTTTACATTCTCTAAAATTATACTGTCTCAGAACCGGTAATATATATCTCACTCGTTCCTCTTTATACATTTCACAGAATAGGTTGATGTGGAGATCTAATTGTTCTGAGGTTCCGTCACATGGACAAACAGACAGGTCACAATGCTTGTATTTTCCCGCTGGGTACCCCACCAACAAGGGAAACAAATTCTTTCGGAATCTTACTAGAATGAATCTATGCTGTAGTTTCAGAATTTCCTCTCGGTGGTGATAATCGCTCTCTAGTGAAGTAGGAAGACTCCGATATATCCTGACTGATGACTTAACTTTGTTTATCTCTATGCGCCTGTGCACCAGTTTAGCCAAATAAAATTCTTTTAGAACCTTCTTGGGTATTTGGAGGCATTTGCTAGGATTTATGACAGATCCTCCAGGCCCAGGGTGCTCAAGGTAGACCTTACGTAGAAGAACCGTCCTACTTTACGCACGTCATCCAGCTCAAGGCAATCCTTTACGATAGGCTGTGTTAGGGTAAGCGTATTCTTCCTCCAAATTGAGCGCCATTCCGCTGAAGGGGCTAATCGTATCCAATCGCTATTATAAGGGAAGTCTAGTTCCGCATGTAAGTTAAAATTGGAATTAGCCGCTTCAGAAATTTGTCCTTCGTAATCTATAGCTGGTCGCTATTAGACATACCCCACACCCGTGCTCCATGGTAGATAGATATACTGTCTTTGCCTTGTAAATACTCTTTATAACTCTTATGGGCTTAGTTTCCAATTTTTTAGCAAATCTGTTAATGGCTGCCATACTTCTCTCCATTGCTAGCACCCTATTTTTGATCATAGGTGCCCAAGTATGACCCTTATCAAACATGAGTTTAGGGGAAACAATTGACTATCTCTAGTTTACGGGCCTCTAAGTGAAGGATGGGGTTTTTCCTCGCCCCTTTGGAGTTGCTTTTAAGATAAATGATTTAAATCCATTAACCCTTAAATCGAGGGAAGTCATGAAAGAAGTATAAGCCATTAGCATATATTGCAACGCCCTACCAGTTCTGGCCACTAGGACAGTATCATCTGCGTATGCAAGCAAAGGCAGGGATAGTGACCCAAATTTTGGAATTTCCAGAGACGTGCCCACCAGTGCTGCCTCTACCTCATTCGTATATAATGAAAATAGGAAAGGGGCCAGGACGCATCCTTGCCTAACCCCTCGCAGGATCTGAAATGAACAGGTACAAGCCCCGTCCTTGCCGTACCGCACCGAGGCGGTAGTCTGGGAGTAGAGCTGTCTAATGAACGTGAGAATTGAGGGATCTACCCCCATGGCCTCCATTGTTCCCCATAGCCTTCTGTGGTTTACGGAATCAAATGCCGCTGAGAGATCCATGAAGGCCATGCAGATTGTTTCCCCTTTAGCCCTAGTGTATTTTTCAATGACAAGGCTTAAATTCAGACACTGGTCGGTCTTGCCCCTTCCCCGTTGGAATCTGTATTGGGCTGGAATCAGTATATTTGTATAATTAGCCCACTCTTCCAGCCGATGTAGTAGTAGCTGTCCCATTAGTTTTGATGTGCTATCTAGCAGGGATATTGGCCTATAATTGCCTGGATCGCTTCTTACTCTCTTTTTGAAAATCCACGATACCAAGGGGCGATCCTTGGCTATGGTGTTAAATACATTCTGCAGTAGGGGTGCCCATAGAACATGATCTTCAAGAAAAAGGTCTATTTGGACCCCGTCTGGGCCTGGAGCCTTCACCCTACTGCACCTTTCCAATCAATTTGTTATTTCCTCAACCATAAACACAAGTGGGTCTGTGTGTGCTGGGGGTGTTGGAGGATACTCCATTGTCTGAGTTACCCCAACCCGAAGATTGTCTCAAAATGAGCCACCAAGGCATCCTCTCCCACATGGGATTCCAAAGTTGGATCACTGGCATCCTTAAAGTGGGGTTTATTTACCACCCTCCAGAAATCCCTGTTAATATTAGTTAGGGCTGCCCTTTCTAATTGTTCTCAGGTCAGATCTTTCACAATTGTTTCCCTCTGCTTCCTACATTCTTTATATATCTTCTGGAGTGATTTTATCCACTCTTGATCTCTGTGGACTTCTTTCAGGGCTTCATGGAGAGTTTTTAGCGATTGTCAACATACGCGATCAAACCAACACCCCACCGGTGCCTTACTTGAGATTCTTTTACGGGCTAAAGCCTTGTTTACTGCCTCTAATAATTTTGTAAAGTCATGAATGATAAGGTCATCAGATAGATTTATGTCCAAACAATTTTGTATGCAGTCCATGTTCTTTGTTACTATTGCATGGGTTATGTTTACCTTATCTACGCTAGCCCATTTTAGTTGGTATCCATTCTTTCTTCCTAGGGCCGGTGTCTCAATTGTTTTTGTTTGCCTCTTGCAGGAGGGACCTAATGCTATGGAAAGGGAAAGAATGGTGTGATCATTGAAAGTGGTGAAAACTGACTCCACTTGAGTCAGCTTCCTATCAAGGGTATCAGAAGTCATCATGTGGTCAATAGTTGACTCATAATCATTGCGTCTAAAGGTTTGTATGAACTCTCCGGACTGTTCAGAATGCCTATTCCTTACCTCCAGGTTTCTAATGGACAGAAAGCTATTCAGGCTCTGACCATAATAATTATGGATGAAATGAATTGCCGGGGGCCCTTCCATGTCCTCGGTACCGCAAACTGGGGTGGTAGAGTATTTACACAACTGAGTGTTAAAATCGCCCACCCACACAATAACAAAATTCTCTTTGATTCCAGTCCCCATTTTATCAAGCTCATACTCCACTTGGGTCACCACCAAATTCATGTTAGGTCCAAATTTATTGTTACAGAAGTTAATCAATAGCCAATCCTGGCCCCCTGAGCCTTCAAATAACAAGAGATGAAAAGACGGAGACACCATCAGAAATTTCTTTAAGCTTATTGGCAGGGCATTAAATATTAATGAATGAAATGAAATGAAAAGAAAGGTTTATATAGCGCAACTGTCACTCCTGACGGAGTCTCCTGGCGCTGTTAGAATGTTAGTAAACCCTTTCTGGCTCGGCCTGCAAGTGAGGGTATTGCTTCGGTTTGAAAGGAACGGTATCCATCTATGGCAATTTGGTTGATTGCCCAGGTCTCCTGCATGAATATTATATCATACTTTTGCCAAGCATCAGAGCACTGCGTATTGCCCACCTTCCCCTTAATGCCTGCAACATTCCATGAAGCTAATTGTTGAGTCAATCATTTCGAAACTTTTGATTCGAAAATGCTGGTTGTTTACAACCCCATTTTCAAGCCTGTGCATTATTCAGTAGATGTGCAAGGTGTAGGGAGCTGACATCTTGGCAAAGGCTCCCCGTTGCATTCTGGTAAATATGGGTCATGATTATTTCAGTAGCTGATAAGGAAATGTTCACCACTGGTTGGTGAAGCCAGTGCTGGTATTTCTATACATTCCTGGAAGCATGTGTATGCATGTTTGTGTGCTCCCTACCTCCCCAACATTATTCAGTAGAAAAAAGTCCCTTCACTTGATGTTTCTGGTGCATTTGGAAAGTTCGGCCACATCAAGAGGTTGCCAACCTACAACCTGAGGAATCAATGCCCATCTAAGCATCACCCACCTCTTCCAGTCCATCTAGTCTCCAGAATAGCTGCTTGTGCCCCCAGTTCTGCCATCCATCGTGCAGAGTGGTATGAATGAATCACATGACACTTAAATGTTATTGACATTAGTAAGTAGCACTTGTATGAAGCATAGTCTGTCATTAGCATCATCACTCCTTTTGATAGACTGGGGTGCGGCTTTCCATCTCAAACCAAAGTCTGATATGGTTTTGTGGAGGTGTGCGGGTTGCAGGGTAAGTATGTCAGTTTTAATGACTTGTAGCTCCTTGCATGATATAGGTGCTCCTTGCCGAGCAAATATCCATGTGTTGTAAGTACCAGGCAGTAGCATGCAATTCTGGATGCCCCAATAGGCACTAATTACATATTTGGGATGTGTTCTGTATGTTCAGAGTTCTGTCTTAATACGTGCTGTGATAGTTATGACGTTAGCAGAACGGTATGTTTATAATGAACTCATTCACAACTTTTAAGGTGTACTAATGTAGTGTAACTGATCCTTACTAGAGTAATGATTCAAATCCATGTACGCACAGATGTATGTAGGTGTTGAAGAGGCGATTAATATTGCTGTAATAAAAATGCAGTTTCACCTGTGATAGACAGTTAATATTTTTAAGTATGGTTAATGAACAAGGCCCAATCAGTGTTGCTCTGTGCTCATCCTCCAGCGGACACTTTCGCCAATCGGAATATTTTACCAAACTTCTTCTGTAATGAAAATAGCTTTTTATGGACAAAAACACTGACACTTAAATTACTCACTTGTTTCAGTAGACATCCCTGTTTGACAACTATTCCTCTGAATTCTTCCTTTAGGACCACGTCATCATCACTGGAGTTTCCTTCACAGAAGAACCCACTATCCGGCTGAAAACCACAAACAAAGACACATTTAAGAAAAGTCATGACTGGCCTTCCTTTCCTTTTACACTGCTGAGTGGTCCATGAAAAGAAAGTGACTTCACGATTATGTAAGATCTCATACCACCCATCGCCATGAAAAGTCATATCAAAAAAACAGATTCACTCTGAAGCGTAGGCCACTGGAAAGACCAACGCGCATATGGGCTGGAGCAAATGGCCGGTGACTACAGGACGCTGAGATAGTGAATCAGTGACAAAACGCAAATTGATGAGGTCTCCCTGCACAATACGGCGAGTGGCCCCTGACACTTCTGTATCTCACAGATATTCATAGATCTTGGGCTGGGTGACCCCTTGGGCCGCGCCCCCCTGCACCACAGGGGGTGCAGGCCCTTGTCCTGCAGGTGGGTGCAGGGACATGGGTTACACCCTCATGGTGATATGATGGCACTAAATCAGAGGTTGGAGTGAGTATGAAATCGCATATATTAATATACAGGATACAGTACACCTTCTGCACACTATGAAGATATAATATGTGGGAGACTGCAATCCCTCCTATTTTGAACTGGGTTTCATTTCCTTACTGCAGACATGTTCTGACGTCAAAACGACTGGGTAATAAGTAAATGGCACTTGTGAGAAGTTACAGTGCTCCAAGGGCATGACGGCCTTCACTTACCGTTGGCGACATTGGTGCACAGGAGCCCAAGTGCTATTCTTATCTAGCAACAACTTGTAAAATAAACTGTCACTTCACAGAGACAGTGCTTGGGAACCAGCAATCTAATTGATGTCCTGTATGCACAGAATGTTAGGCATCCTGCAGCAAAAAGCAGCACCAGTCTGCCCAAGAAATAAATAATTATTTATTTCCTGGGTGAAGCTTACAGAAACTAGCTTGTTTGCTCACTACATTTGTACAGTGATGTCAAGTGTTAAGTCTTCAGCAAACCTACGTTTTTAGCTTGGAATAGGTTGCATTCACAGACAATTTTTCGATTTCTACACTGAAAATTACAGCTTGTCTAAAAAGGCAGGAAAGTCAGAAGGTGTCATACATGACATGACGTGGTGCCCCTGGTCATCTGCGTAACATGTTTAGAGAAGGAGGGGGCAAAGGGTCCACATATTATATGGTATAAACTATCTCCTTACTTTACATTTTGAAGGCGATTGCAGCTCACCTTGGAGTTCTGTGATCAATAAAGGCATTTGGTCTGCAGCTTCATGCCTCTATACGGTCATGGAATTCCTTGTGAATCACAGTATCCATAAAATGTACAGGAGGTGGTATGTTCTCCCATATACTGCAAGTCATACAGGAGATCCTCAACCAAATATAAGAACAACGTTGAGGTGATTAGTAGTATCCTCTTTAAGTTTGGGTAGAGCCAGGGTCACCAACCTTTTTTGTAGTGAGAGATACTTCTAATCAGTAAAAATCATTGCTACTGAAGGCCAAGCAACTTATGCATTGTTAGCAAACACCCACCCACCCAGCTTCATTGACTTTAAGCCTAGACCTAGATACTATGGTTTGACCAAAATACTTTGATTGGGGCTCTATGACCGGGCTGCCATGTGTGTCACTGAGAGCGTGGTCTTTGGGAATGTATGAACATGTATACGTGTGAATGGGATATATGTGTATGAGTGACTGAGAGCCTGTGTCGTATCTACTTGTGGCACAAAACATGCCTTTCGCCATATTTGGGATCATTACATGCATAACACAAACATACAACCATTTTTTATTAAATGGGGGCGATTTGAAGTGTAGAAAAATCTTCTACGAAAATATTCACAATATGGAACAGTTTCCTGCACTTTTAATTTCTCTCACCTAAAATCATGGCTATTTTTTCAGTCATAAATATGGCACCTCATCTATCAGGCGCTGGGAGCAAAATGCCTGCTGTGTGTAAAGGCAACGCTTTGAAATTGGAGAAAATTAAATGAAGAGTTAACTTTGTTTATATGGATTAAAAAAACTCTTCATTTAAATGTTCTCCCAATTCCAAGTGTCACATTTACAAACAGCAAGACATCATACTCCCAGTGGCCTGTAGACACTGTGCCATATTTATAACAGAAAAATACAACCATTTGTTTGAATGGGATGAATTTAAAGTGAGGAAACATGCTTCGTAAAACATTAAGACTTAATTGGCGAAATGGAAAGTGGAAATAAATAAGACTCATTACTTCCATTTAAAAACAAAATGAACTTAGTGTTTCAGTTATAAACATGGCACACTGTCCATTGGCCATTGAGAATACAAGACCAGTTGTTTGTAAATGTGACACTTTGAAATGAGAGAACATTAAAATGTAGAATTAACTTACTCATTCAGGGAACTTTTCTTTAAATGTTCTCCCATTGAAACATCATTTTGTACTCACGCTCCAATATTGAGTTGACAAGGGCTTTTATTTAAGAGTGAAATATCTCAGCGCTTCAGTTCTTCATCTCTGTGCCCCAACCTGGGTCATAAATCTGACTGAGCACTGCAGCCTGATGATACTAATGTAAAATAAACGCAGCCTTCCCTTAACTTTAAAAGGAAAATGTAACCCTGCGCTTTAAAAATGAACTAAAGGCTGCAAGCGACTCTGAAGGAGTCTGCAAGCTACTGGCAGCTCGCGGTTGACAGGTTGAAGACATCTAGGATAGAGACAACTTGAGGTGTAGCTAGAACTCATGGGATAGTAAACTATCTAGCTGACTTTCTGTGACCGACTTTGCATCAACCAGCCTTGCCTTTAACAGTCCCACATCTTCAGCAAGCCTCCTGAAGTCAACCTACTAATAAATGCTAAGAAAGGAATGGGGGAAAGCATCACTCTGGAATCATCTCTTAAATGCGCTTGTTACATCCAGCAGACGACTCAGTTAGCTTAATATGGAAAATGAGTACAGTGCGCACGACGTGCCAGTGGCACACAATAGAAGAACATGTCGCAATGGCGACTAAATATCAATCATGTAGAATGTGGAAATGTCCCATTTCTCACAAAGCCTGAATGGAGGAGTGGTCAGGAGGGGAAGGAAGGATGTGGCTACAGACAAATATGCCGACCTCCAAACTGAGGAACCAGGCTAAAAAATAAAAATGTTAATTTAGAATTTAATTATATTGTGACAACTTTTTGCAATTGATGCAGACACTGGATTCATATAACAGGAGCATTATTGCACCACTGAGAAGTAGTAGATTTGTGTCAAGAATTCCTGTCATACGAGGGGAGGAAAACGGTAACCAGCGAAAACGGACTACATCTCCCAGGATGCTTAGCGGTTGAGAGGTTATGTAAACAGGAGAGCTGTTACATAACTCAAGGGAAACACGCCCTTATGTAAACAGGAGAGCTGTTACATAACTCAAGGGAAACACGCCCTTATGTAAACAGGAGAGCTGTTACATAACTCAAGGGAAACACGCCCTTATGTAAACAGGAGAGCTGTTACATAACTCAAGGGAAACACGCCCTTATGTAAACAGGAGAGCTGTTACATAACTCAAGGAAAACACGGTAGGTCGAGTCGTTACTCCCTGGGCCGTGTCTTGCCCCATCGTCACCTGTGAAGGACCCGGAAGCTCTACCGGTCAACCATTGAGCTTCGCTTTTTGACTCGGCTGAGTCCAAGCGCAGTGGCGCTTTTGCTGGTTGGAGTCGTAACTCCCAGCCCGACCAGAGACACAGGGACTGCCAGCTGTAACGCACACCAGGAGGTGTTTGCCGCGTTACAGACTCGGAAGTCCACAGGATCGATCGAGCGGCTGCTCTCGGTTCAGTCTTCTTGCTTGTGATTGGGGTATCGGTGACGCATCACCAGGAGGTGACTCCGCGTCCCGGTGCAGTCTGAGGAAGAGGTTGAGCGGCTGCTCCCTTCAGGTAGAGACCCCGGCTGGGTGTTTCCCTGACTCCTCGATTCTCCCCAACACTCTTCGTGCCCCTCACAGCCTACCGATTGGCATTGTCGGCCATTTCATTTCTGCCCTCTGTTGGCATACGCCGGGATCGGCGTATATGCAGAGGACGGTTAGGACCATCCGTGCTGTGGGCTGGTAACGTACTTAGCCTGGAGGATTCCAGTGACTATAACTTTTGTTTGTTCTTTGTATTTTATTTGCCTTCATTAAAAGAACTAACCCTTCACAAGTGGTTGCGTCCTCATTGTCGTGTCTGTTAAACGATCCTGAGACGTTCAGGGCGTTACAATTTGTTTTAATGAAGCGGGCAGGCAATAGTATTACACTTTTATTTTACAGCACGCACTAGAGCGTGCTATGGCATTGTTATACATAGTGTAGCTTACACACACACACACTGCAGATCGTAAACACAACCAAAAATGGTGTCACCATGGCAAACTAGGTGATATATCTTAAATCTCCCTAGCTCACCACTTAGAGATAGGTGGTGCATAAAACCGTGTTGTGTTGCAGTACATTAACCACTGCTGTGAAAACTATGAGCTGTGAAACTACGTGCAGCTGTCTGCGTGCATCACCTTTCCAAAAAGAAGTTGCCATTTTGTTTATGTGTGATGCTAGTTCGTACATTCTGCGGGGGTTGGGGGTTCGGTCACTTCAGTGCCACATGCTGGTTGTACATACTGCAGGAGTCAGGGCTCTTGCTTTTCGGTGATATATGAAAGCTCAAGTCTCAGTTTACAAACAGGGATGTGTTTCGATGTAGCAATGACTGTAAAGACCGCAGTGCTCATAAAAGGCCCATGCTTCCCTGTCTGTAGCCATGTGCTTGTCAGCATTGCTTTGACTCATTGTCCTGTGCGGCTGCAGCTGAAGACCAACTTAACAAGTGCACACCAGAGCAGGCCCTCTGTAATCAGTCTACATTCACCAGATGGGGCATTACCAGGGCACAAGTCTGAAGCCAGCAAATGTGACGAAATAAGGACAGAATTTACAGCCCTGTTTACAGCAGAGCTCAGAACACCAAGAGTTCTTGTAAAGACAAGTCGGAAATTAAGAAAAAAATAGTGCCCCAAAACAAACAGATAGACGCCAAAGTGGAAAGATACCAGTAGTTAGGCACTACTCCGTGGGATGAAACAAATGACATCAAGGAGGGACAAAGAGGAACGATTATCCACTAGCAAGCACTGCCTTGGGTTGACCTAAAAAGAGAGAGAGTATAATGAGGGTCTTTCAGCGTTGATTTGATCTGTTATACATTTAGCATTTTGTTTTTGCACTGGCAAGAGGGCTGAAACAGCACTGCCTTTCTGCAACTATGGAGCTAGCCTGACACAAATGCTGTTCAAAATGTGTACCCTGTGATGTTGGCGTGCGTCCTCAGCAGCAACCACCTCTACCACCAAAGCAAGGCCAGAATGAGAAACAACAGCTGTCACTACACCATATCCAGAGCCTCTGCAACAGCAATCATCACAGCGGCTACTGTGGCAAAGACAACAACTACAACGGTTGTCAGCAAAGAAAGGAAAACATCAGCAACACTTCTGGACCACATCAAAGACCATAGCAGCAACACAACTGCCTTCATGGCATGGGCAACAGCTGTCAGCAAGACAGGGGCAACAGTAGTGACCACACTTGTAACCACAGCAGGTATAACTGCAGCAAAAACATATTTCACAAAGCAGGAGCCACAACAGTGACAACTGATGCCTACCTAGCAGGGACCACAGAAGCAAATAAAACTATCACCTAAGAAGCTACCAAAGCTGCCACAGGAACCACCACCACAGTAGGAAAAAGAGCAGCAAGTACATCAGGGAACACAACAACAATGGCTACAAGGACTACATAAATACTAAAACTGTCACCAGAGCAAAGAACACAGATCGAACCACAGCAGGAGCCACATAGTCAACCATGCCAACCACCACAACAGTAACACATCACTACAGCCACAACAGCTTCACCCACAATAGGCACCACAGCAGTAAAATAAAGAGCCACAACATTAGCTATAGCAGCAGCAACCACAGCCATTACCGGTTGAATGTCAAAATATTGACTACAGCAACTTTGTACTACTAAAATATCATAGACAAAATATTGAGGACCAGACTACAGACAAGCTAAATGCTTATGGGAAAATACAGATTTACTTTATGTAACCCCATATATATGTGCCTTCATGATATTTTGGCCGTCAACATTATGTCCACAATGTTCTGGTAGCATGATATTCTGAAATCAATATAAGGCCAAATACTCCACTACTACAGTAGCAACAATAGTTGCAACAAATGTTGCAAACATAGAACTGACAAACGTAGTGACAACATCTGCCACCACAGCTGTGATCATGGAAGGGACTACAGAAATAACCATAGCTATAACCACAACAACAACAAGACCTGCCACCATAGTAGGAACTGGAATCAAACAACAGAAGATCACCTGTATACCCAGTTGAGACCTGGGTAATGAATGTATGTAGCAAAAACAACGTCTCAACAGGTAATATTTGGAAGACTGTTAATGAAACATGCACATTTTAGTTGCCAAAAGAAGGAAAAGGAGACTCAAAGGGTTTAAGAGAGATGCAAGGAGCAATCTGTATTTAGAACAGGTATGAACAATTGAACAGTATCAGCACTGTTTACAACTGATGTGAGCGTAACCCGAAAAAACTTGTGCACATAAGTGCTCGTGAAACATGATGTGAACGGTGCAAGTAACAAGTGACACAGCGAGGAATGGAGCAGGGCAGATATTACCAATAATATTTAGAAGATAGTTTTTCAGTTCACAAGTGTTTTTTTACAGAAATTAAATGACAAAGGATTGACAATTCAGTGAACCGTAGATTTGCACCAAGAGTTGCGCTAGGGAGGTCAATGGCGTTTTGACCTATAGTGAGTTAAAGTCATCTTCAGGACCATGTTACAGTTTTTTCGTGCTGTACGGAAAAGGGAAGTGAAAAAGGCAAGAGTGAAGTAAGGGTCAGGCAAGTAGCGAATAGAAGAGTGGTAATGGGAGAAGGTGGGTACCTGAACTGGATGTAGATCCAAGATAGAAAACAATGAATCCCGGGGATGACAAAGATATATCAGGTACCAAGGTGCACCACCGGCCGGGTTGCAATGGAGAGCTAATCTCTGGTAGAGGGGAAAAAAGCTGTGGTCAGGGGGGAGAAGAGGATGGGACAATGAAGAGCAAAAATCAATCAATGGAGGATCATGAAGAGCCTGACCGGTTGTCCGGAATTCCACATGGTGAAAATAGGTAGGACTCACCAGGGTGCTGTAGGGACGTAGAGTCCTGGTGAATTGTGGGGGTCCATCTTAGTTTTGTAAAACCTGTGTCGAGCATGGGCATCCGGTGAGGGTGGATAAGGGGGCAGAGGCCCGGGGTCATGCAGAGGGCGTCCGGGGGCCGGGAGGACGACATATTAGAGTTACGGGCTGACCATGAGTCAGTCAAAATGAATAGAAGAGAAGCACAGGGCTTGACAATAACCTTGAGGTAGGATGAGTTCTGGGAAAGGATACTTCTGGACCAGAGATCCATTGGGATCCTCAGCGGGAGGGGAACCATCGTCGGTATAAATCCGATTTTGTGGAACAGAAGGTGGAGGGCAACCAGGAAATAGCTGAGCGTCGGCAACGGTGTGCGTCACGATGCCAGGCGCATACGTGGAAGAGGGCAGGGTTGCACCAAGATCAAGTTAAAGGGCCAGAACGGAAAAAAGGGAAAAGGAGGGCAAGAGCTCCCGGGAAGGACTGAGATTGTGAATAAAGTTGATTGAAATAGCACACATGTAAGAAAGCTTATGGAAAAAAGGCATAGTGGTTGAAGTTGGAAAGGGATTCAGGGAATTAATTATTATGCTGTGTTAAAATTTGACATTGCGAATGATGTTCAACGTTAGATATGGAAAATAGCATTTGACATAGGAAGGATTTTCACAGCTGTAGAATGAAGGACTGAGATTGTGAATAAAGTTAATTGAAATAGCACACAAGTAAGAAAGCTTTTTGGAGAAAAACACCTTAGTGATCGAAGTTGGAAAGGGATTAAGGCAGTTGATCATTACGCTGTGTTAAAACTTGACATTGCGAATAATGTTAACGGTTAGGTATGGAAAAATACATTTGACATGGAAAAATACATTTGGCATACGAAGGATTCACACTGTAGTGGAACAAAGGAGTATTAGTTTGTATGCACTATGTTGTAGCCAGACGTTTTCAAAATAGAGTTCACAGTTACATTTAGATATCGACAAAGTCAAGATTTTCAGGCAGATATGGGAAAGCGTAAATACGATTTACCATATCACCTATTAGATACAATAATCTGAATACTCACGAAGTAATAGTAGGAGTCTGCCGCGTCGAGGAAGGTGGTCTCCGAGAGCCCCTCTGCAGCGTTCTTAGACATGTCTCCTGCAGGCTGGAGGTGACCTTCATTCAGCAACGCAGAGGCCAACATCTGGCCTTCTTGACGATTTCTGACAGTATTGTTTGTCATCAGCCAGTCAATCACACAGGTACCTCATGGAAAGATTCAACAACAATAGAGAGAAATGCAAATTAGAATCATGATACAGAAAGATGCACACAAAACACGAAAAGACGTCTGAGGGACCATACAACAGCATGATTCATGCATGCAGGGCTTGCATGAAACTAATGAGGTGGAATTTCAGCCTGTGGGAGTATAAACTGGGAACACCTGACCTGGGTTCTGTATTTACAGAACTGAGTATGACAAGGAGATATAAATTATACACAATGAGAAAGCCAAACATAAGAAGCCAGGGTGTGGACCATGGAAGATCCTAGCATCAAAGTAATTAGATTTTATCAAGACTCGTTCAGATACTAGTAACCAAAAGGAGGTCGTGATTTATATATTTATTATTCATTCATTAATAGGTTGTATGTATCACTGCCATGTTTCCAAGATGACACGGTATTTATAAAGGATGATGTGTATTAAGGTTTATGATTTAAAATGCGAGGCTCAAGTTTTGAGTTATAAAGATTGTTGTGCTGATATTTTTACTGATGGTAACCAGTGATGGAGATGTGAAAAACATTACTTCTGCATCTGCTTCCTCATCCTAGTGCTTACGTAAAATCACCTCACTAAACAGACACTCCATCGCCCCAAATTCTTCAGAGTTTTACTTCCAAAAGTCCTTTCCCTTCAATGATGTGTTCTTTCTTGCACAGGTACATTAAGGGTGGATTCACCGGCTCTATTTGAACTGCAGTAAATCAGAAGACAGACAACTATGTCCTACTAGGCCCAAGGCAGTGGTGCTCTCCTCATGACATGGCCTAGGGACATTGAGGCATGCGCCAGATGGGTTGGTGTGTTGGTAATTGGATTTTCTTGTACATCATGGTGGAGCGCCGTAGGTCCCAATGTATACTCATGGACAGGAAGTTCTTTTGCTTGGCAAAAGATCCCCTTCTGCAAGCATGGAGTGCCAGCTTTACCAACACTTTGTGCTAGTGCAAAGTCCTTAAAAGTGATGCGACTGCCTGCAAAGTCTTGATTGGGATTTGCTTTCCAGAGCCCTGGAAAGTTGCCGAAAAGGAACACAAAGCAGTGCTTTGAGGTGCTTTGTGTTACTTAATGTCAAGAAGGCATCCCATGGGTGAAACATGGACGTTGCTGTGCAACTATCCATGGATTTAGACGCAAAGCCTAACCACTAACTTTTATAGACAGGGCTTTGCTCCCCAAAAAATGCCTCCTCGGGACAGACATGAATAAGACGAAAAGTTTTCTTTTCTGTAAACGTTTCTAACTTTACATGTTTGTTGCACAGTGCAGCACATATACAAAGAGGGAAAAGTTTAAAAGCAAGTCTAAAATTAGGATTGCGTACTGGAATACTAACTTTCTGGGACAAAACCTATGTTAGACACATGTGGACACTTTTGCACTATAATGCAAAGGTGTGTGAGTAATGCACAGCAGTCAACTTGTGTGTCAGTGCCTGGGAAGAGAGCAGCAGCCCTGTATCTGAGTAGATATGGCATTGTCCTACTCACTCCCTTTCACACAATGCATGGCGTTAAATAATAGTGACTGTGCTTTACAGGATACCATGGGGCAGGAGGAGGCAAGAGGCTACTTGCATGAGGTCATCTGAGGATCTGGTGGTTCTCTATCTCCTACTGAAGCCCGCGGACTTCTATGGGGTTCCCGGTTCAGGAGGCATTGGAGAGAACTCCCGGTACTGTGCCGCTCGGAGCCCCGCCTATGTTCTTTCCTTCAAGGAGTCAAGGGGCGTTTGCTCAACCCCAAGAACTCTGACGGTTCTTGCCGAGTGTGCCAGGGGTAGCTGTGGATGATCCGGAGAAATGATGCGGCACGGAACGTGTTAGACGTTCCGATTTTGCGATGAGCTGAGAGAGGAGGCCCTGCTTTGCGTGCTGCACCCCCACCCCCTCAGCTTGGGAGTATCGGAGCTTTTACGCCCGTCACCTGGAAAGGGAGATCCATTTTCCCACAGGCCATTCCTCTTCTAACTTTACACAGGCGGCAGGCCATTCCTCTTCTAACTTTCCAGCATTCAAAATGGCTGAATCTACAAAAACAAAAGTAAAAAAAAAAAAGGACTACCCAGCAATAAATAGAAAGACTATTGAAGACACCTACAAAGTGCCAGCCATCTTGAAACGGCTCCCAACAAAGTGGCAGCCATCTTGTAACGGCTTCCAACCCACTGTTAAACTGTTATTCCCCTTCAGCTTTGGAGTATCGGAGTTTTTATGCCCATCATATGGAAAGGGAGATCCATCTTCCCACAATCCATTCCTCTTCTAACTTTCCAGCATTCAAAATGGCTGAACCTAATCTATAATAAAACAAAATGTAAAAAAGGACTACCCAGCAATAAATATAAAGACTATCGAAGACACCAACAAAGTGGCAGTCATCTTGTAACAGCTCCCAACAAAGTGGCAACCATCTTGTAACGGCTACCAACCCACTGTTAAACTGTTGTTCCCCTTTCAGAACAATGAATATCACATAATGGCTGGACCACATATGATACCTGCAGGAAACAGTGCATATTCTATCCAATACCCCCCAATCTATCTACAAATGCCTCTAAAACCTTCAAACAAAACCTCCTCAGACAGAAACCCGAAACACTGTTTCTTGACCCCTCCTTCAACGCCAACAAAGGCGTAATAATCAATGACCTCATATTTTTAGCCTTCTCCAAGCTACTAACCATCCATGGCAAGAAAAATATTCCCTACGGAACCAGGGTTACAAAGACACCCGCACAAAACCTCAGAGCCACCCTGAATATAACTTCCTACAAAAATGGCACTGTTCTTATTCAAGCAGCGAATAAGGACCTATAACTATTCAACAAATATTTTCTCACACTAAAAACCCACATCAACACTCCACCCAGTGTCCACCAGGACCTAACTATTCCCTCTATCCCTATATCTCCAGAATCTCAGTGACCCTCACCCTTACCTAGAACCTTCGAAAGAAGCATTAACAACTCACCTCCCTCAGAACTCATATCACTGACACCCTTAACTATAACCAGCAATAGAAGCTACAACGACGCCCCTCCCTCAATACCCAATCTCCATCCTTCCTCATTTCCACATTCCGCCACCACCCCTATGCCCATAACCCTCTCCCCCTCCACAACCCTTTCCCGTGCCCCAGAGAACTTTACCACGACAAGGCAACTCTAGTGAATCGCAAAAAAGCCCCCAACCCGCGCATACCCCTCTCATTCTCGACTACCTCTCTCCCATCCACTCAAACCTACCGCACTGCCATCACAGTCATCGAACCTCCCAGCAATACTATCCCCAACCCTCTATGCTCGGCGATCCTGCCTCCCCCTTCTCACCAATCTGACCTAGACTCACTCAAAACCCATACTAACCTCACTTCCCGGAACCTACAAAACGTTATCCTAGAAAACAGAATCATCTTACAACTCGCAGAAAACTCTCTCTCTAAACTCAATCATCTTCAAAACTCCCTAGCTGCAGCCAACAACGTGATAAACACTATCCCACTGCCTCTAACTAACCGAGATGTACATACACGAATACACCCCAAATACTTAACGGACTTGGAAATCCAAACTTTACTACTTCTCTACGAAACTCCTACTTGCCCCATCACAAATCAGGAAGAATTCTCTATTCGCCCAGTACCCATCAACCCAAACAGAACATCCCAACCAAATAAGAGAACCATACACCCGAACAACCTTCAAACAATAACCCCTACCTCTGAAAATCTCGAGCATTCTTTAGAGAATGCCTCAAACCAGATCTTCTGCCTCCTTCTAAACTGTCGCTCAGCCCTAAAATACGCATCTGACAGACACCGACCTCATCCTAAACCTGAAAATGGACATAACCGTCCTCACGGTAACTTGGCTCACTGAATCATCCTCGCCATGCCTAGACCTTCTAGTCCCTCCAAATTACAACATCATAAGACTAGACAGACCTCACAAAAAGGGCGGAGGCATCGCCTGCATACATCGATCCGACATCTCCATCTCAAAGTTTCACTCTTAACCCTGCATTCTTGTGAATACCTAGGGATTTCCATAAAATCCTCAGATAACCACTCCCACAAACTACATATACTCTACCATCCCCCAGGTAAGAACTCAGAATTCACAGACCAACTTATGGAAATCATTACAACGAACTGGACCTCTCGTTCCAATGACATATTCCTTGGCGACTTCAATCTCCATTGGGAAAACCCCCTAGACGAGCAGGTCAAGGCCCTCAAAATCTTTCTAGCAGACTATTCCCTGATCCAAGCCATCTCAAAGCCCACTTACTCCAAAGGTGCTACACTTGACTGGATCATCTCTAAAAAAAAACGATTGAATCCATCTCGATCACCCTTTGTGATTGGTCAGACCATCACATTATTACCTTCCAAATCCCCTCCACTAGAAAGAAAACTTACTTGCAGCAACTCAAGCCTAAACACTGGATAAGAGACACAAAAAACGTCAACTGGGACAACCTAGCTTCCCACTGTGAGAAAGCTCTCACTCCTCCCAATAACATGTCAGACATTAATGACCTCACCGCTCACAACCACTCCTCGATGACCAAAGTCTTTGACCAAGTAGCACCACCAAAACTCAAAAGAATACCGGACAAAGACAAAAACCCATGGTTCAATAGACCCCTAAATGAAGAGAGACGTAAACTAAGACTAACTTAGCGGAAATGGAGACAACATCCCTCCCCCCTCCAACTCAAACTACTTAGGAAATCCAGAAACTCCTATAACAAAAATATTCTACAATCAAAAAAAGACTTCTTCAGATCAGAACTAGACAATGCCAAAAATAGACCAAAGAAACTCTTTGAAATGCTAAAATAACAATCTAACAAATTGGCCTAAACTGCACTCTTGACTTTGAAATCACAGCTTAGTAGTGAAGAATTTTCCTCGTTCTCCACAGCAAAAACCAACTCCCTCCAACTCGAGCTAAGGACGGCAGCAATTAACTCAGCCACCCCAAAGAACACACAAGCTGAAAATCCTAAACAACTCGATCTACCTTTGCCTAAAAATAACTCTCACTGGTCTACCTTCAAACTTTACAATCTCAGTGACATCACTAAAACATTAGCAACTATCAAACCCAACAGCCACTTCAATGACCCTGTCCCTCAAACTGCCTACCCCACATCTACCATATCATCTCCCCTCTCTGGACTAAAATCATCAATGCCTCGCTAGCGCAAGGTCACATCCCGGATTGCCTAAAAACTGGTCAAGGCACCCTTATTCTAAAAAATCCCGACAGCAAACAACACCAACCCTAACAATTTCCAACCTATAACCAACATTCTCATGCTAGCCAAGGTCTTGGGAAAATGTGTTCAGCAACAACTGAATCAACACATCTCAGATTTCAAACTGCTGAACGACTGCCAATCTGGTTTCAGACCCAGCCACAACATGGAAACAGCCATTCTGCATATTGTAGACAACGCCCTCCTCGCTCTTGACCGTAGTGAAACCTGCCTACTAGTCCTGCGCGACCTCTCATCAGCCTTCAACACAGTCAATCATGACAAAATTCTAAGAAGACTGGAAATCAGGATAGGTTTATCTAGCACAGTACTTCAATGGTTCAAATCCTTTCTGGAAAACAGAACGCAATCGTTCATGATAAACAAAAATCTTTCCCCTCTTCGCCCAACCTACTAGGAGTACCACAAGGCTCAACCCAATCCCCGTGCTATTCAACCTCTATGTCGAACCACTCACCGAACTACTACAGCAGGCGAATATTTCCTACCACATGTACGTGGACGACACTCAACTTTACATCAAGATATCTTCCATTGAAGAGATAAAGATGATGAATCAAGCTCTCGAAAAGACAGTCCACTGGCTAATGACCAACTTCTTCAAACTAAACACGCAAAAAATTGAATTTCTTTTAATCTCCCCCTAAAATCTCTCTGGAGATAAAATAATGGACCAATATGATCACTGCTCTGAAATGCACGCCGACTCTGGTGGACTCCACCAAATCGCTTGGAATTACACTGGATAACAACCTTAACATGCAAACACACATCAACGTGTTAGCTAGAAATGCCCACTTTCACCTCAGTTATCTCAGGAAAATTAAACCATTCATCGAGAACCATGACCTCAAAACTGCAGTTCAGGCCTTAGTCATTTCGAGGTTGGAGTACGGATGTACTACCCTCTCTGGGCTTCCCAAAATTTCAACAGCCCCTTTAAAAGCCTGTCTCAATACAGCAGTAAGACTCCTAACAGGATCTAGGAAATTCGACCACATATCGCCACACCTGAAGGCGCTCAACTGGCCAACCTGGAAGGTAGAATCCAACTAAAGATGGTTTGCATCACTCATAAAGCCCTACACCACAATACCCCCAGTACCTATCCCAAAAACGTACTTTATCTGGAGGAAACAGACACTCTAGGAGCTCCGACAATCTACTCCTGAAACCCTTTTGTTTCAGAAAGAAAAGAACTTCTGACAGAGCATTCTCCGGAGCGGCACCAAGAATATGGAATTTGCTACTGCCGTGCATCATAAAAATCTCTTCTATACCACTATTCAAAAGGGAAGCAAAATCATTCCTGATGAGCAAATTCCTCCCTTAATTCCGCACATGCCTCACCATATGGGGCCTTATTTCCACACCTGCGTCTCACTGACTTGCAAGGCACTGAACCAGTCTACGACTCCAAACTTGTTTCTTCACTCCCCTTAATGACACCTTCACCTCTATGACTTACACGTAATCAAACTTGTTCATACTGCTCCGAACGAATTGCCTCCTTTTTCGTTCCTGCTACCTGCCGAACCTTGCTAAAAATATTTTGATGCTTTGTCTGCTCTGTTTTTTGAAAATGTTCTATACTTACTCTGCTTTCTTTGTAAAGCGCTCTGATACCCTACCCTGGGTCTTGTTCGCGCTAATGCGAAAACTCTAAAAAAAAAAAAAAAATAGGTTAGGATTGGCAGTGAAGCAACCAGCCCACTCCTTCCCTGACATCACAGATAATCCAGGTGGGTATGGTCCCAGAACCTCGGGCCTAAATATCATGCGACAAAAATAATGTGTCCTATTTACCATTAATTACAAAATAGCACCTTTGGAGTTAATAAAAGAAAATCTATACCCAAGGGAGGCATATTTTCCTAAATCATATTTAGGCTAAAATATTCATGTAAGACGATATATTTTATCTAAATTCTGACATACAACGATTAAATGTCCAACAGATGCCTACTTCAAAATGGTGTCAAAATTTGAGAAAACACCTATACTCATGCCTTTGCTGTTATCACTACACTAATTTAACAGATTTTGACAGTTATTAGTGTGGGTGGAAATCCTTGTAGCTCTTTCCATGTCCTGCCTGGACCTGAGAGGCGAGTGTGGCTTTTCCATCTGACTTTAGTAGCTGCTCAGCCCTTTTGGTGTCATCAGGGTCTCTGCACAGTCCAGCCCCACCATCTAACCTGCCTGTAGTGGCACAAAAAGTGGCTTTCAAGCAGAACATATGTTGATTCTCAACAGGCCTCAGATACGTCCCAACTTTGAGGAGGGTCGACTGACTATGGAACACTGTCCTAACAGCGGGAAACAGCCATTACATCGCATGCATTAGAACGCATGCGATTACAACGCGGTCGTTACAACGACTTTGTTGTTACATCGCAGTACATTACAACGCAAGTCGTTACATCGACTTGCTGTAGGGAGTGCGCTAACCTAAGGAATAGTATCATTTACTATTCCAACACCTTCCCTACTGTTGCACACACTGGAGTTGGAATAGTAAATTACACTATTCCGAAGTCCAGTGTGCCCCCTACATCAAGTCGATGTAACAAATTGCGTTGTAATGTAGTGCGGTGTAACAACAAGGTCGTTGTAATCGCACGGTCATTGTAAACGCATGCGATGTAAGGTGCTATATTCCCCAACAGCACATTACAGCTTCTTTAATTTTATTATCAACCAGACCTTGCAGCAACTTTGCAGGTCTAGCTGTGGAAACTGCTGACCTACTCTCCTGGCCACAAGCTTTCTGTAGCAATGAATGCATTGAAATGTTAAGGTATAGTACATACAGAGTGCGAAGGGCAGTACTTTTCAGCAACAAATTTGGCTGGAAAGGGATCTTACAAATGCAACAGGATTTATACATAACTGGGTGTAGAGATGAGTAAGTGGCGGTCATTCGTCATAATTTCCCTACAATTGAACGGAGCCCAGGTTCACAGATCAGCAACATCTTCAACAGACAGCTGCTGGTCATGCTCCAAGGAAGGTGTTATTCAATGTATATTGTATTTACATAGCACTTTGTTACCAAGTTTGGTCTTTAAGCTCTACACTGCAGCATAATTGTCCAATCCATGTCGACCTATGTGGCATTTGATTTAGTAGCAGGGTAGAATTAGCTCAATACAGATTAGGACGCTCTGTGGTGCATTAGACTAGCTAAGCATGCAGTCATGCTGAGTGAACCCATGATTTATAATGCAGATCTAGGTATGTGCTGCTTTGTAATTCTGGTTAAGAGCTGTGACATACCTTGGAGTGATGCTTCACAACGAAATTTGATGAAATCAAATTGATGCCCTATATGTATTTGCGTAGCCGTCTTCGTGTCTGCACACCAAGGGGCAGATTTAAAAGCCCCTTGCACCACTTTTGCGTCACTTTTAACATGGGAAAAGTGACGTAACGGTGGCGCAAGGGGCTTGTAAATCTGCCCCCAAGTATTCTCTGTTGAGCGGATGCTTGAGTGATCTTATCGTATTGCAGGTGGAGAACTGCAAATACTTCCACAAAGCTGCTCAGTAGTTCAGGAACTTCTGTTCCACTAAGCTCAACAAGGCTCAACAAATTACCAACAATCTAATTGTATAACATTCATCACTAAAGTGAGCGAGAAAAAACAGCCATTTGAGACAATAATTTAATCTGCAACTTCTTGTCACAATGGACGATTTGCAAAAGTAATGATACACCATAATGTCCGATGGACCCTTCTGGTCAGGGGGAAATATGTGGTTTGAAGGTTCTTCAAAAAGAAAGTTCCAGAATCTGTGGGGATTCACAATTTCCCACCAACCAGCTTTCCCACACTTCTGACATTAAAAATGGTATCTACTTGTGTGGCTGGGCATAGGGCCTGCAACACAAAAGCCCCTAAAACGCAATGTGGAGTCATCTACAATGGAGGTAGCTAAGGTAATTAGGCCCGGGCTCAGCCACCATTCAGGATAACTTACCAATCCCAGTAGACACCCAGGGAAGTCCAGGGTGGTGTGCCTTTCTTGGATCCCACGATTTTTCCTTTCTCAGGATGTCTGGGACGGCTCATCCACTAAGGTGGAGTAGCGTCACCCCACTGGTTTTCAGCAGTGAAAAAAAGGAAATATAATATGAGAATAACACAATGTTATTATTATTTTATTTTTTCCTGCTGAAACCAGTTTTGGGGTGGGGCGGAGCTTGGCTGTCATCACAATCATGCGCACTTAGCATATTCTCCACCCAGCTGTAAAGCACAGCCTGGGTTAGAATATGCAAAGGCTCCCAAACCCTGTCTGAGTGCCAAACCACAGCGCTCAGACCAATCATGAGACTGCTGTCATGCTGGTGACAGCAGCATCGTGATTGGCTAGGGGAGTTTGGAAGCATGTGTCAGCCGGCATGTGTTCTTTTCTTTTTTTTTTTTTAACCACCCCAGCCCGACTGCCCAGGAGCAGCCACTGCTGCACAATGTCCAGCAAAACTCAAACATTATCTAAAATCACATATTTTCCTTGCATTTCTATTCTGTAAACAACTTCAATCCACAGGGATCCACAAAATTCCTACCATCCAGATTTGAGATCTCCTCCTGCTTGCCATTGGGATGGGGATGCTTTAGTCCCCAGGAGTGCTCTTTTGTGGTGTGGGGGCATGGCCCAGCCCATGGTGGGCCACCCCACCCCTTCATTTTATTTTTCCATTATTCCCTGATGCCTTGTGTGCTTTCTAAACCTTTGTGGGGGGCAGCTTGGAGGAAATCATCTCCCAGCAGGGGGCAGAATGACTGATTTCCTTATGGGGTGAGGGGACCCATAAAATCATTGAAATCATTGGTGTCTAGGGGAAGCGGCAGGCGATCCTATTCCACTGTGATGACTGGTGCTTTGCACTGAAAGGAAGGTAGCATCGGAAAGCTGAGTTTATACCTCCCTTTGGCACAATTCCTTTGGAGCTGGGTAAAACGGGACTGATTTCAGCCCCTTCCATGTTCCCAAGGAAACCAGCCTGCCCAAGGCATGATTACGCCACGGATGTTTTGGCATCATTGACAGGAGAGTGACGCCAATCTGGACCCGAGAAGGAGAGTCTCTGGCTCTGACCCAGGGGTTGGAGGGGGCAAGTGGGTTTGTCACAAGGCAGAGACAACAGCTCCTGCTACAGTGGTGAGTCTATCGAAGTGAACTCCATGAACATAGCCCTCAATTTGGAGCGCTGTGGCAGTCGAGGTCACGTTCGTAGCACCCAGGGGGCGAATTAAAGAGTGAGGCACGGGTTTGCGTATCCTGTTTATTTTTGCCTGCCATGCCAACTAGACTATTAGGAGGCATGCAGAGGCCTGAAAAATATTTATAAGGGTACTGAAGCCTATATTATGTGACTATAATACATAACACGTTACAACAAACAAATGATGGACGGAATGCTGACAATGCAGACATTCTCCCCCAGTCAAGAGATCTGGGTTAAATCCATCGTTCTTTTGCCCACTACACCACCCCAGTTTAGACATGGCCATATGCAAATCAGTTTTGACCCTGTGCCTCATGGGAACAGTCCAGCCCGAACTGCCAAGCCATATCTTCCCTGGACCGGAATCAAGCATCCTAGGACCGGTTTCTGGCTATCAGCTGTCATCAGCCAGGATAGCTTGACTCCAGTGGCGTAGTGAGCACGGGTCCCACGTCTGGGAATACCCATCCCACTTAGGGCGAAAAGCGTTACAACAAACAAATGATGGACGGAATGCTGACAATGCAGACATTCTCCCCCAGTCAAGAGATCTGGGTTAAATCCATCGTTCTTTTGCCCACTACACCACCCCAGTTTAGACATGGCCATATGCAAATCAGTCTTGACCCTGTGCCTCATGGGAACAGTCCAGCCCGAACTGCCAAGCCATGTCTTCCCTGGACCGGAATCAAGCATCCTAGGACCGGTTTCTGGCTATCAGCCGTCATCAGCCCGGATAGCTTGACTCCAGTGGCGTAGTGAGCACGGGTCCCACGTCTGGGAATACCCATCCCACTTAGGGCGAAAAGCGTTACAACAAACAAATGATGGACGGAATGCTGACAATGCAGACATTCTCCCCCAGTCAAGAGATCTGGGTTAAATCCATCGTTCTTTTGCCCACTACAATACAAAACAAGCATTCGCATAGCCAATAGGTCTCGCCTTTGGGACCTTATAATTGATTAGCCAGAGTTATTGGGTTAGCCAATGTTTGCAAGCTATGTTGTAGAGCAGCATAGCTGCTGTGCAGCATGTTTGCAAAGTAGGCTTTTCTGGCAGGAAGAACTCCGCTGCCTAGACAGGAAGGGCTCACTGCCACCGCTCACAGCGGGGGTGATTCAGGCTATGAAGGATGCATTCCAGGGTCCACAGCAGAGCTTTGTCCAGTAAGGGTTGTGCTTAGTGGACACAACAAAACTCCTGGCTAGGCCAAAATAGAACCTCACCAATGTCAAAAGAGGGTAGGTTCCTAGCTAGCAATTGTCCTGCCAGTGAGCTGCAGCAGTGTAACTTCTGGAAAAACCTTGCCACTCAAATTAAGCACAGTCCTGACTAAGAAGGATCCCCTCACACTGCTCATAATGAGCACATTGGTGGCTAATGTTCTATTTTAGCAGCCTACCATTTTTCAGGAAGAATTTTTTTCAACTGCCCAGGACAGGTACATTTGAGGTACCAAAAGAAGTGGTGCTCCGAGCTACCAAGAAATATACCTAACTGCCCAATGCCTACAGGCAAAAACCCAGGTGGCCATGAGATAGGGTGACCAAAACTATGAGTCATTCCAAAAACATAGAAGTAGGACTACAATTTGTATGACCCAGCATTGAAGAATGACTTAACTGATAGCATTGATTAATATTGAAAGCACAGATATTGTGGCACTAAAGGAAATTAAATGCTACGTTGAAACACAGTATTATCTGTGATAAGTAAATTGAGGTCTGTTTGGGACTGCTACGTAATTCTGCTCTAAAACACATTGGAACGTGTCTCTCTCTTTGTCCCGTCGACCTTCTCTGAAAACGAATTTTCTGCTAAATGTAAAAAAAAAAAAAAAAACGACAGCCCAGATGTTGAAAAAAACTGTAGTATAGGAGCAAATTGAGGGCACTTTGTCACCCTACTATGAAGGGGGGGGAGGGGTTTCTAGCCTCCCAAATTGCGCACACCCTTGCCAGAAATGCCTCAGTGTTCACGGGCAGGCAAGAAGGGTTAATTCCAGTCACACACAGCAGACACACTCGTGAATAATGTGGTTTCGCTTTACTCCACAGCAACTTCAACTGGAAACTGGGGAGGAGGCATAAGTTTTTGGTTCTGGATTTGATTACAAAACCATAAACTGCACACAAGGCATTTCAATTAAACAAGTTCTTCCTAATGCATGTTTTAACAAAGAGTAAATGTGACCTATATTTCACATGTGTTGCGTTGGAGAGCGCACACACTGCAGTTCATAAAATGTGCACTTTTAAAATCAAGATATGCTAATTGCATTCTGAAAGGAACACTTCTGGCAAGATAGCACAATGCCAGACAAAGTGGCAGAAATTAAATGAGTTGCATCGAAAATAATACTCTACCAAAGGCAAAGGTGCATAAAAAAAGTAAAGAGTGTGAGTAAAATACGATAGCCTAAATGGTGCTGTGATCCCAAAAATTCCTGAAGCTTCCTACCCCGCTTGACATCTTACGAGTAAACAAAGATATTCTTATATGGAGCACTTTCACTTAAACATGGGTTCTTGGTTCTAAGAAAAACAGAGAGCTCATCTCCATGTGAAAGAATCTTCAGGGAAGAACAGATTAAAGAACAACCAGGTTCTTCACGTTTTGTAAAGTAGGGAATATTACAAATGCTGCATAAGGAGAGAGGAGTTGGCCTAACGGCTAGGGCAGTCGACCTCAAATCTGGGGAACTGGGTTCGAGTCTCGACAATGACGCTGAACATCCTGTGATTCTTGGCAAATCACATAATCTCCCTGTGCCTAACAAAAAATGAATGTGTTCTCATGTAATGCAACTGGTGCTATGTAAAGCGCTCTGATACCCGATTCAGGTCAAGTTCGTGCTCTGTAAAATTTAAAAAAAGGAGGTAGGCAGCGTGTTCTTGATCGCGACAGTGCCACTTTTGATTTAAAACCAGGGACAAGCATTGGTTAAAATGGTTCAATGTTCGAAGCAAAAAAGGATCTTACTACAACATATAATCTTATAGTTCCCCTAGAAGAACAGCTGAAATCGTAAGAAAGGCAAGAAGTATCAGACAAAGAACCTTGAATTACACTGGTTCTTTTTGCGGTCAATGCAGAGTTTGGTGATACAGACACATTATTTTCTTCACAAGTGTAATGTCCATTTCCCAATTGTAGTGTAGTTCCTATATCCCTGATTGGCTCTGGGCATTGGAATAACACACACTATAGATTTGACAGACGAATAAGGTCAGTATGTCTCTATCGAGTATATTAAACTTAATTACTTGTGTGTACCAGCTAACTCAGAGATCACTAGAAACTTCTCGAATATACAAGAAGGAATTAGTCTCTGACAACCGCATAAACATGACAACTTTGTTTCCCTTTAGAATCGGAACAGTCTTAGAATCGTGGAAACAATAGATAACAGTTTCACTCAGTCAATCGTGCATGCTTTGTTTCTACAAAGTTGCACAGAAATAGCTAGACGGGCGTTTCAATAAAAGGGTTTATTGAACAGTCTTATTTCTCATGCAAGAAATATGAATTGCTACAATTGTAAGACAGACTGCGGGGTACAATATGTATGAGGTTAGCAGTAAGATAAAATAATAGTGCAATAGAATGGTTTGTAGCTATGACATATATTAATCAAAATACATACATAAATAACATAATGCTAAAATGTGATACTCATCTGATGCTTCTAAATTGTTCTACCCCAGTGTACCTAACCTAAGTGTGGTACGAGGTTTGAAGCAGGTGCTGTTTCTAAAGTATAGCTAGCTATATTTTAGTCTAGCCAAGAGTTGCCAAAAGTTTCTCTAAGTTCTAGTCAGCTCCATACCTGAGAATAAGAGAGGTTGGAATCTCTTTTCTGGACTCGATAGTCTAACCCCCCGCAAGGGAAGTCAGAGAGCACTGGAGCTGGATTCTCTGCGAGGAGGATAGCAGAGTCAGGTCAGTGCATAAGGCTGGAACTCGATCTCCTTCTGAACTTGCCGTGGCAAACCGCATAGTCTGGGTTGGATCGAATCCTCCGGGAACGGCAATTTGCCAAGGCAAGTGCTGGTATATTTATACCTTGAAGGTGTCTAGGAATGCCAGTATTGACGTAAAAGTCGGGCAGAGGAACGTCATGAATGAAACCCTAAGGAATAGATGTTCATGCATACTTAATGAGTTCTTGGAGAAATCAATATTCAAGCTTAGGGAAATTCCTAAAGGCTTAAGGGTCTGGTTTTCCAAGAATTCGTTGTGATGTGGATGGACGGATGTAGATGGCCATGCCTGTATTTGGTTTGTACGGACAATGTCTAAATAAGGGCCGGATTTCTATGTCCAAATAAGGGCAATGTGAATTGTACCTATATAAGGGCATAAATCGGGAAACCTATATACAGAATCTAAATCTGCACACAACACAATCTTTAATAAAAGATTTTCAGTCACTTTCTTAGGTGATTTAGGAAGATGAAGGCTTTCTAAATTTTTTACTCAAATGGGGGTTCAGCCAAAAATACCAGTCAGATATATTGTTTGATCAATTAAAAGCCACACCAATGGCATTGGGTAGGGTGGCAGCACTTGAAATGTTGGAAGTTAGATAGCATTCAGAAGGCTTGGTTGCTGATATTCCCTATTTCAGGGAAAGAAGTATTTTGAGATAATCTAGAGTCAGTACTTCACAGATCATTCAAAAATCAGAAACATACTCAGCCCTTCAAGAATCACTCCAAGTGCTTTGACAGAAACAAATAATCTTGCAAATAATCTTAACAGAGATCTGATTAGATGGCAAATCATTCTAATTCTAGCCTTGAGGAAATGGATCATCATGCCCTTACTTTGATTATGGTGAGGATGAAGTATTTCCGGAGACAAGAATTACCCAAAAGTATGAATTACAGGTGGTGGTAGGTGTTGTAGGCTACCTGTCAATCTTCAGTTATCACAAGATCAGCAACCAGGGACAAGTTGGGAGTTGTTTACCAATTTGATAGACCATCCTTTTCAAAGCAACTGATCAATCCAGAATTGGTTGAAGGGAGAATAGAAGTACTCAGATGGAGCATTGGTTCTGAGATTTATGGGTCAGCTTTATCCAATTGCAATGGGAGAAAAATGGACTTCCCACTGAGGGCAATGGAAGATCAACAGGTGGGCAATCTCACTGGGCAGTAGATTAAAAAGCAGAATCCACACTCAAGAGGGACTATGCAGATATGCGACTTGCTGTGAGAGCAAGTATTTATTTATTTATTTATTTATTGCAGGTTTGTATACAGCATGACGCAGCCTAAACAGGATGGCAGTGCCCTTTACAAGTAAAACAAGATTGGAGAATGGGAATCTCCTCACTGGGAAAGTGGAGAAAAATAATGAATCTAATATTTCAACATAAACCAGTCGTCCAGGTAGGATGCATGCAGAAGATAACTTATTAAAAGGAAGATGAGAGAAAAGTAGAAGTGGGAGGTGAAGCAGAGAAGGGTTAGAGAAGTGAATGAGCACAATAGAGGGGTTTGGTCTAGGTGGAAAATAGAGTGGTGTGTTATAAAAGAAGAAAGTTGTAGAGATCTGAGCAGTAGTGTAGCTAGACCATTGGCCACCCATGGCGGTCCCTGCGGCCGCATGTAATAGCGGGGGTGGCGATTCCTGCGATCGCTACCCCGCGATAGCCTCAGGTAAGAGCAGGAGGAGGCTGCCGAGATAAGTGCGCTGGAGATAGGGAAGAGAATAATGGGGCAATAGACAGAGATAATAGGATGAAGGTCAGAGGTGAGAAAGAGCATGCAAAAACTGGGCACATAGGAAAGAGGGAGAAGAAGAATGAGAAGAAGAAAAGAGAGAATCAGTGGAGGAAGAAACTAAAGGAGGGTATAAAAAGGGAAGACAGAGGAATAAATAGGAACGCATTTACAGCTCAAACTAGAGACTAAACCGGTGGGTTTTAATTTTTGAAAAACTGCGGTGCCTACTTCCCAATCTTTAATAACAGATGTCTAGTCACTTTCTTTTGTGATTCAGGAAAATGAAGTCTTTTCTCAAATCTTCACTCAAACGGGGGTTCAAACAAAATTCATGTTTGATATACTGCTTGGTCACTTAAAAGTCACAGCAATGGCATGGAGTAGGGTGAGAGCAGCCAGATGGCATCTTCACATGAGAGGCTAGAAGTCAGATGCTACTCAGAAGGCTTGCTTATTAAGAAAGTCTCTTTCAGGTAGAAAATTATTTGGAGATGATCTTGAGGCAGTAGTTCAGAGATCACTCAAGAATCTGAAACCTATTCAGCCCATCAAACATCACTCCAAGTTTTTTGACAAAAACAATCTTGCCAGAGAAGATTTGATTAGGGGGGAATCATTCTCAGTTGCAGTCAGGTAGAAATCACTCATCTTCCAGACAAAGAACAGAAGTCAATAGAGATAGGAACATAAGTCAATAGAGATAATTGATGGTGCTGCTTATTATGCAGGGATTCATTTGGAATCAGGTTCAGTAGGTGGCAGACTCATTCTTTTTAATTATATTGCAAGCAATTCAATAATAGGCAGATGGGATCTGGAAGGAATGCTGAGTTATGGTACAATAGAGTGTGGCTCAATTCCTCCAGATTCTGGAGCAATATAAACTCCTCAGCCACATGACAAAAGAAATTTAGTGGCTCTGAAATAGAATATGCAGTAATTAATTCCAAAGAAAATCTTAGTAACTGTACCTGTTCCTGGTTTCAACAAAGTGGGGAGAATATGGGCTTGTGAGGGCTTCACCGAAGGTACAGCCTCCTTTAGTGGCTTTATCACATGCAGATGTGCAGATTCAGTCCTACCTATATGACCTGTTGGTATATCCACATCTAGGTGTCAAGCTTTCAAGACAGTTCAAAGGACAGTTCATCTTCTCCAGAGTTATGGATTCATAGTCAGCAAGAGTTCAATTCTCACAGAGTCTGAAGTATATAGAGGCTTGGTTCTGCACAGACATGGGAATGGTATTTCTTCCTCCAAACAGAGCGAACAAACATTGACTCAAGTTGTCCCTGGTAGTCTAATAGAACTGTGCCTCAGCAAAAGAATGGCTTCGAGATCAAGGTGATCGCTCAGTCTGGGGTTTATGGTCAGTGAAAGAGTGGAAACATTTCCCCAGTTGGAGGAAAATGAGGGAAGTTTGAAAAAAAATTCAAGTCTTTACCCATTTAGGTACACAGTTCTCATCTGGTGGTTCAGTCAGGGAACATGCCAGGTAAGTCACAGGGCTTTGGATTCTCTCATGGGCAGAAATATATCTGCAATCTCATAAGGATGTTCATATAAGCAGGATGTGACAATGGGAGTTTAGAAACTTTATTAGAATATTCCACCCTTCCACATTTGTTCTTAGCTCATCTAGTATTTCAGGAGATATGCCAGAAATTTGGTACAACAGGTTCAGTTATTTTTCAAGTCATTGGTACACTTTCATTGTTCACTTCTTCTTGACGATTCTGGAAGAAGGATAACTGGAGACAGATGCCGTCATGGACCTTTAGCCAAGTTAGTCTTTACACACATTACATCCCATTCTCGGATTCTGATGGTTTTAACCAAGATATAGAGGGAGGGCCTTATTTAATAATGGTTCCTCCCTCATTGTCAAGAAGACCTTAGTTTCATCTGTTGTGGAAATTAGTTATTGACAGTGAATGGTTCTTTCTTATGATATCTTACTCTCTACGTCATCGTCCCTTAATGTTGAATTCGATGTTTTGTCTAACTTTGTCAGATTGGATATCTCACTGACAATTCAAGCATTGAGAAGAGAGTCCAAACAAACACATCTGAGCCTCATTAACCTTCTTACTGTAAGTGGTGTTCACGAAGGGTATTATTTCCAGTTTATAATGGTGCTGAATTCATTTTGGAGTTATCACTGGAGGATTTTGACCTTGGTTTAGCTGTACTGACTTAACATTCCTTTAGGTTGTGATTAAGGGTTTAAGGTCACTATGGGAAGTTTCTCAGCAGGATAGATCCTGATATTATGGTAATTCAAGGGTTTGACTTGCTAATACTAAGGCTTGATTACGAATACGGAACACTTGGATACATTATTTATTGGTTGCGATCAATGGTGCCTATTCTGAGTTTTTTGGGGGAATAACGTGGAGTTTAGTGCTTAATGCACCAAAATCTGCATAGTGTGGTAAATACAGTGCCCTTTTCCCCTGTTAAATTTCGACAGGCTTGACCAGTTAAATTTAATAACATTTATTACATTTAAATGTGATTGCTGGGTGTATTAAATAACACCCAACTCGGAATCCTCATCCCTGCGCAAGCAGGAATTTGTGTGGGGGCCAAAAAACACCCATCCACTAATAATCGGGCCTAAGAGTTAGAAATCATTCTCCAGGTTTGGATTTTCTACTAGTCTTTTTGCAGTCATGGACAATCAAATCTTTAGAAGTGGCATTCGAAAAATATTTTCTTAAGTTTTTACTGGTAGCAATAACATCAAATGGTAGATTGGGGGGAGTTGGGATCCCTGCCGTCCTCCAGATTTGAACATTTTTCAAGATCAATGGTCCCGAGATTGGCTATGGGAACAGCAAGAAGTGATACTTCTGGTTGTTTGTCCAAACCAGATTAGATCAGACTGTTACATACCTTGGATGTAGTGAAAGCAATTAGGATTCATTTGAAGAACATAAAAGTAGAATAAAAGCACAACTCTTTAAGAAACGGTGGCATAGTATGGCATAGCTCGTTTCCATGAAAAAGCATGGAGGTTTTTTGTTCTATAATTTCAGGGTCAGGTAAAATTTTCCCTGTTAAAAATGAAAATAAATATAATCAATACAAAGGAAAAAATAGCCATAAAAGGAGTTTTATGCAAAGCACAATATCCATTGGCGTCTGCGGAAATGTATATTTTTGGCAACCTGTCTTTTTTTGTCATTAGATCACCACATGCAGTGTTAGCTTTCATCAGTACTGACAATGCAGTCGAGCAGAATGTTCCAGCCATTTCTGGTGTTATCGAGCTTTAGATCACCTGCCTCTGTTCTATTTTATTTGTATGCATTCAATGTAACAGAAAGGCAGATTGCACAGTTTGCCATCGAAGAAGGGCATTGAAGGGCCTTTTCTTTACCTGTAAAGCAGTGATTGAACACTTTCTTATCCTTTTCCAACGTTAACTCCTTTATTCCTTTGTCAGGGTCTTTCATTGTGAGGTACAGGGCACTGTATAAAGATAAATACAACCATTAGGAAACAGTCCATTGGCTAACTTTCATCATCTTCATAGACTGTGCCCAGTGAGCTACCCTACCGTGTTGTAGTCAGGGCCAGTCAGGGAAACCTAACGCAGCCCTGGAAAACATGTTCAAACACAGCCACCTACCTTCATCCTTTTGCTCCATATCGCTCTTTCCATACATCATCAAATTTCTCTCTCTCTCCCTTTTCTATCTCTTTACCTCCCTCCCTACCTATCTTTCTCTCTCCCTTTCCTTCATCACAAAATGAGGGACCTTGAAATACATCAATGTGGGGTGTGTGCTGAACAAAAGCAAACGTCTATAATGTTACTCCAGCTATAGAAACATACTAGATCAAATATAGGGACATAAGACATTTGACTTTTTGCTTGGCTCACTAATAGCATCGCTGTTAGGGCAGTGATAGTGGGGGCATGAATGTTTCTAGGTTTATGATGAGAATAGATCACTTCTAGCAACTGCAGGTGAGAAAGAAGAGATTTAAAATTAGCAAGTAAGTAGCTGGTTGTAAAAAAATGTGCAAAATGAAAGTGCAAGCTTTAATGAAAATAGTGTGTTTAGAAAGCATAACACTGTAAGCTATCCTATTTACTCACACTAGGCCTCAAATGACTGAAGCAATGCTGCTTGAAAAACAAACATGAATAGAAAATTCTAAATACGCATATAAAAAGTTTGTTTCTTGACCTTCCTATGAGCATGTTTTTATAATAACTAATAGGTTACTTATATAGTTTCAAGTATTTCCGCTGAATATTTCTACCTACACAAAGACCACTGTATATACATAACTAACATTTGTCGTGTAATGGGGTAATGAAGAGTTCAGACATTGAAATGTAGAGTTTAAAACATAAGCTTGACTTTCTAACCTACTTGGTTTTCCCCATCAATGATGATTCTGCAAAATGTTTTCTCTTTATTAGTACAGATGTTTCAACTGCTACAAAGACTATTGTTTGGAAACTTGATATTAGAAGGTTAAAGTTTACCTATTGGAAAGTAAGCCTGAATTAGGTAAATTCCATGTGAGCACACATTGTTATAATTTAGTTGAAAGAGTAACATTGATGTCTGTGGACTACAGTATTTGTGTGAGAAGACGAGGAGCGTTCCTGTTCCCAGGAAAGCCTCGGACAGTGATTGGCTGACAGGCAACAAGAAGAGCAATGTTTTTCCTCGTTCGCCATCGTCAAGGTCAAGTTGGTGAGCACGAGCGTGGAAAATCAACCTCCCGGCAAAAATTCTCAACGCAGGTGGTTGGATTTCTCATTGCGAGTGGTCACGTATGCTCGTGACTGCTTGCATTGAGAAACTGCTTGTTCTCGTTGAGAAAGCTGCCACTTGAGTAAAAATATACGCGAGTGGCAGAAAAAAAGCAGCGCCCACTTGCGCTGTACATGGTACCATTCACGATGATTACACAGTGCGGACACACAGCACTGAAAATCAACACGAACAGCATATATCTAATGCACTCCACCACTTGCTGAGCTTTGCATAGCGTGGTGGAGTTTGTTTTGCACTTACTCCGTGAACTCCGCCCAGGCTTACTTCTAAAGCAGCAGCTTACATTTCTTGCCACACATGGACCTCTGCAAATTCTTTATTGTCCGCAATGAACTGTATAAAAAGAGGCCGCAGACCGATTGTAAATGGAGACAGTCCTCAGACCCTGGGACCCTCGCAAGCGAGGTTGCTAATTTGCTGCTGATGAGGGTTTTCAGAGGAGCTATGCGGTCCCGAGATTGAAGCTGTGCGGTGAGAGCCCCCAGTGGCAGCGGCTGCGGCGGTGCATGGGAGAGTGAGGCCTCTGTGCTAGGCAGCAATTGCTTTCATCCTGATCTTGGGCGAGAGGAACGCTGGCAACCCCCCGCACGCTGCGGCTCAAGGTTTTTGGGTGCCGCGCTACACTGGACCGAGTAGAGGCTTGCTGGGCCATGGACATCAGAAGGGGATGTGGTCCGGCATTTGCTGTGGAGGCTGGAGTTCGTGATGTGGCGCCCGTGGAAGGGATCCATCGGCGCTGTGGGCGGTCTCGCTTCACCGGCCTGTGAGCGCCCCCGCTCCCTGGGGACACTGCCCCTGACCATCATTGAGGCACGGGAATCAGGTGGCTGGTGAGACCGCATCAGCGCAGGGACTTGTCATCGTCGGAGAGCGGGACTTGGCAATCTGGTGCTGTGAGCGGCGCCCTCTGGGCTCACGATTGAGATCCCTTGAGCGGCCCCTCCTTCGACTTTTTAATTAGGCGTCTTCTTGCCAAAGCTGCTGGAACACGTTGCCTCCTGCTACCCTGCCTGCATCTCATACTAGCAATCCAGTGTGAACATACGACGAGCATGTGCTGATGGTGGAGCCTTGAGGAGCGATGTGCCTCCATAATAATGCTGCTTACTGTTGGGAAGGTACTCGCTTAATATAGGGCCGCTTTGGTGCTTATACGGCCTGGTGTGGCGAGAACTGTGACCTAAATTACCACGCGTGAGTAGCTAATGCTGTAAACTGGAGGGTTGATCAAGTGGGCTACCTAAGAGCACATAACACTGCTGGCATGTTGATTGCATCTCCACAGCGGGGGTTTTGTGTGGTGCCAGCGCAACAGCCTAGAAAGTGTGCCCCTTCTGTGAATTCCTCTGCTGCAGCATGGGTAAATCAAACAAGAGCCAGTCAAAACTGCCATTTGAGCCCTGCAAAATCCCAAGATTTCGGGATCCCTCAGCTGCCGAGCAGGATGCTGCATCTGATGACCAAGACGCAACAACAGACATAGACGTGAAACAGGCTTTGCATATTATCCAGCAAAGTCTCTCTAAAATCGATAGTAAAATTGATGCACTGTCATTCCGTATGGATAGGATATCAGAGCGTCTTGATAAGCATGGGGATAGGCTCAACTCCGCGGAGCAGTGAATATCTGACATGGTACATGTCATACGGGCGGATGCTGAGACGGAAAAAGAAAGAGATAAGATCCTGCAAACGCTACAAGCCAAGGCAGAGGATCTCGAAGCGAGATCGAGACGGAACAATATTCGTATTTTGGGAGTACCGGAGTCATCCAACATTAGAAACATGGAACAACATGTGGAGCAGCTGCTCATCACGCTTCTAGGTCAGGACACTTTCTCATAAATATTCGTCGTGGAGCGGGCGCATCGATCCCTGGAGCCTTGCCCGGTCCCTGGGGCACCCCCTAGACCATATAAACTACAGGGACCAGGATGCAGCTTTGCGAAAGGCGCGAGAACTGGGGACCCTTCGACATGATGGTGCAGAGATATCGCTATTCCCGGACTTCACGATGCAAGTACAAGAGGTGAGATGGCTCTTCACTCCCGCCAAAAAGAGATTACGAGAGCTGAACCTGGAATATAGTATGCTATATCATGCCAAACTTAGGGTCAGAATGGACGGTAAGGTACACTTCTTCACAGACCCCAACGCAGTCCTGCGCTTTCTTACAGACAAGGAGCAGTGTTTGAAGCACCGAGGTTTACTGACCACTTCCCAGCCCTGCACGGACGACACTCCGGGTACAGATGGAGAAGGTGAAGACTGAGAGACACTGAAATCGGCAATGATATGGACAATACAGCGACTATGTGTTTAGTACGCAGCCAAAATCCCATGAGACTCCGGCGCAGTGGGAATAGTAGATTACGAATGTGGATGGAAGGCATAGTTCATGTGTAGTTTTCCACTGTCCAGGTGTAGATTATCACTGTAAGTACTACTGAGCTGTTAATTATGTCATACTCAATGTCCATAATTTTTCTGTATAGTGGGTGGAATAATAGGCCGAGGTTACTGCATTCATTTCGCCACTTGGCTACATCGTAGTGCCCCTCACAGCATTGCTTATTTGTGTGACAGCACTCAAGTGCGGAGATATGGTGGTGAGGGACTTTAGAAAAGATGGCAACATCTGCCCCCAAGTGTATCACACTATCTTGTTTGTGGGTGTGGGTGTTTTGTTCTGCTAAAGGGGTTATGGGGAGGAGTACGAAGTAGCCACGGGAGTTGTGGGTTTACGTGGCGTGGGTGGGAGGTTTATTTTTGTAGATATGGCTGTACGCTGTTTAAGAGACGAGTTGCAGCATTTCAGCAATAGCCAGGACGTATGTACATGGGTCCATCTTTCATGGTTGACATGCTCGCGCAATGACATCTGAGAGCGGGAAGGAACAATCCTTACATCTCATGACCTGGAACGTTTGTGGTTTAAATGACAGCAGGAAATTTCGGAGAGTGGCAGCCTACTCAAAGAGACACTGTTTGGCTATTGCTATTATACAGGAGACACACTTGGCGATGACACGTAGCCACTACAGATCTTAAGGAGTAACTATTGGAGTTTACGAACACTGCAAACGAGGAACTAAAGCATATGGGGAAGTATGCCACAGCACGCCGTTATGGGGAGTAGAAAAGACCTGGCACCACGTTAGCCGGGATATTACAGCCTAAGAGAGAGCTAGATAAGATGATTAGGCATGATGGACAACAATGGACTTTCTCTGCACACCACTGAGGAAATAGCGGACCACTTTTGCTCTTACTATCAGTCTTTATATACATCACAAATCCCGACCAATAGCGTTGCCGTTGAGGAGTATTTGTCATATATTAAAATGCCGTGGCTAGTGACAGAGCATAGAGAGCACTTGATGGCGCCCCTAAAAACAGATGAGATTAAAGATGGGCTACGTAGCATGGCAGCAGGGAAGGCTCCGGGGGAAGATGAGCTCAACCGTGCCTTCTACAAAGAATTCCAAGACTTATTGCTCCCCTGCCTCAAAATGCTTTATGAAGAGATGGCAGAATCAGGAATTATGTCCCCCTGTCTAATATAGGCTCCTATCCCTACTAAATGTAGATGCCAAAATCTACGCGAATATATTAGCCAATAGGCTAGCCCTATCATTGCCAGGCATTATTCGCCCTGAGCAGGCTGGTTTTGTCCCTGGTCGCAATCTGTCACAGAACTTAAGGACATTATTTGGAGTGGTGCAGAGATTGAACCCCGATGTCAAGGCTGCGGCAGTATTTCTCAATGCCGAGAAAGCTTTTGACTCTGTGGAGTGGGGTTTATGCTTGCAGTGTTTCATAAAATAGGTGTTGGGGAGGTTTTTCTGCGCCTAGTGTCGGTGTTATACACATCGCCCACTGCCAGGGTTAGGATTGGTGATACTGTTTCAAACTCATTTAACATCACACGAGCCATGAGGCAGGGTTGCCCGCTGTCCCCCCTGCTGAATGCGATAGCCGCTGAGCCATTGGCCTGTGCCATCTGTGAATATCATGCGCATAGAGGACTGGGGTTCCCTGAGTATACACTGAACATTGCGGCCTATGCGGATGATACTCTGCTCTATATACGTAACCCAGAAGATAATCTGTCCCCCATACTATGCAAGGTAGTCCAGTTTGGTGGGTATTCGGGGTTGCAAATTAACTGGGACAAGTCTATTATATTTCCACTTACTTCAGCCACCACAGCACTGACCGTGGAGTTCCCATTGCAATGGACCACTGAGGCGGTGCGATATTTAGACATAAAGATTCATACCGACCCTGCGGTAGGCATCCAGGAAAATTACAGGAGGGCTATGCAAAAACTGGTTGAGGATGTGGACAAAGGGATCAGGCTCCCGCTATCGTTAATGGGGAGGGTTGCCATAATGAAGACGGTGGTTCTCCCCCAATCTCTCTTCCTATTCCAAAATATACCAATTCTATTACCGTGTAGCCTGTTTATACAATTGCGCACACAGTTAATCAGGCTGGCTTGGTCCAGGAAGCAACCCCAGATACGGTGGGAGTCTTTCACTTTGCCCTATTAGCTGGGGGGGCTGGGCGCTCCGGATCTGGAGAAATACTACAGAGCAGCAAACAGCACATTTGCTCATTATTGGATTCATGGCCTTCATGACACACCTTTCTTGCACTTGGAGAGGGTCGCGGCAGCACCACTCATATTACCCCAGACACTTTCCCAACCAGTTTCCAGGCGCCTACATATTTTTTGATTCACTGGCCATCACTGTGCAGGCGTGGCAGACACTGTTGCACATGCAGGCCTGTGCTCTTCATGCCATTGGATTCAAGCTATCCTGGCTGATGAAGGGTGAAACCACGAAACCGGTCCTAGGATGCTTGCTTCCAGCCCAGGGAGAACCTGGCCTGGCAGTTCTGGCTGGACTGTTCCCATTGGGCACAGGGTCAAGACTGATTTGCATATGGCAGGGTTCAAACTGGAATGGCAAGGTGAGCAATAAAGGGTGGGTTTAGGCCCAGAACTTTGGACTGAGGTGAATGTATGATATTGTTCTGCATTCTGTCCATCGATTGTTCTTTTTGCATTTGTCACCCCGAGTGGGACGGGTATGCCCAGACATGGGTCCCATGCTCTCCATGCCACTGGAGTCAAGCTATCCTGGCTGATGAGGGATGAAACCACGAAACTGGTCCTAGGGTGCTTGCTTCCAGTCCAAGGAGGACCTGGCCTGGCAGTTCGGGCTGGACTGTTCCCATTGGGCACAGGGTCAAGACTGATCTGCATATGGCTGGGTTCAAACTAGAGTGGCATGGTGAGCAAAAAAACGATGGATTTAGGCACAGATGTCCATCAATTGTTCTTTTTGCATTTGTTACTATTTTTTGCAAATTGTATATAGTACACAAATTAATATCAAGCAGATACTGTCCTAATGTTTCATGTTTTTCCTGCCTATGTTTTTATTTATACTTCATGAGGGTGCTGTTATTCATTGGAAACTGTATTTTACGAAAAGTTGACATTGAGCATATACTGTTTTTATTGCATCATTTGTATCTATGTCACAAACCCTTCAGATGCATTGTCATCTGTGTTTACTGAAATGTTCATATTGAATTGCTTGATGCTTCTGTAGATAGCACTAAGCTCATCATACGTAAAACTGTCAGAGTGCACCAGGTATGTTTGTCCCCATCATCAGATCAAAACAAAGACTCCCCAAAAAGAGTTAACTGGTATTTTTTTCCACAAAACAACAAAAACTATCATGGATTCCCCTTTAAACACATGTAAACCAGGTTCCAGTGCAACTCAAGTCCCTCACAAAAGTCCCCAAAAGCTTGACCCCCAGTCTACCACATCCAACACATAGAAACTCAGCAGCATGGAGAACATGCACTCCCACTGGGTTGAGTGAACCTATACAATTGATAGGGAGATGTGTTGTGGTTCTAGATAGTAGCACAGCAAGTAAGGGTGAGGAAAGGAGCCTCTGTTCCCCGTCAACTGATGATGAGGTTGAGGCTACAGCATGTGCCCCGTTAACCAAGGGGGAAAATCAGGAACTGATGCGCAAAGAAGAAAAGGCACACAACCACACACCTGTCAACCATGGGCTGTCCAGAAGAAGAACCTGTAGTCACAGTACACATGAACAATGCACCATACAGCTTCCTAATAGACATGGGGTGACAAGCCCATGCTTAAGGGAAGGGATAGTCCCCTTATCAAAATACACCATGGTTATGCAAGGGTTATTGGGTATGGTGACAAGAAACCCCTCAAACTGGATATAGGAGGTAGTCGCCTGAGAGGACAGCTAATATATTTTCCCTCGTCCCCAACCAATCTATTAGGGTGATACTCGATGACCAAATTAAAAATGACCATCCAGTTCTCCAACAATTAGACTAGGGCCTGCTCCTCCCCTGGAGCCCCTTCCCTGGGACCCCTGTCAATAAAACACCACCACATCACAGGTAGACAAGCGGAGACTAGCCCTGTCAACTTGACTGCTTTCACTGAGGCAGTCTTGGAGAATATGAAAAAACTCTTGGATCTTTGCGAATCTGTTGGGCAGTGGGTACATCATTCACACCGTCTTCTACTTAAGGCAACAAAAAGGGAAAAAGGGAAAAAGCTTTCATAGCCCAAAAAGTATTGGAGGAGGAAGAAAGTCGTGATTCCACTCTCACTCGCCCGTTGGGAACCCTGAGACAAATCAGGAAACATGGGTAAGGCCCAAGGGGACAATGGCCATAACAGAATAGAACCCATGCGCCTTTAGAAACACTGAGCTCAGCCTATGGCACCACCACAGTGCCCCTGTGCACTAGGAGGGGGAGAAGACGAGGATGCCTGGTGCCATGTGGTGTACTCAGCATGCCTATGAACACTTTCAGCTGTAGATTACTGTACCTGAACGCAAGGCTGTAGTACAGTGTGCTGCCCCAATTAAGCACACATGTCTGGAGGGGTATATTCGCTCCCAAAACACCATAACATCAGATGCCACATGAGTTATGAACATATAGCCAATCAGAACACAGCACATACAGTGACCAGACGCTCCCCATGCCGGACATCTGGATAAGTTACTCACTAGCCACTTGTTGAAGCCCACCTGTACTTTCCATTAGACAATTAATTTATGACTCCAAAGGCAGCAGCTTATATTCCTTAACATAGATGGACCTCAAGAAATACTTTATTGTCCACGATGAACTGTATAATAAGAGGCCGCAGACCTGATTGTAAATTGAGCAAAAACCAAAGGAAATGATGGACGGAGTGTTGAACATTTTAAGCACTCACCCCCAGTCAACTGATCTGGGTTTAATCCATCACCGTTCTTTAGCCCACTCTGCCACCCCAGTTCAGACATGGCCATATGCAAATCAGTCTGACCCTGTGCCTCATGGGAACAGTCCAGCCCGAACTGCCAAGCCATGTCTTCCCTGGACCGGAAACAAGCTTCCTAGGACCGGTTTCTAGCATTTCAGCCATCTTCAGACAGGCTTGCTTGAATCCAGTGGCAAAGTGAGCAAGGGACTCACGTCTGAGCATACCCTGCCAACTTATGGCGAACAAAGCAAAAACCGAAGGAAATGATGGACGGAGTGTTGAACATTGCAAGCACTCACCCCCAGTCAACTGATCTGGGTTTAATCCATCACCGTTCTTTAGCCCACTCTGCCACCCCAGTTCAGACATGGCCATATGTAAATTGAGACCGTCCTCAGACCGTGCACCTGTAAATGTTCTCCTTGTTGTTCTGTTGAATTAAGCCAACTGCTTCTGTTTTGATAAATGCCTCTTGTCTCTTGTTTTTTCAAGGTATTTATATTCAAGCAACAGCACATGCTGCAAAGGCTTCATGAAATGTGATGTCCATATAGTGCTTGTACTTACAGTAGTATATTATTACCACTTCCCTCTCTTACTATAGAGACCACCACTCTTTTCCATTGACCCAGACTTTTACATCCCATTGCTCTGAGTTTCTCAAACTTCTCTTTATGGGAAGTTCTGCTTTGATATTTTGATCTTTTTCAGCGGATTTAAATGCTAAAAACGAATGCTTTTCTCGCTCTGTTGGACTAGAACTCTTTATGGGTTTTGACTAACTCAATTTTTAGTGATTCTTAGAATAGGGCTTTTTCCCCTTATGGGACGTGCTTGAATGCATTTATTACATGATTTGATTAACCAATATTGATTTTATATTTCTGTCATTTATATACTGACCATTGAATTTAATATGAATTTAACTTGTGATTTGCAATAAAGAAAATGTACTAAAAGATGTGATTAATAAAACCCTTTAAAATACTACCAACTTTCTTTTGTGACTAAGTATTAGAAAAGTTATTGTGATTAATATTTGATGTATTGCCTAATCCTCTTCTTCTCTAAAGCAACGGCAAAAATCCTTCACATAAAAAGTGAGTGAGAGGGGTTAGCCCTGATGCAGGTAAACCGTGACTTTAAATCCCTGTTTCCGCGGTTTACATTATGAGAAGAAGAGCTGTAAATAATTACCCTGAGTTAGAGTAATGCCCGAGTTCCATAGCCCAAAGCCCAGAATCTGAATACTGGCAAGGGACAGTTTTGAAGATGGTTGCTGTAACGGAGGTGTGAGTATTAATATTTATAATTGCAGTTGTAATTGTTGTTGTTGATATTGTTGAATGCTACAGTTGGAAGAATTATTGACGTTTATGCACGTATTGCGTAGAAGTTGAAGAGGTTATTGGGATCGGCATAGCCCAAGATCCCGAGATATTGAGATAAGTGTACAAAACATTTCATAGGGTTTTTTTCTTGTTTGCTAGAGATTTGCAGTGTATATCATGAGATATCATTGATTACACAGTTGAGTTGGAGATTTTAACGAACTGTTGTGAAAGTACTAATAGTGACTGATGTTGGCAGAACAAGGTGAAGCTACATTGATTAAGGGGATTTTCCCTGGTTGAGATTTTATTTATGTGTGTGGGAAAAGTTAGAGGGTGTAAAAACCTTAAAATTCTGATTGTTGAATGACCTTCTGTTTTCTTTATTGGAGCAGACAAAGATTGTTGATTTGTGTTTGCTTAAAGTTGTAGAAATGAGGGCGTGGCCTGACGAGCCAAGATGGTGGACGCATCTTGTGTATGCGCCCGGAACCCTCCGCCATCTGCCCATGATCCATCCTTCCAGAGAGCCATCCGACCCTGAGACTGGTGGCCGGGTCGCAGTAGCACCTTTGGCTGCACCCCTGGCTGCAAGAATTCAATTTTGTGCGGCGTTATCGCGCCGAGCTCGGCCGGCCGGCGGAGACCTGTATTCAAGATGGTAGCTCCCCCGTGCTGAACGGCGCATCCTGTGGCCATCGGACCTTGCTGGTCATCCCCCGGCCTGAGTCCCCTGAACATTCGGAGGGTCCCCCGGAATCGGAGGGGTCCGGTGGTGAGCTACGAGATCGGGATCGCGGCCCGTGCATCCCTCTCTGTGGCGGCTGTTCTGGAGTGGGCAGCTGTGGAGGTCTGGCCTAGCCCGCCGATCCTGGCTACGCCATGATCGGCGCGACGCTGCCCCATCGACCTAAACCCACTGGAGACTCCCGCTGCCGCTCCCTGGGGCCCCCGCGGCGCGGCTGACCCATCGACAGCCAGAGATTGGAGACGACTGGCTGCGGAGCAGGGGGCTGTAGGACCCTTGCCGGACCGCAGCTGCAGATTACACCCGGTGTTGAGTGGCCCTCTGCCTGTGCCTGCTTGTATTGTGGATCCTGGAGGCCCAATGGAGCTGTTGTGGTGCTGCCTGCTGTCTCCGGCGGCCGAGACTGCCGGTGAGGGGTCTCGGCCGCTGGAGGGGAGGCCTGCGTGCCTGGAGGCCTGACGCTGCACTACCTCAGCGGCTGGTAAGTCCAGGCGGTGAGAGGGGGTCCCGGGTTGTCTGAGGGGGGCCCCCCTGCGCACGCAGGCGGACTGCTGCAGAGCGTAACTGGACCCTGGTGGCCTTGACTGAGGCCCATGCGTCGTGCTCTTCATCCTGGGTGCCTTCTGGGCCCTGACCTGCTCGAGGCTGCTCAATTGGGGGCAGAAGCTTTCTTTCTGGCCGCCGCTGAGTGTCGCCGTTGAGCTGTGCTACTGAGAGCAAGAGTCTGCACAGAGCCGCCGCCGCTGCCGCCGCAAGCTGTGAACCGCGAGCCAGGAGCAGCCCCCGCCCCACCCGGTATTTCTGCCGCTGGAAGCCTCCCGAGAGGAGAATTGCTGTGGGGTGTCGGCCTCTGCGGCTGTAGCGGCTGTAGCGGTCGCGGGGGCTGAACAGTTTGGCTTCATGAGCGGGGAGAGCGCAGAGAGCCGCCCTATCTGCCGGTGGTTTGCTGCTGGTTTGCTGCTGGAGCCCCCGCCATCGCCGGTGTTGCCGCCTGAGCTGTGGGCCGCCGCGGGAGCGAGGCACAGGAAACAGGTCATAGCGGTGAGACCTGAGAGTACAGCAAAGCCAGGTGTGCGGAACAAGGCACACCCTCGCCCCTATTTCCTCTACAGCAGCGGCAGCAAAATGACATCTCCGCAGGAAGGAAGGAAGTAATTTCAGCATAGTGGTTGCCTCTGCCGCTACAGCACCTGACAAGCCACCCCCCCTTCATCACTTAACATCTTTACTATACCATCTGGGGGGGCATCCGTGAAGTGAAATAAAGCGAAGTGAAGGGTAGCATCAAGGGGGAGAACCGCAGGAGTGGACAGGAGAGGAGCTGACTGGAGGAGAACAGCCTCAGCTGTATGAGGTGAGGATCAATCTTTTCATATAGCCTCTTGTCTCTTGGGAACAAGTTAGATCTGCCTTGCCTGGAGTAGGTCAGTCCAGCTCTGATCAGCCTTTGCTCTGTCCATACTCTCCTTACCTTTATACACTTCACACACTTGCCCCCTCAACACACAGTTACACGCTGCCTGGGGGTGGGTAGCTCAATTGCGCTACTGAGTAAATGCACCAACCAGCACAAGTCAAGCAAGCGCAAGCTGCAATAGTGCCCCGACATAGCCTTCTGAGACAGCAGAAAGCGAGAGAGCGGTCAAGAGCGTGGGAACGTGGGGTTAGGCAACAGCTCTCTGCCTTTCACTCTAACTGGAAGTACTCGCATAAAGTTTTTGTTGCTCGAAGACACAGCATCGCTGCCAGGAAAATGAGTAGCATCAACATAAATCGAGAGGTCCGCAAACCAACAACAGGGGGTTCTAAGATCCACCAATACTTTACAAGACAAAAAATTGAAGCTCATAACACACACAAGGTCCACGAGACGAAAGAAGGGGGTACATTAAATAATAGCCCCAATCTCACTGCACACAGCCAGGAGCTGGCAATACTGAATGAGGATAACGCCCTTAACTCAAAAAACACAGACCAGGACAGCCTGGAGGAGATATTAATCTCAGAGATGGCGAGACTCGCAGAAACGGCAGAGCAGGGAGACATGATTAACAATGTCATTAAAAATATCTCTGCCAATGACAAAAATCATGACTTGGAGAAACATGGACCAGAGCAAATTATTGAGATATCATCGACTTTAAACGATGTCGAAGCAATAAATAAATCTCAGGGTCCACTTCAGGTCCCTCAATCTAGGGAACTTACTCGTAACAAGAACGCTTTTGTTATAGAGGCCCTGGTCCGGGGAACAACATTTACAACGCAACTTTTACAACGCACTACACTTACAACGCATTTTTTACAACGCAACAACCACTACAACGCATTCCATTACATAGCATGACACTACAACGCATTTTTAAAAACTACCTTTACAACGCATTCCATTACATCGCATACTACCTTTACAACGCATACCATTACAACGCATAATATTACACTACACTATCCAACACTTACCCTACTGTTGCACCCCCTGGAGTTAGAATAGTAATTTTTACCCCTATACTATCCAACACTTACCCTACTGTTGCACCCCCTGGAGTTAGAATAGTAATTTTTACCCCTATACTATCCAACACTTACCCTACTGTTGCACCCCCTGGAGTTAGAATAGTAATTTTTACCCCTATACTATCCAACACTTTGCCTACTGTTGCACCCCCTGGAGTTAGAATAGTAATTTTTACCCCTATACTATCCAACACTTACCCTACTGTTGCACCCCCTGGAGTTAGAATAGCAATTTTTACCCCTATACTATCCAACACTTACCCTACTGTTGCACCGAGTGCAGCAACCCGTAGCTCGAGGAAACACCTGAGCTACGGACTGCTGCACTCGGCGATCCGCCACTCTGAACGTGAGGACGAGGGCATGAGATACTTACAGATATTTAGACCACTGATATTCACGTGCTACGTTGGAAACAAGATTGTGAAACCCATTTCCTCGTCCAGAAATAGACCCCCATGTGGTCCGGAATTTGAACCACATTCTAAAAATTTATCGGAAAAAGAAAATAGCCTTGAGGAAGTCGTGGGACTACTTTCCCTATACGACGAAACACGTGTTGGCTGTGACTATGATGTTCTGCTTGAAAGCTTCTTGAAATAAAGAGAAAAAGAAGAAGACTTCAAATATGACTTATTGATTTGTGTATGTACTGTATTTTACTCACAGACCCCAAAAAACGTTAGGAATTGTAATATTTACGTGTGCTGGGGATTTGAGAACCACACGGAAAGACAATTGAAGACAGCACAAAAAAATCACAAAAAAATAGTTTGGCAACTAAAACAATCCGGTATAGAGGAAAAATGGAGAATCATCTATACATTACTAGCACCCAACAAAAGCAAGGAATTTTGGAGATATATTAATGGCCTTTATGGTGGCCATCACATTCATCATGCCGTGCCCGCCAACAAATGGGCTGTTCACGCCACCTACCTATATGTCGACCAGAAAACACCTATGGGAAGCATTGCCAAAGAAGAAGATCACCAACATGAGGAGAGCAACGTGGTGGATCTACATCAAACAGAAAGGGAAATATTAACCATCCTCAAGGGCATCAGGAAGGATGGGGTGCCAGGGCCCAATGGGCTGCCTGGGAATATCTTTAAGGAAGATCGCGAATTCTGGGCACCCCACATTCAAACCTTATTCAATCAATGTTACAATTTTTCTGTTGTCTCGGATTCATGGAAAGGCTCCATTCTACATCCCATTTACAAAAAGGGGGATGCATCAGATCCTGGGAATTATAGATTGATTGCACTACTGGATGTGGAAGGAAAGGCATTTGCAAAAAGGCTCTTGAAAGAACTAGAGACATGGATCATGAAAAAACAAGTAATTCCGCATTATCAGACTGGCTTTCGGCCGAACTCGTCGACCATGGATAATGCCATTGCACTTTCATATCTGGCAACGAAGGCAACTGGACCCGTCTCCCCACCCCTATATGCATGCTTTGTGGACTATAGCGCAGCCTTTGATGGAGTCGATCGAAGCATTCTGTGGGCAAAATTGGCTAAGTGGGGCATACCACGGAAATTGCTCGCGGCTATTATATCACTCTATACCGGTACGTGGGTGCGAGTAAAGCTCACTAGCACATGCGCAACTGCCAGGATCTTCACAAACCTGGGGCTAAAACAGGGTTGCGTGATTGCCCCCACCCTGTTCAATTTATACACTGCTGATCTGGGAGAAGCACTGCTAAAAACCAACATCTTTCCCCCAAAATTGGGCCACTGTGGTAAATAAAATAAATATTACCGGACTGAATTTCATGCGGAATCTTAAATTAAAGTAAATAGCTCAAAATAACAAGAGGCAGAATCCGTGGTATAAGAGGTTTCTAATGGGCTTTATTCCATTCAAAATGGCCGACTCGAGTCGCGGCCCTCAGGTTCCGTCACCACGAAGGTTCAGGAAGTGAAGTACAATAATTTATTAACAGACATGTATTTTTATAATAAGTACATTACAATGAAACGAATGTAGAAGGCGTAACATTTGATAAGAAAAATGACGTGACAGTGACATAATCGAAACTAGGCGTAATAAGGAATAAAAGAAACATGATTGGTTAGAATTATCAGGCATAGGTGGATCTATAAGATAATACTTGGCATAGATGCGCGCGCGGCAGCATGACGTGTAATTGACGTGCAACTAGGGGGTGAAGGGGACTTGACATTTAGCTCTACATGTGGAGACGAGAAGTCTGGGGTCAAGTCATCCTAATCCCAAATCATATCTAACATCCTATGTTTAAAGAACTATGTTATCCACAAGGAAGAGACTCTCGGACAGAATCTATTCTATACTGACTGTGTGCGTGTACAAGCGTCTAAGTGTCTATATGAGATGCGAGGGATAGAAAACTTTCCATGGCAACAGGGCTATGAATCACTTGCAGGAGGACGGAAAGGCTGAGTCCTTTGCTTGTGAGCTAAAGGAAATGTTTACCTAAATCACTAGGCAGGAATGCATCGGCTGGAGAGCAAAATAGATAATTCGAAGGTGAAATACAACTTCTTGGCAGACAGGCGAAAACTGGCCGAGGCAGGCACCGTTAGCTGCACAGGGAGTAGGACAAAGTTCATGGATACAGATGCGAGCTCAAGCTGAAGCTGTCAGAGACAGAGAGCAGGGAAAGGCTTTGAGGACAGAATCGGGCCTACTCGCCTGAACTGTAAAAATGGAGTAACTTAGCCATATAAAGTCGGTGGCCTTTCATACTTAGGAATCGAATATCCAGCCCATTGATGGCGGATCTGACAGAGAACATGTTGACGGTAGACACACATATGTTTGCGTCTTAGAAACTGGAACTGGAGGGAACATACATGTACTTGTAACATGCATATAAAACCGTTGGGGTCCAAGATAGGGGACATAACTGATCAGGAAAATCCACATTTCCACATTCCCTCCTTGTCCCCTTCTTGCCCTTCACGAGACATCAATCTTCATCATTCCATTGATTTGCTCATGGAGCATCATTTCTTCTTCTTTCTTCTTCCGGGATCTTGAGCGAAAACCTTGATGTGGAATACACGATGTGGCACACAGACCACAAATCGCTGGTCCACATTGCAGGCATAGACAACAACTGAAGAGCATAAGAAGGCCAATACCTAGGAAGGATAGAACTCTCCATCCCCAGGCTGATATCACACTCCAAAACCACCCGGACCACGTCCAAGTGCCTGGATTCTCGTGTATCTGGCTTACAATCTTATGAAGGCGTGTTATAGCTTTATATACAGATGGCGAATTTTCTGGTATGAATATACAGCAGCTGGATCCGATGACCCTACAAGCTCCGCCCCTATCGGCCAGGATGACGTCAAGGACAAGACGATTCTGGAGAACAACAATTCTCATCACTGATTGTTCCTCTGTCAGATTGCCTAGGGCGGCTATAGTCTCGTTTACTACAGCTTCAAGAGTCTTGGTGAGTCTGCGTATCAGCTTACTATTTGATATAGTACCTATATAGGGAAAGATACCTTTATTGAAATCTACATACTTGTCCCATGATGTCTCAGTATAATCGACAACTGGGAGATCTCTTTGCTCTCTATTGTGTACTAAATGAACATTTCGATAATAATCAGGGGGAGCTAGGAAAACAGGTGGCAAAAGGAATGCTATGTAACAGGTACCATCCCAATCTAGAGGCAGACGCATATATGCAGTCTGACCACATATGAAGTAGGAATGGCGAGAAGCTCTAAATGAAGATTTACCTTGATCACTATATTCTACTGTAGTAACGCATTGGCTATGGCCCATGTGTTTGGAACCAACTTTTCTAACACATAATTCACCCTTAACTGGAAATACTGACATAGTGGGCAGAATTAGTTCAACTTCGGATTTGACATTCAGAATCATAAGATTAGGTGTAAAATTACCTAATTTATACACTTCATTTTCTAAATCAGTTCCTGTTCTACTGGGGTGACCCTCCTTATTAGGGTGACAGACTTTGAATAAAACTAGATTCAGATTTCCCCATATCCAATGTTGTTGATAAACTGCTGTGTCTGGGTCTATGGAATTTAATAAACTAAACCATGCTCCACAGGAGCCATTGTGTGTGAACGGATGTGGAAAGAAAGGCAGAACTCCTTTGTTATTCTGATAGGGAGGAAGTCGGCCACACACCCAACAATTGGTCGCATTACTAGTCTGATGGGAATGATGTAACATACTAATGAATGTGTTATTGCGCAGCGCAAGTCTATAGGATAATTCATGTGGCGGTAGGTCACTAAAAGAATGTTCATCAGTTATATTGAAAACACGTTTAGAAACAGGATGATACATATGCAAAATCATACTCGTAATAATTACTAAAATACTCAATGAAAACAAAATTAATAATGTCACAATACAGTGGTTACGCAGTAATTTACAATAAGCATGTCGTTTCATTATGATTCTGGACTCTACATGATTCAGACCTAAGGGATACATGTCGGGACAGATTCAACCGCTTCACCTTGGAGAGGACTTAAACAATCAAATCGTCCGACAGTTTAGATCTGGACCTGAGTTTCTGTTTATAGCACTGAGAGTCATTCAGTTCAACAAAAGGAAGTTTTGAATCAGTCTGTGAGGGAGTGCAGGGCACAGTGTCTATATCTGAAGGTAGTCCATGAAATTTTTTTACGTGACTGGAATGAATCCACCCCTTTCGTCCCTCGATCTTCACGGCTGTTCTTGTGGTCAACAGGACCAACTTGGGTGCTTTCCACCTGGGCTCCAATTGACTCTTCCTGTCGAAATTTCTCACAAAGACAAGATTACCCGGAACAACGTCATGGGGTTTCGCCTCAGTGTTGTCGGGAAAGGCTGCAGCTACCTGTGAACGAGAAGATTGTAGTGCAGACATCAAGGAAGCCAGGTAATCTGTCAGCATATTACAGTCAACATCAGTTATTTTACGTGGTATAGGCGTCCCCCACATATTCGGCGGTCTACCAAAGATCACCTCATACGGGGATAGCCCTGTTCTAGAGTGTGCTACCATTCTCATGTAAAAGAGTGCAACTGGTAATGCTACTATCCAGTCGACACCTTTCTCTCTACATATTTTGGACAGTCTGATTTTCAGTGTCTGGTTATGTCTTTCTACGAGACCTGCTGCTTCGGGGTGTCGGACACAGTGGAATTTCCACTGATATCCCAACAGGAGTGAGACATGTTTCATTAATTCGGATGAGAAAGGCTGACCGTTATCTGAATATACAACACGTGGTAAACCGTACCGTGGGAAGAATTCTCGAACTAGCTGTTTGGCAGTAGTCGGGGCAGTGTAATCTGATACGGGATACGCCTCTGTCCAACGGGAGAGAGCGCAGACAACTACGAGGACATATTTGAATCCTCGACAACGTTCCATCTGAATATAATCCATCTGGAGGACTTCAAAAGGATGGTCAGGAGGCTGAAATCCACCCTGCTCTACGGGAACACTCTTTCCTGGATTAAACTGACAACATATCATACAGGTACGAACTTTTTGTTTAGCAGCTGCTCGTAAATGTTTGTTGAACCAAATGTGCTGAATGCTGTCTAGCATAGCCTTCTCTCCTAAATGTGCTGGACTGTGAACTGTAGCTATAATGGCTTGAACCATGGAATCAGGGAGAAACCACACGGATTTCTCTTTCGTCATCCATCCTTGATCTGTCTGGATCCCTCCTAGTTCAGTCCACTTCTTTATTTCTTCTGCTGTGGCATGTGTCTGTATGTCAATTACATCAAGTGTGGGATCCTTAATTGTCATACACTGTGTTGGTGTCTGAACTATTGGCTTTGTCATGTCGGATGTACGAGTCTGAGCAGTCTGTTTGGCTGTTCTGTCAGCTAAATCATTGCCTTGAGAAATGATATCAGTAACCTTCGTGTGTGCTTTGCATTTCATAATCGATATTGCAGTCGGTAAATGAATCGCTTCTAACAGAGCATGAATGAGGGACCCGTGTTGAATATGTGTTCCATGAGAAGTTAAATAACCCCTCTCCCGCCAAAGCACTCCGAAGTCATGTACGACTCCAAATGCATAACGTGAATCAGTATATATGTTGACTTTCTTGTCCGTGGCTTGAATACAGGCTTGTGTTAGAGCAACAAGTTCTGCTGCTTGGGCTGACAGAGTATCTATACAGTTTGTTTCAATAACTTCAGTGTCTGTGGTGACTGCGTATGCGGCAACTAAATTTCCTGTACTTGTCCTCATACACGAACCATCTACATATAACGTCAGGTCTGGATCTAGCAATGGAACGTCTGTTAAGTCTTGTCTGGGTTTTGTCTTTATTTCAATGACTTTAATACAATCATGAGCTAGTGGGTCGGTTCCAATTACTGGTAAGAGTGTAGCAGGATTCAGTGTATTACAACGTCTGATTTCTATGTGTGGCTGAAACAATGTCAGTTCGTAACCAGTAAGTCTTGCTATGGTCAAGTGTTGCGTTTGTGTTCGGTTCACAAGAACCTCTACTGCATGTGGTACTTGAACTGTCAATGGGTGTCCTAATACTATGGCATCGCTTTGTCTGATTGCTAAAGCTGTCGCTGCCACTGATTTCAGGCATGCAGGCAAAACCTGAGCTACGGGATCTAATGTACTGGAAAAATAAGCACATGGCTTGCGTGATCCTGCTTGATCCTGAGTGAGTACTGATAAGGCAGTACCTTCGCGTTCTGTAACAAAGAGTGTAAAAGGTTTGCTATAACATGGTGTTGCTAAAACAGGTGCTTGACATAAAGCTTCCTTTAGGCTTTCAAAAGCTTGTGTATGTTCCTGAGTCCAAGGGAGAACAGTCGATGTGGCTGCCTCCTGTGTGGTTAACTGAATGAGTGGTTTTGCTAGAAATGCGTATTGGGGAATCCACTGTCTACAGTATGAAGTGAGGCCTATAAAAGCCCGCACTTCCTTTTGCGTCTGCGGTATTGGCATGTTTGCAATTAACTGAATGCGATCAGGTGTAAGCTGCCTTCCCTCCTTGGACAGCGAGTGACCAAGATAAATAACTCGCTGAACACAGAATTGCAGCTTAGAAGGGGACACCTTGTGTCCTTTGTCTGCTAGGAAATGTAAAACTGTCAATGAGGCTTTTTCACATTCGTGTTCGCTTCGTGCGGTGATCAGCAGATCATCGACATATTGAAGCAGTGCAGTATTGACTGGCATGTGGATACTGTCAAGTTCTCGTTTCAGTGCTTGGCTGTAGATGCTGGGGCTTTCTGTAAATCCTTGGGGAGCGCGTGAGAATTTAAAGCTTCGTCCATTCAAGCTAAATCCGAATAAGTATTGGCTCTCCGGATCTATTGGGACGCTGAAAAAGGCATTCTTGAGATCAATTACAGTAAAGAATGTTGCTTCGGAATCAATTGCTGTCAACAATGATGATATATCAGGGACCACAGGGAATTGTGGTACAATACACTTGTTTAGTTCACGCAAATCAATAACCAATCGGTATACTGGCGGAGCAGTAGGATCAGTTCGTTTAAGAATCGGAATTATCGGTGAATTACACACATTGGAGTTAGTTTCTACAACCACTCCTTGCGCGACTAGCTCGTCAATGATTTTCAGTAAAACCACTACAGCATCTGGTGGTAACTTGTATTGTCGCATTCGTGGTAGTACCACTCCTGCTTTCAATGTAACTCGATAGGGTGTAATGTTCATGCAGCCAACATCCGTAGGGCCTTGTGCCCATAGATGTACTGGTAAAATCTGTAGTCGGGGATCCATGTCTCTAGACACATAGTGACCTTTAAAATCACGCAAAAACAACCTTACTCCTTCCGGAGAACAACATATTATGGCTCCTAGTGCTTTCAGAGTTTTAATTCCTAACAAATTTTCTGGGCATGATTTAGTAAGCAATAAATCTGTAGTTCGTGTCAAAGGTCCTATCGTAAGTGGAAGTGGCTGTGTTACTTCATTAACAATAGGCTTTCCTGAAAAACCAAGGGAAACATTTTGAGAGCCTGAGAGGGGTGCCCCTGGAACTTCACTACGTTTTATGGTTGTTCGACTTGCCCCTGTATCGAGTAAGAATTTTCTATCTTGACCTAATAATTCACTATGTACATAAGGTCCTTCTTGATCTACCGGAATCTCGATAAGCGGTAAGTCAACTTCCCTCTCTAGGCTGGTTCATGCGTAACGCTGATACTCAGGGTATTCATACTGTGCAGTCTGATACATTTGTTGTGTTGTGGTTTGTGTGGCAGTAGCAGGCAACGGTGGTGCAGCTGGCACAAACTGTATGGGTTGCTGTGAGGCTGGCATAGACTGTTGCTGAACTGGCATGGACTGTCCATGCTGCATAGCTCCTTTTTCATTCTGATCTTGTCTAACTAATCGTGGTCTCTCTTTTGCAATACCTGTAGCTATATTTCGTTTCAGGACTTGACAATCATGTACATAATGGCCTAGTTGTTTACAGTAATTGCAGGTTCCCTTTACAGGAACTGCAGAATCACCAGAATGTGTCACACCCTTTTTGTGACCATCTGCTGGTACTGTCTGAGAAACTAGCATTTTCATTTTTGTATCCTTCATGCGTCTATGCTCGTGTTCTTGTTCATCCCTAATTCTATTGTGATGATACTGTAACATTTGTAGCATTTGCGACGGAGTGTTACTTTGCCAGGTACTCTCGAATTTCAATATTCTATTCTTCACTGGAGGCAATGCATTTTCCACTAATTTTGTCACAAATAAATGTGGATATGAGTCACTACTTGCTTTTATACCACTATTTATACCAAAACATTTTTCAAATCGAGCATAATAATCGCTTGTGTCTTCATCTTGCTTTTGTTTACAGGCTGTGATTGCACCCCAATCTTCCTTTTTTGTAGTTAATAAACGTGGCAGTACCTGTACTAGTAAACCTGGTAATAGTTTAACTTTATCCCCGAGCCCTGAACCTGCGGCTCGGCCCCTTTCTTCCTCTGCTAATGCTGTCCAGTCTATCTTTTGGTCTCCCACTTCCCACTCTTTTTCTTTCAGTTTTTCATATATGCCAGCAGGCAAAAGCACCTTTAATATTGTCATAATATCAGGAAAGGTGTACTCTCCCATCAGTAACATGTCTTTAATTTCTCGGTGGAAACCCGCTGGGTCTTTGTCATGACTAGGTACTACTTTCTTCATTTCTAATAATTCCATTTTTGATATAGGTGTGTAAACAAATACACGGTGAAACTCATTGTCTTCGCCTTTTATTGGGTGCACTTCCCGTAAAGGATTTTGTCTATCCATGAAGTACGGTGCTCTTTCTCTGGGGGGCAGGGAGAGAGAATCCGGACTTACAAAAAGAACATACTGCTTACGTGACACTAATATCTCTTTAATTAGCTTGTTACTAGAACCTTTCCATCTATACGTGAGTAGTTCCGTTAATATATCAGGTAAAGGACCAGGGTCAGCATGTTGGCTCTTATATAATATGAGGAGTTGCTGAATCATATAGATTCCAGCTAAACGTTGTTCATCTGTACTGAGGTTGAGAAACGTGTGTGCTACGGTCTCATCACCGTATTTTTCAGGACTAACAATCCAATGAACGGCTGATCTGGCTAATTCTTGCTCATCCATGGAATCGAGGAGGTGGTAACCTCTTCGTTCTCGTAGTATTTTATCTGCGGCTTGAAACGAATGTTCAGGAGACTTCAGATTTATTACAGGCGTCGGATACGTTCTGCTATTATTTGGACATACAGAGTGTATTGGATCAGAAAAACATCTAGTATTTTCACAAGATCTTCCTCTGCCTACATAGGCTATGGTCTCTGACTGTCTTGCAGAGTCCCCTGCTTCGGACACTTCATCTTGCTCAAACTCGTCTGTTCCCAATCTCTCTTCATGAATACGCTCTATTTCTTTACGTATTTTTCGGCACATGGCTATTATACAATTTTGCTTATCGTGTCTCCCTTCTGATATATTCTGACTCCATCTTGTAAGAATAAGCATTGCATTCCGGTCTACCCCCGGACGATCTTGATTTCTGATCACACAGTTTATGAGGAAACGTAACAGTTCCCCTTGTATCTCTACTTTCTGGAATTCCATAGCTCTGTTAATACATCCTGGATCTCGTCCTGTTTGAACAAAGTGATATATGTTATCTAGATGCGTAGCCATCCCTGGTAACCTTGCTAAAATACTCTGCGGCTCGTCTGATACGTAATGATGCCAGGACCATTTCGTCCTCTTTACCAACCACCGGGTCATATCTACAATTTACAAGAAGTTCCTTAAGCGTACGTTCATTTACGAACTTAGGTGTACGTGAATGTGCTGACTCTTGAAAAACAAGTTTATTTATTCTAGGTGGCGTGAAAGTACTGCTAGCACCTCCCGTGGCCCCATCTGGGGCGTCGGGTGTGAAAGGGTTCGTCGAACGTGATACAGCAACTATAGGTGTCGATACCCCTGTAGAGTCGACTGCGGAGACAGATGCGGAAACAGATGTGCTTGCCGGAGCTTGCATCGGGACTTGTTGTTGCACGGGGACAGATACCTGATCCTGACGTTGAACTCCTCCGCCAGACGATCTATGTGGTGTGGCGTTAGCATACTCGGGGGCTGCATCATCTAGATATGAGGAAAGGAAAACGTCTTCTGCGGTTCTGGGATGCCCTTTTGGATGTACCTTAATTGGAAATAATGGGGGTGGCAAGTCTTTTGGCATCTCTGGAGCAGCCTTAGGTAGTCCTTCGGCTAGAAGGGGATACATACCATTCATAAGAGCATTTCTTTGTCTATTTACTTGTTCTGATTTCACTCGGATACCTTCCTCAATTAATAGATTTTCTTGAACTTTATTTGAACTCTCTTTACTCCTCTCTTCTTGTCTACGTGCTTTTTCTGTTCGTCTATGAGATTCTTTACGCCATAACTCAACAGCGTCTTTCTGTGACTGTCTGACCTTTCTTTTCCATAACTCTTCCTCCACTTTCATGATGCACTCTGCATCCCAGGTTCCCGCTATGGGCCACCTTTGACTTTCCGGTAATCCTTTGGTATAATCTACCCATAGATCAAGAAACAATATGGCATCTAAGCCATGTTTATGGTACATGAAATGTCCTGGAGTGTCTCTAGGAGGAATAGGAACTGCTTCTTCAAGCACCCCTTTTCTAGTAGTAATCTGTCTTAACTTCGAGAAGAGCGGCATATTGACAACTGATCTGATACTTACTCTTGAACTTACTTAATACGAGAAACACAATAATGAACAGTGAACAATGAACAGTCATTCATACCACAATATGCAAGACATTTTCTGAATACTTTAAACATTAAACATTAAACATTATAACAATGATCGACAATGATGACAGTCTGCCTAACTAATCACCACGCTGAATTCTTGACAATAACTGAATACTTCGGAATACTTGATATACTGCTAAACAGTACATATACACTGCTAAACAGTGCAGACCGGATTTGTGTACCCAAATCCGTCTTGACCGGCACAACCTATGTGCGCGTCAACACGCCTCCCCGGCGATGGTACTCACCGAGTAGCTCCTTGAAACGGAAGGCCTCAGAGAATGGACAGGACTCGATAACTGTGGACATCGGACCCTCTGGACGTCGGAATTTCGGAAAACCTGGTGGGCCTCTGTATACCTCGGATCTTGCTCTCTCAGCTAGGCTCTGGTCGGGATACTTCGCACTTCTCACCGCCTCGTCTGGGTTGATCGCAGCCTCAGTCGCCCCCGCTTGACCGGAGGGAGCTTACAGGAAATCCTGCTGGTACGCGTTTATGGTCCGTCCAGCTGTGGCAGGAGACCGGGCCTGCAACGCACCGCCGGCGCGTGAGATGAGAAAGTGTCCCTGTTCGGGCGCCATTATGTGGTAAATAAAATAAATATTACCGGACTGAATTTCATGCGGAATCTTAAATTAAAGTAAATAGCTCAAAATAACAAGAGGCAGAATCCGTGGTATAAGAGGTTTCTAATGGGCTTTATTCCATTCAAAATGGCCGACTCGAGTCGCGGCCCTCAGGTTCCGTCACCACGAAGGTTCAGGAAGTGAAGTACAATAATTTATTAACAGACATGTATTTTTATAATAAGTACATTACAATGAAACGAATGTAGAAGGCGTAACATTTGATAAGAAAAATGACGTGACAGTGACATAATCGAAACTAGGCGTAATAAGGAATAAAAGAAACATGATTGGTTAGAATTATCAGGCATAGGTGGATCTATAAGATAATACTTGGCATAGATGCGCGCGCGGCAGCATGACGTGTAATTGACGTGCAACTAGGGGGTGAAGGGGACTTGACATTTAGCTCTACATGTGGAGACGAGAAGTCTGGGGTCAAGTCATCCTAATCCCAAATCATATCTAACATCCTATGTTTAAAGAACTATGTTATCCACAAGGAAGAGACTCTCGGACAGAATCTATTCTATACTGACTGTGTGCGTGTACAAGCGTCTAAGTGTCTATATGAGATGCGAGGGATAGAAAACTTTCCATGGCAACAGGGCTATGAATCACTTGCAGGAGGACGGAAAGGCTGAGTCCTTTGCTTGTGAGCTAAAGGAAATGTTTACCTAAATCACTAGGCAGGAATGCATCGGCTGGAGAGCAAAATAGATAATTCGAAGGTGAAATACAACTTCTTGGCAGACAGGCGAAAACTGGCCGAGGCAGGCACCGTTAGCTGCACAGGGAGTAGGACAAAGTTCATGGATACAGATGCGAGCTCAAGCTGAAGCTGTCAGAGACAGAGAGCAGGGAAAGGCTTTGAGGACAGAATCGGGCCTACTCGCCTGAACTGTAAAAATGGAGTAACTTAGCCATATAAAGTCGGTGGCCTTTCATACTTAGGAATCGAATATCCAGCCCATTGATGGCGGATCTGACAGAGAACATGTTGACGGTAGACACACATATGTTTGCGTCTTAGAAACTGGAACTGGAGGGAACATACATGTACTTGTAACATGCATATAAAACCGTTGGGGTCCAAGATAGGGGACATAACTGATCAGGAAAATCCACATTTCCACACCACCTTAGATTGCCAATCATGCAGTATGCATACGATCTTGTCCTGTTGGACTATACAAGAATTGGCATGAAAAGGGCACTAGAGTCGCTACATAACTATAACATGGAAAACAAGCTTTCAGCCAATGCATCTAAGACCAAAGTGCTGATATTTGGTCACAAGCCAAAAAAAACAACACTGGCTTGGCAGCTGGGTCCTCTAAAGATAAGCACGACCAACAAGTACACTTATCTAGAAGTACAATTAGCAGACAGCGGCAGACCTGCCCTGCAGGTTAAAGCACTGGAGGCAAAAGCAGCCAAACTAACATACAGTTTGTGTAAACTACATCAAAAGCTTGTAAGCCACTCGACGGTGGGGATCTGACGTGTCATGCAAGCCAAGCTATTGCCAACTCTCAGCTATGGCCACCTTGTCTTTCCTGGTCTTTTGACAAAAAAACTGGAGGGTCTATACACAATGGCGTATAGAAAAGTTTTTAAGCTACCCCACATGACCAGGCGATCATTGATCAGACTAGAGTTCAATATTACAGCAATGGACATTGATTGTAAAAAAGATATAGTAAAATTCCAACACAACGTGACCAATGCATGTCCGGGCTCTATCAGGGCAGCGCTACAGGTGGTCTTCACAGACAATAACAGTCATTGGGCAAGGTATCTCTTGATTGCCAAACAAACACTGGGTCCATCAATCGAACCTCCTACAGATATATCATTAATAAAGGGGAGAGTAAAGATCCTGCTAAAAAAGTGTGGAAAGAACACCTCGAGGCAACAGGAACTTGAACAGATCCGATTGGTCCTGGGTGCAGAAGGCCTCGCTAACTCACATGAAAGTACCACATGCCAGCCTTACTTAAAAGCCGGCCTTGGAAGAAAAGCCCTACAAAATGTTATGAGAGTGAGGCTCTTAACCCTGCCAATACAAGACTATAGAGCCCACTGGAAAAACTGGTCATCATGTGGCTCTGGCTGCTGCCTGTGTCAATATCACACAGAATCTGCAGAGCATGTTATTTGTTGTTGCCCAGTCTTGCTTTCTCCAAGGCGCTTGTATCTAAGAACCATGTTTAGACATCACAGCGTTAGATCATGTAAGGAGGCCTTAAGGCATATCTACACCACCATTGTCCCGATGGTGCTGGCACTAATCGGGAAGTTTTATGCGGCTGCTGAAATGCTCATACGAACAGCCAGAGAAGAGTCAGCTGAATAAACTACGTCCCAGCACCTTCGATATTTGTACTTTGCACACCCCCCATGTCAAATTCTGAACATGCTGCCACTAAATTGACTGTTTTTAGTCACTGTATAGTACTTCTGCTTTTTATACATGTCGTTTTAATCAGATCTTATGCTTTTAACGTGCACTTTTGTTGTTTTTGGTGTTAAGCTTACTTCCTGGCTGGAAGGGGCCGTAGGAGTGGTGTCGGCCGTTTCCATCGAGCGGCGGGGGTCTGCGGTGAGGGCATCATCCGCCTTGACCCTCTGTCAAGTGCCCTGGGCCCACCGGGCCTGTGATCCTCCAGTCTGCCCTCGGAGACTGGCCCTGACTGCTCTGCCTCCTGAGACGACGGTTCCCGGTGGGGGGTGCCCAGCTGTGCTTGTCGGACAGCATGGGGGTCTCTCTCTCGGCCCCCCCGGTCTCGATCCGTGGCACCTGTGGGCAAATGTGAGTCGTCCATCCCGGCAGCCCACCTCTGATCCTTGATCTGCCTCCCAGCACGACGCCTCTGAGTCAGACGCACAAATCGAGCGGTGGGGGGGGCTCGGAGGGGCAGTCTCCTCCATCCCAGGCTGCCTCCCAGATCCTGTGCCTCCCTGGGTTGACCACCGGCTCCCTTGCGGTGAGCGCATCTCGAGACACTTGGCGGGGTCCCCCTACCCTACCGAGTGGTGTTATGGGCCGAGACAGATCAGCCAAGACCCCGGCCACCCAGACCAAAATGGACCACTTTACCACAAATGACACTGGGGCGACGGGGGGAATGTGGACAGGGATGCACCACCGGCAATGGATCTCGCCACCATCCTTCAAGCCATCCACACCTCACAGTCCTCAGTGGAGGGCAAGATCGTGGAGGCCCGGGTAGACATGACCCTCATCCGGTGTGGCCAGGATCAGAGACTGAATCCCGTATTTCCACCATGGAAGATGATGTCCAGCAACTTAAGGGGCAAGTGGTGCGTCTCCAATCACGCACCCAGGAGCTGCATCGGAGGGCCGAAGATGCAGAAAACAGATCACACCGCAACAACCTTCACCTGCTGGGGTTCCCGGAGGGGGCGGAGGAGGGCCGCACCGCAGATTTCACAGAGAAATGGTTGAGATCCTGGATCCCTGAGGGCTCTCTCTCTCTGTGGTTTGCAATAGTACGAGCTCACCGCTCCCTTGCCCTGAAACCATGGGTGGGAGCGGATCCTTAACTACAAAGACAGATACTCCATCCTGGCTGAAGCCCACGAGCAGCAACGTCTCCGATACGAAAATCACACGATTATGATTTTTCCGGACTACACTCAAGAGGTCCAAGGTCAACGTCGCTCGTTTGGCGAGGTCAAGCAGAAAATACGAGCCCTCAACATTCAATGTAGGCTCCTCTTCCTGGCACGCCTGCGGGTGGTATTCTCCAACAAGACCCTATTTTTGGACTCTCCGGAGGAAGCATGGACTTTGGCCACGGAGGAGCGTCACCTTCGGACCAACGATCAGATCCCCATACCGGGTGGTGCGGAAGGAGGGCCCACCTGTTCGGAGATTCCTGCCCCCCGGCCCCAGCGCAACCGTTCGCGTAGGCGCCGTGGCCAGAGGCGGGCCAGCTCTGATTCCCCACTGGGCCCCTCTCAACTGCCTGGGCCGCCCCATGGAGATCATCTGGTAGTGTGACGCTCTGGCTCCAATACCGCCTGAGTCATGGGGAGTCTCGCCCCCCCCCCCCTCTTTGCTTGACCTCCGGGACACTGATCTGTCCCATAGCCCGACACTTCTCAGAGACCCAGCTTGAGCTCGTCTCTGCCCGCCGGGCCTGGCTCCGTGGCCGGAGGCAATTTGCCCGCTCACCATTGTTCTCTCTCTTGTTGGACTTGACTATGTCCATCCTGCCATGAGGAGGGGTCCTCCACGCTTCCCACGTTCCCAAGCATTTTAGTTTGGTCTTGTGTTACCATTTCTATTGTTAGGGCGACAGATGCTTCTGTTCCTGAAGTATGGGATGGGGGTGGGGTCAGGGTTGGGGACCGTTGTACCGAGTTCGATTTTTTGTTTTCTGTTCCTTTCTTGTTTTATCACACGAGCACTCACATGACATCCGGTTCCACTCCTCGTGGGACACATTAGCTTATATCTGGGCACCCCATTATGCATCCCGACGACCCTGCCCCTGGCCGGGCTTCCCTGCGGGGCCTCTCCCGTCCCTGAGACAGTCTCTCACTATGGCTGACATACCATGACTGGGCATCTCCCTGCGCATCATGTCCTGGAATGTTAACGGTCTCCTGGACCGCTTCAAGCGTATAGCAGTATTTTGCCACGTTCAGTGCCTTGTGGTGGAGGTCTTACTATTACAAGAGAGACACTTTTTGGGTAACCATTGCCCCTTTCTAGCGAGATATGGCTATGACAGGGTCTGGCATTCGGCCTTCACACGGGGATCCCGTGGGGTGGCGATCCTGGCGAAATGTTCCCTTCCTTTTGTGGCAATGCGAGTTATTCATGACGCTCAAGGCACCTTGGTGGCCCTGCCTGGCACCCTGAATGGTGAACCCCTCTACTTAGTATCCCTTTATTCTCCTCCATCGCTGCTGACGGTGACTCTAACCGCCACCGCCACGCTCCTGGCTTCCCTGCCCCTGGGATTCACCTTCCTGGGGGGCGACTTTAATGCGGTGTTTTTTACTGCTCTAGACACGACTGGGCCCCCATCTCACAGTAGACATGCGCATGCGAAACACCTAACGAATTGGGTTGAATCTCTAGGTATTTGTGATGCATGGTGCACCTGGCACCCACATTCCAAACAATTTACACATACTTTAGCAGCTCACCACACACATGTGCGCATCAACACTATTTTCGTTCCCGTGCACGACTGCCTCATGCTCCAGGATGTTTATATTCTTCCGTTGGGCATATCCGATCACTCTCTGGTGATACTCACCATGGGTATGCTCCAGGATGTTTATATTCTTCCGTTGGGCATATCCGATCACTCTCTGGTGATACTCACCATGGGTGCCCCCCCCCGCCTCAATGCGTCAGACATGGAGGCTAAACGCGTGGTTCCTTCAAGACAAGGAATTCCGAAAGGTGGTGGGGAAGGAACTCAAACACTATTTTCAGACCAATGAGGGGTCGGTGTCTTCGCCTGGTATCTTGTGGGAGAATGGCAAGGCCACGATTCGGGGAGTTGCCAAGGGACAACTCAAACTCCAGCAGCGTGCGCAGTTAGACCAGATTATCTCGCGTGAGGTGCAGGTTTTGCGCCTTGAACGATCCACCGCCCTGAACCCCAACGCCTTCGAAGTGAGGCTCCTTGCACACATCCGTGAGGAGATTCGACAACTATCGCTGGATGCGGCTAAACTCCTCTGGTACTCTTCCGTTGCCAGGGTTTACGGATGGGGAGACAAGAATGGTTCTCTCCTCCACAGATTGGCTACCTACCCCAGAATGAACCACATAATCCCCGAAATCATAGCTCAGGATGGTTTGGTATGTCATTCCCCAGCGGAGATGGCTCGCGCTTTTGCCTTATACTATCACCAACTATACACAGCCAAAACTCCCACCCTCTCTCTCCCGGGTTTGTTGGAGGCTGGAACCAGCCACCTACCTCACCTAGACTCAGCTGTTCAGGAAGACCTGGATTGTCCCAACACCCAAGAAGAAATTGGGGAGGCAATTACCCCAGGAATACTATGCCCTGTACCGTGAGACGCTCGTTCCATATCTCGCTCACCTATTCTGGGAGGCAGCGGTAGAAGGGCTCCTTTACCCCTGAGACAGATATGGCCACGATTGTGGTCCTTCCTAAATCCCAGCCACCCTCGCCCCGGTGCACAGACTATTGTCCCATCTCCCTTATTAACACGGAGCTGAAGTTGTTTGCCACGATCCTTGCTCAACGCCTCAAACCCCACTTACACACGCTGGTCCACCCAGACCAATGTGGATTCATGCCTTCGCGGGGTACCCGACACTGTCTGCGGCGGCTACACTCGGCCCTGGCCCACCGTAACTTGATCACCCCCTACCTCACACTCCTCCTGGTAGACTTTGAGATAGTCTTTGATTCGGTGGACTGGGGGTTCCTGGAAGATGTCCTGGCCGAGATGGGTTCCGGGCCCCGCTTTCGGGGTTTAATCTGCATACTGTATGCCCGCCCGAAGGCGCATGTCCTGGTGAACGGGGCCCTATCAGAACCCTTTTTGATTTGCAGGGGAACGAGGCAGGGGTGCCCCCTTTACCCCCTACTCTTTGCTCTGGTGATGGAGCTCCTGGTGGCCCTGATACGGTCGAGGGGACAGGTGCAGGGTTGGGAATGGCCCAATACTGAACCAGACAAAATTGCTCTTTACGCGGACGATGTCCTCATCTATTTAGCAAATCCCGCGAGGTCGGGCCCTCACTGCCTCCAGATCCTCCAGTCCTTTGAGTGCGCCTCCAACCTCCGGCTCAACCCCGATAAATCGGTCCTGGTCCCCCTTCACATGTCCAGAGATTGTTTCAATTGGCAGGCCACCATACCGCTCTGCCGCCAATCATTTAAGTATCTAGGGATATGGGTGACTTTACTCCCTGAACTCAGCTGAGCTCTTAATGTTACTCCCCTGGTGAAAAGGACTATGGCGGACCTTCTGAAATGGCAAACATTGCTTATGAATCCCATGGGGAGAGTCGCACTTTTCAAAATGATGATTCTCCCCAGATTCCTCTACAAGCTTCAGAACATCCCCCTCAACTTCCCGAGGACCTGGTTCCGGGAGCTTGATAGCATGGCTTCTAAATTCCTCTGGGGGCAAGGGAGGTCCCAATTGGCTCTGGGTGTCTGTAGGCTCCCTTCCTTTGACGGGGGCCTAGGGATGACCCATTTATATTTATACTACCTGGCCACGCGTCTGCTCTCTCTGCACGACTGGTTTAATAAGGGCTGGTCTGATCCGGCATATAGGCTGGAGCTCAGTGAGCTGGGATTGTCCAATTTCCAGTCGATGCTGTATGGGGAGCCTATTTCGTCCCTAATGCCTGAGGTGACGTGTTCTGTGCTAATGGCCTGGCGGGCCGCGTTGCGCCACACAAAGTGGGCTCACACATTGATCCAATGTACACCCTTGTGGCAGGGCACTTGGCTCAGGGAAGTCAATGGGCTGCAGGGTTTGCGGTCCTGGGACCTTATAGGTATTTCTCAATTGGGCGATGTATGGGTGAATGATCATTTGCCCTCCTTTCAAGACCTTCAAACTAGACATTCCCTACACCACTCACAGTTTTAAAGATACTTAGAGCTGTGCCATGCTCTTCAAGCGCATCTCACGACTGGTACACGGCTTCCGGATCATAGCCCTCCTGAGGCACAAATCATGCTGGGGAATCTGGGGAGGGGGGGCATCACTCGCATTTACTGGACACTGATTAACAACAGCCCAACATCCTTAGATCAGCTGCGGGTTCAATGGGAAGATCGGGTGGGCACCTTGGAGGAGGAGGACGAGCGTGACGCCCTTATGGCCCCCAGGACAGTTACCGCCTCCGCCAGATTGTGCATGGTACAGCTTTATTTCTTACATGCTGCCTATTTGACCACTGCGTGCATGCATCGCACGGGACTCCAGCCGACCCCCGCCTGCGCTAGGTATGGTCACAAACCCGCCGACTTTCTACATATGGTATGGGCCTGTCCACGCTTGGTGTGATTCTGGGGAGACATGGAGGAGGAACTCACCGAAGTACCGGGGTGGGATATCCCACACTACCCGAAACATGCGATCTTAGGCATCACAGACGGACTGAATGGGTCCAGAAATGAAAACAAAATTATACCACGGCAATGGTGGTGGCTAAAAGAGACCTAGCGACTGCCTGGAAATGCCCTGACCCCCCCACCATTGGGAAACGGCAAGCCAGAGTCGACTGGTGCGCCACACAGGAAAAGACCATGTAGGAGGCGCGTGGCTGTCCCAAGAAGTACCGTAGGATCTGGGGGAAGTAGTTGGGGGGCATGGTTTAGCCTCGCCTGGGATATTCAAAAGTTTACCTCTTTAAATTTGTACTCCCTTGTCATATGGGTTGTATTGCATATATTGCTATGTTTTCATGGTGTCTTGATGATTGGCTGGTGCTTTTTGTGAAATCAATAAAATGTATTAAAAAAAAGTTGTAGAAATAGTGTGTATGAGAGAAATTGTAAAGGAGGGTGAGCTGCTGCAAGGAGTGAAATCATACATCATAGTGCGAGATGCTGTGATTCGTTGGTTGGTGTACTGTGTGCTGTTATTTGTTGATGATGATACAAGGTGCCGCCGTGCTATAGGCACATTTTTGTTCTGTAAGTGCTGCATTGAGATTGGTTAACGAGTCTCCAAGTATTACAGCTTTTATGGGATTGCAGAAAAGAATTCTGACATTTACGGAATAGAAACCAAACATTGTGAAGCTGAATTTCACTGTTTACTAATTGTTGAATAATCCGAAATCATAAAATTATTTAAAGGTTTGAAGAGTCTTGAGATAGGTGATGTAACAATTCCGGTACGGCAAGGTGAAGAGATGCCTCCCGAAAGTACACCAGCACATTATATGACAACGAATGTGGGGTTACATACATGTTTGTGGCTTCATCAGTGCCCCAAGATCACTGAAAAGGAAGGTCTTTTGAGCTTTCCAAGATTTGGTGCATTCGACCTGAGCGTAATTGAAAGGATGAGAGAAAAGTTATGAGATGAAGCCACTCTCTAGACCCACACAATCCGAAGCAATAAACATTTGGGTGAAGACAGCACATGCTAAAGAGAAAGAGAAATAACAGAATAAAACTAAAAGAGCAGTCCACAATTATGCAGATGCTCAATGGGATGAGCACTAATATAGATGGAGAAAAGCTATTGTCAAAGGGACTATGCTGTATCCAGCAACTACTACTGACAAGCCAAAAAAGAACAAGTCATCGTAAAAAAACTGGATGCGCGAGCTACAAAGAAATCAGATTCTGAGAGTGAATCAAAGGATGAAATGAAATGAGTACATTGTTAGCCGCACATCCACCACCTTATGTGGCCCCTGTAACAAATGCTGAGGATGCTTCAACATCTAAAGTGGCAGTGGCTACAGCCCCTGTTGACCCGAAAAAGATTAAAAATGGAAGACCATTACTGATGGCACTGCCAGCTGTACTACCTGTTATATCAAATGTTGTGCTTCCACAGATTAAGAATGTTCCTACAGTGATGCTTCCAGGTGTTACTGCTTCAATTGTAACTGTACCATCACCCTTTACTAGGGTTGTGACAGCACAGTCTTTAGAAGATTTGCACAATGACTGTTCCGATTAATATAATTACAAGAACAGTAGCTCCAGGAGCTGTTGGAGGAGCAGCTGTGACAGGGTTGATCCATACAAAGCAAAACCAAAGGGGATGATGGACGGAGTGTTTAACATTGCAACCACTCACCCCCAGTCAACTGATCTGGGTTTAATCCATCTTCATTCTTTAGCTCACTCCGCCACCCCAGTTCAGACATGGCCATATGCAAATTAGTCTGACCCTGTGCCTCATGTGAACAGTCCAGCCTGAACTGCCAAACCATGTTTTCCCTGGACCGGAAACAAGCATCCTGGGACCGGTTTCTGGCTAATCAGCCGTCATCAGCCAGGCTAGCTTGAATCCAGTGGCAAAGTGAGCAAGGGACCCACGTCTGGGCATACCCTGCCAACTAAGGGCAAACAAAGCAAAACCAAAGGGGATTATGGACAGAGTGTTGAACATTGCAAGCACTCACCCCCAGTCAACTGATCTGGGTTTAATGCATCATCTTTTTTAGCTCACTCTGCCACCCCAGTTCAGACATGGCCATATGCAAATCAGTCTGAGCCTGTGCCTCATGGGAACAGTCCAGCCTGAACTGCCAAGCCATGTTTTCCCTGGACCGTAAACAAGCATCCTGGGACCGGTTTCTGGCTAATCAGCCGTCATCAGCCAGGCTAGCTAGAATCCAGTGGCAAAGTGAGCAAGGGACCCACGTCTGGGCATACCCTACCAACTAAGGGCGAACAAAGCAAAACCAAAGGGGATGATGGACAGAGTGTTGAACATTGCAAGCACTCACCCCCAGTCAACTGATCTGGGTTTAATCCATCATCATTCTTTAGCTCACTCCGCCACCCCAGTTCAGACAAGGCCATATGCAAATCAGTCTGACTCTGTGCCTCATGGGAATAGTCCAGCCTGAACTGCCAAGCCATGTTTTCACTGGACCGCAAACAAGCATCCTGGGGCTGGTTTCTGAATAATCAGCCATCCTCAGCCAGGCTAGCTTGAATCCAGTGGCAAAGTGAGCAAGGGACCCACGTCTGGGCATACCCTGCCAACTAAGGGCGAACAAAGCAAAACCAAATTGGATGATGGACGGAGTGTTGAACATTGCAAGTACTCACCCCCGGGTCAACTGATCTGGGTTTAATCCATCATCATTCTTTAGCTCATTCCGCCACCCCAGTTCAGACATGGCCATATGCAAATCAGTCTGACCCTGTGCCTCATGGGAACAGTCCAGCCTGAACTGCCAAGCCATGTTTTCCCTGGACCGGAAACAAGCATCCTGGGACCGGTTTCTGGCTAATCAGCCGTCATCAGCCAGGCTAGCTAGAATCCAGTGGCAAAGTGAGCAAGGGACCCATGTCTGGGCATACCCTGCCAACTAAGGGGGAACAAAGCAAAACCAAAGGGGATGATGGACAGAGTGTTGAACATTGCAAGCACTCACCCCCAGTAAACTGATCTGGGTTTAATCCATCATCATTCTTTTGAGGAAATATGAATTTTTATGGTTAATTGTGTCCCCTATCTTAGACCCCAACGGCTCCATGTACATGCTACAAGTACATGTATGTTCCCTCCAGTTCCAGCTATGAAGACGCAAATACATGTGCGTCCAACGTCAACATGTCCTCTTTCAGATCCGCCATGAATGGGTCGAATATTCCATTCCTAAATATGATTGGTTCACTTTTCACATTTTACAGTTCAGGCGAGTAGGCCCTGAATTCTGCCATCAAGCCTTTTTCTGCTTCTGCCTCTGAAATGCTCCAGTTTGGACCTGCATCTGTATCCATGAACTTTGTCCTACTCCCTGCGCGGCTAACGGTGCCTGACGCGGCCTGTTGCCTGCCAAAAACTGTATTCAGCCTTCAAGTTATCTGCTCCGCTCCTCATCCAATGCATTCCTGTCTAGTAGTTTAGGTAAACATCCTTCCAGCTACCGAGCAAAGAGCTTGGCCTCGCTGTCTTTATGCAAGTAATTCATAGCCCCTGTTACCATGGAAGATTCCTGCCCCCTCGCATCTCATGTAGACACATAGACGCTTGTACATGCACTAACAGTCAGTATAGAATAGATTCTGTCCGAGAGACCTTTCCTTTTGGATAAAACAGTTCCTTAAACAAAGATATTAGATACGATTTGGGATTAGGTGGACCTGACCCCCCAGACTTTTGTCTCCACATGTAGAGCTAAATGTCAATTCCCCTTCACCCTCTAGTTGCACGTCAATCACACGTCATGCGGCTGCGCGCGCATCTCTGCCAAACATTTCTGCTGACACTGCAGGATTCTCTTATGGATCCACCCACTTGTGACATCATTTTAAATGACGTTTCTAGTATACGCCTATATTTACGCCTATTTTCATTACGTATGTGTATCCTTATCTGTATTATCAGCTGTTACGCCTCCTGCATCTGTCTTAATGCAATGCTTTTCATATATATTGTTACTTGTCAATAATGTATTGCCTATCCCTTCCTGAACCTTCGTGGTGATGGAATAAGATTGCCTAGTTCGAACTATGATTCCTTTGTAAGGAATAAAGCCCTTTTCAGAACCTCTAATACCACGGATTCTGCCTCTTATTTTGACTGAGTTATTCTTACTAGACTTTACCGCATAAAAAATAGTACAGGTAATTTAAATATTTACCACATAAATTGGCGCCCGAACAGGGACACTTTCTCATCTCACGCGCCGGAGGTGCGTTGCAGGCCCGGTCCCCTGCCACAGCTGAACGGACAAAAACGCGTACCCGCAGGATTTCCTGTATCTCCCTCTGGCCAAGCGGGGGTGACTGAGGCTGCGATCAACACCCAGACGAGGCGGTGAGAAGTGCGAAGTATCCCGACCAGAGCCTAGCTGAGAGAGCAAGATCCGAGGTATACAGAGGCCCACCAGGTTCCGAAGTTTCCGAGTCAAGTCGAGTCCAGTCCGGTCCAGTTCAGTTCAGTTCCGTGGCCTTCCGTTCCGTGCTACCCGGTGAGTACCATTGCTGGGGAGGCAGTTAGACGTGCACATTGGTTTGTGCCGGTCCTGACGGGTTTGGGTACACAAATCCGGTCTGCACTGTTTTAGCAGTGTATCTGTACTGTTTAGCAGTATATCCAGTATGTTCATGTATATATAATCTAGTATTATCTAGTATTAGTATTATGTCAGTAGTTAGTTTTCTCTTAATTATCATTGTTCGTTAAATGTTAAATGTTTTACTGTGTTCAAAAATTGTGGTATGAATGAGTGTTCATTATTGTGTTTTTCGTATTAATTGTGTTCAAGTCCAGTTCAAGTAAGAATCAAGTAGCAAGGTTTAAAAATGCCGTTCTTTTCAAAATTAAGACAGATCAAAACTAGAAAAGGAGTACTCGAAGAAGCTGTTCCCATTCCACCTAGGGATACTCCAGGGTATTTTATGTACCATAAGCATGGCCTAGATGCCGTATTATATCTTGATTTATGGGTGGACTACACCAAGGATTTAGCAGAGAGTCAGAGATGGCCCGCAGCTGGGACATGGGATGCAGATTGCATCATGAGAGTAGAAGAAGAATTATGGAAAAAGAAAGCCAGACAGTCACAGAAAGATGCCATTGAACTATGGCGTAAAGAATCGCATCGGCGCACAGAGAAAGCGCTCAGACTGGAAGAGAAAAGTAGGGAGAACTTAAATAAAGCCCGAGAAAATATGTTAATTGAGGAAGGTACCCGAGTAAAAACAGAACAAGTAGACAGACAACGAAACACTCTTATGAATGGTATGTATCCTCTCTTGGCCGAAGGTTTACCTAAGGCCACCCCGGAAATACCAAAAGATTTGCCATCCCCTTTACTCCCGATTAAAGCACATCCCAAGACCGCAAAAGATATTTTCCTTTCCTCCTATTTAGACGATGTAGCTCCCGAATATGTTAATGTTCCGCCACACACACCACCTGTCGAGGGTGCTCAACGCCGAGATCATCCGCCCCCAACTCCGCAACCACAAACTCCTCCGCACAATCCAACTTTTCCTGCATCCACAGTTTCTACATTACATCCCACAAACCCTTTTATGCCTAGCACCTCAGAAGGTGCGACAGGAGGTGCGGCAGCAATTTTCGCCACGCCACCATTACGAAGCAAATCGTCTCTCAGAGATTTAGCAAACCAACGTACACCACAAATAGCAACGTCCGACATGTTCAAGGAACATCTTATAGATTGTAGATATGATCCAGTGCCCGGTAAAAATGACAGAATGCTGTTATCATCACTACGTATACGACGAGCTTCAACGTATTTAACGACATTACCAGGAATGATTAAACATTTAGACAATATATATCGCTTTGTCCAAACAGGGCAAGGCCCTGAAAGTATTGACGAAGCCATGGAATACCAGAAAGTGGATGTACAGAGACTATTGTTACGCTTCTTCATAAACTGCTTGATCAGAGACAGAGATAGGTCCGAGGTAGATCAGGATGAAATGCAAGTCCTTACCAGATGGGGTCAGAATATATCAGAGGGAAAACACGATAAACAGACATGTATAGTAGCTATGTGCCGAAAGATCCGCAAGGAAGTAGAACGAACACATAAAGCCAGATCGGAGGCAGACAAAACTGAATCAGAGGGAGAGGAGGAGGAAGAATCAGACATGCCCACAGGACAATTAGAAACGATTGCTTATGTAGGTAGGGGAAGACCTTGTAACAATACCAGATACTTTAATGACCCGATACGTCCGATACGTCCAGAATGTAACAGACATTTTCAAGCCCCTATGCTAAATGCGAAGTCCCCTGAACACTTATTCCAGGCTGCTGATAAATTACTCCGAGACCGAAGGGGGTATCATATGCTCGACTCTATGGATGAACAAGAATTAGCCAGGTCAGCAGTACAATGGGCTGACAGTTCTGAAAAATACAGTGATGATGCGTTAGCACACACGTTTTTGAATCTTACCCCAGACGAACAGCGTTTAGCTGGTATATACATGATACAGCACCTCGTTATATTGTATAGAAGCCAACGTTCCGATCCTGGTCCCCTACCTGATATATTGGTAGAATTACTCACGAATAAATGGAGAGGTTCGGGTACTGATTTAATTAAAGAAATTCTAGAATATCGACACCAGTACATTGTCTTCGTATGCCCAGAACATGTTTTAGCTCCTCCCAAGTTGGAAAGAAAAACTTATCACATAGACAGACAGAATCCCTTACGCGAAGTGCACCCAATCAGAGGCGAAGACAATACTTTTAAACGCGTGTTTGTGTACACGCCCATAACAACAATTGAATTATTAGAAATGAAGAAAGTAGTGCCTAGCCATGACAAAGACCCAGCAGGTTTCCACCGTGAGATAAAAGACATGTTACTCATGGGAGAGTATACTTATCCGGACATTATGAAAATATTAAAAGTTTTATTGCCTGCCGGTATTTACGAGAAACTCAAAGAAAAGGAATGGGAGGTGGGAGACCAAAAGATAGAGTGGACAGCATTAGAAAACGAAGAAAAAGCCCGAGCTGCAGGTTCAGGGCTTGGGGAAAAGACTACAGCATTACCAGGATTATTAGTGCAGGTACTACCACGTTTATTAACTACGAAAAAGGAAGACTGGGGTGCAATTTCAGCCTGTAAACAAAAACAAGATGAAGACACTAGTGATTTCTATTCCCGATTTGAAAAATGTTTTGGTATTAATAGTGGCATAAAAGCAAGTAGTGAGTCGTATCCACATCTGTTTGTGACAAAATTAGTTGAGAATTCCCTGCCCCAAGTTAAAGGTAGAGTATTAAAATTCGAGAGTACCTGGCAAGGTAACACACCGTCACAGATGTTACAAATGTTACAATATCATCACAATAGAATTAGAGAAGAACAAGAACAAGAACAAAGACGTATGAAAGACACGAAAATGAAAATGCTTGTTGCGCAGTCAGTTCCAGCTGATGGTCATAAAAAGGGTACAACACAGTCCAATGATTCAGTAGGTCCTGCTAGAGGGACATGCAACTATTGTAAACAGCCAGGTCATTATATACACGATTGCGCAGTTCTAAAACATAATATCTCTACGGGTATAACGAAAGAGAGACCACGTCCGCCTAGACAGGATCAGATCCAACAACAAGTACCTCAGAATATACAGCCTATGCCAGTTCCACAACAGACCGCACCACAACCACAACAACAGCCACAGCCTATTGCTGCAACACAAAACACGACACAACAGATATACCAGTATGCACAAAATGACTATCCAGAGTATCAGCGCTACACATGAAATAGCCTAGAGAGGGAAGTTGGCCCACCCCTTATTGAGGTTCCCGTAGATCAAGAAGGTCCTTACGTACAGAGTCAAGTATTAGGGAAAGACAGAAAGTTCCTACTCGATACAGGGGCAAGCAGAACCACTATCCGTCACAGCGAAGTCCCAGGGGTACCCCTCTCAGGCTCACAAAATATTTCCCTTGGTTTTTCAGGAAAGCCCACTATTAATGAAGTATCGCAACCACTTGCATTAACGGTCGGTCCATTAACACGGACTACAGATCTATTGCTCACAAAATCATGCCCAGAAAACTTGTTAGGTATAAAAACATTGAAAGCTCTAGGAGCTGTAATATGTTGTTCTCCGGAAGGAGTACGACTATTTTTGCGTGACTTTAAAGGTCACTATGTGTCTAGAGACATGGATCATCGGTTACAGAATCTACCTACACATTTATGGGCACAAGGCCCCACTGATGTAGGTTGTATGCACATTACACCATATCGAGTTACACTCAAAACAGGAGTAGTATTACCACGAATACGACAATACAAGTTACCGCCAGATGCTGTTGTGGCTTTACTGCAAATCATTGACGAGCTCATTGCACAAGGAGTGGTTGTAGAAACGGACTCCAATATATGTAATTCCCCGATAATTCCGATTCTTAAACGAACTGATCCAAAAGCACCACCAGTATATCGATTGGTTATTGATCTGCGAGAATTAAATAAATGCATTGTACCACAATACCCCGTGGTCCCAGATATCTCTTCATTGCTAACAGCCATAGATTCAGAAGCAACGTTCTTTACTGTAATTGATCTCAAGAACGCTTTCTTTAGCGTCCCAATTGATCCGGAAAGCCAATATTTGTTCGGATTCAGTTTAAATGGACGAAGTTTTAAATTCGCACGCGCACCTCAAGGATTCACAGAAAGCCCCAGCATCTATAGCCAAGCACTGAAAAGAGAACTTGACAGTATCCACATGCCAGCTAACACTGCCTTGCTTCAATACGTCGATGATCTGCTGATCACTGCCCGAAGCGAACCTGAATGTGAAAAAGCATCACTGACGGTTTTACATTTCCTAGCCGACAAGGGGCACAAGGTGTCCCCTTCAAAGCTGCAATTCTGTGTCCAGCAAGTTGTGTATCTTGGGCACTTGCTGTCCAAGGGGGGAAGACAGCTTACACCCGACCGTATCCAGTTAATTGTTAACATGCCGACACCCAAGACACAAAAGGAGGTACGGGCATTCATAGGCCTCACTTCGTACTGTAGGCAGTGGATCCCTCAATATGCATTTCTAGCAAAACCACTCATTCAGTTGACAACACAGGAGGCAGCGACATCGACTGTCCTCCCTTGGACTCAGGAACATACGCAAGCTTTTGAAAGCTTAAAGAAAGCTTTATGTCAAGCACCTGTTTTAGCAACACCATGTTACAACAAACGTTTTACACTTTTTGTTACAGAACGTGAAGGTACTGCTTTGTCAGTACTCACGCAGGAACAAGCAGGATCACATAAGCCATGTGCTTATTTTTCCAGTACATTAGATCCCGTAGCTCAGGCTCTTCCTGCGTGCCTGAAATCAGTCGCAGCAACAGCTTTAGCAATCCGACAAAGCGATGCCATAGTGTTAGGACATCAATTGATAGTACAAGTACCACATGCAGTAGAGGTTCTTTTGAACCGGACCCAAACACAACACTTGACCATAGCAAGACTGACGGGTTATGAATTGACATTGTTCCAGCCACACGTAGAAATCAGACGTTGTAGTACATTAAATCCTGCCACACTTTTGCCAGTAATCGGAACAGACCCATTGGCACATGATTGTATTGAAGTCATTACTATTACGACGAAACCCAGACAAGACTTGACAGATATTCCATTATCAGATCCAGACCTGACATTGTATGTAGATGGTTCATGCATGAGAACAAGTACAGGAGAGTTAGTGGCCGCTTATGCAGTCACAACAGACACTGAAGTTATTGAAACAAATTGTATAGATACCATGTCAGCTCAAGCAGCAGAGCTCATCGCTCTGACACGAGCCTGTATTCAAGCCAAAAATAAGAAAGTCAACATATACACAGATTCACGTTATGCATTCGGAGTCGTCCATGACTTCGGCGTGCTTTGGCGAGAGAGAGTATTTTAACTTCTCATGGTGCCCACATCCAGCACGGTCCCCTTATTCAAGCTCTGTTAGATGCAATACATCTGCCGACTGCAATATCGATTATGAAGTGTAAAGCCCATACAAAAGTGACTGACATTATTTCTCAGGGTAACGACCTAGCTGACAGAACAGCTAAACAGACTGCTCAAAATCAGACTCATACAACTGACACGACAAAGACAATAGTTCCGACACCAACACACTGCATGACAGTTAAGGATCCTGACCTTGATGTAATTGACATACAGACACATGCTACACCAGAAGAAATAAAGAAATGGACTGAATTAGGAGGGATCCAAACGGATCAAGGATGGATGACAAAGGGAAAATCTATATGGTTTCTCCCCGACTCAATGGTTCAAGTCATCATTAACACAATACATAGTCCAGCGCACCTAGGAGAGAAAGCTATGCTAGACAGTATTCAACACATTTGGTTCAATAAACACTTGCGAGCAGCAGCTAAACAGAAAGTACGTACCTGCATGATTTGTTGTCAGTTCAATCCAGGAAAAGGCGTACCTGTAGACCAGGGTGGATTTCAACCCCCCGATCACCCTTTTGAAGTCCTCCAGATGGATTATATCCAGATGGAACGATGTTGAGGATTCAAATATGTCCTCGTAGTTGTATGCGCTCTTTCCCGGTGGACAGAGGCGTATCCCGTCTCAGATTACACTGCCCCGACTACTGCCAAACAGTTAGTTCGAGAATTCTTCCCACGGTATGGTTTGCCCCGTGTCGTGTACTCAGATAATGGCCAACCGTTCTCATCCGAGCTAATGAAACATGTTTCACTTTTGTTAGGCTATCAATGGAAATTCCACTGTGTCCGACATCCCGAGGCAGCAGGTCTCGTGGAACGGCATAACCAAACTCTGAAAATTAGACTGTCCAAAGTATGTAGAGAAAAAGGTGTCGACTGGATAGTAGCTTTACCAGTTGCGCTCTTTTACATGAGAATGGTAGCACACTCTCGAACAGGGCTATCCCCGTATGAGGTGATCTTCGGTAGACCACCAAATATGTGGGGGACGCCTATACCCCGTAAAATAACTGATGTTGATTGTAATATGCTGACAGATTACCTGGCTTCCTTGATGTCTGCACTACAATCTTGTCGTTCACAGGTAGCTGCAGCTTTTCCCGATACCACTGAGGTGAAGCCCCATGACGTGGTTCCGGGAGATCTGGTACTGATAAGGAACTTCGACAGAAGGAACCCGCTGGAGCCTCGCTGGCAGTCGCCTAAACTCGTCTTATTGACCACAAGGACAGCTGTGAAGATTGAGGGACGTAAAGGGTGGTTGCACTCAAGCCATATCAAAAAATTTCATGGACTATCATCCGACTTGAATTATCAGCCCTGCATTCCCTCACAGACTGACTCAAAACTCCCCCTGGTTGAAAAAACTGAAAAAGAAAACTATAAACTGAA